>NW_026989801.1:671803-1343607 GCF_036321535.1 Camelus dromedarius
TCATAAATATTGATTCATAAGAGCACATCGTGACCTAACCCAAATGCATATTTTGAATAAAATTGATTCATAGTCCGTGATACAGCTGTACAAGTATGAATGAATGACATATTCAACCCTACGAAGAGAATAAATGGCATACACTTAGAACAAAGAAAAGTAGCTCTACAAAACTGTAGTAACAGTAAGAGAGACAGACAGTAAAGTGCAGTTTGGGATTGGTTTCATTTCTAGGAATTTCAGCCCCCATGAAAAAAATGGATCCATGTTCTGAGATTGTGGGTCTTTCAGCAGAAAATCAACAGAGAGATATGTATTATGGGTGAATGGATATTACACAAACATATGTTTCCTATAGTGGGCCTTTTTGTACTGTTAACTGTTAGAAAGTTTAAAGATGGGTGAAACTATAAACTTATCATGGACAAACTTCCCTTCGTTTGTATTGTGTTTAGAGTTCTGAACTAAAGGAAAGAGGGTAGGAAACAAAGGACAATGGGACGCTAATGGACAGAATCACATTTACTTTAGGAACCTCTCGTCTGATGCAGCCCCTCCCCCAACACTGATAAGATGCAGCAACCATTGTGGATGGCAGTTACCGGTTTGAATCCAGGTGGAATTGTTGTGTGTTCCACAAGGCTTGTTGAGGCTGGTGGATCCAAGGTATCTGGGCAGAGCTCTGTGGGTGAATCAGTGTCATGGAGGGGCTGCTGCCCTCTGTGGAGCTTGGCTTAGGTGTATTCTTCAGGAAGATGTGTTATTTCGAGATACTGATGCTGCCCAATGGCCTGAGATCACGGGTCATTTTCTAGAAACTAAAAGGCAGACAGTGGAAGATCTGCTTGTCATCAGCTTACTGGTGAGGCTCTGATATACTTTCAGACTTACCCAGTCCTGTAGAAGTCGACTTTATGGGAGACACGAAGAGAAGCTGGCAGAAAGGCTGGCTGCACTGATTGAGGAGAGATGCGAACACATTGATGAGAGTTGTTCTGCTACAATTGAGTATACTCTCATGGAGACTACTTTAGAGAATACCAGGCTCGAAAGTCATTCATGAGACATATTGAGACTCGCTGATACTAACATAAAACTGTGGAGAGTCAACGTGCATTTGAGGAATGTACTAAATTCTCTGCTCTAAGAAGTGGCCCAAGGCTCCTGACGTCTAAAAGAGAAGAGATGGCAAAGATGATAAAACCACTCATGTTCCTGGAAGAGGTCGTGAGAATCCACACATCCCAAGGGGCATTTACAAATCTCACAGACCACAGAGCATGAAGCCCTGATAAACCTTTTCCCAAGTTTGGGCTTAGCTATCAAGCAATTGCTCTTCCCTCCCCTCCACTCAGGCATCCATTTCAAAGGATCAGACCCTGAGCTGCAATGCAGCCAGAAGGAGAATAGCAAGCCCCTCCTAGAACCAGAGTTCCTCCAACTTCACACTCTGTGCACAACACTGAACTCCTCAAAGGTCAAATACTCTCGAATAAAATAGATAGGGTTTCAATATATAGCTCACACAAAGAAATGATTATCTACCCCTTGATTTATCAAGTGTTGGGGTTACATCTTATTTGGCTGAAGAGAGTTTGGCAAGCGAGGGGATTATTTGACTGAACTTGAATAAGTATTTTTCCTCAGCTTTTCAAGACAGTGTAGGTAACTATTATAAGTCAGTTAGTGAACTGAAGTGTAAAAGTCGCCATATACATATAAGGACACAAGTTATGTGGACCGTCTTTTCCCTTCGTTCAAGTCCCGGGTGCAGTATATCACGGGGTGCCCACTTAGTTGGCTTAAATTGCTTTACCCAACACGATCAGATGATTTACCTTTCTCATCGTTGATAAAAGAGAACCTGTTTCTCAATAGTCTAGCAAAGCTGCAGCAGTTTTCTCATAGCTATAATGCCTCTAGGTGTCTTGGAACCAAGCCTATATTTAAATAAGTGGTTTGGGTTGCTTGTGTCTTCCTAGAGAGAAATGTTACCCATTGAAATGACAACATTGGCCAGTATGAGTCACTGGGAGAAAGGGCACCACATGCAAAATGGAAACACTGGGTTGGGGTTATTTCATGGTTCCAATATTTATTTCATGGTTCCTGTTTGTATTGCAGACATCAACAGTAAACAGTTGACATGACACCTTCATCATTTTGGACTGCTATTTTACATTCTATCTGTCTATGTTTCCCTTAGAGCTGACAAAATGTTACCTGAATTTGACAAGTCTGGCTTGTAGGTAGATTTAGTATGTTTCAAAAACTAACTTCATTTTCATATAAATCCCCAATTTGTACATCAATTCTATTAACATTTTGAAAGACCGCAACTGAGGTATCAACAAAATGTCAAAAAACTGGATTCTTTGGAGAATCCCTCCCACCATGGCTTTATAGAAAAAGAGATAAACAAGAATCACATTTCTGTGTGTTATATATGGAAAGTGTTGATTTATTCATAGCCAATTGGCAGAGTACCTGTGCAAACAGTGCCCACTTGCTCCCATGTACACAGCAAAATAAACATCCACTCACCCAGCCCATGGTCCAGGACACTTGACAAAGAGTGGTCTCTTACTTCCAAAGACAGAATGATACCTCAGAAAACCTGGAAAGAGAAAAAGGCCTTGTAGAGAATGGAAATCAGTGCAGGACCTGACCTCTGCTGATGGAGCAGCAAAGGTGAAACCCTGTTTTATTTGGACGCACACTCTCAAGCGGACAGGACACATGGGATTGAAAGCGATGCGCTGAGTGTTAGTAGAGTGCACAGCAGATGCTTGGCTGACAGAACTCAAAGAAATCAGCACAAAATATCCCCACAATTGATTCTGAGACCAACATCAGTGCTGCCAAATTTGGGCTCACTTTGGCTATGAACAATGAGGGATAGGGCTATGGGTGATGGCACACGCTGAGTATCAGGGAACTGGAGTGTGTTGTGGATTGTGGTTGGCCTTATCCAGAGAGGAAACAGACCTGGGAACTCAATGAAAAAGCAACAAACCAGGCGCATGAGGTTGAGTTTCTCGAAATGTCCCATGGCCACATGCACTGCATCTGCAGGCCCAGGGTCCAATTTGGAATTTTGCCAATAGAGCATGTGTGGGGTCCAATTAGAGACATCAAGCATCAGGTCTGAGGGATCCAGGGGGCCTTGGTGTATAAATCAGTTTCCAAAGCCTCAGGATCTGCTATATTGATAGACTGGACTGAGATTACGGTTTGTTATGAGGCAAAGGATGAGGGACAGCACTGTGGTTGCCTTCATGGTCCAAAGCCACAAGGATGAGAGAACAAAGAACAGTGGTCTAGGTTCACAACGTGAGAAGATGAAGCATTTCCTTCACCATTATCTACCAAATGTTAATGCTACATTTTCAATGGTACTGACAGTATACTTCAGGGAGGATACCTAGCTGGGGCACTGTGATAATGACTGCAGGTCCTGATGCATGACATCTTTAGATATGTTTCCACAGGTTTTTCGGTAGACAGAGAAGCTCTGGAACGAACTCATAACATTGGTACATTCCCATAGAAATAGAAAGGACAAGCTCACAGTCATGATACTGTTTTTGAAACACTCCAAAATGACATTCAACAGCTTGCAGAGCTGAAAAGCTTTACATGCTTCACTTCCACAAGAGAAACAGTCCTGTGCACTTTCAGTACAGTGACATAAGCGTAGTAAATTGAGGTTATACAAAACGAAGAGTATGCTGTGTTCATCACAGCAAAGGCATCACCAGCATTTAGATATATACAAGACAACACATATAGGAAAATGACATGGCATCAATGTGTAGGAAAAATTGTCCTCACACAAATATCATGGAACTTTGTACACACAAGAGACTTAAACTTTCACTTAAAAAGCCCTACAAGTCTACATTAGATACTTGAAATTAACTGACCAGTAGAGATAAAGAAGTATAGTAAAAGAAACAGGAAGTAACATTTTTAGTTCCAAAGAGGTTGAAGGCTCAAAAAAAAGCTTTCAAACAACTAGACTGTGAAACACTATCAGACATTTATTTAAAATGGATGTGATAGAAACACTGAAGAACAACAGTGTCTCAGAATCACAAAAGTCAGAATTCCAGAAAAGGGGAAGAGACCCTCTAAAGACGAGCAAAATAAAATCAGCAAGCTCAATGGATGAGATAATAGCAGGGCTAAAATCAGTCCTAAGCAGACTAGATAATGCAGAGGGACTCGTGAATGTCTGTGAACACAGGGGAACTGAAATCCCTCGATCAGAAAATGACATAGAAAAGCAAAGGAAAACCAACGCAAACATTGCTGTTGAATCCTGGGTTAAGACAAAGCATGAAAGAATAGGATTCATAAGAGTCCCAGAGTTAAAAGCAAGAAAAGATTATTCAGTCTGAAAAGATATTTGGAAAAAAATCAGACAGAAAATTGCTGAAAACGAAGAAGCAATCATCTATACAAAAAAAGTAAGCAAACAGCATCCAAATTATGTGGAATCCCAATAGACCTACAAGCAGCTGTATTATCATTCAAATCAACAAAGTTCATGATCTACACAGTGATTACCAATGCACCTAGAAGGAAGCAACTAAGTCACAACAGAACCTCCAGAGGGGTTTCAGCTTATATCTCGGCAGAAATATTGCAGGATAAGCAGGAGTGCCAGGACTTAGATGAAATCGTGAATGAGAAACAGCTGCAATCTAGGGTAGCTTATGCAACAAGACCGCCATTTCTAATAACGGCAGAGCTAGAGAATTTCAGATACCTGGAAACTTTAAGAATTCAGCAGTTTGAAACTTTTCCTAAAAGAAAGATTCAGAATACTGCCCTGAATAGAAAAGAAGCTAGTTGAAATGGAAATAAGAAAACCGTCACTGGAAATGCAAGAAGAGCCATGAGTTGCAGACAATAAACAAGAAGAAGGCAAGGAGGACATCAAAACCCTAAAGATGGGAGAGGGAAGCAGGAAAACATAGGGGATTTTCAGCCCTATAATAAGTGAATCATCTTATATGACTCTCTGTTTAAAGCAAACAGAGAGATGCAAGGACGAATGTGTTTGCAAATCTAAGAACAAGCAATCAAACAAACAAACAAACAAACAAACAAACAAACACCAAAAGAGTATTGTTGGCTGATAATATCCACAGGAACCGTTATAATTCAAAAGAAAATATGCAAAGTGATGTCAAGGATAATTCAGCATGCATCGACCCAGTATCAGTGCTTGCATGTACTCAATATACCTGTATTCAGAAAACAGATGCGTGCATCAATATTCATAAATATTGATTCATAAGAGCACATCGTGACCTAACCCAAATGCCTATTTTGAATATAATGGATTCATACTCCGTGATATATTCTTAAAGTCTTCCAACATGAAGAATGAATGGCATATTCCACACTACGACGAGATTAAATGGCATACATCTATAACAAAGAAAAGCAGCTCTACAAAACTGTTCTAAGAGTAAGAGAGACAGACAGTAAAGTGTATTTTGGGAATGGTTTCATTTCTTGGATTTTCAGCCCCCATGAAACAAATGGATCCATGTTCTGAGACTGTGGGTCTTTCAGCAGAAAATCAACAGACGGATATATATTATGGGTGAATGGATATTACACAAACATATGTTTCCTTTAGTGGGTCTTTTTGTACTGTTAACTGTTAGAAAGTTTTAAGATGAATGAAACCATAAACTTATCATGGACACACTTCCCTCCATTTGTACTGTGTTTAGAGAACTGAACTAAAGGAAAGAGGGTGGGAAATAAAGGACAATGGGACGCTAATGGGGAGAATCACTTTTACCTTAAGTACCTGTCGTCTGATGCAGCCACTTCACCAACACTGTAAAAATGCAGCAACAATTGAGGATGGCAGTTACTGGTTAGATTCCAGGTGGAATGTTGGTTTGTTCCACGAGGCTTGTTATGAGCTGGTGGATCCAAGGTAACTTGGCAGAGCTCGGTGGGTGGATCAGTGTCATGGTGGGGTTGCCACACTCTGTGGAGCTTGGCTTAAGTCTATTGTTTAGGAAGCTCTGTAAGTTCGAGATACTGTTGCTGCCCAGTGGCCTGAGATCATGGGTCAGTTTCTAGAAATTGAAAAGTCAGACAGTGGAAGATCTGCCTGTCATCAGCTTACTGGTGAGGCTCCGAGGTACTTTTAGACATGCCCAGTCCTGTAGAAGTCGACTTTATGGGAGACACGAAGAGAACCTGGCAGAAAATTTGGCTGCATGGATTGAGGAGAGATGCGAACACATTGATGATGGTTGTTCTCCTACAATGGAGAATACTGGCATGGAGACTTCTGCAGAGGATCCCAGGCAAGAAAGACAATCACGAGATATATTGAGCCTCGCTGATAATGGCAGAAACCTGTGGAACACCTACGTGCACTTGAGGAAGGTACTCAATTCTCTGCTCCAAGAACGGGTCCAAGATTCCTGACGTCTAAAAGAGAAGAGAAGGCAGAGATGGTAAAATCGCTCATGTTGGTGGAATAAGTCATGAGAATCCACATGTCCCAAGGGGAATTTACAAACCATTCAGACCACAAAGCTCCAAGCCCAGGTAAGCCTTTTCCCAGGGTTGGGCCTAGCTATGAAGCACTTTCTCTTCCCTCCCCTCCACTCAGGCATCCATTTCAAAAGATCACCAAATGAGCTGCAATGAAGAAAGTAGGAGAAGAGCAAGACCCTCCTAGAATCAGAGATCCTCCACTTTCACACTCTGTGCACAACAGTGAACTCCTCAAAGTCAAATATTCTCAAATAAAATAGGTAGGAATTGAATAATTAGCTCACAGAAAGGAATGATGACCTTCCCCTACATTCAGCAAATGCTTGGGTTATGTCTTTTTTGGGGTGAAGGAGTGTGGTAAGTGAGGGGAATATTTGACTGAACTTGAAATGTATTAGGCCTCAGATTTTCAAGACCGTATAGGTAAATATTATAAGTCATTTAGTGAACTGAACTGTAAAATTCGCCATAGACATTAAAGGACACACTTTATGTGAACGGTCTTTTCCCATCAGTCAAGCACTATATCTTGGGGGTGCAGACTTGGTTTTGATAATTGCTTTACCCAACATGATCGGACAATTAAGTGTTCTCACCACTGATAGAAGAACACCTAGTTCCCAATAGCCTAGCAAAGCTGCAACAGTTTTCTCATAGCTATAAAGCCTCTAGGTTCTTTTGGAACCAAGAATGTATGTATATATTTTGTTTGGTTTGTCTTGTGTTTTACTAGAGAGGAATGTTACCCCTTGAAATGCCAACTTTGGGCAGTATGTGTCATTGGGAGGAAAGGGCACCACATGCAACAGGGAAACCCAGGTTTGGGGTTATTTCATTTTTTCAATAGTTATTTCATGTTTCCTCCTAGTGTTGGAAGCATCAACAGTAAAGAGTTGACATGTCCCCTTAATCATTTTGGACTGCTATTTTTCATTCTATCTGTATATGTTTTCCTTAGGGATGACAAAATGTTACAAGAATTTCACAAGTCTGGCTTCAAGGTAGATTTTGTATGTTTCAAAAACTAGCTTCATTTTCACATAAATCCCAAAATATGTAAATCAATTCTATTAACCTTTGAAAGACTGCCACTGAGTTATCAACACAATGTCAAAATTGGAGTCTTCAGACATACCCTCCCACCATGTCTGTATAGAAAAAAGAGCTAAACAAGAATCACATTTCTGTGAGTTATCTCTGGAAAGTTTTGATTTATCAATGCCCAGTTGGCAGGGTACCAGTGGAAACTATGCTCACTCACTCCCATGTACACAGCAAGGTAAATATCCAATCACAAAGCCCTTGGCTCAGGACACAAGTCTAAGCTTGGTCTGTTACTTCCAAAGACAGATTGAGGCCTCAGAAAACCTGGAAGGAGGAGAAGGCAAAGTAGAGAATGGAAATCAGTGCAGGACCTGACCTCTGGTAATGGAGCAGCAAAGGTGAAACTCTGTTTTCCTTGGATGCACACTCTCAAGTGGACAGGATACATGGGATTGAAAGTGATGTGCTGAGTGTTAGAAGAGTGCACAGCAGATGCTTAGCTGACAGAACTCAAATAAATCAGCACAAAATATTCCCAGAATTGATTCTGAGACCAAGACCTGAGCTGCCAAATTTGAGCTGGCAGAGGCTGCAGAAAATGAGGGATAGGGCTATGGATGATAGCACAAGCTGAGTCTCAGGGATCTGGAGTGCATTATGGATTTTGTTGGGTCCTATCAAGAGAGCAAACTGACCTGTGACACCAATGATAATGCAACCAGACTGGCACGCCAGGTTTAGTTTATCAAAATGTCCCATGGCCACATCCACTGCAGCTGCAGGACCAGGGACCAATTTGGCATATTGCCAATAGAGCACGTGTGGGGCTCAATCAGAGATATCATGCATCTAGTCTGAGTGATCCAGGGGGTCTGGGGTTTGAAATAAGTATCAAAAGCTTTAAGATCTTCTACATTCATAGCCTGCACTGGGATTGTTTGGTTTGAGGCAGAGGAGGTGAAACAGCCCTGACGTTGCCTTCATGGTTCCTTGCCACAAGGATGAGAGAACAAAAAAGACTGATCAAAGCCTACAGCATGAGAAGATGAAGCATTTCCTTCCTCATTATCTCACAATGCAGATGCTACATTTTGGAAGTCACTGACATGGTACAGCACTGAGGACACATAGGTGGGGCTGTGGGATCATTACAGCAGACCCTGATGCATGACATCCTTAGATATCTTTCCAATGTGTTTCTGTAGACAGAGAAGCTCTGGGAAGAACTGGTAACATGGGGACATTCCCATGGCAATAGAAAGCACAAGCGCACTGTTGTGATGCTGTTTTGGAAACACTCCAAAAGTGACATAGAGCAGCCTGCAGAGCTGAAAACCTTTAGAAGCCTCATTTCCACAAGAGGAAGTGTCCCATACACTTTCAGAACTGTGATTTAAGTGTAATAAAACTGAGGTTATACTGATGGAAAAAATAAGTGGTGTTCAAAACATCAAAGGCAACACCAGCAATTAGAGATATACCAGACAACACACACAGCAAAAGGTCATGGCATCAAAGTCTATAAAAAATTGTTCTCACAGAAATATCATGGTTTTGTGTACAGCGAATTGTCTAAACATTTCACTTAATAAAGCCCTATAAGTCTACATTTGATACCTGAGAGTACTTGTCCAGTAGAGATAAAGAAGTAGAGTAAAAGAAACAGGAAGTACAATTTTGAATTCCAAAGAGATTGAAGGCCCAAAAAATAAGCTTTCAAAGAACTAGACTGCAAAACCCCACCAGAGTAGGTGTTGGAAACTTAGGTGAGGAAAACACTGAAGAAAAACAGTGTCTCAGAATCACAAAAGGCAAAATACCAGAAAAGGGGAAGAGAAACTCAAAAACTAGCCAAATAATATGAGAAAACTCAATTGATGATATAGAACCAAGGCTAAACTCAGTCCTAAACAGACGAGATACTGCATAGGGACTCCTGAATGACTGTGAAGACAGGGAAACTGAAATCCCTCGATCAGAAAATGACAAAAAGATGCAAGTGAAAACAAATGCAAACATTGCTGGTGAATCCCGTGGTAAGCCAAACATGAAAGAGTAGGATTCATGAGAGTCCCAGATGTAAAAACAAGTGTTAAAAAAAAGTCTGAAAACTTATTTGTAGCAAAATTAGACAGAAACTTGCTGAAAGCCAAGAAACAATCATCTATAAGATTCACGTTTTAAAAAGCATCCAAAGGAGGTGGAATCACAATACACCTACAAGCAGCTGTATAATTCAAATCAACAAAGTTCATGATCAACCCACTGATATAAAATGCACCTAGAGGAAAGCAACTTAGTCACAACAGAAATTCCAGAGGGGTTTCAGCTGATATCTGGACAGAAATATTGCAGGACAGGAAGGAGTGCCAGGACTTAGACCAAATCTTGAATGAGTAAAAGCTGCAATCTAGGGTAGCCTATGCCACAAGACTACCATTTCTAATAACAGCAGAGCTAGAGAATTTCACAGACTGACAAAACTTAAAAGACTACAGCAGTTCAAAACTTATATTAAAATAAGGAATGAGAATTCTACACAGTATAGAAAAGTAGCAAGATGAAATGGATATAAGAATATCATTATTGGAAATGCAATTAGAGTAATGAGTTTCAAAGAATAAACAAGAAGAAGGCAAGGAGGACATCAAAATCCTAAAGATGGGAGAGGGAAGCAGGAAAACATAGGTGATTTTCAGCACTATGCTAAGTTAATCAGCATATACGACTCTGTATTTGAAGCAAACGGAGAGATGCATGGCCTAATGAGTTTGCAAAACAAAGAACAAGCAAACAAACAATCAAACAAAGAAACAAACATCAAAAGAGTACGGTTGGCAGACATCTATCCAAAGGAACCATGATAAATCAAATCAAAATACTCAAAGTAATGTCAAGGTTCACTCAGTATGCATCGAACAAGTGTTGTGGCATGAATGTACTCAACAGACTTGTATTCAAAAACAGATTCGTGCATTAATATTCATAAATTTTGATTCATAATAGCATATTGTGACCTAACCCAAATCTCTACTTTGATTAAAATGGATTCCTAGTCCATGGTATAGATTTAGAAGTCTTTCAACATGACGAATGAATGGCATATTCTACCTTACATACAGAAGAAATGGCATAAGCCTAAAACAAAGGAAAGTAGCTCTGCAGAACTGTACTAAGAGCAAAAGAGTCAGTCAGTAAAGTGCACATTGTGATTGGTTTCATTGCTAGGAATTTCAGCCCCGATGGAACAAATGGATACATGATCTTAGAGTGTGGGTGTTTCAGCAGAAAAGCAACAGATGAATATGTATTCTGGGTGAATGGATATTACACAAACATAAGATTCCTTTAGTGGGTCTTTTTGTACTGTTAACAGTTAGAAAGTTTAAAGACGTGTGAAACAGTAAACTAAAAATGGACACAATTCCATCCATTTGTACTGTGTATAGGGATGAGAACAAAAGGAAAGAAGGAAGAAAAAAGGACCATGGGATGCTACTGGAGAGATTCACATTTACCTTAGGAACCTCTCGTCTGATGCAGCCCCTACTAAACACTGACAAGATGCAGCAACCATTGGGAATGGCAGGTACCGTTTGGATTCCAGGTGGAATGTTGGTGTGTACCGCACAACTTGTTGTGACTGGTGGGCCCAAGGTAACTGGGCAGAATTCTGTGGGTGGATCAGTGTGATGGAGGGGCTGCTGCCCTCTGTGGAACTTGTCTTAGGTCTTTAGTTCAGGAAGCTGGGTAAGTTCGAGATACTGCTTCTGCCCAAATACCTGAGTTCACGGGTCAGTTTCCAGAAACTGAAAGGGCTGACAGTGGAACATCTGCCAGTCATCAGCATACTGGTTACGTTCCGAGGAACTTTCAGACTTGCCCAGTCCTGTAGAATTCGACTTTATGGGAGACACCAAAAGAAGCATGCAGAAAAGCTGGCTGCACTGATTGAGGAGAGATGTGAACACATTGATGAGAGTTGTTCTGCTACAAGGGAGAATAATGACATGGAGACTTTTGTAGTGAATACCAGGCTCAAAAGGCATTCATGAGACATATTGAGCCTCACTGATACTGGCAGAGACCTGTGGAGGGTCAACGTGCTCTTAAGGATGGTACTCAGTTTACTGCTTCAAGAAATGGTCCAAGATTCCTGACGTCTAAAAGAGAAGAGATGGCAGAGATGATAAAATCACTCATGTTCTTGGAAGAGATCATGAGAATCCACAAGTCCCAAGAGACATCTACAAATCAAATATATCACAGTGCATGAAATCCTGGTAAGCCTTTTCCCAGGTTTGGGCCTTGCTATCAAACACTTGCTCTTCCCTCCACTCCTCTCAGGCATCCATTTCAAAGGATCAGCACCTGAGCTGCAATGAAGCCAGGAGAAGAATATCAAGCCCCTCCTAGAACAAGTGTTCCACCAAATTCACACTTTGTGCACAACACTGAACTCCTCAATTGTCAAATACTCTCGACTGAAATAGATAGGAATTGAATATGTATCTCACACAAAGAAATGATGACCTTCCCCTTGATTCAGCAAATGCTGGGTTAATGTCTTCTTTGGGGTGAAGGGAGTGTGGTAAGTGAGGGGAATCTTTGACTGAACTTGAGTATGTATTTGTCCTCAGTGTTTCAAGGCAGTATAGGTAACTATTGTAAGTCAGTTTGTGAACTGAACTCTAAAAGTCGCCATAGACAT
Source organism: Camelus dromedarius (assembly GCF_036321535.1). Classification (NCBI taxonomy): domain Eukaryota; kingdom Metazoa; phylum Chordata; class Mammalia; order Artiodactyla; family Camelidae; genus Camelus; species Camelus dromedarius. Next base: position 684,099 of record NW_026989801.1, read on the forward strand.
GTAAGGACACATGTTATGTGGACTGTCTTTTCCCTTCATTCAAGCCCCGTATGTAGAATATCATGGGGGTGCAGACTTGGCTGGGTTAAATTGCTTTACCCAACATGATCGGACGATTAAGCATTCTCATCGTTGTTAGAAGAACACCTGGTTCTCAGTAGCCTAGCATAGCTGCAGCAGTTTTCTCTTAGCTATAATGCCTCTAGTTGCTTTTGGAACCAAGCCTTCATATAAATATTTTGTTTGGGTTACCTAGTGTCTTCCTACATAGAAATGTTACCGCTTGAAATGACAACAATGACCAGTATGATTCACTGGGTGGAAAGGGCACCACATGCAAAAGGGAAACACTGGGTGAGGGTTATTTCATGGTTCCAATATTTATTTCATGGTTCCTGTTTGTGTTGGGGCATCAACAGTAAACAGTTAACCTGTTCACTTCATCATTTTGGACTGCTGTTTTACATTCTATCTGTCTATTTTTCCATTATAGCTGAAAAAATGGTACTTGAATTTGATAAGTCTGGCTTGTAGGTAGATTTAGTATGTTTCAAAAACTAACTTCATTTTCAGATAATTCCCCAAATATGTAAATCAATTGTATTAAAATTTTGAAAGTCCGCAACTGAGGGATCAACACAATGTCAAAACTGGATTCTTCAGACAAACCCACCCACCATGGCTGTATAGAAAATAGAGATAAACAAGAATAACATGTCTGTGAGTTATATATGGAAAGTGATGATTTATCAGTGCCCAGTTGGCAGAGTACAAGTACAACCTACGCACACTCGCTCCCATGTACACAGGAAGATAAACATCCACTCACCCAGCCCATAGTCCAGGACACTTGCCGAAGAGTGGTCTCTTACTTCCAAGGACAGAATGAGGCCTCAGAAAACCTGGAAGGAGGAGAAGACACAGTAGTGATGTAAATAAGTGTAGGACCTGTCCTCTGCTGATGGAGCAGCAAAGTGAAAATCTGTTTTATTTTGACACACACCCTCAAGGGGATAGGACGCATGGGATTGAAAGCGGTGCACTGAGTGTTAGAAGTGTGCACAGCAGATGCTTGGATGACAGAACTGAAAGAAATCAGCACAAAATATACCCACAATTCATTCTTAGACAAAGATTGGTGCTGCCAAATTTGGGCTCACAATGGCTGTGAATAATTGGGGATACAGCTATTGATGATAGCACACGCTGATTCTCAGGCATCTGGAGTGTGTTGTGGATTGTGGTAGGCCCTATCCAGAGAGGAAACTTACCTGGGACCCCAATGAGAAAGCAACAACCCTGGCTAGTGAGGTTGATTTTATCGAAATATCCCATGGACACATCCAATGCATCTGTAAGACCTGGGACCAATTTGGCATTTTGCCAATAGAGCACGTGTGGGGCTCAATCACAGTCATCATGCATCTGGTCTGAGGGATCCAGGGGGCCTTGGGGTTGAATTCTGTTTCCAAAATCTCAGGATCTGCTACATTCATAGCCTGGACTGGGATTATACTTTGGTTTGAGGCAGAGGATGTGGAATATTTCGGTGGTTTCCTTCGTGGTCCCATGCCACAGATGAGAGAACAATGAAGAGTGGTCAAAGTCCACAGCATGAGAAGATGCATTATTTTCCTCAGCATTATCTCTGAAATGCAGATGCTACATTTTGGATGGCACTGACATGCTATGGCACCCAGGAAACATAGATGGGGCTGCAGGAAAATTCCAACAGGCCCTGATGCATGACATCATTAGATAAGTTTCCACTGGTGTTTCTGTAGACAGAGAAGCCCTGGGAAGAACTGGTAACATTGGGACATTCCCATGGCAATAGAAAGCACAAGCGCACTGTCACGATTCTGTTTTGGAAAAACTCCTAAATGACATACAGCAGTCTACAGAGCTGAAAACTCTTTGAAGCTTCATTTCCACTAGAGGAAGTGTCCTGTGTACTTTAAGAACTGTGAGATAAGTGTAATAAAAATGAGGTTATACTAATAGAAAGAGTATGGTGTGTTCATGACAACAACGGGAACACCAGCAATTAGAGCTATATAAGACAACACACACAGGAAAAGGACATGGCATCATTGTCTAGGAAAAATTGTCCTCACAAAAAAATCATGGAATTGCGTACATCCAATGGTATAAAATTTTCACTTAACAAAACCCTATAAGTCTGCATTAGATACCTGAAAGTACTTGACCAGTAGAGATAAAGAAGTATAATAAAAGAAACAGGAAGTACTATTTTAAGTACAAAAGAGTTTGAAGGCCCAAAATATAAGCTTTCAAACAACTAGATGGCAAAACGCTATCAGAGAATGTATTGAAAACGGAGGTGAGGAAAACACTGAAGAACAACAGTGTCTCAGAATCACAAAAGACAGAATACCAGAAAAGGGGAAGAGAACCTCTAAAGATGAGCGAAAGAATATCAGAAAACTCAATGGATGAGATAATACCAGGGCTAAAGTCATTCCCAAGCAGAATAGATAATGCAGAGGGACTCGTGAATGACTGTGATGACAGAGGAATAGAAATCCCTCGATTAGAAGATGACATAGAAAAGCAAGTGAAAATCAATGCAATCATCGCTGTTGAATCACAGGGTAATACAAAGCATGAAAGATTATGATTCATAAGTGTCCCAGATGAATTAGCAAAAGATAAATAAGAAAAGTCTGAAATATATTTGTAGAAAAATCAGACAGAAACTTCCTTAAAGCCAAAAAGCAGTCATCTATATGAATTCAGGAAGTACAAGTGTCCAAAGGAGGTGGAATTAAAATAGACCTACAAGAAGCTGTATTATTCAAAGCAACAAAGTTCATGATCAACCAAGTGATTCTTAATGCACGTAGAGGAAAGCAACTTAGTCACAACAGAATCTCCAGAGGGTTTTCAGCTGATATCTCGACACAAATAGTACAGGAGATGTAATAGTGCCAGGACATATACCAAATATTGAATGAGTAAAAGCTTCAATCTAGGGTAGCCTATGCCACAAGACTACCATTTCTAATAACAGCAGAGCTAGAGAATTTCACAGACCGGCAATACTTAAAAGACTACAGCAGTTCGAAACTAATATTAAAAAAAGGATTGAGAATTCTAAACAGAATAGAAAAGTAGCAAGATGAAATGGATATAAGAATACCATTATTGGAAATGCAATTAGAGCAATGAGTTTCAAAGAATAAACAAGAAGAAGGCAAGGAGGACATCAAAATCCTAAAGATGGGACAGGGAAGCAGGAAAACATAGGTGATTTTCAGCACTATACTAAGTTAATCAGCATATATGACTCTCTGAATCAAACGGAGAGATGCATGGCCTAAAGAGTTTGCAAAACAAAGAATAAGCAAACAAACAAACAATTGAACAAAGAAACAAACATCAAAAGAGTACGCTTGGCAGACATCTATCCAAAGGAACCATGATAAATTAAATAAAAATACTCAAAGTAATGTCAAGGATCATTCAGTACGCATCGACAAAGTTTCGAGGCATGCAAGTACTCAAAAGACTTGTATTCAGAAAACAGATGCGTGCATTAATATTCATAAATTTTGATTCATAATAGCACATTGTCTCCTAACCCAAATCTCTATTTTGATTAAAATGGATTCCTAGTCCGTGGTATAGATTTAGAAGTATTTCAACATGATGAAAGAATGGCATAATCTACCCTATATAAAGAAGAAATGGCATAAGCCTAAAACAAAGGAAAGTAGCTCTGCAGAACTGTACTAAGAGCAAAAGAGTCAGTCAGTAAAGTGCACAATGGGATTGGTTTCATTTCTAGGAATTTCAGCCCCGATGGAACAAATGGATACATGTTCTTAGAGTGTGGGTGTTTCAGCAGAAAAGCAACAAACGGATATGTATTCTGGGTGAATGGATATTACACAAACATAAGATTCCTTTAGTGGGTCTTTTTGTACTGTTAACAGTTAGAAAGTTTAAAGACGTATGAAACCATAAACTAAAAATGGACACACTTCCCTCCGTTTGTACTGTGTATAGGGATGAGAACAAAAGTAAAGAAGGAAGAAAAAAAGGACCATGGGATGCTACTGGAGAGATTCACATTTACCTTAGGAACCTCTCGTCTGATGCAGCCCCTCCCAAACACTGACAAGATGTAGCAACCATTGGGGATGGCAGGTACCGTTTGGATTCCAGGTGGAATTTTGGTGTGTACTGCACAGCTTGTTGTGACTGGTGGGCCCAAGGTAACTGGGCAGAGTTCTGTGGGTGGATCAGTGTGATGGAAGGGCTGCCACCCTCTGTGGAGCTTGTCTTAGGTCTTTATTTTGGGAAGCTGGGTAAGTTCGAGATACTGCTTCTGCCCAAATACCTGAGTTCACGGGTCAGTTTCCAGAAACTGAAAGGGCTGACAGTGGAACATCTGCCAGTCATCAGCATACTGGTTACGTTCCGAGGATCTTTCAGACTTGCCCAGTCATGTAGAAGTCTAATTTATGGGAGATTTAAAGAGAAGCTGGAAGAAAACCTGGTTACATGGATTGAGGAGATATGAGAACACATTGATGAGAGTTGTCCTGCTACAATTGAGGACACAGGCATGGATACTTCTGTAGGGAATACCAGGCTCAAAAGACATTCATGAGACATATTGAGCCTCGTTGATCCTGGCAGAAATTATGGAGGATCAACGTGCACTTGTGGAAGTTACTCAGTTCTCTGCTCCAAGAATGGATCCAAGATTCTTGACGTCTAAAGAGAAGAGATGGCAGAGGTGATAAAATCGCTCATGTTGGTGGAATAATTTGTGAGAATCCCCATGTCCCAAGGGGCATTTACAAACCATTCAGACCAAAATGCACCAAGCCCAGGTAAGCCTTTTCACAGTCTTGGGCCTTGCTATCAAGCACTTGCTCTTCCCTCCCCTCCACTCAGTCATCCATTTTAAAGGATCAGAACCTGAGCTGAAATGAAACCATATAAGAAGAGCAAGCTCCTCCTAGAATCAGAGTTCCTACAACTTCACACTCTGTGAACAACTGTGAAATCCTCAAAGGTCAAATACTCTGAACTAAAATAGCTAGGATTTGAATATTTAGCTAACACAAAGAAATGATGACCTTCCCCTAGATTCAGCAAATGCTCTGGTTATGTCTTTTTGGGGTGAAGGGAGTGTGGTAAGTGAGGAGAATCTTTGACTGAACTTGAATAGGTATTATGCCTCAGTATTTCAAGACAGTATAGGTAAATATTATGTCAGTTATTGAACTGAACTTTAAAAGTCGCCAAGGACATTAAAGGACATAATTTATGTGTACCATCTTTTCCCTTCATTCAAGAACCTCGTGCACTATATCATGGGATGCAGACAATGTTATGTTAAATTGCTTTACCAACATGATCAGACGATTAATCTTTGTCATCACTGATAGAAGAACACCTGATTATCAATAGCCTCGCATAGCTACAGCAGGATTCTCATAGATATAATGCCTCTAGGTGCTTTTGAAATGAAGCCAAAATGTACATACTTTATTTGGTTTTTCTTGTGTTTTCCTCTAGAAGAATGATACCCCTTTTAATGAAAACATTGGCCAATATGTGCCATTGGGAAGAAACGGCAACACATGCACAATGGAATCCCAGGTTGGGGGTTATTTCTTGGTTCCAATAGTTATTTCATCCTTTCTGTCAGTGTTGGAGGATTCAACATTAAAGGGTTGACATGTCCCTTCAAAATCTTGGACTGCTATTTTATATTCTATCTGTCTATTTTTTCCTTAGAGCTGACAAAAAGTAACAAAAATTGACAAGTCTTTCCTCTAGGCAGATTTAGTATGTTTTGAAAACTAACTTCATATTCATATAAATTCCAAACATGTAAATCAATTATTCTAACCTTTTTAAAGACTGCAACTGAGTTATCAACACAATGTCAAAACTAATGTGTTCGGACAAACCCTTCCACCATGGCTGTATAGAAAACAGAGCTAAGTAAACATCATATTTCTGCGAATTATATCTGGAAAGTGTTGATTTATCACTGCCCACTTGGCAGGGAACAAGTGCATCATGTGCTCACTCGCTCCTATGTACACAGCAATGTAAACATCCACTCAACCAGCCCTTGGAAAAGGACATTGCAGAAGAGTGGTCTGTTAATTCCAAAGACAGGATGAGGCCTCAGAAACCTGGAAGGAGGAGAAGACAATGTAGAGAATGGAAACCACTACAGGATCTGACCTCTGGTAATGGAGCAGCAAAGGTGAAACTCTGCTTTGCTTGGATGCACACTCTCTAGCAGACAGCACACATGGGATTGAGGGTGATGAGTGGAGTGTTAGAAGAGTGCACAGCAGATGCTTGGCTGACAGGACTCAAAGAAATCAGCACCAAATATCCCCAGAATTGAATCTGAGACCAAGAACCGAGCTGCCAAATTTGTGCTGGCAGAGGCAGCAGAAAATGAGGGATAGGGCTACGGATGATGGCACACGCTTACTCTCAGGGATCTGGATTGTGTTGTGGGTTGTGTTGGGTCCTATCAAGAAAGCAAACCGACTTGTGACCCCAATGAGAAAGCAACCACACTAGCTTGCGAGTTTGAGTTTATCGATAAGTCCCATGGCCACATCCACTGCATCTGCAGGACCAGGGACCAATTTGGCATTTTGCCAAGAGAGCACATGTTGGGCTCAATCAGAGATACTGTGCATCAGGTCTGTGGGAACCAGAGGCCTTGGGTTTGAAATCAGTATTAAAAGCACTAGGATCTGCTACATTCAATATCTGGAGTGAGATTACATTTTGGTTTGAGGCAGAGGATGCAGAACAACTGTTCTTCCCTTCGTGCACACATGACAAAAGGATGAGAGAACAAGGAAGAGTGGTCAAAGTCTGCAGTGTGAGAAGATGAAGAATTTCATTGAGCATTTTCCCAAATGCAGATGGTACATTTTCGATGGCACTGAAATGTTACTGCACCGAGAACACATACATTGGTCTGCAGGATCATTCCAGCAGGCCCTGTTGTATGACATCCATAGATATGTTTCCACTGGTGTTTCTGTAGACAGAGAAGCTCTGGGAAGAACTGGTAATATTGGGACATTCCCATGGCAATAGAAAGCACAAGCTCACTGTCAGTTTCCTGTTTTGGAAACACTCCAAAATGACATACAGCAAAATGCAGAGCTGAAAATCTTTAGAAGCTTCATTTCCACAAGAGGAAGTATCCTGTGCACTACCAGAATTCTTAGATAAGCATAATAAAAATGAGGATATAATAATCGAAATATTATAGTGTGTTCATCACAACAAACAACACCAGCAATTAGAGATATACCAGACAACACACACAGGAACATGACTTGGCATCAATGACTAGGAAAAATTGTCCTCACAGAAATATGGAATTGCGTACACCCAAGAGTCTATAATATTCAATTAACAAAGCCGTATAAGTCTACAATTGATACCTGATAGTACTTGAACAGTAGAGATAAAGAAGCATAGGAAAAGAAACAGGAAGCACAATTTTCTGTTCCAAAGTGATTGAAGGCCCAAAAAATAAGCTTCCAAACAACTAGAATGCAAAACGCTATCAGAGCAAGTATTGAAAGCGGAGGTGAGGAAAACACTGAGGAACAACAGTGTCTCAGAATCACAAAAGACAGAATGCCAGAAAAGGTGAAGAGAAACTCTAAAGACAAGCCAAATAATATCAGTAAACTCAATGGATGAGATAATAACAGGGCTAAAGTCAGTCCTAAGCAGACTAGATAATGCAGAGGGACTCATGGATGACTGTCAAAACAGGGGAACTGAAATCCCTTGATCAGAGGAAGACATAGAAAAGCAAGTATAAACCAATGCAAACATTTCTGTTGAATCCCGGGGTAAGACAAAGCATGAAAGTCTATGATTCAAAAGAGTCTAAGAAGGGAATGCAAGAGATAAAAATAAAAATGTCTGAAAAATTATTTGTAGAAAAATCAGAGTGAAACTTTCTGAAAGCCAAGAAAGAATCATCTATATGATTTCAGGAGTACAAAGCGTCCAAATGAGGTGGAATCCCAATAGACCTACAAGCAGCAGTAGAATTCAAATCAACAAAGTTCATGATCATCCCAGTGATTTAAAATGCACCTAGATGAAAGCAACATCATCACAACAGTACCTCCAGCAGGGTTTCAGCTGCTATCTCGACAGAAATATTGCAGGACAGGGAGGAGTGCCAGGACATAGACCATAACCTGAATAAGAAAAAGCTGCAAACTTGGGTAGCCTTTGCCACATGACCACCATTAATAATAAAGGCAGAGCTAGAGAATTTCACAGACCGGCAAACCTTAAAATAATTCAGCAGTTCGAAAATGATCCTAAAATAAAGATTTAGATTTCTATGCTGCATAGAAAAGTAGCAAGATGAAATGGAAATAAGAAAACCATTATTGGAATTGCTGGAAGAGCATGAGTTGCAAAGAATAAAAAAGAAGAAGGCAAGGAGGACGGCAAAACGCTAGAGATGTGAGAGGGAAGCAGGTAATCTTAGGTGATTTAAAGCACTATCTTAAGTGAATCAACTTGTATGACACTCTGAAGCAAACACAGAAATGCATGGCCTAATGCGTTTGCAAAACAAACAACAAGCAAACAACCAATCAAAAAATACAAAAAGGGTACGTTTGGCTGACTTATACCAAAGCAACCATGACTATTCAAAACAAAATACTCAAAGAGATGTCAAGGATCATTCAGCACGCATCGACCCAGTATCGCTGCTTGCATGTATTCAACACACTTGTATTCAGAAACATGATGTGCACATAAATATTCATAAATATTGATTGATAAGAGTATATCATGACCCAAATCAAATGCCAAGTTTGAATAAAATGGTTTCATAGTCCGTGATATATACTTACAAGTTTTCCAACAGTATGAATCAATGCCATATTCTACCCTAGGTAGAGAAGAAATGGCATAAGCCTATAACAAAGACAAGTAGCTCTGCAAAACTGTACTAAGTGTGAAAGAGGAAGCTAGTATACTGCACGTAGTGATTTGTTCCATTTTTAGGAATTTCAGCCTCCATGATACAATTGGGTCCATATTCTGAGATTATGGGTGTTTCAGCAGAAAGCAACAAACGGATATGTATTCTGGGTGAATGGATATTTCACAAACATAATTTCCTTTAGTGTGTCACTGTGTAATGTGAACTTTTAGAAAGTTTACACACGTGTGAAAGCATAAACTAAAATTGGACACATTTCCCTCCATTTGTACTGTGTATACGGATCTGAACAAAAGGAAAGAGGAAAGAAATAAGGACCATGGGACGCTAGTGGATAGAATCACATAAAACTTAGGAATCTGATGTGTGATGCAGCCATTCTCCCAACACTAATAAGATGCAGCAACCATCGGACATGGCAGCTACCTTTTGGATTCCAGGTGGAATGTTGGTGGGTACCGTGAGGCTTGTTGTGCCTGGTGGATCCAAGGTAACTGGGCAGAATTCTGTGGGTGGATCAGTTTGATGGAGGGGATGCTGCCCTCTGTGGAGCTTGTCTTAGTTCTTTTGTTCAGGAAGCTGTGTAAGTTCGAGATAATGCTGCTGCCCAAAAACCTGGTATCACGGGTTAGTTTCCAGAACCTGAAAGGGCAGACAGTGCATGATTTGACTGTCATCAGCTTACTGGTGAGGCTCCGAGGTCCTTTCAGAACTGCCCAGTCCTGTTGAAGTCGACTTTATGGGAGACACGGAGAAAAGATGTCAGAAAAGCTGGCAGCACAGATTGAGGAGAGATGCCAACACATTGATGAGACTTGTTCTGCTACAATGGAGAATACTGGCATGGAGACATCTGTAGAGAATACCAGGCTTGAAAGACATTCATGACACATATTGAACCTCGCTGATACTGGCAGAAATATACGGAGTGTCAACATGCCCTTGAAGAAGTTACTCAATTCCATGCTCCAAGAATGGGTCCAAGAATCCCGACGTCTAAAAGAGAAGAGATGGCAGAGATGATAAAAGCGCTCATGTTCTTGGAAGGGGTAGTGAGAATCCACATTTCCCAAGGGGCATTTACAAACCATTCAGACAAAAATGCACCAAGCCCAGGTAAGAATTTTCCCAGGTATGGGCCTAGATATCAAGAACTTTCTCTAACCTCCACTCCACTCAGGCATCCATTTTAAAGATAAGCACCTGAGGTGAAATGAAGTCAGTAGGAGAATAGTAAGCCGCTCCTGGAATCAGCATTCCAACAGCTTCACACTCTGTGAAAAACAGTGAAATACTTAAAGATCAAATACTCTCGAATAAAATAGATATGAATTGAATACTTAGCTCACACAAATAAATGATGACCTTCCCATAGATTCAGCAAATGCTGGAGTAATGTATTCTATGGGGTGAATGGAGTGTGGTAATTGAGGGGAATCTTTGACTGATCTTTAATAGATATTAGGCCTCATATTTTCAAGACAGTATAGTCAAATATTAGAAGTCAGATAGTGAACTGAAATGTAAAAGTCTCCAAAGAATTTAAAGACACAGTTTATGTGGACCATGCTTCCCTTCAGTCAAGCCCACGGTGCACCTTATCATGGGGGTGCAGCATTGGTTGTGTAAATTGCTTTACACAACATGATCGGATGATTACATGTTTTCATCACTGATAGAAAAACACCTGGTTCTCAAAAGCCTAGCATAGCTGCAGAGGTTTCTCATAGATATAATGCCTCTAGGTGCTTTTAGAATCAAGCCTAAATGTTTATATTTTGTTCAGATTATCTTGTATTCTAGTAGAGAACAATGTTACACCTTGAAATGCCAACATTGGCCAGTATGAGACATTGGTAATAAAGGGCAACATCTGAACAATGGAAACCTAGGTTTGGGGTTATTTCAAGGTTCCAATAGATATTTCATGGTTCCTGTTCGTGTTGGAGGCTTCAAGTGTAAACAGTTGACATGTCCCTTCAACATATTGGACTGCTATTTTACATCCTATCTTTGTATATTTTTCTTAGAGCTGACAATATGTTACAAAAATAGACAAGTCTGGTTTTAGGTAGATTTAGTATGTTTCAAAAACTAACTTCATTTTCATATAAATCCCAAAACATGTAAATCAATTCAAATAACATTTTAAAATACTGCAACTGAGTTATCAACACAATGTCAAAACTGGAGTCTTTGGACAAACCCTCCCACCATGGCTGTATAGAAAATACAGCTAAGTAAATATCATATTTCTGTGAATTATATCTGGAAAGTGTTGATTTATCACTGCCAGGTTGGCAGAGAACAAGTGCAACATGGGCTCACTTACTCCCATGTACACAGCAATGTAAACATCAACCAAACCAGACCTTGGCACAGGACACTTGCCGAAGAGTGGTCTGTTAATTCCAAAGAAAGGATGAGGCCCCAGAAACCTGTAAGGAGGATAAGGCAATGTAGAGAATGGAAACCACTACAGGATCTGACCTCTGGTAATGGAGCAGCAAAGGTGAAACTCTGCTTTACTTGGACGCACACTCTCAAGGGGACAGCACACATGGGATTGAAGGTGATGTGCTGAGTGTTAGAAGAGTTCACAGCAGATGCTTGGCTGACAGGACTCAAAGAAATCAGCACCAAATATCCCCAGATTTGAATCTGAGACCAAAACCCGAGCTGCCAAATTTGAGATAGCAGAGGCAGCAGAAAATGAGGGATAGGGCTACGGATGATGGCATACACTTAGTCTCAGGGATCTGGATTGCGTTGTGGGTTGTGTTCGGTCCTATCAAGAGAGCAAACCGACTTGTTACCCCAATGAGAAAGCAATCACACTAGCATGCAAGTTTGAGTTTATCGATATGTCCCATGGCCATATCCACTGCATCAGCATGATGAAGGACCAATTTGGCATTTTGCCAATAGAGCATGTGTGGAGCTCTTTCAGAGATATTGTGCATCGGGTTTGAGAGATCCAGTGGGCCTTGGGATTGAAATGAGAATTAAAAGATTTGGGATCTGCTATCTTCATAACTTATAGAAAGATTACGGTTTCGTTTGAGGCAGAGAATGCGGAAGAGCTCTGTGGTTGCCTTCGTGCACCCATGACACAAGGATGAGTGAACAAGGAATAGTGGTCAAAGTCCACAGCATGAGAAGATGAAGAATTACCTTCAGCATTATCTCCCAAATGCAGATGCTATATTTTGGATGGCACTGACATGGTACTGCACCGACGACACATATTTCGGTCTGCAGGATCGTTCCAGCAGGCCTTGTTGTATGACATCCATAGATATGTTTCCACTGGTGTTTCTGTAGACAGAGAATCTCTGGGAAAAACTGGTAATATTGGGACATTATCATGGAAAGAGAAAGCACAAGATCACTGTCAGTTTCCTGTTTTGGAAACACTCAAAAAGCACATACACCAGAATGCAGAGCTGAAAAACTTTAGAAGCTTCATTTCCACAAGTGGAAGTGTCCTGTGCAATTTCAGGATTCTGAGATAAGCGTAATAAAAATGAGGTTATACAAATCGAAATATTATGGTGTATTCATCACAACAAAGGCAACACCAGCAATTAGGGATATAAAAGACAACACACATAAGAACAGGACATAGAATTCATGTCTAGGAAAAATTGTACTCACAGAAATATCATGGAATTGCTTACACCAAATAGTCTATTACATTCACTTAACAAAGCCCAATAATACTACATTAGATACCTGATAGTACTTGAACAGTAGAGATAAAGAAGAATAGGAACAGAAACAGGAAGTACCATTTTCACTTCCAAAGAGATGGAAGGCAAAAAAAATAAGCTTTCAAACGACTAGGCTGCATAACACTACCAGAGCAAGCATTGAAACTGGAGGTGAGGAAAACACTGAAGGAAAAAAGTGTCTCAGATTCACAAAAGGCAGAATACCAGAAAAGGGGAAGAGAAAATCTAAAAATAAGCCAAATAATATCAGAAAACTCAAATGATGAGATAATAACAGGGCTAAAGTCAGTCCTAAGCAGCCTAGATAATGCAGAGGGATTCGTGAATGACTGTGAAGACAGGGGAACAGAAATCCCACGAGCAGAAGAATACATAGAAAAGAAAGTGTAAACCAATGCAAACATTTCTGTTGAATGACGGGGTAAGACAAAGCATGAAAGACTATCATACCTAAGATTCCCAGATGGGAATGAAAGAGATTAAAAAAAAAAAAGTTTGAAAATTCATTTGTTGAAAAACCAGACTGAAACTTTCTGAAAGCCAAGAAAGAATCATCTATAAGATTTCAGGAAGTACACAGCGTCCAAAGGAGGTGGAATCCCAATAGACCTACAAGCAGCTGTAGAATTCCAATCTACAAAGTTCACGATCATCCCATTGATTTAAAATGCACCTAGACTAAAGCAACTTAGTCACAACAGAACCTCCAGAGGGCTTTCAGCTGATATCTCGACAGAAATATTGCAGGATAGGGAGGATTGCCAGGACATAGACCATAAACTGAATGAGATAAAGCTGCAATTTAGGTTAGCCTATGCCACATGTCCGACATTAATAATAACGGCAGAGCTAGAGAATTTCACAGAATTTCAAAACTTAAATTAAATCAGCAGTTTGAAACTAACCCTAAAAGAAAAATTGAGAATTCTACCATGAATAGAATGTAGCAAGATGAAATGGGTATAAGAAAACCATTACTGGAAATGCAGGAAGAGCTTGAGATTCAAAGAATAAAAAAGAAGAAGGCAAGGAGGACAGCAAAACCCTAGAGATGTGAGAGGGAAGCAGGAAATCATAGGTGATTTTAAGCACTATCTTAACTGAATCAGATTTTATGACTCTCTGTTTGAAGCAAACGGAGAGATGCATGGCCTAATGTGTTTGCAAACAAAAAACAAGCAAACAAACAATCAATCAAACAAACACAAAAAGGGTACGGTTGTCTGACATATACCAAAGAAACCATGAATATTCAAAAGAAAATACTCAAAGTGATGTGAAGGATCATTCAGCACCCATCGACCCAGTATCGATGCTTGCATGTACTCCACACGCTTGTATTCAGAAAAATCATGCATGCATATATATTCATAAATATTGATTCATTAGAGTATATCGTGACCCAAATCAAATGTCGAGTTTAAATAAAATGTATTCATAGACCGGGATATAGACTTACATGTGTTCCAACAGGATGAATGAATGCCATATACTACCCTAGGTAGAGACGAAATGGCATAAGCCTATAAGAAACACAAGTAGCTCTGCAAAACTATATAAAGAGCTAAAGAGAAACACAGTAAAGTGCACATAATGATTGGTTTAATTTCTTGGAATTTCAGCCCCCATGAAGCAAATATATATTCTGAGAGGGTGGGTGTTTCAGCAGAAAGCAACAAACGGATATGTATTCTGGGTGAATGTATATTACACAAAAATAATTTCCTTTAGGTTTTCTCTGGGAACTGTGTACTTTAAAAAGTTTAAAGTCCTGTGAAACCATAAACTAAAAATGGACACATTTCCCTCCGTTTGCACTGTGTATACGGATATGAACCAAAGGAAAGAGGGAAGAAAAAAGGACCATGGGACACTAGTGGATACAATCACATTAAACTTAGGAATCTGTCGTCTGATGCAGCCCCTAACCCAACAATACCAAGATGCAGCAACCATTGGAAATGGAATTTGCTGGTTGGATTCCAGGTGGAAAGTTGGTGGGTACCACGAGGCTTGTTGTGGCTGGTGGATCCAAGGAAACTGGGCAGAATTCTGTGGGTGGATCAGTGTGATGGTGGGGCTGCCGCCCTCTGGGGAGCTTGTCTTAGGTCTTTTTTTCGGGTAGGTTTTTAAGTTCGAGATACTGCTGCTGCCGAAAGACATGAGATTTCTGGTCAGTTTCCAGAACCTGAAAGGGCAGACAGTGGAAGATCTGCCTGTCATCAGCTTACTGGTGAGGCTCCGAGGTCCTTTCAAAATGGCCAATTCCTCTTGAAGTCGACTTTATGGGAGACAAATATAGAAGCTGGCAGAAAAGCTGGCTGCACTGATTGAGGAGAGATGCGAATACATTCATGAGAGTTGTTCTACTACAATGGAGAATACTGGCATGGAGACGTCTGTAGAGAATACCAGGCTCAAAAGACCTTCATGAGACATATTGAACCTCGCTGATACTGGCAGAAATATATGGAGTGTCAACCTGTCCTTGAAGAAGTTACTCAATTCCCTGCTCCAAGAACGGGTCCAAGATTCCTGACGTCTACAAGAGAAGAGATGGCAGAGATGATAAAAGCGCTCGTGTTCTTGGAAGAGGTCGTGAGAATCCACACGTCCCAATGGGCATTTACAAACAATTCAGACCAAAATGCACCAAGACCAGTTAAGATTTTCCCATTATCGCACTAGCTATCAAGCCCCTGCTCTACCCTACCCTCCACTCAGGCATCCATTTTAAAGATCAGCACCTGAGGTGAAATGAAGCCAGTAGGAAAATAGCAAGCCCCTCCTAGAATCAGGGTTCCAACTGATTCACACTCTGAGAACAACAGTGAATTCCTTAAAGATCAAACACTCTCGACTAAAATAAATATGAATTGAATACTTAGCTCACACAAAGAAATGATGACCTTCCCCTAGATTCAGCAAATGCTGGGGTTATGTCTTCTTTGGGGTGAAGGGAGTGTGGTAAGTGAGGGGACTATTTGACTGAACTTGAATATGTATTAAGCCTCAGTTTCACAAGACATTATAGTCAAATATTATGTCAGCTATTGAACTGAACTGTTAAATTCACCAAAGAATTTAAAGACACAGTTTATGTGGACCGTCTTTACCTTCAGTCAAGCCCCGGGTGCAATATATCATGGGGGTGCAGACTTGGTTTTGTTAATTTGCTTTACCATAATGATTGGAAGATAAACCGTTCTCATCACTGATAGAAAAACAGCTGGATCTCAAAAGCCTAACATAGCTGCTAAAGGATTCTCATAGCTTTTATGCTTCTAGGTGCTTAAGTAATCAAATCTAATATATATTTGTTTGGATTTTCTTGTATTTTAGTAGAGAGGAATGTTACACATTGAAATGCCAACATTGGCCAGTATGTGTCATTGGAAGTAAAGGGCAAACCTTTCAAAAGGGAAACCCAGGTTTGGGGTTATTTCACGGTTCCAGTAGGGATTTCCTGGTTCCTGTTGTTGTTGGAGGCTGCAAGAATAAATTGTTGACATGTCCCATTCAAATTTTGGACTGCTACTTTACATTCTATCTGTCTAACTTTTACTTAGAGCTGAAAAAATGTTACAAAAATAGACAAGTCTGGCTTCCAGGTAGATTTAGTATGTTTCAAAAACTAATTTCATTTTCATATAAATACCAAAAATGTAAATAAATTCAATTTACATTTTTAAATACTGCAACTGTGTTATCAACACAATGTCAAAAATGGGGTCATCGGACAAACACTCCCACCATGGCTGTATAAAATATACAGCAAATAAACATCATATTTCTGTGAATTATATCTGGAATATGATGTTTTATCAATGCCCATTTGGCACAGAAAAATTGCAACATGCGCTCACTTGCTCCTTTGTACACAGTAATGTAAACATGCACTCACCCACAACTTGACATAAGACACATGTCAAAGAGTGGTCTGTTACTTCCAAAGACAGGATGAGGCCTCAGAAACCAGGAAGGAGGAGAAGGCAGTGTAGAGAATGGAAACCACTACAAGATCTGACCTCTGGTAATGGAGAAGCACAGGTGAAACTCTGCTTTACTTGGACGCACCCTCTCAAGCTGACTGCACACATGGGATTGAAGGTGATGCACTGAGTGATAGAAGAGTGCACAGCAGATGCTTGGCTGACATAACTCATAGAAATCAGCACAAAATATCCCCACAATTGATTCTGAGACCAAGATCCGAGCTGCCAAATTTGAGCTAGCAGAGGCAGAAGAAAATGAGGGATAGGGCTACGGATGATGGCACAAGCTTAGTCTCAGGGATCTGGATCACGATGTGGGTTGTGGTGGGTCCTATCAAGAGAGAAAACCGAAATGCTACCCCAGTAAGAAAGCAACCACATTGGCGTGTGAGGTTGAGTTTTTCGATATGTGCCATGGCCACATCCACTGCATCTTGCAGGCCCATGATGAATTTGGCATTTTGCCAATAAAGCACGTGTGGGGCTCAACTAGAGAAGCCGTGCATCTGGTCTGAGGGGTCCAGTGACCCTTTGGTTTGAAATCAGAATTAAAAGCTTTAGGATCTGCTACAGTCATAACCTGGACAGGGATTACGGATTGGTTTGAGGAAGAGAATTTGGTACAGCTCTGTGGGTGCATTCGTGCACCCATGACACAAGGATGAGGGATCAAGGAAGAGTGGTCAAAGTCCACAACGTGAGAAGATGAAGCATTTCCTTCAGCATTATCTCCCAAATGCAGATGCTACATTTTGGATGGCACTGACATGGTACTGCCCAGAGGACACAAAGATCGGTCTGCGGGACCATTCCAGCAGGCCATGATGTATGATATCCATACATATGTTTCCACAGGTGTTTCTTTAGACAGAGAAGCTCTGGGAAGAACTGGTAACATTGGGACATTCCCATGGCAATAGAAAGCACAAGCGCACTCTCAGTTTGCTGTTTTGGAAAGACTCCAATATGACGTACAGCAGAATGCCGAGCTGAAAAAATTTAAGCTTCATTTCCAGAAGAGGAAGTGTACACTGCACTTTCAGAATTGTGAGGTAAGTGCAATAAAACGAAGTTTTATTAATTGAAATTATATGGTGTGCTCATCACAACAAAGGCAACACCAGCAATTAGAGATATACCAGACAACACACACAGGAACAGGACATGGCATCAATGCCTAGGAAAATTGTCCTCACAGAAATATCATGGAACTTTGTACACCCAATGGTCTAAAATTTTCACTTAACAAAGCCCTATAAATCTATATTAGATACCTGATAGTACTTGACCAGTAGAGATAAAGAAGTAGAGTAAAAGAAACAGGAAGTACCATTTTCAGTTCCAAAGTTACTGAAGGCCCAAAAATAAGCTTTCAAACATCTAGACTGCAAAACGCTACCAGAGCAAGTATTGAAAACTGAGGTGAGGAAAACATGAAGTACAACAGTGTCTCAGAATCACAAAAGGCAGTATACCAGGAAAGGGGAAGAGAAACTCTAAAAACGAGCCAAAAAATATCAGAAAACCCAAGTATGAGACAATACCAGGGGCTAAAGTCAGTCCAAAGCAGACTTGATAATGCAGACGGACTCGTGAAAGACTGTGAATTCAGGGGAACAGAAATCCCTCGATCAGAAGAAGACATAGAAAAAGAAGTGCAAACCAATGCAAACATTGCTGTTGAAGCCTGGGGTAAGACAAAGCATGAAAGAGTATGATTCGTAAGAGTCCCAGATGGAAAAGCAAGATTAACAAAAAAAAGCCTGAAAAGATAATTGTAGAAAAGTCAGACTGAAACTTGCTGAAAGACAAGAAAGAATCATCTATACGATTTCAGGAACTACACAGCGTCCAAAGGAGGTGGAATCCCAATAGACCTACTTGCAGCTGTATAATTCAAATCAACAAAGTTCATGATCACCCCAGTGATTTAATATTCATCTAGAGGAAAGCAATTTAGTAACAACAGAACCTCGAGAGGGCTTTCAGCTCATATCTCGGCAGAAATATTGCAGAACAGGGAGGAGTTCAGGGACATAGGCCATATCCTGAATGAGAAAAAGCTGTAATCATGGGTAGCCTATGCCACATGACTGCCATTTCTAATAACGGCAGAGCTAGGGAAATTCACAGACCAGCAAAGCTTAAAAGAATTCAGCAGTTCAAAACTTATCCTAAAAGAAAGATTGAGAATTCTACCCTGAATAGAAAAGTAGCAAGATGAAATGGAAATAAGAAAAACCATTATTGGAAGTGCACGAAGAGCGTTCGTTACAAACAAGAAACAAGAAGAAGGCAAGGAGGACATCAAAGCCATAAGATGGGAGAGGGTTGCAGGAAATCATAGGTGATTTTAAGCACTATCTTAAGTGATTCACATATATGACTCTCTGATTGAAGCAAACGGAGTGATGCATGGCCTAATGTGTTTGCAAAACCAACCACAAGCAAACAAACAAACAATCAACAAAAAAACCGACACCAAAACGGTATGGTTGGCTGACATATACCAGAGAAACCATGAGTATTCAAAACAAAATACTCAAAGTGATGTCAAGGATCATTCAGCACGCATCGACCCAGTATCGCAGCTTAAATGTACTCAACACACTTGTATTCAGAACACAGACGCGTGCATTAATATTCATAAATATTGATACAAATGAGCATATCGTGACCTAACACAAATGCCGATTTTGATTAAGGTTTGTTCATAGTCCGTGATATAGACTTACAATTCTTCCAACAGCAAGAATGAATGCCATATTCTACCCTAAGTAAAGAAGAAACGGCATAAGCCTATAACAAAGACAAGTAGCTCTGCAAAACTGTACTAAGAGCAAACGAGACAGACAGTAAAGTGCACATTGGGATTGGTTTCATTTCTCGGAATTTCAGCCCCCATGAAAAAAATGGATCCATTTACTGAGAGCGTGGGTGTTTCAGCAGAAAGCAACTGACGGATATGTATTCTGGGTGAAAGGATATTACACAAACATGAGTTTCCTATAGTGGGGTCTCTGTGTACTGTGAGCTGTTAGAAGGTTTCAAGACGTGTGAAACCATAAACTAAAACTGGACACACTTCCCTCCGTTTGTACTGTATATACAGATCTGAACCAAAGGAAAGAGGGAAGATAAAAGGACAATGGCACGCTAGTGGATAGAATCACATTTAACTTAGGAACCTCTCGTTTGATGCAGCCCCTCCCCCAACACTGACAATATTCAGCAACCATTGGGGATGGCAGTTACCGGTTGGATTCTAGGTGGAATCTTGGTGTGTACCGCGAGGCTTGTTGTGGCTGGTGGATCCAAGGTAACTGGGCAGAATTCTGTGGGTGGATCAGTGTGATGGAGGGGCTGCCGCCCTTTGTGGAGTTTGGCTTAGGTCTTTTGTTCGGGACGCTGTGTAAGTTCGAGATAATGCTGCTGCCCAAAGACCTAAGTTCACGGGTAAGTTTCCAGAACCTGACAAGGCAGACAGTGGAAGATCTGCCTGTCATCAGCTTACTGGTGAGGCTCCGAGGTACTTTCAGACTTGCCCAGTCCTGTTGACGTCGACTTTATGGGAGACACGAAGAGAAGCTGGCAGAAAAGTTGGCTGCACGGATTGAGGAGAGATGCGAACATATTGATGAGAGTTGTTACGCTACAATGGAGAATACCGGCATGGAGACATCTCTAGAGAATACCAGGCTCGAAAGTCATTCATGAGACCTACTGAACCTCTGTGTTCCTGCAGAAACATACGGAGTGTCAACGTGCACTTGAGAAACTCACTCAATTCTCTGCTCCAAGAACGGCTCCACGATTCCTGACGTCTAAAAGAGAAGAGATGGCAAAGATGATAAAAGCGCTCATGTTCTTTGAAGAGGTCATGAGAATCCACAGGTCCCAAGGGGCATTTACAAGCCATTCAGACCAAAATGCACCAAGCCCAGGTAAGCCTTTTCACAGTCTTGGGCCTTGCTATCAAGCACTTGCTCTTCCCTCCCCTCCACTCAGGCATCCATTTTAAAGGATCAGAACCTGAGCTGCAATGAAGCCAGTAGGAGAAGAGCAAGCTCCTCCTAGAATCAGAGTTCCTCCATCTTCACACTCTGTGAACAACAGTGAACACCTTAAAGGTCAAATACTCTCGCCTAAAATAGTTAGGTATTGGATACTTAGCTCACACAAAGAAATGATGACCTTCCCATAGATGCAGCATATGCTGGGTTTATGTCTTGTCTGGGGTGAAGGGATTGTGGTAAGTGAGAGGAATCTTTGACTGAACTCGAATATGTACTAGCCCTCAGTTTTTCAAGACAGTATAGGTAAATATTATGTCAGACAGTGACCTGAACTCTAAAAGTCGTGAAAGACTTTAAAGACACAGGTTTTGTGGACCGTCTTTCTCTTCAGTCAAGCACCGGGTACACGATATTTTGCGGGTGCACACTTGGTAGTGTTAAATTGCTTTACCCAACATGTTCGGATGATTAAGCGTTCTCATCACTGATAGAAGAACACCTGTATTTCAATAGACTAGCATAGATGCAGCAGGGTTCTCATAGATAAAATGCCTGTATGTGCTTTTGTAATCAAGCCTAAGTGTATACATTTTGTTTGGTTTTTCTTGTAATTTCCTAGAGAGTATTTTTACCCATTGAAATGCCAACATTGGCCAGTATGTGTCATTGGGAATATAGGGCACCACATGCACAATGGAAACCCAGGTTCTCGGTTATTTCATGGTTTCAATAGGTAATTCATGTTTCCTGTTGGTGTTGGAGGCTTCAACAGTAAAGAGATGACATGTCCCCTTCAACATTTTGGACTGCGATTTTACTTTCTATCTGTCTACATTTTTCTTAGAGCTGACATGATGTTACAAAAATTGACAAGTCTGACTTCTAGGTAAATTTAGTACGTTTCAAACACTAACTACATTTTCATATAAATCCCAAAACATGTAAATCAATTCTAATAACCTTCCTAAAAACTGCAACTGTGTTATCAAAACAATGGCAAAATTGGAGTCTTCGGACAATCCCTCCAACCATGGCTTTATGTAAAACAGAGCTAAACAAACATCACATTTCTGTGAATTACATCTGGAAAGTGTTGATTTATCGATGCCCAGTTGGCAGAGAACAAGTGCAACCTGCGCTCACTCCCTCCCAAGTACACAGCAATGTAAACTTCCACTCACCCAGCCCTTGGCACAGGACACTTTCCGAAGAGAAGTCTGTTACTTCCAAAGACAGGCTGAGGCCTCAGATAATCTGGAAGCAGGAGAAGGCAAAGTAGAGAATGGAAATCTGTGCAGGATCTGACCTCTGTGATGGAGCAGCAAAGGTGAAACTCTGTTTTACTTGGACGCACACTCTCAAGCGGACAGCACACATGGGACTGTAGGTAATGCGCTGAGTGTTAGAAGAGTGCACAGCAGATGCTTGGCTGACATAACTCATAGAAATCAGCACAAAATATCCCCACAATTGAATCTGAGACCAAGATACGATCTGCCAAATTTGAGCTAGCAGAGGCAGCAGAAAATGAGGAATAGAGCTACAGATTATGGCTCACGCTGAGTCTCAGGGATCTGGAGTGCATTGTGGGGTTTGGTGGGTTCTATCAAGAGAGCAAAACGACCTGTTTCCCCAGTAAGAAAGCAACCACATTGGCATGTGAGGTTGAGTATTTTGATATGTGCCATGGCCACATCCACTGCATCTTGCAGGCCCAGGATCAATTTGGCATTTTGCCAATAGAGCACGTGTGGGGCTCAACTAGAGAAGCCGTGCATCTGGTCTGAGGGATTCAGTGGCCATTGGGTTTGAAATAAGTATTAAAAGTTTTAGGATCTGCTACAGTCAGAACCTGGACAGGCATTACGGATTGGTTTGAGGAAGAGAATTCGGTACAGCTCTGTGGATGCATTCGTGCACCCATGACAAAAGGATTAGGGATCAAGGAAGAGTGGTCAAAGTAAACAACGTGACAAGTTGAAGCATTTCCTTCAGCATTATCTCCCAAATGCAGATGCTACATTTTGGATGGCACTGACATGGTACTGCCCAGAGGACACAATGATCGGTCTGCGGGATCATTCCAGCAGGCCCTGATGTATGACATCCATACATATGTTTCCACTGGTGTTTCTTTAGACAGAGAAGCTCTGGGAAGAACTGGTAACATTGGGACATTCCCATGGCAATAGAAA
Source organism: Camelus dromedarius (assembly GCF_036321535.1). Taxonomy (NCBI): domain Eukaryota; kingdom Metazoa; phylum Chordata; class Mammalia; order Artiodactyla; family Camelidae; genus Camelus; species Camelus dromedarius. The sequence goes on from NW_026989801.1 coordinate 707,052, forward strand.
GCACAAGCGCACTCTCAGTTTGCTGTTTTGGAAAGACTCAGATATGACGTACAGCAGAATGCCGAGCTGAAAAACTTTAAGCTTCATTTCCAGAAGAGGAAGTGTACTCTGCACATTCAGAATTGTGAGGTAAGTGCAATAAAACGAAGTTTTACTAATTGAAATAATATGGTGTGCTCATCAAAACAAAGGAAACACCAGCAATTAAAGATATACCAGACAACACACACAGGAACAGGACATGGCATCAATGCCTAGGGAAAATTGTCCTCACAGGAATATCATGGAACTTTGTACACCCAATGGTCTAAAATTTTCACTTAACAAAGCCCTATAAATCTACATTAGATACCTGATATTACTTGACCAGTAGAGATAAAGAAGTAGAGTAAAAAAAACAGGAAGTACCATTTTCAGTTCCAAAGTTACTGAAGGCCCAAAAATAAGCTTTCAAACATCTAGACTGCAAAACGCTACCAGAGCAAGTATTGAAAACTGAGGTGAGGAAAACATGAAGTACAACAGTGTCTCAGAATCACAAAAGGCAGTATACCAGGAAAGGGGAAGAGAAACTCTAAAAACGAGCCAAAAAAATCAGAAAACCCAAGGATGAGTCAATACCAGGGGCTAAAGTCAGTCCAAAGCAGACTTGATAATGCAGACGGACTCGTGAAAGACTGTGAAGTCAGGGGAACAGAAATCCCTCGATCAGAAGAAGACATAGAAAAAGAAGTGCAAACCAATGCAAACATTGCTGTTGAAGCCTGGGGTAAGACAAAGCATGAAAGAGTATGATTCGTAAGAGTCCCAGATGGAAAAGCAAGATTAACAAAAAAAAGCCTGAAAAGATAATTGTAGAAAAGTGAGACTGAAACTTGCTGAAAGACAAGAAAGGATCATCTATACGATTTCAGGAACTACACAGCGTCCAAAGGAGGTGGAATCCCAATAGACCTACTTGCAGCTGTATAATTCAAATCAACAAAGTTCATGATCAACCCAGTGATTTAAAATGCATCTAGAGGAAAGCAATTTAGTCACAACAGAACCTCCAGTGGGCTTTCAGCTCATTTCTCGGCAGATAAATTGCAGAACAGGGAGGAGTTCAGGGACATAGGCCATATCCTGAATGAGAAAAAGCTGTAATCATGGGTAGCCTATGCCACATGACTGCCATTTCTAATAAAGGCAGAGCTAGGGAAATTCACAGACCAGCAAAGCTTAAAAGAATTCAGCAGTTCAAAACTTATCCTAAAAGAAAGATTGAGAATTCTACCCTGAATAGAAAAGTAGCAAGATGAAATGGAAATAAGAAAAACCATTATTGGAATTGCACGAAGAGCGTTCGTTACAAACAAGAAACAAGAAGAAGGCAAGGAGGACATCAAAGCCATAAGATGGGAGAGGGTTGCAGGAAATCATACGTGATTTTAAGCACTATCTTAAGTGATTCACATATATGACTCTCTGATTGAAGCAAACGGAGTGATGCATGGCCTAATGTGTTTGCAAAACAAACCACAAGCAAACAAACACACAATCAAACAAAAAAACCGACACCAAAACGGTACGGTTGGCTGACATATACCAGAGAAACCATGAGTATTCAAAACAAAATACTCAAAGTGATGTCAAGGATCATTCAGCACGCTTCGACCCAGTATCGCAGCTTAAATGTACTCAACACACTTGTATTCAGAACACAGACGCGTGCATTAATATTCATAAATATTGATACAAATGAGCATATCGTGACCTAACCCAAATGCCGATTTTGAATAAGGTTTGGTCATAGTCCGTGATGTAGACTTACAATTCTTCCAACAGCAAGAATGAATGCCATATGCTACCCTAAGTAGAGAAGAAACGGCATAAGCCTATAACAAAGACAATTAGCTCTGCAAAACTGTACTAAGGGCAAATGAGACAGACAGCAAAGTGCACATTGGGATTGGTTTCATTTTTCGGAATTTCAGCCCCCATGAAACAAATGGATCCTTTTACTGAGAGCGTGGGTGTTTCAACAGAAAACAACTGACGGATATGTATTCTGGGTGAATGGATATTACACAAACATGAGTTTCTTTAGTGGGGTCTCTGTGTACTGTGAGCTGTTAGAAAGTTTCAAGACGTGTGAAACCATAAACTAAAACTGGACACACTTCCCTCCGTTTGTACTGTATATACAGATCTGAACCAAAGGAAAGAGGGAAGATAAAAGGACAATGGCACGCTAGTGGATAGAATCACATTTAACTTAGGAATCTCTCGTTTGATGCAGCCCCTCCCCCAACACAGACAATATTCAGCAACCATTGGGGATGGCAGTTACCGGTTTGATTCTAGGTGGAATCTTGGTGTGTACCGCGAGGCCTGTTGTGGCTGGTGGATCCAAAGTAACTGGTCAGAATTCTGTGGGTTGATCAGTGTGATGGAGGGGCTGCCGCCTTTGAGGAGTTTGGCTTAGGTCTTTTGTTCGGGACGCTGTGTAAGTTCGAGATAATGCTGCTGCCCAAATACCTAGGTTCACGGGTAAGTTTCCAGAACCTGACAGGGCAGAGAGTGGAAGATCTGCCTGTCATCAGCTTACTGGTGTGGCTCCGAGGTACTTTCAGACTTGCCCAGTCCTGTTGACGTCAACTTTATGGGAGACACGAAGAGAAGCTGGCAGAAAAGCTGGCTGCACGGATTGAGGAGAGATGCGAACATATTGATGAGAGTTGTTCCGCTACATTGGAGAATACCGGCATGGAGATATCTCTAGAGAATACCAGGCTCGAAAGACATTCATGAGACCTACTGAACATCTGTGTTCCTGCAGAAACATTCGGAGTTTCAACGTGCACTTGAGAAACTCACTCAATTCTCTGCTCCAAGAACGGCTCCACGATTCCTGACGTCTAAAAGAGAAGAGATGGCAGAGATGATAAAAGCGCTCATGTTCTTGGAAGAGGTCATGAGAATCCACAGGTCCCAAGGGGCATTTACAAACCATTCAGACCAAAATGCACCAAGCCCAGGTAAGCCTTTTCCCAGGTTTGGTCCTTGCTATCAAGCAGATGCTCTTCCCTCCCCTCCACTCAGGCATCCATTTTAAAGGATCAGAACCTGAGCTGCAATGAAGCCAGTAGGAGAAGAGCAAGCCCCTCCTAGAATCAGAGTTCCTCAATCTTCTCTCTCTGTGAACAACAGTGAACACCTTAAACGTCAAATACTCTCGCCTAAATTAGTTATGTATTGGATAATTAGCTCACACAAAGAAATGATGACCTTCCCCTAGATGCAGCATATGCTGGGTTTATGTCTTGTCTGGGGTGAAGGGATTGTGGTAAGTGAGAGGAATCTTTGACTGAACTCGAATATGTACTAGCCCTCAGTATTTCAAGACAGTATAGGTAAATATTATGTCAGACAGTGACCTGAACTCTAAAAGTCGTGAAAGACTTTAAAGACACAGGTTTTGTGGACCGTCTTACTCTTCAGTCAAGCGCCGGGTGCACGATAATTTGCGGGTGCACACTTGGTTGTGTTAAATTGCTTTACCCAACATGATCGGAAGATTAAGCTTTCTCATCACTGATAGAAGAACACGTGCTTTTCAATAGTCTAGCATAGCTGCAGCAGTGTTCTCATAGCTAAAATGCCTGTATGTGCTTTTGGAATCAAGCCTAAATGTATACATTTTGTTTTGTTTTTCTTGTACTTTCCTAGAGAGGAATGTTACCCCTTGAAATGCCAACATTGGCCAGTATGTGTCATTGGGAATATAGGTCACCACATGCACAATGTAAACCCAGGTTCTCGGTTATATCATGGTTTCAATAGGTAATTCACGTTTCCTGTTGGTGTTGGAGGCTTGAACAGTAAAGAGTTGACATGTCCCCTTCAACATTTTGGACTGCGATTTTACTTTCTATCTGTCTACCTTTTTCTTAGAGCTGACGTGATGTTACAAACATTGACAAGTCTGACTTCTAGGTTAATTTAGTACGTTTCAAACACTAACTTCATTTTCATATAAATCCCAAAACATGTAAATCAATTCTATTAACCTTCCTAAAAACTGCAACTGTGTTATCAACACAATGTCAAAATTGGAGTCTTCGGACAATCCCTCCAACCATGGCTTTATGTAAAACAGAGCTAAACAAACATCACATTTCTGTGAATTACATCTGGAAAGTGTTGATTTATCGATGCCCAGTTGGCAGAGAACCAGTGCAACCTGCGCTCACTCCCTCCCATGTACACAGCAATGTAAACTTCCACTCACCCAGCCCTTGGCACAGGACACTTTCCGAAGAGTGGTCTGTTACTTCCAAAGACAGGCTGAGGCCTCAGATAACCTGGAAGCAGGAGAAGGCAAAGTAGAGAATGGAAATCTGTGCTGGATCTGACCTCTGTTGATGGAGCAGCAAAGGTGAAACTCTGTTTTACTTGGACGCACACTCTCAAGCGGACAGCACACATGGGACTGTAGGTAATGCGCTGAGTGTTAGAAGAGTGCACAGCAGATGCTTGGCTTACATAACTCATAGAAATCAGCACAAAATATCCCCACAATTGATTCTGAGTCCAAGATCCGATCTGCCAAATTTGAGCTAGCAGAGGCAGCGGACAATGAGGTATAGAGCTACAGATAATGGCACACGCTGAGTCTCAGGGATCTGGAGTTCATTGTGGGGTGTGGTGGGTTCTATCAAGAGAGCAAACCGACCTGTTACCCCAGTAAGAAAGCAACCACATTGGCGTGTGAGGTTGAGTTTTTCGATATGTGCCATGGCCACATCCACTGCATCTTGCAGGCCCAGGATCAATTTGGCATTTTGCCAATAGAGCACGTGTGGGGCTCAACTAGAGAAGCCGTGCATCTGGTCTGAGGGATTCAGTGGCCCTTGGGTTTGAAATCAGTATTAAAAGCTTTAGGATCTGCTACAGTCAGAACCTGGACAGGGATTACGGATTGGTTTGAGGAAGAGAATTCGGTACAGCTCTGTGGTTGCATTCGTGCACCCATGACCCAAGGATGAGGGATCAAGGAAGAGTGGTCAAATTCCACAACGTGAGAAGTTGAAGCATTTCTTTCAGCATTATCTCCCAAATGCAGATGCTACATTTTGGATGGCACTGACATGGTACTGCCCAGAGGACACAAAGATCGGTCTGCGGGATCATTCCAGCAGGCCCTGATGTATGACATCCATACATATTTTTCCACTGGTGTTTCTTTAGACAGAGAAGCTCTGGGAAGAACTGGTAACATTGGGACATTCCCATGGCAATAGAAAGCACAAGCGCACTCTCAGTTTGCTGTTTTGGATAGACTCCAATATGACGTACAGCAGAATGCCGAGCTGAAAAACTTTAAGCTTCAATTCCAGGAGAGGAAATGTACACTGCACTTTCAGAATTGTGAGGTAAGTGCAATAAAACGAAGTTTTACTAATTGAAATAATATGGTGTGCTCATCACAACAAAGGCAACACCAGCAATTAAAGATATACCAGACAACACACACAGGAACAGGACATGGCATCAATGCCTAGGGAAAATTGTCCTCACAGTAATATCATGGAACTTTGTACACCCAATGGTCTAAAATTTTCACTTAACAAAGCCCTATAAATCTACATTAGATACCTGATATTACTTGACCAGTAGAGATAAAGAAGTAGAGTAAAAGAAACAGGAAGTACCATTTTCAGTTCCAAAGAGTTTGAAGGCCCAAAAAATAAGCTTTCAAACATCTAGAATTCAAAACGCTACCAGAGCAAGTATTGAAAACAAAGGGGAGGAAAACATGAATACAACAGTGTCTCAGAATCACAAAAGGCAGTATACCAAGAAAGGGGAATAGATATTCTAAAAACGAGCAAATAATATCAGAAAACCCAAGGATGAGACAATACCAGGGCTAAAGTCAGTCCTAAGCAAACTTGATAATGCAGATGGACTCGTGAAAGACTGTGAAGACAGGGGAACAAAAAACCCTCGATCAAAACAATACATAGAAAAAGTAGTGCAAACCAATGCAAACATTGCTGTTGAAGCCTGGGGTAAGACAAAGCATGAAAGAGTATGATTCGTAAGAGTCCCAGATGGAAAAGCAAGATTAACAAAAAAAAAGCCTGAAAAGATAATTGTAGAAAAGTGAGACTGAAACTTGCTGAAAGACAAGAAAGGATCATCTATACGATTTCAGGAACTACACAGCGTCCAAAGGAGCTGGAATACCAATAGACCAACTTGCAGCTGTATAATTCAAATCAACAAAGTTCATGATCACCCCAGTGATTTAAAATGCATCTAGAGGAAAGCAATTTAGTCACAACAGAACCTCCAGTGGGCTTTCAGCTCATATCTCGGCAGAAATATTGCAGAACAGGGAGGAGTGCAAGGACATAGGCCATATCCTGAATGAGAAAAAGCTGTAATCATGGGTAGCCTATGCCACATGACTGCCATTTCTAATAACGGCAGACCTAGGGAAATTCACAGACAAGCAAAGCTTAAAAGAATTCAGCAGTTCAAAACATATCCTAAAAGAAAGATTGTGAATTCTACCCTGAATAGAAAAGTAGCAAGATGAAATGGAAATAAGAAAAACCATTATTGGAAGTGCACGAAGAGCGTTCGTTACAAACATGAAACAAGAAGGCAAGGAGGACATCAAAGCCATAAGATGGGAGAGGGTAGCAGGAAATCATAGGTGATTTTAAGCACTATCTTAAGTGATTCATATATATTACTCTCTGATTGAAGCAAACCAAGTGATGCATGGCCTAATGTGTTTGCAAAACCAACCACAAGCAAACAAACACACAATCAAACAAAAAAACCGACACCAAAACGGTACGGTTGGCTGACATATACCAGAGAAACCATGAGTATTCAAAACAAAATACTCAAAGTGATGTCAAGGATCATTCAGCACGCATCGACCCAGTATCGCAGCTTAAATGTACTCAACACACTTGTATTCAGAACACAGACGTGTGCATTAATATTCATAAATATAGATTCAAAAGAGCATATCGTGACCTATCCCAAATGCCGATTTTGAATAAGATTTGGTCATAGTCCGTGATATAGATTTACAATTCTTCCAACAGCAAGAATGAATGCCATATGCTACCCTAAGTAGAGAAGAAACGGCATAAGCCTATAACGAAGACAAGTAGCTCTGCAAAACTGTACTAAGAGCAAACGAGTCAGACAGTAAAGTGCACATTGGGATTGGCTTCATTTCTCGGAATTTCAGCCCCCATGAAAAATTGGATCCATTTTCTGAGGGCGTGGGTGTTTCAGCAGAAAGCAACTGACGGATATGTATTCTGGGTGAATGGATATTACACAAACATGAGTTTCCTTTAGTGGGGTCTCTGTGTACTGTGAGCTGTTAGAAAGTTTCAAGACGTGTGAAACCATAAACTAAAACTGGACACACTTCCCTCCGTTTGTACTGTATATACAGATCTGAACCAAAGGAAAGAGGGAAGATAAAAGGACAATGGCACGCTAGTGGATAGAATCACATTTAACTTAGGAACCTCTCGTTTGATGCAGCCCCTCCCCCAACAGTGACAATATTCAGCAACCATTGGGGATGGCAGTTACCGGTTGGATTCTAGGTGGAAACTTGGTGTGTACCGCGAGGCTTGTTGTGGCTGGTGGATCCAAGGTAACTGGGCAGAATTCTGTGGGTGGATCAGTGTGATGGAGGGGCTGCCGCCCTTTGTGGAGTTTGGCTTATGTCTTTTGTTCGGGACGCTGTGTAAGTTCGAGATAATGATGCTGCCCAAAGACCTAAGTTCACGGGTAAATTTCCAGAACCTGAAAGGGCAGACAGTGGAAGATCTGCCTGTCATCAGCTTACTGGTGAGGCTCCGAGGTGCTTTCAGACTTGCCCAGTCCTGTTGACGTCGACTTTATGGGAGACACGAAGAGAAGCTGGCAGAAAAGTTGGCTGCACGGATTGAAGAGAGTTGCGAACATATTGATGAGAGTTGTTCCGCTACAATGGAAAATACCGGCATGGAGACAACTCTAGAGAATACCAGGCTCGAAAGACATTCATGAGACCTACTGAACCTCTGTGATACTGGCTGAAACTTTCGGAATGTCAACGTGCACTTGAGAAAGTCACTCAATTCTCTGCTCCAAGAACGGCTCCACGATTCCTGACGTCTAAAAGAGAAGAGATGGCAGAGATGATAAAAGCGCTCCTGTTCTTGGAAGAGGTCATGAGAATCCACAGGTCCCAAGGGGCATTTACAAACCATTCAGACCAAAATGCACCAAGCCCAGGTAAGCCTTTTCCCAGGTTTGGTCCTTGCTATCAAGCACATGCTCTTCCCTCCCCTCCACTCAGGCATCCATTTTAAAGGATCAGAACCTGAGCTGCAATGAAGCCAGTAGGAGAAGAGCAAGCCCCTCCTAGAATCAGGGTTCCTACATCTTCAACCTCTGTGAACAACAGTGAATTCCTTAAAGGTCAAATACTCTCGCCTAAAATAGTTAGGTATTGGATACTTAGCTCACACAAAGAAATGATGACCTTCCCCTAGATGCAGCATATGCTTGGTTTATGTCTTGTCTGGGGTGAAGGGATTGTGGTAAGTGAGAGGAATCTTTGACCGCGCTTGAATATGTACTAGGCCTCAATTTTTCAAGAGAGTATAGGTAAATATCATGTCAGAGAGTGACCTGAACTCTAAAAGTCGTGAAAGACTTTAAAGAGATAGATTTTGTGGACCCTTCTTTCTCTTCAGTCAAGCAACGGGTGCACGATATTTTGGGGGTGCACACTTGGTTGTGTTAAATTGCTTTACGCAACATGATCGGATGATTAAGCGTTTTCATCACTGATAGAAGAACACCTGCTTTTCAATAGCCTAGCACAGCTGCAGCAGGGTTCTCATAGCTAAAATGCCTGTATGTGCTTTTGGAATCAAGCCTAAATGTATACATTTTGTTTGGTTTTTCTTGTACTTTCCTAGAGAGGAATGTTACCCCTTGAAATGCCAACATTGGCCAGTATGTGTCATTGGGAGTATAGGGCACCACATGCACAATGGAAACCCAGGTTCTCGGTTATTTCATGGTTTCAATAGGTAATTCATGTTTCCTGTTGGTGTTGGAGGCTTCAACAGTAAAGAGTTGACATGTCCCCTTCAACATTTTGGACTGCGATTTTACTTTCTATCTGTCTACATTTTTCTTATAGCTGACATGATGTTACAAAAATTGACAAGTCTGACTTCTAGGTAAATTTAGTACGTTTCAAACACTAACTACATTTTCATATAAATCCCAAAACATGTAAATCAATTCTATTAACCTTCCTAAAAACTGCAACTGTGTTATCAACACAATGTCAAAATTGGAGTCTTCGGACAATCCCTCCAACCATGGCTTTATGTAAAACAGAGCTAAACAAACATCACATTTCTGTGAATTACATCTGGATAGTGTTGATTTATCGATGCCCAGTTGGCAGAGAACCAGTGCAACCTGCCCTCACTCCCTCCCATGTACACAGCAATGTAAATTTCCACTCACCCAGCCCTTGGCACAGGACACTTTCCGAAGAGTGGTCTGTTACTTCCAAAACAGGCTGAGGCCTCAGATAACCTGGAAGCAGGAGAAGGCAAAGTAGAGAATGGAAATCTGTGCAGGATCTGACCTCTGCTGATGGAGCAGCAAAGGTGAAACTCTGTTTTACTTGGACGCACACTCTCAAGCGGACAGCACACATGGGACTGTAGGTAATGCGCTGAGTGTTAGAAGAGTGCACAGCAGATGCTTGGCTGACATAACTCATAGAAATCAGCACAAAATATCCCCACAATTGATTCTGAGACCAAGATCGGATCTGCCAAATTTGAGCTGGCAGAGGCAGTGGATATTGAGGTATAGAGCTACAGATAATGACACACGCTGAGTCTCAGGGATCTGGAGTGCATTATGGGGTGTGGTGGGTTCTATCAAGAGAGCAAACCGACCTGTTACCCCAGTAAGAAAGCAACCACATTGGCGTGTGTGGTTTAGTTTTTCGATATGTGCCATGGCCACATCAACTGCACCTTGCAGGCCCAGGATCAATTTGGCATTTTGCCAATAGAGCACGTGTGGGGCTCAACTAGAGAAGCCGTGCATCTGGTCTGAGGGATTCAGTGGCCCTTGGGTTTGAAATCAGTATTAAAAGCTTTAGGATCTGCTACAGTCCGAACCTGGACAGGGATTACGGATTGGTTTGAGGAAGAGAATTCGGTACAGCTCTGTGGTTGCATTCGTGCACCATTGACCCAAGGATGAGGGATCAAGGAAGAGTGGTCAAAGTCCACAACGTGAGAAGTTGAAGCATTTCCTTCAGCATTATCTCCCAAATGCAGATGCTACATTTTGGATGGCACTGACATGGTACTGCCCAGAGGACACAAAGATCGGTCTGCCGGATCATTCCAGCAGTCCCTGATATATGACATCCATACATATGTTTCCACTGGTGTTTCTTTAGACAGAGAAACTCTGGGAAGTACTGGTAACATTGGGACATTCCCATGGCAATACAAAGCACAAGCGCACTCTCAGTTTGCTGTTTTGGAAAGACTCCAATATGACGTACAGCAGAATGCCGAGCTGAAAAACTTTAAGCTTCAATTCCAGGAGAGGAAATGTACTCTGCACTTTCAGAATTGTGAGGTAAGTGCAATAAAACGAAGTTTTACTAATTGAAATAATATGGTGTGCTCATCACAACAAAGGAAACACCAGCAATTAAAGATATACCAGACAACACACACAGGAACAGGACATGGCATCAATGCCTAGGGAAAATTGTCCTCACAGTAATATCATGGAACTTTGTACACCCAATGGTCTAAAATTTTCACTTAACAAAGCCCTATAAATCTACATTAGATACCTGATATTACTTGACCAGTAGAGATAAAGAAGTAGAGTAAAAGAAACAGGAAGTACCATTTTCAGTTCCAAAGAGTTTGAAGGCCCAAAAAATAAGCTTTCAAACATCTAGACTGCAAAACGCTACCAGAGCATGTATTGAAAACTGAGGTGAGGAAAACATGAATACAACAGTGTCTCAGAATCACAAAAGGCAGTATACCAGGAAAGGGGAAGAGATATTCTAAAAACGAGCAAATAATATCAGAAAACCCAAGGATGAGACAATACCAGGGCTAAAGTCAGTCCAAAGCAGACTTGATAATGCAGATGGACTCGTGAAAGACTGTGAAGACAGGGGAACAAAAAACCCTCGATCAAAAAAATACATAGAAAAAGTAGTTCAAACTAACGCAAATATTCCTGTTGAAGCCTGGGGTAAGACAAAGCATGAAAGAGTATGATTCGTAAGAGTCCCAGATGGAAAAGCAAGATTAAGAAAAAAGCCTGAAAAAATAATTGTAGAAAAGCCAGACTGAAACTTGCTGAAAGACAAGAAAGAATCATCTATACGATTTCAGGAACTACACAGTGTCCAATTTAGGTGGAATCCCAATAGACATAATTGCAGCAGTATAATTCAAATTAACAAAGTTAATGATCACCCCAGTGATTTAAAATGCATCTAGAGGAAATCAATTTATTCACAACAGAACCTCCAGTGGGCTTTCAGCTCATATCTCGGCAGAAATATTGCAGAACAGGGAGGAGTGCAAGGACATAGGCCTTATCCTGAATGAGAAAAAGCTGTAATCATGGGTAGCCTATGCCACATGACTGCCATTTCTAATAACGGCAGACCTAGGGAAATTCACAGACCATCAAATCTTAAAAGAATTCAGCAGTTCAAAACTTATCCTAAAAGAAAGATTGAGAATTCTACCCTGAATAGAAAAGTAGCAAGTTGAAATGGAAATAAGAAAAACCATTATTGGAAGTGCACGAAGAGCGTTCGTTACAAACAAGAAACAAGAAGAAGGCAAGGAGGACATCAAAGCCATAAGATGGGAGAGGGTAGCAGGAAATCATAGGTGATTTTAAGCACTATCTTAAGTGATTCACATATATGACTCTCTGATTGAAGCAAACGGAGTGATGCATGGCCTATTGTGTTTGCAAAACCAACCACAAGCAAACAAACAAACAATCAAACAAAAAAACCGACACCAAAACGGTACGGTTGGCTGACATATACCAGAGAAACCATGTGTATTCAAAATAAAATACTCAAAGTGATGTAAAGGATCATTCAGCACGCATCGACCCATTATCGCAGCTTAAATATACTCAACACACTTGTATTCAGAACACAGACGCGTGCAATAATATTCATAAATATTGATTCAAAAGAGCATATCGTGACCTATCCCAAATGCCGATTTTGAATAAGATTTGGTCATAGTCCGTTATATAGTCTTACAATTCTTCCAACAGCAAGAATGAATGCCATATTCCACCCTAAGTAGAGAAGAAACGGCATAAGCCTATAACAAAGACAAGTAGCTCTGCAAAACTGTACTAAGAGCAAACGAGACAGACAGTAAAGTGCACATTGGGATTGGCTTCATTTCTCGGAATTTCAGCCCCCATGAAAAAATTGGATCAATTTTCTGAGGGCGTGGGTGTTTCAGCAGAAAGCAACTGACGGATATGTATTCTGGGTGAATGGATATTACACAAACATGAGTTTCCTTTAGTGGGGTCTCTGTGTACTGTGAGCTGTTAGAAAGTTTCAAGACGTGTGAAACCATAAACTAAAACTGTACACACTTCCCTCCGTTTGTACTGTATATACAGATCTGAACCAAAGGAAAGAGGGAAGATAAAAGGACAATGGCACGCTAGTGGATAGAATCACATTTAACTTAGGAACCTCTCGTTTGATGCAGCCCCTCCCCCAACAGTGACAATATTCAGCAACCATTGGGGATGGCAGTTACCGGTTGGATTCTAGGTGGAAACTTGGTGTGTACCGCGAGGCTTGTTGTGGCTGGTGGATCCAAGGTAACTGGGCAGAATTCTGTGGGTGGATCAGTGTGATGGAGGGGCTGCCGCCCTTTGTGGAGTTTGGCTTATGTCTTTTGTTCGGGACGCTGTGTAAGTTCGAGATAATGATGCTGCCCAAAGACCTAAGTTCACGGGTAAATTTCCAGAACCTGAAAGGGCAGACAGTGGAAGATCTGCCTGTCATCAGCTTACTGGTGAGGCTCCGAGGTGCTTTCAGACTTGCCCAGTCCTGTTGACGTCGACTTTATGGGAGACACGAAGAGAAGCTGGCAGAAAAGTTGGCTGCACGGATTGAAGAGAGTTGCGAACATATTGATGAGAGTTGTTCCGCTACAATGGAAAATACCGGCATGGAGACAACTCTAGAGAATACCAGGCTCGAAAGACATTCATGAGACCTACTGAACCTCTGTGATACTGGCTGAAACTTTCGGAATGTCAACGTGCACTTGAGAAAGTCACTCAATTCTCTGCTCCAAGAACGGCTCCACGATTCCTGACGTCTAAAAGAGAAAAGATGGCAGAGATGATAAAAGCGCTCATGTTCTTGGAAGAGGTCATGAGAATCCACAGGTCCCAAGGGGCATTTACAAACCATTCAGACCAAAATGCACCAAGCCCAGGTAAGCCTTTTCCCAGGTTTGGTCCTTGCTATCAAGCACATGCTCTTCCCTCCCCTCCACTCAGGCATCCATTTTAAAGGATCAGAACCTGAGCTGCAATGAAGCCAGTAGGAGAAGAGCAAGCCCCTCCTAGAATCAGGGTTCCTACATCTTCAACCTCTGTGAACAACAGTGAATTCCTTAAAGGTCAAATACTCTCGCCTAAAATAGTTAGGTATTGGATACTTAGCTCACACAAAGAAATGATGACCTTCCCCTAGATGCAGCATATGCTTGGTTTATGTCTTGTCTGGGGTGAAGGGAGTGTGGTAAGTGAGAGGAATCTTTGACCGAACTTGAATATGTACTAGGCCTCAATTTTTCTAGAGAGTATAGGTAAATATCATGTCAGAGAGTGACCTGAACTCTAAAAGTCGTGAAAGAATTTAAAGAGATAGATTTTGTGGACCCTTCTTTCTCTTCAGTCAAGCAACGGGTGCACGATATTTTGGGGGTGCACACTTGGTTGTGTTAAATTGCTTTACCCAACATGATCGGATGATTAAGCGTTTTCATCACTGATAGAAGAACACCTGCTTTTCAATAGCCTAGTACAGCTGCAGCAGGGTTCTCATAGCTAAAATGCCTGTATGTGCTTTTGGAATCAAGCCTAAATGTATACATTTTGTTTGGTTTTTCTTGTACTTTCCTAGAGAGGAATGTTACCCCTTGAAATGCCAACATTGGCCAGTATGTGTCATTGGGAGTATAGGGCACCACATGCACAATGGAAACCCAGGTTCTCGGTTATTTCATGGTTTCAATAGGTAATTCATGTTTCCTGTTGGTGTTGGAGGCTTCAACAGTAAAGAGTTGACATGTCCCCTTCAACATTTTGGACTGCGATTTTACTTTCTATCTGTCTACATTTTTCTTATAGCTGACATGATGTTACAAAAATTGACAAGTCTGACTTCTAGGTAAATTTAGTACGTTTCAAACACTAACTACATTTTCATATAAATCCCAAAACATGTAAATCAATTCTATTAACCTTCCTAAAAACTGCAACTGTGTTATCAACACAATGTCAAAATTGGAGTCTTCGGACAATCCCTCCAACCATGGCTTTATGTAAAACAGAGCTAAACAAACATCACATATCTGTGAATTACATCTGGATAGTGTTGATTTATCGATGCCCAGTTGGCAGAGAACCAGTGCAACCTGCCCTCACTCCCTCCCATGTACACAGCAATGTAAATTTCCACTCACCCAGCCCTTGGCACAGGACACTTTCCGAAGAGTGGTCTGTTACTTCCAAAACAGGCTGAGGCCTCAGATAACCTGGAAGCAGGAGAAGGCAAAGTAGAGAATGGAAATCTGTGCAGGATCTGACCTCTGCTGATGGAGCAGCAAAGGTGAAACTCTGTTTTACTTGGACGCACACTCTCAAGCGGACAGCACACATGGGACTGTAGGTAATGCGCTGAGTGTTAGAAGAGTGCACAGCAGATGCTTGGCTGACATAACTCATAGAAATCAGCACAAAATATCCCCACAATTGATTCTGAGACCAAGATCGGATCTGCCAAATTTGAGCTGGCAGAGGCAGTGGATATTGAGGTATAGAGCTACAGATAATGACACACGCTGAGTCTCAGGGATCTGGAGTGCATTATGGGGTGTGGTGGGTTCTATCAAGAGAGCAAACCGACCTGTTACCCCAGTAAGAAAGCAACCACATTGGCGTGTGTGGTTTAGTTTTTTGATATGTGCCATGGCCGCATCAACTGCACCTTGCAGGCCCAGGATCAATTTGGCATTTTGCCAATAGAGCACGTGTGGGGCTCAACTAGAGAAGCCGTGCATCTGGTCTGAGGGATTCAGTGGCCCTTGGGTTTGAAATCAGTATTAAAAGCTTTAGGATCTGCTACAGTCCGAACCTGGACAGGGATTACGGATTGGTTTGAGGAAGAGAATTCGGTACAGCTCTGTGGTTGCATTCGTGCACCATTGACCCAAGGATGAGGGATCAAGGAAGAGTGGTCAAAGTCCACAACGTGAGAAGTTGAAGCATTTCCTTCAGCATTATCTCCCAAATGCAGATGCTACATTTTGGATGGCACTGACATGGTACTGCCCAGAGGACACAAAGATCGGTCTGCCGGATCATTCCAGCAGTCCCTGATATATGACATCCATACATATGTTTCCACTGGTGTTTCTTTAGACAGAGAAACTCTGGGAAGTACTGGTAACATTGGGACATTCCCATGGCAATACAAAGCACAAGCGCACTCTCAGTTTGCTGTTTTGGAAAGACTCCAATATGACGTACAGCAGAATGCCGAGCTGAAAAACTTTAAGCTTCAATTCCAGGAGAGGAAATGTACTCTGCACTTTCAGAATTGTGAGGTAAGTGCAATAAAACGAAGTTTTACTAATTGAAATAATATGGTGTGCTCATCACAACAAAGGAAACACCAGCAATTAAAGATATACCAGACAACACACACAGGAACAGGACATGGCATCAATGCCTAGGGAAAATTGTCCTCACAGTAATATCATGGAACTTTGTACACCCAATGGTCTAAAATTTTCACTTAACAAAGCCCTATAAATCTACATTAGATACCTGATATTACTTGACCAGTAGAGATAAAGAAGTAGAGTAAAAGAAACAGGAAGTACCATTTTCAGTTCCAAAGAGTTTGAAGGCCCAAAAAATAAGCTTTCAAACATCTAGACTGCAAAACGCTACCAGAGCATGTATTGAAAACTGAGGTGAGGAAAACATGAAGTACAACAGTGTCTCAGAATCACAAAAGGCAGTATACCAGGAAAGGGGAAGAGATATTCTAAAAACGAGCAAATAATATCAGAAAACCCAAGGATGAGACAATACCAGGGCTAAAGTCAGTCCAAAGCAGACTTGATAATGCAGATGGACTCGTGAAAGACTGTGAAGACAGGGGAACAAAAAACCCTCGATCAAAAAAATACATAGAAAAAGTAGTTCAAACTAACGCAAATATTCCTGTTGAAGCCTGGGGTAAGACAAAGCATGAAAGATTATGATTCGTAAGAGTCCCAGATGGAAAAGCAAGATTAAGAAAAAAGCCTGAAAAAATAATTGTAGAAAAGCCAGACTGAAACTTGCTGAAAGACAAGAAAGAATCATCTATACGATTTCAGGAACTACACAGTGTCCAATTTAGGTGGAATCCCAATAGATATAATTGCAGCTGTATAATTCAAATTAACAAAGTTCATGATCACCCCAGTGATTTAAAATGCATCTAGAGGAAATCAATTTATTCACAACAGAACCTCCAGTGGGCTTTCAGCTCATATCTCGGCAGAAATATTGCAGAACAGGGAGGAGTGCAAGGACATAGGCCTTATCCTGAATGAGAAAAAGCTGTAATCATGGGTAGCCTATGCCACATGACTGCCATTTCTAATAACGGCAGACCTAGGGAAATTCACAGACCATCAAATCTTAAAAGAATTCAGCAGTTCAAAACTTATCCTAAAAGAAAGATTGAGAATTCTACCCTGAATAGAAAAGTAGCAAGATGAAATGGAAATAAGAAAAACCATTATTGGAAGTGCACGAAGAGCGTTCGTTACAAACAAGAAACAAGAAGAAGGCAAGGAGGACATCAAAGCCATAAGATGGGAGAGGGTAGCAGGAAATCATAGGTGATTTTAAGCACTATCTTAAGTGATTCACATATATGACTCTCTGATTGAAGCAAACGGAGTGATGCATGGCCTATTGTGTTTGCAAAACCAACCACAAGCAAACAAACAAACAATCAAACAAAAAAACCGACACCAAAACGGTACGGTTGGCTGACATATACCAGAGAAACCATGTGTATTCAAAATAAAATACTCAAAGTGATGTAAAGGATCATTCAGCACGCATCGACCCATTATCGCAGCTTAAATATACTCAACACACTTGTATTCAGAACACAGACGCGTGCAATAATATTCATAAATATTGATTCAAAAGAGCATATCGTGACCTATCCCAAATGCCGATTTTGAATAAGATTTGGTCATAGTCCGTTATATAGTCTTACAATTCTTCCAACAGCAAGAATGAATGCCATATTCCACCCTAAGTAGAGAAGAAACGGCATAAGCCTATAACAAAGACAAGTAGCTCTGCAAAACTGTACTAAGAGCAAACGAGACAGACAGTAAAGTGCACATTGGGATTGGCTTCATTTCTCGGAATTTCAGCCCCCATGAAAAAATTGGATCAATTTTCTGAGGGCGTGGGTGTTTCAGCAGAAAGCAACTGACGGATATGTATTCTGGGTGAATGGATATTACACAAACATGAGTTTCCTTTAGTGGGGTCTCTGTGTACTGTGAGCTGTTAGAAAGTTTCAAGACGTGTGAAACCATAAACTAAAACTGTACACACTTCCCTCCGTTTGTACTGTATATACAGATCTGAACCAAAGGAAAGAGGGAAGATAAAAGGACAATGGCACGCTAGTGGATAGAATCACATTTAACTTAGGAACCTCTCGTTTGATGCAGCCCCTCCCCCAACAGTGACAATATTCAGCAACCATTGGGGATGGCAGTTACCGGTTGGATTCTAGGTGGAAACTTGGTGTGTACCGCGAGGCTTGTTGTGGCTGGTGGATCCAAGGTAACTGGGCAGAATTCTGTGGGTGGATCAGTGTGATGGAGGGGCTGCCACCCTTTGTGGAGTTTGGCTTATGTCTTTTGTTCGGGACGCTGTGTAAGTTCGAGATAATGATGCTGCCCAAAGACCTAAGTTCACGGGTAAATTTCCAGAACCTGAAAGGGCAGACAGTGGAAGATCTGCCTGTCATCAGCTTACTGGTGAGGCTCCGAGGTGCTTTCAGACTTGCCCAGTCCTGTTGACGTCGACTTTATGGGAGACACGAAGAGAAGCTGGCAGAAAAGTTGGCTGCACGGATTGAAGAGAGTTGCGAACATATTGATGAGAGTTGTTCCGCTACAATGGAAAATACCGGCATGGAGACAACTCTAGAGAATACCAGGCTCGAAAGACATTCATGAGACCTACTGAACCTCTGTGATACTGGCTGAAACTTTCGGAATGTCAACGTGCACTTGAGAAAGTCACTCAATTCTCTGCTCCAAGAACGGCTCCACGATTCCTGACGTCTAAAAGAGAAGAGATGGCAGAGATGATAAAAGCGCTCATGTTCTTGGAAGAGGTCATGAGAATCCACAGGTCCCAAGGGGCATTTACAAACCATTCAGACCAAAATGCACCAAGCCCAGGTAAGCCTTTTCCCAGGTTTGGTCCTTGCTATCAAGCACATGCTCTTCCCTCCCCTCCACTCAGGCATCCATTTTAAAGGATCAGAACCTGAGCTGCAATGAAGCCAGTAGGAGAAGAGCAAGCCCCTCCTAGAATCAGGGTTCCTACATCTTCAACCTCTGTGAACAACAGTGAATTCCTTAAAGGTCAAATACTCTCGCCTAAAATAGTTAGGTATTGGATACTTAGCTCACACAAAGAAATGATGACCTTCCCCTAGATGCAGCATATGCTTGGTTTATGTCTTGTCTGGGGTGAAGGGAGTGTGGTAAGTGAGAGGAATCTTTGACCGAACTTGAATATGTACTAGGCCTCAATTTTTCTAGAGAGTATAGGTAAATATCATGTCAGAGAGTGACCTGAACTCTAAAAGTCGTGAAAGAATTTAAAGAGATAGATTTTGTGGACCCTTCTTTCTCTTCAGTCAAGCAACGGGTGCACGATATTTTGGGGGTGCACACTTGGTTGTGTTAAATTGCTTTACCCAACATGATCGGATGATTAAGCGTTTTCATCACTGATAGAAGAACACCTGCTTTTCAATAGCCTAGTACAGCTGCAGCAGGGTTCTCATAGCTAAAATGCCTGTATGTGCTTTTGGAATCAAGCCTAAATGTATACATTTTGTTTGGTTTTTCTTGTACTTTCCTAGAGAGGAATGTTACCCCTTGAAATGCCAACATTGGCCAGTATGTGTCATTGGGAGTATAGGGCACCACATGCACAATGGAAACCCAGGTTCTCGGTTATTTCATGGTTTCAATAGGTAATTCATGTTTCCTGTTGGTGTTGGAGGCTTCAACAGTAAAGAGTTGACATGTCCCCTTCAACATTTTGGACTGCGATTTTACTTTCTATCTGTCTACATTTTTCTTATAGCTGACATGATGTTACAAAAATTGACAAGTCTGACTTCTAGGTAAATTTAGTACGTTTCAAACACTAACTACATTTTCATATAAATCCCAAAACATGTAAATCAATTCTATTAACCTTCCTAAAAACTGCAACTGTGTTATCAACACAATGTCAAAATTGGAGTCTTCGGACAATCCCTCCAACCATGGCTTTATGTAAAACAGAGCTAAACAAACATCACATATCTGTGAATTACATCTGGATAGTGTTGATTTATCGATGCCCAGTTGGCAGAGAACCAGTGCAACCTGCCCTCACTCCCTCCCATGTACACAGCAATGTAAATTTCCACTCACCCAGCCCTTGGCACAGGACACTTTCCGAAGAGTGGTCTGTTACTTCCAAAACAGGCTGAGGCCTCAGATAACCTGGAAGCAGGAGAAGGCAAAGTAGAGAATGGAAATCTGTGCAGGATCTGACCTCTGCTGATGGAGCAGCAAAGGTGAAACTCTGTTTTACTTGGACGCACACTCTCAAGCGGACAGCACACATGGGACTGTAGGTAATGCACTGAGTGTTAGAAGAGTGCACAGCAGATGCTTGGCTGACATAACTCATAGAAATCAGCACAAAATATCCCCACAATTGATTCTGAAACCAAGATCGGATCTGCCAAATTTGAGCTGGCAGAGGCAGTGGATATTGAGGTATAGAGCTACAGATAATGACACACGCTGAGTCTCAGGGATCTGGAGTGCATTATGGGGTGTGGTGGGTTCTATCAAGAGAGCAAACCGACCTGTTACCCCAGTAAGAAAGCAACCACATTGGCGTGTGTGGTTTAGTTTTTCGATATGTGCCATGGCCACATCAACTGCACCTTGCAGGCCCAGGATCAATTTGGCATTTTGCCAATAGAGCACGTGTGGGGCTCAACTAGAGAAGCCGTGCATCTGGTCTGAGGGATTCAGTGGCCCTTGGGTTTGAAATCAGTATTAAAAGCTTTAGGATCTGCTACAGTCCGAACCTGGACAGGGATTACGGATTGGTTTGAGGAAGAGAATTCGGTACAGCTCTGTGGTTGCATTCGTGCACCATTGACCCAAGGATGAGGGATCAAGGAAGAGTGGTCAAAGTCCACAACGTGAGAAGTTGAAGCATTTCCTTCAGCATTATCTCCCAAATGCAGATGCTACATTTTGGATGGCACTGACATGGTACTGCCCAGAGGACACAAAGATCGGTCTGCCGGATCATTCCAGCAGTCCCTGATATATGACATCCATACATATGTTTCCACTGGTGTTTCTTTAGACAGAGAAACTCTGGGAAGTACTGGTAACATTGGGACATTCCCATGGCAATACAAAGCACAAGCGCACTCTCAGTTTGCTGTTTTGGAAAGACTCCAATATGACGTACAGCAGAATGCCGAGCTGAAAAACTTTAAGCTTCAATTCCAGGAGAGGAAATGTACTCTGCACTTTCAGAATTGTGAGGTAAGTGCAATAAAACGAAGTTTTACTAATTGAAATAATATGGTGTGCTCATCACAACAAAGGAAACACCAGCAATTAAAGATATACCAGACAACACACACAGGAACAGGACATGGCATCAATGCCTAGGGAAAATTGTCCTCACAGTAATATCATGGAACTTTGTACACCCAATGGTCTAAAATTTTCACTTAACAAAGCCCTATAAATCTACATTAGATACCTGATATTACTTGACCAGTAGAGATAAAGAAGTAGAGTAAAAGAAACAGGAAGTACCATTTTCAGTTCCAAAGAGTTTGAAGGCCCAAAAAATAAGCTTTCAAACATCTAGACTGCAAAACGCTACCAGAGCATGTATTGAAAACTGAGGTGAGGAAAACATGAAGTACAACAGTGTCTCAGAATCACAAAAGGCAGTATACCAGGAAAGGGGAAGAGATATTCTAAAAACGAGCAAATAATATCAGAAAACCCAAGGATGAGACAATACCAGGGCTAAAGTCAGTCCAAAGCAGACTTGATAATGCAGATGGACTCGTGAAAGACTGTGAAGACAGGGGAACAAAAAACCGTCGATCAAAAAAATACATAGAAAAAGTAGTTCAAACTAACGCAAATATTCCTGTTGAAGCCTGGGGTAAGACAAAGCATGAAAGAGTATGATTCGTAAGAGTCCCAGATGGAAAAGCAAGATTAAGAAAAAAGCCTGAAAAAATAACTGTAGAAAAGCCAGACTGAAACTTGCTGAAAGACAAGAAAGAATCATCTATACGATTTCAGGAACTACACAGTGTCCAATTAGGTGGAATCCCAATAGATATAATTGCAGCTGTATAATTCAAATTAACAAAGTTCATGATCACCCCAGTGATTTAAAATGCATCTAGAGGAAATCAATTTATTCACAACAGAACCTCCAGTGGGCTTTCAGCTCATATCTCGGCAGAAATATTGCAGAACAGGGAGGAGTGCAAGGACATAGGCCTTATCCTGAATGAGAAAAAGCTGTAATCATGGGTAGCCTATGCCACATGACTGCCATTTCTAATAACGGCAGACCTAGGGAAATTCACAGACCATCAAATCTTAAAAGAATTCAGCAGTTCAAAACTTATCCTAAAAGAAAGATTGAGAAATCTACCCTGAATAGAAAAGTAGCAAGATGAAATGGAAATAAGAAAAACCATTATTGGAAGTGCACGAAGAGCGTTCGTTACAAACAAGAAACAAGAAGAAGGCAAGGAGGACATCAAAGCCATAAGATGGGAGAGGGTTGCAGGAAATCATACGTGATTTTAAGCACTATCTTAAGTGATTCACATATATGACTCTCTGATTGAAGCAAACGGAGTGATGCATGGCCTATTGTGTTTGCAAAACCAACCACAAGCAAACAAACAAACAATCAAACAAAAAAACCGACACCAAAACGGTACGGTTGGCTGACATATACCAGAGAAACCATGTGTATTCAAAATAAAATACTCAAAGTGATGTCAAGGATCATTCAGCACGCATCGACCCATTATCGCAGCTTAAATATACTCAACACACTTGTATTCAGAACACAGACGCGTGCAATAATATTCATAAATATTGATTCAAAAGAGCATATCGTGACCTATCCCAAATGCCGATTTGAATAAGATTTGGTCATAGTCCGTTATATAGTCTTACAATTCTTCCAACAGCAAGAATGAATGCCATATTCTACCCTAAGTAGAGAAGAAACGGCATAAGCTTATAACAAAGACAAGTAGCTCTGCAAAACTGTACTAAGAGCAAACGAGACAGACAGTAAAGTGCACATTGGGATTGGCTTCATTTCTCGGAATTTCAGCCCCCATGAAAAAATTGGATCAATTTTCTGAGGGCGTGGGTGTTTCAGCAGAAAGCAACTGACGGATATGTATTCTGGGTGAATGGATATTACACAAACATGAGTTTCCTTTAGTGGGGTCTCTGTGTACTGTGAGCTGTTAGAAAGTTTCAAGACGTGTGAAACCATAAACTAAAACTGTACACACTTCCCTCCGTTTGTACTGTATATACAGATCTGAACCAAAGGAAAGAGGGAAGATAAAAGGACAATGGCACGCTAGTGGATAGAATCACATTTAACTTAGGAACCTCTCGTTTGATGCAGCCCCTCCCCCAACAGTGACAATATTCAGCAACCATTGGGGATGGCAGTTACCGGTTGGATTCTAGGTGGAAAGTTGGTGTGTACGGCGAGGCTTGTTGTGGCTGGTGGATCCAAGGTACCTGGGCAGAATTCTGTGGGTGGATCAGTGTGATGGAGGGGCTGCCGCCCTTTGTGGAGTTTGGCTTATGTCTTTTGATCGGGACGCTGTGTAAGTTCGAGATAATGATGCTGCCCAAAGACCTAAGTTCACGGGTAAATTTCCAGAACCTGAAAGGGCAGACAGTGGAAGATCTGCCTGTCATCAGCTTACTGGTGAGGCTCCGAGGTGCTTTCAGACTTGCCCAGTCCTGTTGACGTCGACTTTATGGGAGACACGAAGAGAAGCTGGCAGAAAAGTTGGCTGCACGGATTGAAGAGAGTTGCGAACATATTGATGAGAGTTGTTCCGCTACAATGGAAAATACCGGCATGGAGACAACTCTAGAGAATACCAGGCTCGAAAGACATTCATGAGACCTACTGAACCTCTGTGATACTGGCTGAAACTTTCGGAATGTCAACGTGCACTTGAGAAAGTCACTCAATTCTCTGCTCCAAGAACGGCTCCACGATTCCTGACGTCTAAAAGAGAAGAGATGGCAGAGATGATAAAAGCGCTCATGTTCTTGGAAGAGGTCATGAGAATCCACAGGTCCCAAGGGGCATTTACAAACCATTCAGACCAAAATGCACCAAGCCCAGGTAAGCCTTTTCCCAGGTTTGGTCCTTGCTATCAAGCACATGCTCTTCCCTCCCCTCCACTCAGGCATCCATTTTAAAGGATCAGAACCTGAGCTGCAATGAAGCCAGTAGGAGAAGAGCAAGCCCCTCCTAGAATCAGGGTTCCTAAATCTTCAACCTCTGTGAACAACAGTGAATTCCTTAAAGGTCAAATACTCTCGCCTAAAATAGTTAGGTAATGGATACTTAGCTCACACAAAGAAATGATGACCTTCCCCTAGATGCAGCATATGCTTGGTTTATGTCTTGTCTGGGGTGAAGGGATTGTGGTAAGTGAGAGGAATCTTTGACCGAACTTGAATATGTACTAGGCCTCAATTTTTCAAGAGAGTATAGGTAAATATCATGTCAGAGAGTGACCTGAACTCTAAAAGTCGTGAAAGACTTTAAAGAGATAGATTTTGTGGACCCTTCTTTCTCTTCAGTCAACCAACGGGTGCACGATATTTTGGGGGTGCACACTTGGTTGTGTTAAATTGCTTTACCCAACATATTCGGATGATTAAGCGTTTTCATCACTGATAGAAGAACTCATGCTTTTCAATAGCTTAGCACAGCTGCAGTACGGTTCTCATAGATAAAATGCCTGTATGTGCTTTGGAATCAAGCCTAAATGTATACATTTTGTTTGGTTTTTCTTGTACTTTCCTAGAGAGGAATGTTACCCCTTGAAATGCCAACATTGGCCAGTATGTGTCATTGGGAGTATAGGGCACCACATGCACAATGTAAACCCAGGTTCTCGGTTATTTCATGGTTTCAATAGGTACTTCACGTTTCCTGTTGGTGTTGGAGGCTTCAACAGTAAAGATTTGACATGTCCCCTTCAACATTTTGGACTGCAATTTTACTTTCTATCTGTCTACATTTTTCTTAGAGCTGACATGATGTTACAAAAATTGACAAGTCTGACTTCTAATTAAATTTAGTACGTTTCAAACACTAACTTCATTTTCATATAAATCCCAAAACATGTAAATCAATTCTATTAACCTTCCTAAAAACTGCAACTGTGTTATCAACACAATGTCAAAATTGGAGTCTTCGGACAATCCCTCCAACCATGGCTTTATGTAAATCAGAGCTAAACAAACATCACATTTCTGTGAATTACATCTGGAATGTGTTGATTTATCGATGCCCAGTTGGCAGAGAACCAGTGCAACCTGCGCTCACTCCCTCCCATGTACACAGCAATGTAAACTTCCACTCACCAAGCCCTTGGCACAGGACACTTTCTGAAGAGTGGTCTGTTACTTCCAAAGACAGGCTGAGGCCTCAGATAACCTGGAAGCAGGAGAAGGCAAAGTAGAGAATGGAAATCTGTGCAGGATCTGACCTCTGCTGATGGAGCAGCAAAGGTGAAACTCTGTTTTACTTGGACGCACACTCTCAAGCGGACAGCACACATGGGACTGTAGGTAATGCGCTGAGTGTTAGAAGAGTGCACAGCAGATGCTTGGCTGACATAACTCATAGAAATCAGCACAAAATATCCCCACAATTGATTCTGAGACCAAGATCCGATCTGCCAAATTTGAGCTAGCAGAGGCAGCAGAAAATGAGGTATAGAGCTACAGATAATGACACACGCTGAGTCTCAGGGATCTGGAGTGCATTGTGGGGTGTGGTGGGTTCTATCAAGAGAGCAAACCGACCTGTTACCCCAGTAAGAAAGCAACCACATTGACGTGTGAGGTTGAGTTTTTCGATATGTGCCATGGCCACATCCACTGCATCTTGCAGGCCCAGGATCAATTTGGCATTTTGCCAATAGAGCACGTGTGGGGCTCAACTAGAGAAGCCGAGCATCTGGTCTGAGGGATTCAGTGGCCCTTGGGTTTGAAATCAGTATTAAAATTTTAGGATCTGCTACAGTCAGAACCTGGACAGGGATTATGGATTGGTTTGAGGAAGAGAATTCGGTACAGCTCTGTGGTTGCATTCGTGCACCCATGACCCAAGGATGAGGGATCAAGGAAGAGCGGTCAAATTCCACAAGGTGAGAAGTTGAAGCATTTCCTTCAGCATTATCTCCCAAATGCAGATGCTACATTTTGGATGGCACTGACATGGTACTGCCCAGAGGACACAAAGTTCGGTCTGCGGGATCATTCCAACAGGCCCTGATGTATGACATCCATACATATGTTTCCACTGGTGTTTCTAAAGACAGAGAAGCTCTGGGAAGAACTGGTAACATTGGGACATTCCCATGGCAATAGAAAGCACAAGCGCACTCTCAGTTTGCTGTTTTGGAAAGACTCCAATATGACGTACAGCAGAATGCCGAGCTGAAAAACTTTAAGCTTCAATTCCAGGAGAGGAAATGTATTCTGCACTTTCAGAATTGTGTGGTAAGTGCAATAAAACGAAGTTTTACTAATTGAAATAATATGTTGTGCTCATCACAACAAAGGAAACACCAGCAATTAAAGATATACCAGACAACACACACAGGAACAGGACATGGAATCAATGCCTAGGGAAAATTGTCCTCACAGAAATATCATGGAACTTTGTACACCCAATTGTCTAAAATTTTCACTTAACAAAGCCCTATAAATCTACATTAGATACCTGATATTACTTGACCAGTATAGATAAAGAAGTAGAGTAAAAGAAACAGGAAGTACCATTTTCAGTTCCAAAGAGTTTGAAGGCCCAAAAAATAAGCTTCCAAACATCTAGAATTCAAAACGCTACCAGAGCAAGTATTGAAAACTGAGGTGAGGAAAACATGAAGTACAACAGTGTCTCAGAATCACAAAAGGCAGTATACCAGGAAAGGGGAAGAGATATTCTAAAAACGAGCAAATAATATCAGAAAACCCAAGGATGAGACAATACCAGGGCTAAGGTCAGTCCAAAGCAGACTTGATAATGCAGATGGACTCGTGAACGACTGTGAAGACAGGGTAACAAAAACCCTCGATCAAAAAAATACATAGAAAATGTAGTGCAAACCAATGCAAACATTGCTGTTGAATCCTGGCGTAAGACAAAGCATGAAAGAGTATGATTCGTAAGAGTCCCAGATGGAAAAGCAAGATTAACAAAAAAAAAGCCTGAAAAGATAATTGTAGAAAAGTCAGACTGAAACTTGCTGAAAGACAAGAAAGAATCATCTATACGATTTCAGGAACTACACAGCGTCCAAAGGAGTTGGAATACCAATAGACCTACATGCAGCAGTATAATTCAAATCAACAAAGTTCATGATCACCCCAGTGATTTAAAATGCATCTAGAGGAAAGCAATTTAGTCACAACAGAACCTCCAGTGGGCTTTCAGCTCATATCTCGGCAGAAAAATTGCAGAACAGGGAGGAGTGCATGGACATAGGCCATATCCTGAATGAGAAAAAGCTATAATCATGGGTAGCCTATGCCACATGACTGCCATTTCTAATATCGGCAGAGCTAGGGAAATTCACAGACCAGCAAAGCTTAAAAGAATTCAGCAGTTCAAAACTTATCCTAAAAGAAAGATTGTGAATTCTACCCTGAATAGAAAAGTAGCAAGATGAAATTGAAATAAGAAAAACCATTATTGGAAGTGCACGAAGAGCGTTAGTTACAAACAAGAAACAAGAAGAAGGCAAGGAGGACATCAAAGCCATAAGATGGGAGAGGGTAGCAGGAAATCATAGGTGATTTTAAGCACTATCTTAAGTGATTCACATATATGACTCTCTGATTGAAGCAAACGGAGTGATGCATGGCCTAATGTGTTTGCAAAACCAACCACAAGCAAACAAACAAACAATCAAACAAAAAAACCGACACCAAAACGGTACGGTTGGCTGACATATACCAGAGAAACCATGAGTATTCAAACCAAAATACTCAAAGTGATGTCAAGGATCATTCAGCACGCATCGACCCAGTATCGCAGCTTAAATGTACACAACACACTTGTATTCAGAACACAGACGTGTGCATTAATATTCATAAATATTGATTCAAATGAGCATATCGTGACCTAACCCAAATGCCGATTTTGAATAAGATTTGGTCATAGTCCGTGATATAGTCTTACAATTCTTCCAACAGCAAGAATGAATGCCATAATCTACCCTAAGTAGAGAAGAAACGGCATAAGCCTATAACAAAGACAAGTAACTCTGCAAAACTGTACTAAGAGCAAACGAGACAGACAGAAATGTGCACAATGGGATTGGTTTCATTTCTCGGAATTTCAGCCCCCATGAAAAAAATGGATCCATTTACTGAGAGCATGGGTCTTTCAGCAGAAAGCAACTGACGGATATGTATTCTGGGTGAATGGATATTACACAAACATGAGTTTCCTTTAGTGGGGTCTCTGTGTACTGTGAGCTGTTAGAAAGTTTCAAGACGTGTGAAACCATAAACTAAAACTGGACACACTTCCCTCCGTTTGTACTGTATATACAGATCTGAACCAAAGGAAAGAGGGAAGATAAAAGGACAATGGCACGCTAGTGGATAGAATCACATTTAACTTAGGAACCTCTCGTTTGATGCAGCCCCTCCTCCAACAGTGACAATATACAGCAACCATTGGGGATGGCAGTTACCGGTTGGATTCTAGGTGGAATCTTGGTGTGTACCGCGAGGCTTGTTGTGGCTGGTGGATCCAAGGTAACTGGGCAGAATTCTGTGGGTGGATCAGTATGATGGAGGGGCTGCCGCCCTTTGTGGTGTTTGGCTCAGGTCTATTGTTCGGGACGCTGTGTAAGTTCGAGATAATGCTGCTGCCCAAAGACCTAAGTTCACGGGTAAGTTTCCAGAACCTGACAGAGCAGACAGTGGAAGATCTGCCTGTCATCAGCTTACTGGTGAGGCTCCGAGGTACTTTCAGACTTGCAAAGTCCTGTTGACGTCGACTTTATGGGAGACACGAAGAGAAGCTGGTAGAAAAGTTGGCTGCACGGATTGAAGAGAGTTGCGAACATATTGATGAGAGTTCCACTACAATGGAGAATACCAGCATGGAGACAACTCTAGAGAATACCAGGCTCGAAAGACATTCATGAGAACTACTGAACCTCTGTGATACTGGCTGAAACTTTCGGAATGTCAACGTGCACATGAGAAAGTCACTCAATTCTCTGCTCCAAGAACGGCTCCACGAATCCTGACGTCTAAAAGAGGAGATGGCAGAGATGATAAAAGCGCTCATGTTCTTGGAAGAGGTCATGAGAATCCACAGGTCCCAAGGGGCATTTACAAACCATTCAGACCAAAATGCACCAAGCCCTGGTAAGCCTTTTCCCAGGTTTGGGCCTTGCTATCAAGCACATGCTCTTCCCTCCCCCCACTCAGGCTTCCATTTTAAAGGATGAGAACCTGAGCTGCAATGAAGCCAGTAGGAGAAGAGCAAGCCCCTCCTAGAATCAGAGTTTCTCCATCTTCACCCTCTGTGAACAATAGTGAAATCTTTAAAGGTCAAATACTCTCGCCTAAAATAGTTAGGAATTGGATACTTAGGTCACACAAAGAAATGATGACCTTCCCCTAGATGCAGCATATGCTGGGTTTATGTCTTGTCTGGGGTGAAGGGAGTGTGGTAAGTGAGAGGAATCTTTGACTGAACTTGAATATGTACTAGCCCTCAGTTTTTCAAGAGAGTATATGTAAACATTATGTCAGACAGTGACCTGAACTCTAAAAGTCGTGAAAGACTTTAAAGACACAGGTTTTGTGGACCGTCTTACTCTTCAGTCAAGCACCGGGTGCACGATATTTTGGGGGTGCACACTTGGTTGTGTTAAATTGCTTTACCCAACATGATCGGAAGATTAAGCGTTCTCATCACTGATAGAAGAACACCTGCTTTTCAATAGCCTAGCATAGCTGCAGCAGGGTTCTCATAGCTAAAATGCCTGTATGTGCTTTGGAATCAAGCCTAAATGTATACATTTTGTTTGGTTTTTCTTGTACTTTCCTAGAGAGGAATGTTACCCCTTGAAATGCCAACATTGGCCAGTATGTGTCATTGGGAGTATAGGGCACCACATGCACAATGTAAACCCAGGTTCTCGGTTATTTCATGGTTTCAATAGGTACTTCATGTTTCCTGTTGGTGTTGGAGGCTTCAACAGTAAAGATTTGACATGTCCCCTTCAACATTTTGGACTGCAATTTTACTTTCTATCTGTCTACATTTTTCTTAGAGCTGACATGATGTTACAAAAATTGACAAGTCTGACTTCTAATTAAATTTAGTACGTTTCAAACACTAACTTCATTTTCATATAAATCCCAAAACATGTAAATCAATTCTATTAACCTTCCTAAAAACTGCAACTGTGTTATCAACACAATGTCAAAATTGGAGTCTTCGGACAATCCCTCCAACCATGGCTTTATGTAAAACAGAGCTAAACAAACATCACATTTCTGTGAATTACATCTGGAAAGTGTTGATTTATCGATGCCCAGTTGGCAGAGAACCAGTGCAACCTGCGCTCACTCCCTCCCATGTACACAGCAATGTAAACTTCCACTCACCAAGCCCTTGGCACAGGACACTTTCTGAAGAGTGGTCTGTTACTTCCAAAGACAGGCTGAGGCCTCAGATAACCTGGAAGCAGGAGAAGGCAAAGTAGAGAATGGAAATATGTGCAGGATCTGACCTCTGCTGATGGAGCAGCAAAGGTGAAACTCTGTTTTACTTGGACGCACACTCTCAAGCGGACAGCACACATGGGACTGTAGGTAATGCGCTGAGTGTTAGAAGAGTGCACAGCAGATGCTTGGCTGACATAACTCATAGAAATC
The DNA here is from genome assembly GCF_036321535.1 of Camelus dromedarius. Classification (NCBI taxonomy): domain Eukaryota; kingdom Metazoa; phylum Chordata; class Mammalia; order Artiodactyla; family Camelidae; genus Camelus; species Camelus dromedarius. Next base: position 738,029 of record NW_026989801.1, read on the forward strand.
AGCACAAAATATCCCCACAATTGATTCTGAGACCAAGATCCGATCTGCCAAATTTGAGCTAGCAGAGGCAGCAGAAAATGAGGTATAGAGCTACAGATAATGACACACGCTGAGTCTCAGGGATCTGGAGTGCATTGTGGGGTGTGGTGGGTTCTATCAAGAGAGCAAACCGACCTGTTACCCCAGTAAGAAAGCAACCACATTGACGTGTGAGGTTGAGTTTTTCGATATGTGCCATGGCCACATCCACTGCATCTTGCAGGCCCAGGATCAATTTGGCATTTTGCCAATAGAGCACGTGTGGGGCTCAACTAGAGAAGCCGAGCATCTGGTCTGAGGGATTCAGTGGCCCTTGGGTTTGAAATCAGTATTAAAATTTTAGGATCTGCTACAGTCAGAACCTGGACAGGGATTATGGATTGGTTTGAGGAAGAGAATTCGGTACAGCTCTGTGGTTGCATTCGTGCACCCATGACCCAAGGATGAGGGATCAAGGAAGAGCGGTCAAATTCCACAAGGTGAGAAGTTGAAGCATTTCCTTCAGCATTATCTCCCAAATGCAGATGCTACATTTTGGATGGCACTGACATGGTACTGCCCAGAGGACACAAAGTTCGGTCTGCGGGATCATTCCAGCAGGCCCTGATGTATGACATCCATACATATGTTTCCACTGGTGTTTCTATAGACAGAGAAGCTCTGGGAAGAACTGGTAACATTGGGACATTCCCATGGCAATAGAAAGCACAAGCGCACTCTCAGTTTGCTGTTTTGGAAAGACTCCAATATGACGTACAGCAGAATGCCGAGCTGAAAAACTTTAAGCTTCAATTCCAGGAGAGGAAATGTATTCTGCACTTTCAGAATTGTGTGGTAAGTGCAATAAAACGAAGTTTTACTAATTGAAATAATATGTTGTGCTCATCACAACAAAGGAAACACCAGCAATTAAAGATATACCAGACAACACACACAGGAACAGGACATGGAATCAATGCCTAGGGAAAATTGTCCTCACAGAAATATCATGGAACTTTGTACACCCAATTGTCTAAAATTTTCACTTAACAAAGCCCTATAAATCTACATTAGATACCTGATATTACTTGACCAGTATAGATAAAGAAGTAGAGTAAAAGAAACAGGAAGTACCATTTTCAGTTCCAAAGAGTTTGAAGGCCCAAAAAATAAGCTTCCAAACATCTAGAATTCAAAACGCTACCAGAGCAAGTATTGAAAACTGAGGTGAGGAAAACATGAAGTACAACAGTGTCTCAGAATCACAAAAGGCAGTATACCAGGAAAGGGGAAGAGATATTCTAAAAACGAGCAAATAATATCAGAAAACCCAAGGATGAGACAATACCAGGGCTAAGGTCAGTCCAAAGCAGACTTGATAATGCAGATGGACTCGTGAACGACTGTGAAGACAGGGTAACAAAAACCCTCGATCAAAAAAATACATAGAAAATGTAGTGCAAACCAATGCAAACATTGCTGTTGAATCCTGGCGTAAGACAAAGCATGAAAGAGTATGATTCGTAAGAGTCCCAGATGGAAAAGCAAGATTAACAAAAAAAAAGCCTGAAAAGATAATTGTAGAAAAGTCAGACTGAAACTTGCTGAAAGACAAGAAAGAATCATCTATACGATTTCAGGAACTACACAGCGTCCAAAGGAGTTGGAATACCAATAGACCTACATGCAGCAGTATAATTCAAATCAACAAAGTTCATGATCACCCCAGTGATTTAAAATGCATCTAGAGGAAAGCAATTTAGTCACAACAGAACCTCCAGTGGGCTTTCAGCTCATATCTCGGCAGAAAAATTGCAGAACAGGGAGGAGTGCATGGACATAGGCCATATCCTGAATGAGAAAAAGCTATAATCATGGGTAGCCTATGCCACATGACTGCCATTTCTAATAACGGCAGAGCTAGGGAAATTCACAGACCAGCAAAGCTTAAAAGAATTCAGCAGTTCAAAACTTATCCTAAAAGAAAGATTGTGAATTCTACCCTGAATAGAAAAGTTGAAAGATGAAATTGAAATAAGAAAAACCATTATTGGAAGTGCACGAAGAGCGTTAGTTACAAACAAGAAACAAGAAGAAGGCAAGGAGGACATCAAAGCCATAAGATGGGAGAGGGTAGCAGGAAATCATAGGTGATTTTAAGCACTATCTTAAGTGATTCACATATATGACTCTCTGATTGAAGCAAACGGAGTGATGCATGGCCTAATGTGTTTGCAAAACCAACCACAAGCAAACAAACAAACAATCAAACAAAAAAACCGACACCAAAACGGTACGGTTGGCTGACATATACCAGAGAAACCATGAGTATTCAAACCAAAATACTCAAAGTGATGTCAAGGATCATTCAGCACGCATCGACCCAGTATCGCAGCATAAATGTACACAACACACTTGTATTCAGAACACAGACGTGTGCATTAATATTCATAAATATTGATTCAAATGAGCATATCGTGACCTAACCCAAATGCCGATTTTGAATAAGATTTGGTCATAGTCCGTGATATAGTCTTACAATTCTTCCAACAGCAAGAATGAATGCCATATTCTACCCTAAGTAGAGAAGAAACGGCATAAGCCTATAACAAAGACAAGTAACTCTGCAAAACTGTACTAAGAGCAAACGAGACAGACAGAAATGTGCACAATGGGATTGGTTTCATTTCTCGGAATTTCAGCCCCCATGAAAAAAATGGATCCATTTACTGAGAGCATGGGTCTTTCAGCAGAAAGCAACTGACGGATATGTATTCTGGGTGAATGGATATTACACAAACATGAGTTTCCTTTAGTGGGGTCTCTGTGTACTGTGAGCTGTTAGAAAGTTTCAAGACGTGTGAAACCATAAACTAAAACTGGACACACTTCCCTCCGTTTGTACTGTATATACAGATCTGAACCAAAGGAAAGAGGGAAGATAAAAGGACAATGGCACGCTAGTGGATAGAATCACATTTAACTTAGGAACCTCTCGTTTGATGCAGCCCCTCCTCCAACAGTGACAATATACAGCAACCATTGGGGATGGCAGTTACCGGTTGGATTCTAGGTGGAATCTTGGTGTGTACCGCGAGGCTTGTTGTGGCTGGTGGATCCAAGGTAACTGGGCAGAATTCTGTGGGTGGATCAGTATGATGGAGGGGCTGCCGCCCTTTGTGGTGTTTGGCTCAGGTCTATTGTTCGGGACGCTGTGTAAGTTCGAGATAATGCTGCTGCCCAAAGACCTAAGTTCACGGGTAAGTTTCCAGAACCTGACAGAGCAGACAGTGGAAGATCTGCCTGTCATCAGCTTACTGGTGAGGCTCCGAGGTACTTTCAGACTTGCAAAGTCCTGTTGACGTCGACTTTATGGGAGACACGAAGAGAAGCTGGTAGAAAAGTTGGCTGCACGGATTGAAGAGAGTTGCGAACATATTGATGAGAGTTGTTCCACTACAATGGAGAATACCAGCATGGAGACAACTCTAGAGAATACCAGGCTCGAAAGACATTCATGAGAACTACTGAACCTCTGTGATACTGGCTGAAACTTTCGGAATGTCAACGTGCACATGAGAAAGTCACTCAATTCTCTGCTCCAAGAACGGCTCCACGAATCCTGACGTCTAAAAGAGGAGATGGCAGAGATGATAAAAGTGCTCATGTTCTTGGAAGAGGTCATGAGAATCCACAGGTCCCAAGGGGCATTTACAAACCATTCAGACCAAAATGCACCAAGCCCTGGTAAGCCTTTTCCCAGGTTTGGGCCTTGCTATCAAGCACATGCTCTTCCCTCCCCCCACTCAGGCTTCCATTTTAAAGGATGAGAACCTGAGCTGCAATGAAGCCAGTAGGAGAAGAGCAAGCCCCTCCTAGAATCAGAGTTTCTCCATCTTCACCCTCTGTGAACAATAGTGAAATCTTTAAAGGTCAAATACTCTCGCCTAAAATAGTTAGGAATTGGATACTTAGGTCACACAAAGAAATGATGACCTTCCCCTAGATGCAGCATATGCTGGGTTTATGTCTTGTCTGGGGTGAAGGGAGTGTGGTAAGTGAGAGGAATCTTTGACTGAACTTGAATATGTACTAGCCCTCAGTTTTTCAAGAGAGTATATGTAAACATTATGTCAGACAGTGACCTGAACTCTAAAAGTCGTGAAAGACTTTAAAGACACAGGTTTTGTGGACCGTCTTACTCTTCAGTCAAGCACCGGGTGCACGATATTTTGGGGGTGCACACTTGGTTGTGTTAAATTGCTTTACCCAACATGATCGGAAGATTAAGCGTTCTCATCACTGATAGAAGAACACCTGCTTTTCAATAGCCTAGCATAGCTGCAGCAGGGTTCTCATAGCTAAAATGCCTGTATGTGCTTTGGAATCAAGCCTAAATGTATACATTTTGTTTGGTTTTTCTTGTACTTTCCTAGAGAGGAATGTTACCCCTTGAAATGCCAACATTGGCCAGTATGTGTCATTGGGAGTATAGGTCACCACATGCACAATGTAAACCCAGGTTCTCGGTTATTTCATGGTTTCAATAGGTACTTCATGTTTCCTGTTGGTGTTGGAGGCTTCAACAATAAAGAGTTGACATGTCCCCTTCAACATTTTGGACTGCGATTTTACTTTCTATCTGTCTACATTTTTCTTAGAGCTGACGTGATGTTACAAACATTGACAAGTCTGACTTCTAGGTTAATTTAGTACGTTTCAAACACTAACTTCATTTTCATATAAATCCCAAAACATGTAAATCAATTCTATTAACCTTCCTAAAAACTGCAACTGTGTTATCAACACAATGTCAAAATTGGAGTCTTCGGACAATCCCTCCAACCATGGCTTTATGTAAAACAGAGCTAAACAAACATCACATTTCTGTGAATTACATCTGGAAAGTGTTGATTTATCGATGCCCAGTTGGCAGAGAACCAGTGCAACCTGCGCTCACTCCCTCCCATGTACACAGCAATGTAAACTTCCACTCACCCAGCCCTTGGCACAGGACACTTTCCGAAGAGTGGTCTGTTACTTCCAAAGACAGGCTGAGGCCTCAGATAACCTGGAAGCAGGAGAAGGCAAAGTAGAGAATGGAAATCTGTGCTGGATCTGACCTCTGTTGATGGAGCAGCAAAGGTGAAACTCTGTTTTACTTGGACGCACACTCTCAAGCGGACAGCACACATGGGACTGTAGGTAATGCGCTGAGTGTTAGAAGAGTGCACAGCAGATGCTTGGCTTACATAACTCATAGAAATCAGCACAAAATATCCCCACAATTGATTCTGAGTCCAAGATCCGATCTGCCAAATTTGAGCTAGCAGAGGCAGCGGAAAATGAGGTATAGAGCTACAGATAATGGCACACGCTGAGTCTCAGGGATCTGGAGTTCATTGTGGGGTGTGGTGGGTTCTATCAAGAGAGCAAACCGACCTGTTACCCCAGTAAGAAAGCAACCACATTGGCGTGTGAGGTTGAGTTTTTCGATATGTGCCATGGCCACATCCACTGCATCTTGCAGGCCCAGGATCAATTTGGCATTTTGCCAATAGAGCACGTGTGGGGCTCAACTAGAGAAGCCGTGCATCTGGTCTGAGGGATTCAGTGGCCCTTGGGTTTGAAATCAGTATTAAAAGCTTTAGGATCTGCTACAGTCAGAAACTGGACAGGGATTAAGGATTGGTTTGAGGAAGAGAATTCGGTACAGCTCTGTGGTTGCATTCGTGCACCCATGACCCAAGGATGAGGGATCAAGGAAGAGTGGTCAAATTCCACAACGTGAGAAGTTGAAGCATTTCTTTCAGCATTATCTCCCAAATGCAGATGCTACATTTCGGATGGCACTGACATGGTACTGCCCAGAGGACACAAAGATCGGTCTGCGGGATCATTCCAGCAGGCCCTGATGTATGACATCCATACATATTTTTCCACTGGTGTTTCTTTAGACAGAGAAGCTCTGGGAAGAACTGGTAACATTGGGACATTCCCATGGCAATAGAAAGCAGAAGCGCACTCTCAGTTTGCTGTTTTGGATAGACTCCAATATGACGTACAGCAGAATGCCGAGCTGAAAAACTTTAAGCTTCAATTCCAGGAGAGGAAATGTACTCTGCACTTTCAGAATTGTGAGGTAAGTGCAATAAAACGAAGTTTTACTAATTGAAATAATATGGTGTGCTCATCACAACAAAGGAAACACCAGCAATTAAAGATATACCAGACAACACACACAGGAACAGGACATGGCATCAATGCCTAGGGAAAATTGTCCTCACAGTAATATCATGGAACTTTGTACACCCAATGGTCTAAAATTTTCACTTAACAAAGCCCTATAAATCTACATTAGATACCTGATATTACTTGACCAGTAGAGATAAAGAAGTAGAGTAAAAGAAACAGGAAGTACCATTTTCAGTTCCAAAGAGTTTGAAGGCCCAAAAAATAAGCTTTCAAACATCTAGAATTCAAAACGCTACCAGAGCAAGTATTGAAAACAAAGGGGAGGAAAACATGAATACAACAGTGTCTCAGAATCACAAAAGGCAGTATACCAGGAAAGGGGAAGAGATATTCTAAAAACGAGAAAATAATATCAGAAAACCCAAGGATGAGACAATACCAGGGCTAAAGTCAGTCCTAAGCAAACTTGATAATGCAGATGGACTCGTGAAAGGCTGTGAATACAGGGGAACAAAAAACCCTCGATCAAAACAATACATAGAAAAAGTAGTGCAAACCAATGCAAACATTGCTGTTGAAGCCTGGGGTAAGACAAAGCATGAAAGAGTATGATTCGTAAGAGTCCCAGATGGAAAAGCAAGATTAACAAAAAAAAAGCCTGAAAAGATAATTGTAGAAAAGTGAGACTGAAACTTGCTGAAAGACAAGAAAGGATCATCTATACGATTTCAGGAACTACACAGCGTCCAAAGGAGCTGGAATACCAATAGACCAACTTGCAGCTGTATAATTCAAATCAACAAAGTTCATGATCACCCCAGTGATTTAAAATGCATCTAGAGGAAAGCAATTTAGTCACAACAGAACCTCCAGTGGGCTTTCAGCTCATATCTCGGCAGAAATATTGCAGAACAGGGAGGAGTGCAAGGACATAGGCCATATCCTGAATGAGAAAAAGCTGTAATCATGGGTAGCCTATGCCACATGACTGCCATTTCTAATAACGGCAGACCTAGGGAAATTCACAGACCAGCAAAGCTTAAAAGAATTCAGCAGTTCAAAACATATCCTAAAAGAAAGATTGTGAATTCTACCCTGAATAGAAAAGTAGCAAGATGAAATGGAAATAAGAAAAACCATTATTGGAAGTGCACGAAGAGCGTTCGTTACAAACATGAAACAAGAAGGCAAGGAGGACATCAAAGCCATAAGATGGGAGAGGGTAGCAGGAAATCATAGGTGATTTTAAGCACTATCTTAAGTGATTCACTTATATGACTCTCTGATTGAAGCAAACCAAGTGATGCATGGCCTAATGTGTTTGCAAAACCAACCACAAGCAAACAAACACACAATCAAACAAAAAAACCGACACCAAAACGGTACGGTTGGCTGACATATACCAGAGAAACCATGAGTATTCAAAACAAAATACTCAAAGTGATGTCAAGGATCATTCAGCACGCATCGACCCAGTATCGCCGTGTAAATGTACTCAACACACTTGAATTCAGAACACAGACGCGTGCATTAATATTCATAAATATTGATTCAAAAGAGCATATCGTGACCTAACCCAAATGCCGATTTTGAATAAGATTTGGTCATAGTCCGTGATATAGTCTTACAATTCTTCCAACAGCAAGAATGAATGCCATATTCTACCCTAAGTAGAGAAGAAACGGCATAAGCCTATAACAAAGACAAGTAGCTCTGCAAAACTGTACTAAGAGCAAACGAGACAGACAGTAAAGTGCACATTGGGATTGGTTTCATTTCTCGGAATTCAGCCCCCATGAAGAAATTGGATCAATTTTCTGAGAGCGTGGGTGTTTCAGCAGAAAGCAACTGACGGATATGTATTCTGGGTGAATTGATATTACACAAACATAAGTTTCTTTAGTGGGGTCTCTGTGTACTGTGAGCTGTTAGAAAGTTTCAAGACGTGTGAATCCATAAACTAAAACTGGACACACTTCCCTCCGTTTGTACTGTATATACAGATCTGAACCAAAGGAAAGAGGGAAGATAAAAGGACAATGGCACGCTAGTGGATAGAATCACATTTAACTTAGGAACCTCTCGTTTGATGCAGCCCCTCCCCCAACACTGACAATATTCAGCAACCATTGGGGATGGCAGTTACCGGTTGGATTCTAGGTGGAATATTGGTGTGTACCGCGAGGCTTGTTGTGGCTGGTGGATCCAAGGTAACTGGTCAGAATTCTGTGGGTGGATCAGTGTGATGGAGGGGCTGCCGCCCTTTGTGGCGTTTGGCTTCGGTCTATTGTTCGGGACGCTGTGTAAGTTCGAGATAATGCTGCTGCCCAAAGACCTAAGTTCACGAGTAATTTTCCAGAACCTGACAGGGCAGACAGTGGAAGATCTGCCTGTCATCAGCTTACTGGTGAGTCTCCGAGGTACTTTCATACTTGCCCAGTCCTGTTGACGTCGACTTTATGGGAGACACGAAGAGAAGCTGGCGGAAAACTTGGCTGCACAGATTGAAGAGAGATGCGAAAATATTGATGAGAGTTCTTCCGCTACAATGGAGAATACCGGCATGGAGACATCTCTAGAGAATACCAGGCTCGAAAGACATTCATGAGGCCTACTGAACCTCTGTGATACTGGCAGAAACATTCGGAGTGTCAACGTGCACTTGAGAAAGTCACTCAATTCTCTGCTCCAAGAACAGCTCCACGATTCCTGACGTCTAAAAGAGAAGAGATGGCAGAGATGATAAAAGCGCTCATGTTCTTGGAAGAGGTCATGAGAATCCACAGGTCCCAAGGGGCATTTACAAACCATTCAGACCAAAATGCACCAAGCCCTGGTAAGCCTTTTCCCAGGTTTGGGCCTTGCTATCAAGCACATGCTCTTCCCTCCCACCACTCAGGCTTCCATTTTAAAGGATGAGAACCTGAGCTGCAATGAAGCCAGTAGGAGAAGAGCAAGCCCCTCCTAGAATCAGAGTTTCTCCATCTTCACCCTCTGTGAACAACAGTGAAATCTTTAAAGGTCAAATACTCTCGCCTAAAATAGTTAGGAATTGGATACTTAGGTCACACAAAGAAATGATGACCTTCCCCTAGATGCAGCATATGCTGGGTTTATGTCTTGTCTGGGGTGAAGGGAGTGTGGTAAGTGAGAGGAATCTTTGACTGAACTTGAATATGTACTAGCCCTCAGTTTTTCAAGAGAGTATATGTAAACATTATGTCAGACAGTGACCTGAACTCTAAAAGTCGTGAAAGACTTTAAAGACACAGGTTTTGTGGACCGTCTTACTCTTCAGTCAAGCACCGGGTGCACGATATTTTGGGGGTGCACACTTGGTTGTGTTAAATTGCTTTACCCAACATGATCGGAAGATTAAGCGTTCTCATCACTGATAGAAGAACACCTGCTTTTCAATAGCCTAGCATAGCTGCAGCAGGGTTCTCATAGCTAAAATGCCTGTATGTGCTTTGGAATCAAGCCTAAATGTATACATTTTGTTTGGTTTTTCTTGTACTTTCCTAGAGAGGAATGTTACCCCTTGAAATGCCAACATTGGCCAGTATGTGTCATTGGGACTATAGGTCACCACATGCACAATGTAAACCCAGGTTCTCGGTTATTTCATGGTTTCAATAGGTACTTCATGTTTCCTGTTGGTGTTGGAGGCTTCAACAATAAAGAGTTGACATGTCCCCTTCAACATTTTGGACTGCGATTTTACTTTCTATCTGTCTACCTTTTTCTTAGAGCTGACGTGATATTACAAACATTGACAAGTCTGACTTCTAGGTTAATTTAGTACGTTTCAAACACTAACTTCATTTTCATATAAATCCCAAAACATGTAAATCAATTCTATTAACCTTCCTAAAAACTGCAACTGTGTTATCAACACAATGTCAAAATTGGAGTCTTCGGACAATCCCTCCAACCATGGCTTTATGTAAAACAGAGCTAAACAAACATCACATTTCTGTGAATTACATCTGGAAAGTGTTGATTTATCGATGCCCAGTTGGCAGAGAACCAGTGCAACCTGCGCTCACTCCCTCCCATGTACACAGCAATGTAAACTTCCACTCACCCAGCCCTTGGCACAGGACACTTTCCGAAGAGTGGTCTGTTGCTTCCAAAGACAGGCTGAGGCCTCAGATAACCTGGAAGCAGGAGAAGGCAAAGTAGAGAATGGAAATCTGTGCTGGATCTGACCTCTGTTGATGGAGCAGCAAAAGTGAAACTCTGTTTTACTTGGACGCACACTCTCAAGCGGACAGCACACATGGGACTGTAGGTAATGCGCTGAGTGTTAGAAGAGTGCACAGCAGATGCTTGGCTTACATAACTCATAGAAATCAGCACAAAATATCCCCACAATTGATTCTGAGTCCAAGATCCGATCTGCCAAATTTGAGCTAGCAGAGGCAGCGGAAAATGAGGTATAGAGCTACAGATAATGGCACACGCTGAGTCTCAGGGATCTGGAGTGCATTGTGGGGTGTGGTGGGTTCTATCAAGAGAGCAAACCGACCTGTTACCCCAGTAAGAAAGCAACCACATTGGCGTGTGAGGTTGAGTTTTTCGATATGTGCCATGGCCACATCCACTGCATCTTGCAGGCCCAGGATCAATTTGGCATTTTGCCAATAGAGCACGTGTGGGGCTCAACTAGAGAAGCCGTGCATCTGGTCTGAGGGATTCAGTGGCCCTTGGGTTTGAAATCAGTATTAAAAGCTTTAGGATCTGCTACAGTCAGAAACTGGACAGGGATTAAGGATTGGTTTGAGGAAGAGAATTCGGTACAGCTCTGTGGTTGCATTCGTGCACCCATGACCCAAGGATGAGGGATCAAGGAAGAGTGGTCAAATTCCACAACGTGAGAAGTTGAAGCATTTCTTTCAGCATTATCTCCCAAATGCAGATGCTACATTTCGGATGGCACTGACATGGTACTGCCCAGAGGACACAAAGATCGGTCTGCGGGATCATTCCAGCAGGCCCTGATGTATGACATCCATACATATTTTTCCACTGGTGTTTCTTTAGACAGAGAAGCTCTGGGAAGAACTGGTAACATTGGGACATTCCCATGGCAATACAAAGCAGAAGCGCACTCTCAGTTTGCTGTTTTGGATAGACTCCAATATGACGTACAGCAGAATGCCGAGCTGAAAAACTTTAAGCTTCAATTCCAGGAGAGGAAATGTACTCTGCACTTTCAGAATTGTGAGGTAAGTGCAATAAAACGAAGTTTTACTAATTGAAATAATATGGTGTGCTCATCACAACAAAGGAAACACCAGCAATTAAAGATATACCAGACAACACACACAGGAACAGGACATGGCATCAATGCCTAGGGAAAATTGTCCTCACAGTAATATCATGGAACTTTGTACACCCAATGGTCTAAAATTTTCACTTAACAAAGCCCTATAAATCTACATTAGATACCTGATATTACTTGACCAGTAGAGATAAAGAAGTAGAGTAAAAGAAACAGGAAGTACCATTTTCAGTTCCAAAGAGTTTGAAGGCCCAAAAAATAAGCTTTCAAACATCTAGAATTCAAAACGCTACCAGAGCAAGTATTGAAAACAAAGGGGAGGAAAACATGAATACAACAGTGTCTCAGAATCACAAAAGGCAGTATACCAGGAAAGGGGAAGAGATATTCTAAAAACGAGCAAATAATATCAGAAAACCCAAGGATGAGACAATACCAGGGCTAAAGTCAGTCCTAAGCAAACTTGATAATGCAGATGGACTCGTGAAAGGCTGTGAATACAGGGGAACAAAAAACCCTCGATCAAAACAATACATAGAAAAAGTAGTGCAAACCAATGCAAACATTGCTGTTGAAGCCTGGGGTAAGACAAAGCATGAAAGAGTATGATTCGTAAGAGTCCCAGATGGAAAAGCAAGATTAACAAAAAAAAAAGCCTGAAAAGATAATTGTAGAAAAGTGAGACTGAAACTTGCTGAAAGACAAGAAAGGATCATCTATACGATTTCAGGAACTACACAGCGTCCAAAGGAGCTGGAATACCAATAGACCAACTTGCAGCTGTATAATTCAAATCAACAAAGTTCATGATCACCCCAGTGATTTAAAATGCATCTAGAGGAAAGCAATTTAGTCACAACAGAACCTCCAGTGGGCTTTCAGCTCATATCTCGGCAGAAATATTGCAGAACAGGGAGGAGTGCAAGGACATAGGCCATATCCTGAATGAGAAAAAGCTGTAATCATGGGTAGCCTATGCCACATGACTGCCATTTCTAATAACGGCAGACCTAGGGAAATTCACAGACCAGCAAAGCTTAAAAGAATTCAGCAGTTCAAAACATATCCTAAAAGAAAGATTGTGAATTCTACCCTGAATAGAAAAGTAGCAAGATGAAATGGAAATAAGAAAAACCATTATTGGAAGTGCACGAAGAGCGTTCGTTACAAACATGAAACAAGAAGGCAAGGAGGACATCAAAGCCATAAGATGGGAGAGGGTAGCAGGAAATCATAGGTGATTTTAAGCACTATCTTAAGTGATTCACATATATGACTCTCTGATTGAAGCAAACCAAGTGATGCATGGCCTAATGTGTTTGCAAAACCAACCACAAGCAAACAAACACACAATCAAACAAAAAAACCGACACCAAAACGGTACGGTTGGCTGACATATACCAGAGAAACCATGAGTATTCAAAACAAAATACTCAAAGTGATGTCAAGGATCATTCAGCACGCATCGACCCAGTATCGCCGTGTAAATGTACTCAACACACTTGAATTCAGAACACAGACGCGTGCATTAATATTCATAAATATTGATTCAAAAGAGCATATCGTGACCTAACCCAAATGCCGATTTTGAATAAGATTTGGTCATAGTCCGTGATATAGTCTTACAATTCTTCCAACAGCAAGAATGAATGCCATATTCTACCCTAAGTAGAGAAGAAACGGCATAAGCCTATAACAAAGACAAGTAGCTCTGCAAAACTGTACTAAGAGCAAACGAGACAGACAGTAAAGTGCACATTGGGATTGGTTTCATTTCTCGGAATTCAGCCCCCATGAAGAAATTGGATCAATTTTCTGAGAGCGTGGGTGTTTCAGCAGAAAGCAACTGACGGATATGTATTCTGGGTGAATTGATATTACACAAACATAAGTTTCTTTAGTGGGGTCTCTGTGTACTGTGAGCTGTTAGAAAGTTTCAAGACGTGTGAATCCATAAACTAAAACTGGACACACTTCCCTCCGTTTGTACTGTATATACAGATCTGAACCAAAGGAAAGAGGGAAGATAAAAGGACAATGGCACGCTAGTGGATAGAATCACATTTAACTTAGGAACCTCTCGTTTGATGCAGCCCCTCCCCCAACACTGACAATATTCAGCAACCATTGGGGATGGCAGTTACCGGTTGGATTCTAGGTGGAATATTGGTGTGTACCGCGAGGCTTGTTGTGGCTGGTGGATCCAAGGTAACTGGTCAGAATTCTGTGGGTGGATCAGTGTGATGGAGGGGCTGCCGCCCTTTGTGGCGTTTGGCTTCGGTCTATTGTTCGGGACGCTGTGTAAGTTCGAGATAATGCTGCTGCCCAAAGACCTAAGTTCACGAGTAATTTTCCAGAACCTGACAGGGCAGACAGTGGAAGATCTGCCTGTCATCAGCTTACTGGTGAGTCTCCGAGGTACTTTCATACTTGCCCAGTCCTGTTGACGTCGACTTTATGGGAGACACGAAGAGAAGCTGGCGGAAAATTTGGCTGCACAGATTGAAGAGAGATGCGAAAATATTGATGAGAGTTCTTCCGCTACAATGGAGAATACCGGCATGGAGACATCTCTAGAGAATACCAGGCTCGAAAGACATTCATGAGGCCTACTGAACCTCTGTGATACTGGCAGAAACATTCGGAGTGTCAACGTGCACTTGAGAAAGTCACTCAATTCTCTGCTCCAAGAACAGCTCCACGATTCCTGACGTCTAAAAGAGAAGAGATGGCAGAGATGATAAAAGCGCTCATGTTCTTGGAAGAGGTCATGAGAATCCACAGGTCCCAAGGGGCATTTACAAACCATTCAGACCAAAATGCACCAAGCCCAGGTAAGCCTTTTCCCAGGTTTGGGCCTTGCTATCAAGCACATGCTCTTCCCTCCCCTCCACCAGGCATCCATTTTAAAGGATGAGAACCTGAGCTGCAATGAAGCCAGTAGGAGAAGAGCAAGCCCCTCCTAGAATCAGAGTTCCTCCATCTTCACCCTCTGTGAACAATAGTGAAATCTTTAAAGGTCAAATACTCTCGCCTAAAATAGTTAGGATTTGGATACTTAGGTCACACAAAGAAATGATGACCTTCCCCTAGATGCAGCATATGCTGGGTTTATGTCTTGTCTGGGGTGAAGGGAGTGTGGTAAGTGAGAGGAATCTTTGACTGAACTTGAATATGTACTAGCCCTCAGTTTTTCAAGAGAGTATATGTAAACATTATGTCAGACAGTGACCTGAACTCTAAAAGTCGTGAAAGACTTTAAAGACACAGGTTTTGTGGACCGTCTTACTCTTCAGTCAAGCACCGGGTGCACGATATTTTGGGGGTGCACACTTGGTTGTGTTAAATTGCTTTACCCAACATGATCGGAAGATTAAGCGTTCTCATCACTGATAGAAGAACACCTGCTTTTCAATAGCCTAGCATAGCTGCAGCAGGGTTCTCATAGCTAAAATGCCTGTATGTGCTTTGGAATCAAGCCTAAATGTATACATTTTGTTTGGTTTTTCTTGTACTTTCCTAGAGAGGAATGTTACCCCTTGAAATGCCAACATTGGCCAGTATGTGTCATTGGGACTATAGGTCACCACATGCACAATGTAAACCCAGGTTCTCGGTTATTTCATGGTTTCAATAGGTACTTCATGTTTCCTGTTGGTGTTGGAGGCTTCAACAATAAAGAGTTGACATGTCCCCTTCAACATTTTGGACTGCGATTTTACTTTCTATCTGTCTACATTTTTCTTAGAGCTGACGTGATGTTACAAACATTGACAAGTCTGACTTCTAGGTTAATTTAGTACGTTTCAAACACTAACTTCATTTTCATATAAATCCCAAAACATGTAAATCAATTCTATTAACCTTCCTAAAAACTGCAACTGTGTTATCAACACAATGTCAAAATTGGAGTCTTCGGACAATCCCTCCAACCATGGCTTTATGTAAAACAGAGCTAAACAAACATCACATTTCTGTGAATTACATCTGGAAAGTGTTGATTTATCGATGCCCAGTTGGCAGAGAACCAGTGCAACCTGCGCTCACTCCCTCCCATGTACACAGCAATGTAAACTTCCACTCACCCAGCCCTTGGCACAGGACACTTTCCGAAGAGTGGTCTGTTACTTCCAAAGACAGGCTGAGGCCTCAGATAACCTGGAAGCAGGAGAAGGCAAAGTAGAGAATGGAAATCTGTGCTGGATCTGACCTCTGTTGATGGAGCAGCAAAGGTGAAACTCTGTTTTACTTGGACGCACACTCTCAAGCGGACAGCACACATGGGACTGTAGGTAATGCGCTGAGTGTTAGAAGAGTGCACAGCAGATGCTTGGCTTACATAACTCATAGAAATCAGCACAAAATATCCCCACAATTGATTCTGAGTCCAAGATCCGATCTGCCAAATTTGAGCTAGCAGAGGCAGCGGAAAATGAGGTATAGAGCTACAGATAATGGCACACGCTGAGTCTCAGGGATCTGGAGTTCATTGTGGGGTGTGGTGGGTTCTATCAAGAGAGCAAACCGACCTGTTACCCCAGTAAGAAAGCAACCACATTGGCGTGTGAGGTTGAGTTTTTCGATATGTGCCATGGCCACATCCACTGCATCTTGCAGGCCCAGGATCAATTTGGCATTTTGCCAATAGAGCACGTGTGGGGCTCAACTAGAGAAGCCGTGCATCTGGTCTGAGGGATTCAGTGGCCCTTGGGTTTGAAATCAGTATTAAAAGCTTTAGGATCTGCTACAGTCAGAAACTGGACAGGGATTAAGGATTGGTTTGAGGAAGAGAATTCGGTACAGCTCTGTGGTTGCATTCGTGCACCCATGACCCAAGGATGAGGGATCAAGGAAGAGTGGTCAAATTCCACAACGTGAGAAGTTGAAGCATTTCTTTCAGCATTATCTCCCAAATGCAGATGCTACATTTCGGATGGCACTGACATGGTACTGCCCAGAGGACACAAAGATCGGTCTGCGGGATCATTCCAGCAGGCCCTGATGTATGACATCCATACATATTTTTCCACTGGTGTTTCTTTAGACAGAGAAGCTCTGGGAAGAACTGGTAACATTGGGACATTCCCATGGCAATAGAAAGCAGAAGCGCACTCTCAGTTTGCTGTTTTGGATAGACTCCAATATGACGTACAGCAGAATGCCGAGCTGAAAAACTTTAAGCTTCAATTCCAGGAGAGGAAATGTACTCTGCACTTTCAGAATTGTGAGGTAAGTGCAATAAAACGAAGTTTTACTAATTGAAATAATATGGTGTGCTCATCACAACAAAGGAAACACCAGCAATTAAAGATATACCAGACAACACACACAGGAACAGGACATGGCATCAATGCCTAGGGAAAATTGTCCTCACAGTAATATCATGGAACTTTGTACACCCAATGGTCTAAAATTTTCACTTAACAAAGCCCTATAAATCTACATTAGATACCTGATATTACTTGACCAGTAGAGATAAAGAAGTAGAGTAAAAGAAACAGGAAGTACCATTTTCAGTTCCAAAGAGTTTGAAGGCCCAAAAAATAAGCTTTCAAACATCTAGAATTCAAAACGCTACCAGAGCAAGTATTGAAAACAAAGGGGAGGAAAACATGAATACAACAGTGTCTCAGAATCACAAAAGGCAGTATACCAGGAAAGGGGAAGAGATATTCTAAAAACGAGCAAATAATATCAGAAAACCCAAGGATGAGACAATACCAGGGCTAAAGTCAGTCCTAAGCAAACTTGATAATGCAGATGGACTCGTGAAAGGCTGTGAATACAGGGGAACAAAAAACCCTCGATCAAAACAATACATAGAAAAAGTAGTGCAAACCAATGCAAACATTGCTGTTGAAGCCTGGGGTAAGACAAAGCATGAAAGAGTATGATTCGTAAGAGTCCCAGATGGAAAAGCAAGATTAACAAAAAAAAAAGCCTGAAAAGATAATTGTAGAAAAGTGAGACTGAAACTTGCTGAAAGACAAGAAAGGATCATCTATACGATTTCAGGAACTACACAGCGTCCAAAGGAGCTGGAATACCAATAGACCAACTTGCAGCTGTATAATTCAAATCAACAAAGTTCATGATCACCCCAGTGATTTAAAATGCATCTAGAGGAAAGCAATTTAGTCACAACAGAACCTCCAGTGGGCTTTCAGCTCATATCTCGGCAGAAATATTGCAGAACAGGGAGGAGTGCAAGGACATAGGCCATATCCTGAATGAGAAAAAGCTGTAATCATGGGTAGCCTATGCCACATGACTGCCATTTCTAATAACGGCAGACCTAGGGAAATTCACAGACCAGCAAAGCTTAAAAGAATTCAGCAGTTCAAAACATATCCTAAAAGAAAGATTGTGAATTCTACCCTGAATAGAAAAGTAGCAAGATGAAATGGAAATAAGAAAAACCATTATTGGAAGTGCACGAAGAGCGTTCGTTACAAACATGAAACAAGAAGGCAAGGAGGACATCAAAGCCATAAGATGGGAGAGGGTAGCAGGAAATCATAGGTGATTTTAAGCACTATCTTAAGTGATTCACATATATGACTCTCTGATTGAAGCAAACCAAGTGATGCATGGCCTAATGTGTTTGCAAAACCAACCACAAGCAAACAAACACACAATCAAACAAAAAAACCGACACCAAAACGGTACGGTTGGCTGACATATACCAGAGAAACCATGAGTATTCAAAACAAAATACTCAAAGTGATGTCAAGGATCATTCAGCACGCATCGACCCAGTATCGCCGTGTAAATGTACTCAACACACTTGAATTCAGAACACAGACGCGTGCATTAATATTCATAAATATTGATTCAAAAGAGCATATCGTGACCTAACCCAAATGCCGATTTTGAATAAGATTTGGTCATAGTCCGTGATATAGTCTTACAATTCTTCCAACAGCAAGAATGAATGCCATATTCTACCCTAAGTAGAGAAGAAACGGCATAAGCCTATAACAAAGACAAGTAGCTCTGCAAAACTGTACTAAGAGCAAACGAGACAGACAGTAAAGTGCACATTGGGATTGGTTTCATTTCTCGGAATTCAGCCCCCATGAAGAAATTGGATCAATTTTCTGAGAGCGTGGGTGTTTCAGCAGAAAGCAACTGACGGATATGTATTCTGGGTGAATTGATATTACACAAACATAAGTTTCTTTAGTGGGGTCTCTGTGTACTGTGAGCTGTTAGAAAGTTTCAAGACGTGTGAATCCATAAACTAAAACTGGACACACTTCCCTCCGTTTGTACTGTATATACAGATCTGAACCAAAGGAAAGAGGGAAGATAAAAGGACAATGGCACGCTAGTGGATAGAATCACATTTAACTTAGGAACCTCTCGTTTGATGCAGCCCCTCCCCCAACACTGACAATATTCAGCAACCATTGGGGATGGCAGTTACCGGTTGGATTCTAGGTGGAATATTGGTGTGTACCGCGAGGCTTGTTGTGGCTGGTGGATCCAAGGTAACTGGTCAGAATTCTGTGGGTGGATCAGTGTGATGGAGGGGCTGCCGCCCTTTGTGGCGTTTGGCTTCGGTCTATTGTTCGGGACGCTGTGTAAGTTCGAGATAATGCTGCTGCCCAAAGACCTAAGTTCACGAGTAATTTTCCAGAACCTGACAGGGCAGACAGTGGAAGATCTGCCTGTCATCAGCTTACTGGTGAGTCTCCGAGGTACTTTCATACTTGCCCAGTCCTGTTGACGTCGACTTTATGGGAGACACGAAGAGAAGCTGGCGGAAAATTTGGCTGCACAGATTGAAGAGAGATGCGAAAATATTGATGAGAGTTCTTCCGCTACAATGGAGAATACCGGCATGGAGACATCTCTAGAGAATACCAGGCTCGAAAGACATTCATGAGGCCTACTGAACCTCTGTGATACTGGCAGAAACATTCGGAGTGTCAACGTGCACTTGAGAAAGTCACTCAATTCTCTGCTCCAAGAACAGCTCCACGATTCCTGACGTCTAAAAGAGAAGAGATGGCAGAGATGATAAAAGCGCTCATGTTCTTGGAAGAGGTCATGAGAATCCACAGGTCCCAAGGGGCATTTACAAACCATTCAGACCAAAATGCACCAAGCCCAGGTAAGCCTTTTCCCAGGTTTGGGCCTTGCTATCAAGCACATGCTCTTCCCTCCCCTCCACCAGGCATCCATTTTAAAGGATGAGAACCTGAGCTGCAATGAAGCCAGTAGGAGAAGAGCAAGCCCCTCCTAGAATCAGAGTTCCTCCATCTTCACCCTCTGTGAACAATAGTGAAATCTTTAAAGGTCAAATACTCTCGCCTAAAATAGTTAGGATTTGGATACTTAGGTCACACAAAGAAATGATGACCTTCCCCTAGATGCAGCATATGCTGGGTTTATGTCTTGTCTGGGGTGAAGGGAGTGTGGTAAGTGAGAGGAATCTTTGACTGAACTTGAATATGTACTAGCCCTCAGTTTTTCAAGAGAGTATATGTAAACATTATGTCAGACAGTGACCTGAACTCTAAAAGTCGTGAAAGACTTTAAAGACACAGGTTTTGTGGACCGTCTTACTCTTCAGTCAAGCACCGGGTGCACGATATTTTGGGGGTGCACACTTGGTTGTGTTAAATTGCTTTACCCAACATGATCGGAAGATTAAGCGTTCTCATCACTGATAGAAGAACACCTGCTTTTCAATAGCCTAGCATAGCTGCAGCAGGGTTCTCATAGCTAAAATGCCTGTATGTGCTTTGGAATCAAGCCTAAATGTATACATTTTGTTTGGTTTTTCTTGTACTTTCCTAGAGAGGAATGTTACCCCTTGAAATGCCAACATTGGCCAGTATGTGTCATTGGGACTATAGGTCACCACATGCACAATGTAAACCCAGGTTCTCGGTTATTTCATGGTTTCAATAGGTACTTCATGTTTCCTGTTGGTGTTGGAGGCTTCAACAATAAAGAGTTGACATGTCCCCTTCAACATTTTGGACTGCGATTTTACTTTCTATCTGTCTACATTTTTCTTAGAGCTGACGTGATGTTACAAACATTGACAAGTCTGACTTCTAGGTTAATTTAGTACGTTTCAAACACTAACTTCATTTTCATATAAATCCCAAAACATGTAAATCAATTCTATTAACCTTCCTAAAAACTGCAACTGTGTTATCAACACAATGTCAAAATTGGAGTCTTCGGACAATCCCTCCAACCATGGCTTTATGTAAAACAGAGCTAAACAAACATCACATTTCTGTGAATTACATCTGGAAAGTGTTGATTTATCGATGCCCAGTTGGCAGAGAACCAGTGCAACCTGCGCTCACTCCCTCCCATGTACACAGCAATGTAAACTTCCACTCACCCAGCCCTTGGCACAGGACACTTTCCGAAGAGTGGTCTGTTACTTCCAAAGACAGGCTGAGGCCTCAGATAACCTGGAAGCAGGAGAAGGCAAAGTAGAGAATGGAAATCTGTGCTGGATCTGACCTCTGTTGATGGAGCAGCAAAGGTGAAACTCTGTTTTACTTGGACGCACACTCTCAAGCGGACAGCACACATGGGACTGTAGGTAATGCGCTGAGTGTTAGAAGAGTGCACAGCAGATGCTTGGCTTACATAACTCATAGAAATCAGCACAAAATATCCCCACAATTGATTCTGAGTCCAAGATCCGATCTGCCAAATTTGAGCTAGCAGAGGCAGCGGAAAATGAGGTATAGAGCTACAGATAATGGCACACGCTGAGTCTCAGGGATCTGGAGTTCATTGTGGGGTGTGGTGGGTTCTATCAAGAGAGCAAACCGACCTGTTACCCCAGTAAGAAAGCAACCACATTGGCGTGTGAGGTTGAGTTTTTCGATATGTGCCATGGCCACATCCACTGCATCTTGCAGGCCCAGGATCAATTTGGCATTTTGCCAATAGAGCACGTGTGGGGCTCAACTAGAGAAGCCGTGCATCTGGTCTGAGGGATTCAGTGGCCCTTGGGTTTGAAATCAGTATTAAAAGCTTTAGGATCTGCTACAGTCAGAAACTGGACAGGGATTAAGGATTGGTTTGAGGAAGAGAATTCGGTACAGCTCTGTGGTTGCATTCGTGCACCCATGACCCAAGGATGAGGGATCAAGGAAGAGTGGTCAAATTCCACAACGTGAGAAGTTGAAGCATTTCTTTCAGCATTATCTCCCAAATGCAGATGCTACATTTCGGATGGCACTGACATGGTACTGCCCAGAGGACACAAAGATCGGTCTGCGGGATCATTCCAGCAGGCCCTGATGTATGACATCCATACATATTTTTCCACTGGTGTTTCTTTAGACAGAGAAGCTCTGGGAAGAACTGGTAACATTGGGACATTCCCATGGCAATAGAAAGCAGAAGCGCACTCTCAGTTTGCTGTTTTGGATAGACTCCAATATGACGTACAGCAGAATGCCGAGCTGAAAAACTTTAAGCTTCAATTCCAGGAGAGGAAATGTACTCTGCACTTTCAGAATTGTGAGGTAAGTGCAATAAAACGAAGTTTTACTAATTGAAATAATATGGTGTGCTCATCACAACAAAGGAAACACCAGCAATTAAAGATATACCAGACAACACACACAGGAACAGGACATGGCATCAATGCCTAGGGAAAATTGTCCTCACAGTAATATCATGGAACTTTGTACACCCAATGGTCTAAAATTTTCACTTAACAAAGCCCTATAAATCTACATTAGATACCTGATATTACTTGACCAGTAGAGATAAAGAAGTAGAGTAAAAGAAACAGGAAGTACCATTTTCAGTTCCAAAGAGTTTGAAGGCCCAAAAAATAAGCTTTCAAACATCTAGAATTCAAAACGCTACCAGAGCAAGTATTGAAAACAAAGGGGAGGAAAACATGAATACAACAGTGTCTCAGAATCACAAAAGGCAGTATACCAGGAAAGGGGAAGAGATATTCTAAAAACGAGCAAATAATATCAGAAAACCCAAGGATGAGACAATACCAGGGCTAAAGTCAGTCCTAAGCAAACTTGATAATGCAGATGGACTCGTGAAAGGCTGTGAATACAGGGGAACAAAAAACCCTCGATCAAAACAATACATAGAAAAAGTAGTGCAAACCAATGCAAACATTGCTGTTGAAGCCTGGGGTAAGACAAAGCATGAAAGAGTATGATTCGTAAGAGTCCCAGATGGAAAAGCAAGATTAACAAAAAAAAAGCCTGAAAAGATAATTGTAGAAAAGTGAGACTGAAACTTGCTGAAAGACAAGAAAGGATCATCTATACGATTTCAGGAACTACACAGCGTCCAAAGGAGCTGGAATACCAATAGACCAACTTGCAGCTGTATAATTCAAATCAACAAAGTTCATGATCACCCCAGTGATTTAAAATGCATCTAGAGGAAAGCAATTTAGTCACAACAGAACCTCCAGTGGGCTTTCAGCTCATATCTCGGCAGAAATATTGCAGAACAGGGAGGAGTGCAAGGACATAGGCCATATCCTGAATGAGAAAAAGCTGTAATCATGGGTAGCCTATGCCACATGACTGCCATTTCTAATAACGGCAGACCTAGGGAAATTCACAGACCAGCAAAGCTTAAAAGAATTCAGCAGTTCAAAACATATCCTAAAAGAAAGATTGTGAATTCTACCCTGAATAGAAAAGTAGCAAGATGAAATGGAAATAAGAAAAACCATTATTGGAAGTGCACGAAGAGCGTTCGTTACAAACATGAAACAAGAAGGCAAGGAGGACATCAAAGCCATAAGATGGGAGAGGGTAGCAGGAAATCATAGGTGATTTTAAGCACTATCTTAAGTGATTCACATATATGACTCTCTGATTGAAGCAAACCAAGTGATGCATGGCCTAATGTGTTTGCAAAACCAACCACAAGCAAACAAACACACAATCAAACAAAAAAACCGACACCAAAACGGTACGGTTGGCTGACATATACCAGAGAAACCATGAGTATTCAAAACAAAATACTCAAAGTGATGTCAAGGATCATTCAGCACGCATCGACCCAGTATCGCCGTGTAAATGTACTCAACACACTTGAATTCAGAACACAGACGCGTGCATTAATATTCATAAATATTGATTCAAAAGAGCATATCGTGACCTAACCCAAATGCCGATTTTGAATAAGATTTGGTCATAGTCCGTGATATAGTCTTACAATTCTTCCAACAGCAAGAATGAATGCCATATTCTACCCTAAGTAGAGAAGAAACGGCATAAGCCTATAACAAAGACAAGTAGCTCTGCAAAACTGTACTAAGAGCAAACGAGACAGACAGTAAAGTGCACATTGGGATTGGTTTCATTTCTCGGAATTCAGCCCCCATGAAGAAATTGGATCAATTTTCTGAGAGCGTGGGTGTTTCAGCAGAAAGCAACTGACGGATATGTATTCTGGGTGAATTGATATTACACAAACATAAGTTTCTTTAGTGGGGTCTCTGTGTACTGTGAGCTGTTAGAAAGTTTCAAGACGTGTGAATCCATAAACTAAAACTGGACACACTTCCCTCCGTTTGTACTGTATATACAGATCTGAACCAAAGGAAAGAGGGAAGATAAAAGGACAATGGCACGCTAGTGGATAGAATCACATTTAACTTAGGAACCTCTCGTTTGATGCAGCCCCTCCCCCAACACTGACAATATTCAGCAACCATTGGGGATGGCAGTTACCGGTTGGATTCTAGGTGGAATATTGGTGTGTACCGCGAGGCTTGTTGTGGCTGGTGGATCCAAGGTAACTGGTCAGAATTCTGTGGGTGGATCAGTGTGATGGAGGGGCTGCCGACCTTTGTGGCATTTGGCTTCGGTCTATTGTTCGGGACGCTGTGTAAGTTCGAGATAATGCTGCTGCCCAAAGACCTAAGTTCACGAGTAATTTTCCAGAACCTGACAGGGCAGACAGTGGAAGATCTGCCTGTCATCAGCTTACTGGTGAGTCTCCGAGGTACTTTCATACTTGCCCAGTCCTGTTGACGTCGACTTTATGGGAGACACGAAGAGAAGCTGGCGGAAAACTTGGCTGCACAGATTGAAGAGAGATGCGAAAATATTGATGAGAGTTCTTCCGCTACAATGGAGAATACCGGCATGGAGACATCTCTAGAGAATACCAGGCTCGAAAGACATTCATGAGGCCTACTGAACCTCTGTGATACTGGCAGAAACATTCGGAGTGTCAACGTGCACTTGAGAAAGTCACTCAATTCTCTGCTCCAAGAACAGCTCCACGATTCCTGACGTCTAAAAGAGAAGAGATGGCAGAGATGATAAAAGCGCTCATGTTCTTGGAAGAGGTCATGAGAATCCACAGGTCCCAAGGGGCATTTACAAACCATTCAGACCAAAATGCACCAAGCCCAGGTAAGCCTTTTCCCAGGTTTGGGCCTTGCTATCAAGCACATGCTCTTCCCTCCCCTCCACCAGGCATCCATTTTAAAGGATGAGAACCTGAGCTGCAATGAAGCCAGTAGGAGAAGAGCAAGCCCCTCCTAGAATCAGAGTTCCTCCATCTTCATCCTCTGTGAACAACAGTGAACTCCTTAAAGGTCAAATACTCTCGCCTAAAATAGTTAGGAATTGGATACTTAGCTCACAGAAAGAAATGATGACCTTCCCCTAGATGCAGCATATGCTGGGTTTATGTCTTCTCTGGGATGAAGGGAGTGTGGTAAGTGAGAGGAAACTTTGACTGAACTTGAATATGTACTAGCCCTCAGTTTTTCAAGAGAGTATAGGTAAATATTAAGTCAGACAGTGACCTGAACTCTAAAAGTCGTGAAAGACTTTAAAGAGATAGATTTTGTGGACCCTTCTATCTCTTCAGTCAAGCAACGGGTGCACGATATTTTGGGGGTGCACACTTGGTTGTGTTAAATTGCTTTACCCAACATGATCGGATGATTAAGCGTTTTCATCACTGATAGAAGAACACCTGCTTTTCAATAGCCTAGCACAGCTGCAGCAGGGTTCTCATAGCTAAAATGCCTGTATGTGCTTTTGGAATCAAGCCTAAATGTATACATTTTGTTTGGTTTTTCTTGTACTTTCCTAGAGAGGAATGTTACCCCTTGAAATGCCAACATTGGCCAGTATGTGTCATTGGGAGTATAGGGCACCACATGCACAATGGAATCCCAGGATCTCGGTTATTTCATGGTTTCAATAGGTAATTCATGTTTCCTGTTGGTGTTGGAGGCTTCAACAGTAAAGAGTTGACATGTCCCCTTCAACATTTTGGACTGCGATTTTACTTTCTATCTGTCTACATTTTTCTTAGAGCTGACATGATGTTACAAAAATTGACAAGTCTGACTTCTAGGTAAATTTAGTACGTTTCAAACACTAACTACATTTTCATATAAATCCCAAAACATGTAAATCAATTCTATTAACCTTCCTAAAAACTGCAACTGTGTTATCAACACAATGTCAACATTGGAGTCTTCGGGCAATCCCTCCAACCATGGCTTTAGTAAAACAGAGCTAAACAAACATCACATATCTGTGAATTACATCTGGATAGTGTTGATTTATCGATGCCCAGGTGGCAGAGAACCAGTGCAACCTGCCCTCACTCCCTCCCATGTACACAGCAATGTAAATTTCCACTCACCCAGCCCTTGGCACAGGACACTTTCCGAAGAGTGGTCTGTTACTTCCAAAACAGGCTGAGGCCTCAGATAACCTGGAAGCAGGAGAAGGCAAAGTAGAGAATGGAAATCTGTGCAGGATCTGACCTCTGCTGATGGAGCAGCAAAGGTGAAACTCTGTTTTACTTGGACGCACACTCTCAAGTAGACAGCACACATGGGACTGTAGGTAATGCGCTGAGTGTTAGAAGAGTGCACAGCAGATGCTTGGCTGACATAACTCATAGAAATCAGCACAAAATATCCCCAAAATTGATTCTGAGACCAAGATCCGATCTGCCAAATTTGAGCTGGCAGTGGCAGTGGATATTGAGGTATAGAGCTACAGATAATGACACACGCTGAGTCTCAGGGATCTGGAGTGCATTATGGGGTATGGTGGGTTCTATCAACAGAGCAAACCGACCTGGTACCCCAGTAAGAAAGCAACCACATTGGCGTGTGTGGTTTAGTTTTTCAATATGTGCCATGGCCACATCCACTGCACCTTGCAGGCCCAGGATCAATTTGGCATTTTGCCAATAGAGCACGTGTGGGGCTCAACTAGAGAAGCCGTGCATCTGGTCTGAGGGATTCAGTGGCCCTTGGGTTTGAAATCAGTATTAAAAGCTTTAGGATCTGCTACAGTCCGAACCTGGACAGGGATTACGGATTGGTTTGAGGAAGAGAATTCGGTACAGCTCTGTGGTTGCATTCGTGCACCATTGACCCAAGGATGAGGGATCAAGGAAGAGTGGTCAAGGTCCACAACGTGAGAAGTTGAAGCATTTCCTTCAGCATTATCTCCCAAATGCAGATGCTACATTTTGGATGGCACTGACATGGTACTGCCCAGAGGACAAAAAGATCGGTCTGCCGGATCATTCCAGCAGTCCCTGATATATGACATCCATACATATGTTTCCACTGGTGTTTCTTTAGACAGAGAAACTCTGGGAAGTACTGGTAACATTGGGACATTCCCATGGCAATACAAAGCACAAGCGCACTCTCAGTTTGCTGTTTTGGAAAGACTCCAATATGACGTACAGCAGAATGCCGAGCTGAAAAACTTTAAGCTTCAATTCCAGGAGAGGCAATGTACTCTGCACTTTCAGAATTGTGAGGTAAGTGCAATAAAACGAAGTTTTACTAATTGAAATAATATGGTGTGCTCATCACAACAAAGGAAACACCAGCAATTAAAGATATACCAGACAACACACACAGGAACAGGACATGGCATCAATGCCTAGGGAAAATTGTCCTCACAGAAATATCATGGAACTTTGTACACCCAATGGTCTAAAATTTTCTCTTAACAAAGCCCTATAAATCTACATTAGATACCTGATATTACTTGACCAGTAGAGATAAAGAAGTAGAGTAAAAGAAACAGGAAGTACCATTTTCAGTTCCAAAGAGTTTGAAGGCCCAAAAAATAAGCTTTCAAACATCTAGAATTCAAAACGCTACCAGAGCAAGTATTGAAAACAAAGGGGAGGAAAACATGAATACAACAGTGTCTCAGAATCACAAAAGGCAGTATACCAGGAAAGGGGAAGAGATATTCTAAAAACGAGCAAATAATATCAGAAAACACAAGGATGAGACAATACCAGGGCTAAAGTCAGTCCAAAGCAGACTTGATAATGCAGATGGACTCGTGAAAGACTGTGAAGACAGGGGAACAAAAAACCCTCGATCAAAAAAATACATAGAAAAAGTAGTGCAAACCAATGCAAACATTGCTGTTGAAGCCTGGGGTAAGACAAAGCATGAAAGAGTATGATTCGTAAGAGTCCCAGATGGAAAAGCAAGATTAACAAAAAAAAGCCTGAAAAGATAATTGTAGAAAAGTGAGACTGAAACTTGCTGAAAGACAAGAAAGAATCATCTATACGATTTCAGGAACTACACAGCGTCCAAAGAGTTGGAATACCAATAGACCAACTTGCAGCTGTATAATTCAAATCAACAAAGTTCATGATCACTCCAGTGATTTAAAATGCATCTAGAGGAAAGCAATTTAGTCACAACAGAACCTCCAGTGGGCTTTCAGCTCATATCTCGGCAGAAATATTGCAGAACAGGGAGGAGTGCAAGGACATTGGCCATATCCTGAATGAGAAAAAGCTGTAATCATGGGTAGCCTATGCCACATGACTGCCATTTCTAATAACGGCAGACCTAGGGAAATTCACAGACCAGCAAAGCTTAAAAGAATTCAGCAGTTCAAAACTTATCCTAAAAGAAAGATTGTGAATTCTACCCTGAAAAGAAAAGTAGCAAGATGAAATGGAAATAAGAAAAACCATTATTGGAAGTGCACGAAGAGCGTTCGTTACAAACAAGAAACAAGAAGAAGGCAAGGAGGACATGAAAGCCATAAGATGGGAGAGGGTAGCAGGAAATCATAGGTGATTTTAAGCACTATCTTAAGTGATTCACATATATGACTCTCTGATTGAAGCAAACGGAGTGATGCATGGCCTAATGTGTTTGCAAAACCAACCACAAGCAAACAAACAAACAATCAAACAAAAAAACCGACACCAAAACGATACGGTTGGCTGACATATACCAGAGAAACCATGAGTATTCAAAACAAAATACTCAAAGTGATGTCAAGGATCATTCAGCACGCATCGACCCAGTATCGCCGCTTAAATGTACTCAACACACTTGAATTCAGAACACAGACGCGTGCATTAATATTCATAAATATTGATTAAAAAGAGCATATCGTGACCTAACCCAAATGCCGATTTTGAATAAGATTTGGTCATAGTCCTTGATATAGTCTTACAATTCTTCCAACAGCAAGAATGAATGCCATATTCTACCCTAAGTAGAGAAGAAACGGCATAAGCCTATAACAAAGGCAAGTATCTCTTCAAAACTGTACTAAGAGCAAACGAGACAGACAGTAAAGTGCACATTGGGATTGGTTTCATTTCTCGGAATTTCAGCCCTCATGAAAAAAATGGATCCATTTTCTGAGAGCATGGGTCTTTCAGCAGAAAGCAACTGACGGATATGTATTTTGGGTGAATGGATATTACACAAACATGAGTTTCCTTTAGTGGGGTCTCTGTGTACTGTGAGCTGTTAGAAAGTTTCAAGACGTGTGAAACCATAAACTAAAACTGTACACACTTCCCTCCGTTTGTACTGTATATACAGATCTGAACCAAAGGAAAGAGGGAAGATAAAAGGACAATGGCACGCTAGTGGATAGAATCACATTTAACTTAGGAACCTCTCGTGTGATGCAGCCCCTCCCCCAACAGTGACAATATTCAGCAACCATTGGGGATGGCAGTTACCGGTTGGATTCTAGGTGGAATCTTGGTGTGTACCGCGAGGCTTGTTGTGGCTGGTGGATACAAGGTAACTGGGCAGAATTCTGTGGGTGGATCAGTGTGATGGAGGGGCTGCCGCCCTTTGTGGAGTTTGGCTTAGGTCTTTTGTTCGGGACGCTGTGTAAGTTCGAGATAATGCTGCTGCCCAAAGACCTAAGTTCACGGGTAAGTTTCCAGAATCTGACAGGGCAGACAGTGGAAGATCTGCCTGTCATCAGCTTACTGGTGAGGCTCCGAGGTACTTTCAGACTTGCCCAGTCCTGTTGACGTCGACTTTATGGGAGACACGAAGAGAAGCTGGCAGAAAAGTTGGCTGCACAGATTGAAGAGAGATGCGAACATATTGATGAGAGTTGTTCCGCTACAATGGAGAATACCGGCATGGAGACAACTCTAGAGAATACCAGGCTCGAAAGGCATTCTTGAGACCTACTGAACCTCTGTGATACTTGCAGAAACATTCGGAGTGTCAACGTGCAATTGAGAAAGTCACTCAATTCTCTGCTCCAAGAACGGCTCCACGATTCCTGACGTCTAAAAGAGAAGAGATGGCAGAGATGATAAAAGCGCTCATGTTCTTGGAACAGGTCATGTGAATCCACAGGCCCCAAGGGGCATTTACAAACCATTCAGACCAAAATGCACCAAGCCCAGGTAAGCCTTTTCCCAGGTTTGGTCCTTGCTATCAAGCACATGCTCTTCCCTCCCCTCCACCAGGCATCCATTTTAAAGGATGAGAACTTGAGCTGCAATGAAGCCAGTAGGAGAAGAGCAAGCCCCTCCTAGAATCAGAGTTCCTCCATCTTCACCCTCTGTGAACAATAGTGAAATCTTTAAAGGTCAAATACTCTCGCCTAAAATAGTTAGGTATTGGATACTTAGGTCAAACAAAGAAATGATCACCTTCCCCTAGATGCAGCATATGCTGGGTTTATGTCTTGTCTGGGGTGAAGGGAGTGTGGTAAGTGAGAGGAATCTTTGACCGAACTTGAATATGTACTAGCCCTCAGTTTTTCAAGAGAGTATATGTAAACCTTATGTCAGAGAGTGACCTAAACTCTAAAAGTCGTGAAAGACTTTAAAGACACAGGTTTTGTGGTCCGTCTTTCTCTTCAGTCAAGCACCGGGTGCACAATATTTTTGGGGTGCACACTTGGTTGTGTTAAATTGCTTTACCCAACATGATCGGATGATTAAGCGTTCTCATCACTGATAGAAGAACACCTGCTTTTCAATAGCCTAGCATAGCTGCAGCAGGTTTCTCATAGCTAAAATGCCTATATGTGCTTTTGGAATCAAGCCTAAATGTATACATTTTGTTTGGTTTTTCTTGTACTTTCCTAGAGAGTAATGTTACCCCTTGAAATGCCAACTTTGGCCAGTATGTGTCTTTGGGAGTATAGGTCACCACATGAACAATGGAAACCCAGGTTCTCGGTTATTTCATGGTTTCAATAGGTACTTCATGTTTCCTGTTGGTGTTGGGGGCTTCAACAATAAAGAGTTGACATGTCCCCTTCAACATTTTGGACTGCAATTTTACTTTCTATCTGTCTACATTTTTCTTAGAGCTGACATGATGTTACAAAAGCTGACAAGTCTGACTTCTAGGTAAATGTAGTACGTTTCAAACACTAACTTCATTTTCATATAAATCCCAAAACATGTAAATCAATTCTATTAACCTTCCTAAAAACTGCAACTGTGTTATCAACACAATGTCAAAATTGGAGTCTTCGGACAATCCCTCCAACCATGGCTTTATGTAAAACAGAGCTAAACAAACATCACATTTCTGTGAATTACTTCTGGAAAGTGTTGATTTATTGATGCCCAGTTGGCAGAGAACCAGTGCAACCTGCGCTCACTCCCTCCCATGTACACAGCAATGTAAACTTCCACTCACCCAGCCCTTGGCACAGGACACTTTCCGAAGAATGGTCTGTTACTTCCAAAGACAGGCTGAGGCCTCAGATAACCTGGAAGCAGGAGAAGGCAAAGTAGAGAATGGAAATCTGTGCAGGATCTGACCTCTGCTGATGGAGCAGCAAAGGTGAAACTCTGTTTTACTTGGACGCACACTCTCAAGCGGACAGCACACATGGGACTGTAGGTAATGCGCTGAGTGTTAGAAGAGTGCACAGCAGATGCTTGGCTGACATATCTCATAGAAATCAGCACAAAATATCCCCACAATTGATTCTGAGACCAAGATCCGATCTGCCAAATTTGAGCTAGCAGAGGCAGTGGAAAATGAGATATAGAGCTACAGATAATGGCACACGCTGAGTCTCAGGGATCTGGAGTGCATTGTGGGGTGTGGTGGGTTCTATCAAGAGAGCAAACCGACCTGTTACCCCAGTAAGAAAGCAACCACATTGGCGTGTGAGGTTGAGTTTTTCGATATGTGCCATGGCCACATCCACTGCATCTTGCAGGCCCAGGATCAATTTGGCATTTTGCCAATAGAGCACGTGTGGGGCTCAACTAGAGAAGCCGTGCATCTGGTCTGAGGGATTCAGTCGCCCTTGGGTTTGAAATCAGTATTAAAAGCTTTAGGATCTGCTACAGTCAGAACCTGGACAGGGATTACGGATTGGTTTGAGGAAGAGAATTCGGTACAGCTCTGTGGTTGCATTCGGGCACCCATGACCCAAGGATGAGGGATCAAGGAAGAGTGGTCAAAGTCCACAACGTGAGAAGTTGAAGCATTTCCTTCAGCATTATCTCCCAAATGCAGATGCTACATTTTGGATGGCACTGACATGGTACTGCCCAGAGGACACAAAGATCGGTCTGCGGGATCATTCCAGCAGGCCCTGATGTATGACATCCATACATATGTTTCCACAGGTGTTTCTTTAGACAGAGAAGCTCTGGGAAGAACTGGTAACATTGGGACATTCCCATGGCAATAGAAAGCACAAGCGCACTCTCAGTTTGCTGTTTTGGAAAGATTACAATATGACGTACAGCAGAATGCCGAGCTGAAAAACTTTAAGCTTCATTTCCAGAAGAGGAAGTGTACACTGCACTTTCAGAATTGTGAGGCAAGTGCAATAAAACGAAGTTTTACTAATTGAAATAATATGGTGTGCTCATCACAACAAAGGCAACACCAGCAATTAATGATATACCAGACAACACACACAGGAACAGGACATGGCATCAATGCCTAGGGAAAATTGTCCTCACAGAAATATCATGGAACTTTGTACACCCAACGGTCTAAAATTTTCACTTAACAAAGCCCTATAAATCTACATTAGATACCTGATATTACTTGACCAGTAGAGATAAAGAAGTAGAGTAAAAGAAACAGGAATTACCATTTTCAGATCCAAAGAATTTGAAGGCCCAAAAAATAAGCCTTCAAACATCTAGAATACAAAATGCTACCAGAGCAAGTATTGCAAACTGAGTTGAGGAAAACATGAACTACAACAGTGTCTCAGAATCACAAAAGGCAGTATACAAGGAAAGCGGAAGAGATATTCTAAAAACGAGCAAATAATATCAGAAAACCCAAGGATGAGACAATACCAGTGCTAATATCAGTCCAAAGCAGACTTGATAATGCAGATGGACTCGTGAAAGCCTGTGAAGACAGGGTAACAAAAAACCCTCGATCAAAAAAATACATAGAAAAAGTAGTGCAAACCAATGCAAACATTGCTGTTGAAGCCTGGCGTAAGACAAAGCATGAAAGAGTATGATTCGTAAGAGTCCCAGATGGAAAAGCAAGATTAAAAAAAAAAGCCTGAAAAGATAATTGTAGAAAAGTCAGACTGAAAATTGCTGAAAGACAAGAAAGAATCATCTATACGATTTCAGGATCTACACAGTGTCCAAAGGAATTGGAATCCCAATAGACCTACTTGCAGCTGTATAATTCAAATCAACAAAGTTCATGATCACCCCAGTGATTTAAAATGCATCTAGAGGAAAGCAATTTAGTCAAAACAGAACCTTCAGTGGGCTTTCAGCTCATATCTCGGCAGAAATATTGCAGAACAGGGAGGAGTGCAAGGACATTGGCCATATCCTGAATGAGAAAAAGCTGTAATCATGGGTAGCCTATTCCACATGACTGCCATTTCTAATAACGGCAGAGCTAGGGAAATTCACAGACCAGCAAAGCTTAAAAGAATTCAGCAGTTCAAAACTTATCCTAAAAGAAAGATTGAGAATTCTACCCTGAATAGAAAAGTAGCAAGATGAAATGGAAACAAGATAAACCATTATTGGAAGTGCACGAAGAGCGTTCGTTACAAACAAGAAACAAGAAGAAGGCAAGGAGGACATCAAAGCCATAAGATGGGAGAGGTTAGCAGGAAATAATAGGTGATTTTAAGCACTATCTTAAGTGATTCACATATATGACTCTCTGATTGAAGCAAACGGAGTGATGCATGGCCTAATGTGATTGCAAAACCAACCACAAGCAAACAAACAAACAATCAAACAAAAAAACCGACACCAAAACGGTACGGTTGGCTGACATATACCAGAGAAACCATGATTATTCAAAACAAAATACTCTAAGTGATGTCAAGTATCATTCAGCACACATCGACAGAGTATCGCAGCTTAAATATACTCAACACACTTGTATTCAGAACACAGACGCGTGCATTAATATTCATAAATATTGATTCAAAAGAGCATATCGTGACTTAACCCAAATGCCGATTTTGAAAAAAATTTCGTCATAGTCGGTGATATACTCTTACAATTCTACCAACAGCAAGAATGAATGCCATATTCTACCCTAAGTAGTGAAGAAACGGCATAAGCCTATAACAAAGACAAGAAGCTCTGCAAAACTGTACTAAGAGCAAACGAGACAGACAGTAAAATGCACATTGGGATTGGATTCTTTTCTCGGAATTTCAGCCCCCATGAAAGAAATGGATCCATCATCTGAGAACGTGGGTGTTTCAGCAGAAAGCAACAGACGGATATGTCTTCTGGGTGAATGGATATTACACAATCATGAGTTTCCTTTAGTGGGGTCTCTGTGTACTGTGAGCTGTTAGAAAGTTTCAAGAAGTGTGAAACCATAAACTAAAACTGGACTCACTTCCCTCCGTTTGTACTGTATATACAGATTTGAACCAAAGGAAAGAGGGAAGATAAAAGGACAATGGCACGCTAGTGGATAGAATCACATTTAACTTAGGAACCTCTCAATTGATGCAGCCCCTCCCCCAACACTGACAATATTCAGCAACCATTGGGGATGGCAGTTACCGGTTGGATTCTAGGTGGAATCTTGGTGTGTACCGCGAGGCTTGTTGTGGCTGGTGGATCCAAGGTAACTGGGCAGAATTCTGTGGGTGGATCAGTGTGATGGAGGGGCTGCCGCCCTTTGTGGAGTTTGGCTTAGGTCTTTTGATCGGGACGCTGTGTAAGTTCGAGATAATGCTGCTGCCCAAAGACCTAAGTTCACGGGTATGTTTCCAGAATCTGACAGAGCAGACAGTGGAAGATCTGCCTGTCATCAGCTTACTGGTGAGTCTCTGAGGTACTTTCAGACTTGCCCAGTCCTGTTGATGTCGACTTTATGGGAGACACGAAGAGAAGCTGGCAGAAAAGTTGGCTGCACGGATTGAGGAGAGATGCGAACATATCGATGAGAGTTGTTCCGCTACAATGGAGAATACCGGCATGGAGACATCTCTAGAGAATTCCAGGCTCGAAAGACATTCATGAGACCTACTGAACCTCTGTGTTCCTGCAGAAACATTCGGAGTGTCAACGTGCACTTGAGAAAGTCACTCAATTCTCTTCTCCAAGAATGGCTCCACGATTCCTGACGTCTAAAAGAGAAGAGATGGCAGAGATGATAAAAGCACTCATGTTCTTTGAAGAGGTCATGAGAATCCACAGGTCCCAAGGGGCATTTACAAGCCATTCAGACCAAAATGCACCAAGCCCAGGTAAGCCTTTTCCCAGGTTTGGTCCTTGCTATCAAGCACATGCTCTTCCCTCCCCTCCACTCAGGCATCCATTTTAAAGGATCAGAACCTGAGCTGCAATGAAGCCAGTAGGAGAAGAGCAAGCCCCTTCTAGAATCAGAGTTCCTCCATCTTCACACTCTGTGAACAACAGTGAACTCCTTAAAGGTCAAATACTCTCGCCTAAATTAGTTAGGTATTGGATACTTCGCTCACACAAAGAAATGTTGACCTTCCGCTAGATTCAGCAAATGCTGGGTTTATGTCTTGTCTGGGGTGAAGGGAGTGTGGTAAGTGAGAGGAATCTTTGACTGAACTCGAAAATGTACTAGCAATCTGTTTTTCAAGAGAGTATAGGTAAATATTATGTCAGACAGTGACCTGAACTCTAAAATTCGTGAAAGACTTTAAAGACACAGGTTTTGTGGACCGTCTTTCTCTTCAGTCAAGCACCGCGTGCACGATATTTTGGGGGTGCACACTTGGTTGTGTTAAATTGCTTTACCCAACATGATCGGAAGATTAAGCGTTCTCATCACTGATAGAAGAACACCTGCTTTTCAATAGCCTAGCATAGCTGCAGCAGGGTTCTCATAGCTAAAATGCCTGTATGTACTTTTGGAATCAAGCCTAAATATATACATTTTGTTTGGTTTTTCTTGCAGTTTCCGAGAGAGGAATGTTACCCCTTGAAATGCCAACATTGGCCAGTATGTGTCATTGGGATTATAGGGCACCCACATGCACAATGGAAACCCAGGTTCTCGGTTATTTCATGGTTTCAATAGGTACTTCACGTTTCATGTTGGTGTTGGAGGCTTCAACAGTAAAGAGTTGACATGTCCCCTTCAACATTTTGGACTGCGATTTTACTATCTGTCTACATTTTTCTTAGAGCTGACATGATGTTAAAAAATTGACAAGTCTGACTTCTAGGTAAATTTAGTACGTTTCAAACACTAACTACATTTTCATATAAATCCCAAAACATGTAAATCAATTCTATTAACCTTCCTAAAAACTGCAACTGTGTTATCAACACAATGTCAAAATTGGTGTCTTCGGACAATCCCTCCAACCATGGCTTTATGTAAAACAGAGCTAAACAAATATCACATTTCTGTGAATTACATCTGGAAAGTGTTGATTTATCGATGCCCAGTTGGCAGAGAACCAGTGCAACCTGCGCTCACTCCCTCCCATGTACACAGCAAAGTAAACTTCCACTCACCCAGCCCTTGGCACAGAACAATTTCCGAAAAGTGGTCTGTTACTTCCAAAGACAGGCTGAGGCCTCAGATAAACTGGAAGCAGGAGAAGGCAAAGTAGAGAATGGAAATCTGTGCAGGATCTGACCTCTGCTGATGGAGCAACAAAGGTGAAACTCTGTTTTACTTGGACGCACACTCTCAAGCGGACAGCACACATGGGACTGTAGGTAATGCGCTGAGAGTTAGAAGAGTGCACAGCAGATTCTTGGCTGACATAACTCATAGAAATCAGCACAAAATATCCCCACAATTGATTCTGAGACCAAGATCCGATCTGCCAAATTTGAGCTAGCAGAGGCAGCGGAAAATGAGGTATAGAGCTACAGATAATGACACACGCTGAATCTCAGGGATCTGGAGTGCATTATGGGGTGTGGTGGTTTCTATCAAGAGAGCAAACCGACCTGTTACCCCAGTAAGAAAGCAACCACATTGGTGTGTGAGGTTGAGTTTTTCGATATGTGCCATGGCCACATCCACTGCATCTTGCAGGCCCAGGATCAATTTGGCATTTTGCCAATAGAGCACGTGTGGGGCTCAACTAGAGAAGCCGTGCATCTGGTCTGAGGGATTCAGTGGCCCTTGGGTTTGAAATCAGTATTAAAAGTTTTAGGATCTGCTACAGTCAGAACCTGGACAGGGATTACGGATTGGTTTGAGGAAGAGAATTCGGTACAGCTCTGTGGTTGCATTCGGGCACCCATGACCCAAGGATGAGGGATCAAGGAAGAGTGGTCAAAGTCCACAACGTGAGAAGTTGAAGCATTACCTTCAGCATTATCTCCCAAATTCAGATGCTACATTTTGGATGGCACTGACATGGTACTGCCCAGAGGACACAAAGTTCGGTCTGCGGGATCATTCCAGCAGGCCCTGATATATGACATCCATACATATGTTTCCACTGGTGTTTCTTTAGACAGAGAAGCTCTGGGAAGAACTGGTAACATTGGGACATTCCCATGGCAATAGAAAGCACAAGCGCACTCTCAGTTTGCTGTTTTGGAAAGACTCCAATATGACGTACAGCAGAATGCTGAGCTGAAAAACTTTAAGCTTCATTTCCAGAAGAGGAAGTGTACACTGCCCTTTCAGAATTGTTAGGTAAGTGCAATAAAACGAAGTTTTACTAATTGAAATAATATGGTGTGCTCATCACAACAAAGGCAACACCAGCAATTAGAGATATACCAGACAACACACACAGGAACAGGACATGGCATCAATGCCTAGGGAAAATTGTCCTCACAGAAATATCTTGGAACTTTGTACACCCAATGGTCTAAAATTTTCACTTAACAAAGCCCTATAAATCTATATTAGATACCTGATAGTACTTGACCAGTAGAGATAAAGAAGTAGACTAAAAGAAACAGGAAGTACCATTTTCAGTTCCAAAGATTCTGAAGGCCCAAAAATAAGCTTTCAAACATCTAGACTGCAAAACGCTACCAGAGCATGTATTGAAAACTGAGGTGTGGAAAACATGAAGTACAACAGTGTCTCAGAATCACAAAAGGCAGTATACCTGGAAAGGGGAAGAGAAACTCTAAAAACGAGCCAAATAATATCAGAAAACCCAAGGATGAGACAATACCAGGGCTAAAGTCAGTCCAAAGCAGACTTGATAATGCAGACGGACTCGTGAAAGACTATGAAGGCAGGGGAACAGAAATCCCTCGATCAGAAGAAGACATAGGAAAAGAAGTGCAAACCAATGCAAACATTGCTGTTGAAGCCTGGGGTAAGACAAAGCATGAAAGGGTATGATTCGTAAGAGTCCCAGATGGAAAAGCAAGATTAACAAAAAAAAGCCTGAAAAGATAATTGTAGAAAAGTCAGACTGAAACTTGCTGAATGACAAGAAATAATGAGGTATACGAATTCAGAAAGTACACATACTAAAAAGTTGGAAACCCAATTCATCTACATTCAGCAGTATTATTCAAATCAACAAAGTTCATGATCAACCCAGTGATTTTAAATGCACCTACAGGAAGTTAACTTATTCACAACACTACCTCCAGGTGGGTTTCATCTTATATGTCGTGAGGAATATTGCAGGATAGGAAGGAGTGACAGGACTTATACCAAATCCTGAATAAGAAAAAGCTGCAATCTATGGTAGCCTATGCTACAAGATTGCCATTCCTATTATACGCAGAGCTAGATAATTTCTCAGACCAGCAAATCTTAGAAGAATTCAGCAGTTAGGAATTTATCCTTAAAGGAATATTGAGAATTCCACCCTGAATCGAAAAGTAGCAAGTAGAAATGTAAATAAGAAAACCATTATTGGAAATGCAAGAAGAGCAATGAGTTGCAAAGAATAAACAAGAAGGCAATGAGGAAATGAAAATCCTGAAGATGGGAGTGGGGAGCAGGAAATCATAGGTGATTTTCAGCACTATACTAAGTTAATCAGCTTACATGACTCTCTGAAGCAAACGGAGAGATGCATGGCTTAATGTGTTTGCAAAACAAACAACAAGCAAACAAACAATGAAACAAATAAACACAAAAAGTGTACGGTTGTCTGACATCTATCCAAATGAAACATGATAATTCAAAATAAATTACTCAAATTGATGTCAAGGATCATTCAGCCTGCATTGACCCAGTATCGAGGCTTGCATGTAATCAACACACATGTATTCAGAAAACAGATGCATGAATTAATTTTCATAAATATTGATTCGTAAGAGCATATCGTGGCCTAACCCAAATGCCGATTTTGAATAAGATGGAGTCATAGTCCGTGATATAGTATTACAAGACTTCCAACAGAATCAATGAATGGCATATTCAACCCTACGTAGAGAATAAATGGCATACACCTATAACAAAGACAAGTAGCTCTGCAAAACTGTACTAAGAGCAAAAGAGACAGACAGGAAAGTGCACATTGGGATTGGTTTCACTTCTAGGAATTTCAGCCCCCATGAAACAAATGGATCCATGTTCTGGGAGTGTGTTATTTCAGCAGAAAACAACAGATGGATATGCATTGTGGGTGAATGGATATTACACAAACAAAAGATTCTTATAGTGGGTCTTTGTGTAATGTTAACTGTTAGAAAGTTTAAAGACGTGTGAAACCATAAACTTAACATGGACAGAATTCCCTCCATTTGTACTGTGTATACAGATCTGTACAAAAGGATAGAGGGAAGAAAAAACGGATCATGGGACACTAATGGAGAGAATCACATTTACTTTTGGAACCTCTCGTCTGATGCAGCCCCTCCCCCAACACTGACAAGATGCAGTAACCATTGGTGATGGTAGTTACCGGTTGCATTCCAGGTGGAATCTTGGTGTGTTCCACCAGGATTGTTGTGGCTGGTGGATCCAAGGTAACTGGGTAGAATTCTGTGGGTGGATCAGTGTCATGGAGGTGGTACCGCCCTCTATGAAGCTTGGCTTAAGTCTCTTTTTCGGGAATCTGTGTAAGTTCGAGATACTCGTGCTGCGCAATTGCCTGAGTTCACGGGTCAGTTTCCAGAACCTGAAAGGGCATACAGTGGAAGATCTGCCTGTCATCAGCTTACAGGTGAGGCTCCGAGGTACTTTCAGACTTGCCCTGTCCTTTAGAATTTGACTTTATAGGAGACATGAAGGAAGCTGGCAGAAAAGCTGGCTGCACGATTTGAGGTGAGATGCAAACACATTGATGAGAGTTGTTCTGCTACAATGGAGAATACTGGCATGGAGACTTCTGTTGAGAATACCAGGCTCGAAAGACATTCATGAGACAAATTGAACCTCCCTGATACTGGCAGAAACTTATGGAGTGTCAACGTGAACTTGAGAAAGTCACTCAATTCTCTGCTCCAAGAACTGGTCCAAGATTCCTGACATCTAAAAGAGAAGAAATGGCAGAGATGATAAAAGCGCTCATGTTCTTGGAAGAGGTCGTGAGAATCCACACGTCTCAAGGGGCATTTATACACCACTCAGACGACCAAGCACAAGGCACAGGTAAGACTTTTCCCAGGGATGGCCCTTGGTATCAATCACTTACTCTTCCCTCCCCTCCCTTCATGTATCCATTTCAAAGAATCAGCACTTGAGTTGCAATGAAGCCAGTAGGAGCTGAGCAAGCCCCTCCTAGTATCAGAGTTCCTCCTCCTTCACATTCTGTGCACAACAGTGAACTCCTCCTTTGTCAACTACTCTCGACTAAAATAGATTGGTATTGAATTCTTCGCTCACACCTTGAAATGATGATCTTCCCCTAGATTCAGCAAATGCTGGGCTTATGTCTACTTTGGTGTGAAGGGAGTTTTGTAAGTGAGTGAATTTTTTGCCTGAATATGGATATTTATTTATCCTAATTTTTTCAAAACAGTATTTGTAACTATTATAATTCAGTTATTGAAATGAAGTGTAATTGTTGGGATAGATATGTAGTGACACTTTTTTTGTGGACCATCTTTTCCCTTCTGTCAAGTCCCAGGAGCAGGATATAATGTGATTGCTGTATTTTTTGGGTTAAATTGCTTTTCTCAACATAATTAGTCGATTAAACATTCTCATCTTTGATAGACGAGCACATGATTCTCAATAGCCTAGCAAAGCTGCGGCAGTGTTCTCATATCTATAATATCTCTAAGTGCTATTGAAACCAAGCCTATGTAAAAATACATTGTTTGGGTTTCTTTGTGGTTTCCTAAATAATAATTTTTCCCCTTGAATCGCCAACATTGACCAGTATGTGTCATTATTAGGAAAGGGCACCACATGCACAATGGAAACCTAGGGTTGTGGTTGTTAATGGTTCTAAGAATTATTTCACTGTTTCTGTTAGTGCTGGAGGCACCAAGAGAAAACTGTTGACCTGCCTCCTTCTTGACTTTTGGCTGCTAAATTATATTTTCTGTGCATTTTTCTTATTTGGATATTTCATGCTGGTACCTAAATTTGGCAACACTGTCTTATAGTTAGATTTAGTATGTTTCTAAAACTGTCT
Organism: Camelus dromedarius; assembly: GCF_036321535.1. Taxonomy (NCBI): domain Eukaryota; kingdom Metazoa; phylum Chordata; class Mammalia; order Artiodactyla; family Camelidae; genus Camelus; species Camelus dromedarius. The sequence continues at coordinate 779,768 of NW_026989801.1, forward strand.
TTATTTTGATACGTTTCCCATGTATGTAATTCAATTCTGTTTATTATTTGAAAGTCTGCAACTGAGGTATGAACACATTGTCAGACCTGGAGTTTTCGGACACATCCTCCCACAACTGATATACAGAAAAATAGCTAAACAAGAATCAAGTGTCTGTGAGTTATGACTAAATTGTGTTAATTTATCCATGCCAAACTGGCAGAGTACCAGTGCAAACTTCGCTCACTATCTCCCATGTATACAGCAAGATAAACATACACTCTCCCAGCCCTTGGCTCAGGAACCCTGCTGAAAAATGCCCAAACATCTCTTACTTCAAAAGTCAGAAAATTCTCACATAACCTGGAAAGAGTAGAAGGCAAATTAGAGAATGGAAATCAGTGCAGGACCTGACCTTTGTTGAGGGAACAGTAAAGGGGAAACTGTGTTTTACTGGAATGCACACTCTAAAGTGGACAGGTCATTTGAGATGGAAGACAATGTGCTGAGGGTTAAAAGAGTGCATAGTGGACGTTTGGTTGACATATCTGAAAGCAATAATCACAAAATTTCTCTGCAATTCATTCCCAGACCAATACTCCACCTGTTAATTTTGAGCTAGGAGTGCCTGTGGAATCTGTGTGTTAGGGCTGTGGCTGATGTCACAAATTTATTCCCAGGGGTTTGGAGATTGTTTTGGGCTGTGGTTGGTACTATCTAGAGAACAGATCTGCCTGGGTCCTCTCTTAATATTAAATCTGCTGGCATATGTGTTGTGGATTAGCTTAGTAACCCAGGGCCTTAGTCACAGTCTTTCCACATCCATGGTATAATTGCTCATTTTCTCCATAAAGGAGAAATGGGTCTCATTCAGAGCCATCTTCATCTAGTTTCTAGAATCCAGGGCAATTTATTGTTGAAATCAGATTCTATAGCCCAAGGATCTGAAACTTTCATAGGCAGGATTGAAATTTCTTATTGTCCAAAGCAGAGGTTTTTGAAATGCCTCATGTTTGCCTTTGAGTTCCAATGCCTTATTGCAAGAGTTCTTGGAGCAGAGATCTGCTGAACAATATGTGAATTTGAAGCCTTTCCATCAGACTTGACTACCACATGCTAATGCAACAATAGTTGTGGTGCTGACCCAGTACTACACTAAGGACCCAACTGTGGCACTGCACGCTTCAACAGGTTCTAATGTGTGACATCATTAGATTTGTTTCCACTTTTGTTTTTGTTTGCAGAGAACGTGAGGGAACCCATTATAAAATTTTGACTTTTCCGTGGCAATAGTAAGGATGAATGCACTTTCATGAGAGTGTATTGGAACCATTCCCTATCCACATATCCAGCCGGCAGCCCAGAAACCATTTGGAAGCCTGTATTCCAGCAAAAATTACTAGTCCCAGCACTGTCAGAGCTATGATAAGCATTTAACCAAAATGACACTCTGCTAACTTTACTAGAGTAGGTTGTATTCACCACAACAAAAACCACACTAACAATCATAGATATAACAGGCAACAGACACAGAAGGATTGCATGGCATCATTACATACCAAAAACAATCCTCAAAGCATTAATACTAAATGTGCACAGAAATGATTTCACTTACAAAAGCTGTTCAAGTCTATAATAGATAACTGATAATCCTTAACCCATAGCGATAGAGAGATATAATAAAGTTAAAAGAACCATTCCAAATTTTCAAAAGACAGGAGTCTCCTAAAAGAACATCCAATGTATTAGACCACCAAAATTTACTAGAACATGACTTGAAAAGGGAGGACATAAAAACACTGAAGGAAATCTTGAGTCTATGAATACAAATGCAGGCTAGTATAAATGGAAAGAGAAACACTTTAGATGAGCCAAATAGAATCAGAAAACTCAACGGTGAGAAGAGCTAAGCTAAAGACAGTCCAAATCGGACTAGATAATGCAGAGGAACAAATAAGTGACTTCGAAAGCAGGATAACCGCAATCACTCAGTCAGAACACGACATAGAAAAGCAAGTGAAAACCAATGTAAGCAAAGCAACTGAAACCTGGGATAAGTGAAAACATACCAGTCTATGACTCATAGGGATCCCACATGGAAAAGAAGAAAGACAAATGGTTTGAAAAGATATTTGAAGAAATCAGACTGAAATTTTCTTAAACCAAAGATAGAACCAGCTATCTCAACACAGGAAGCACAGAGGGTCCAAGCATAATGAACCCCAGTAGGCCTACAATAATATATATTCTAATTTAAATGGCCAAAGTTGATAATAAAGAAATGATTCTAAATGCACCAAAATAGAAACAAGTGCATTGCAAGAGAAATTTCTAATGTCTTCAGCTGATTTCTCAATAGATAGATTGGTAATTTTTTCTTCCCTCTTTCATTTTGTGTTGATCTCTATTCCAAGAACTGATGAAAGGCAGATTCCTTCAGTCTAAACAAGATGAGTTGGCAGAGATTCTAAAAGTGTTCAAGTTCTTGGAAGAGGTCATCAGAATCAACACATCTCAAGGGGCTTTTTCAGACAATACAAGAGACCATGCACCAAGCCCTGTTTATACTTTTCCCAGGAGTGGGCCAATGTATTAAGACTTGCTGTTCCTTCACACTAAACCAGCCATGCAGGTATACCCTCATTCTGCTACTGCAGTTGAATTAGAGCCAGGTCCAATTTTACCAACACTGTAGGGAGAACCTGAGCCTGCTACTGCAAGAGACACAGCACTGTGTCCCATTTCACCAATCTTTCAAGGAGACCCTGAGCCTATTCCTGCAGGTGACTCAGAGCCAAATCACATTCCACCAGCTGTGTAGGAAGAACCCCAAGCCTTCACTTACAATGGATCCAGGAATGTGTCCAATTCCACTAGCCTTGTAGGGAGACCTTGAGCCTATTCCTGCAGGAGAACCAGATCTCTGTCATATTCCACCATCCCTCCAGGAAGATGCAGGGCCTCCTCCTGCAGGAGACTCAGGAATGGGTCCAATTTCACCAGTCCTGCAGGGAGACTGAGCCAATTCCTGCAGGAGACCCAGGACTGGGTCCCATTCCATCAACCCTGCACTAAGACCTTGAAGTGGGTCCAATTCCACTAGCCTTGCTGGGTGACCCACAAGCTTGATCCTGCAGGAAAATTAGAGATATGTCATATTCCAGAAGCCCTGCAGGAAGACTGAAAACCTGCTCCTGCAGGAGACCCAGGAATGGGTCCAAATCCACCAGCCTTGCTGGGAGAGCACAAACCTGATCCTGCAGGTGATACAGAGCAAGGTACAATTCCAACAGCCCTACAGGGATATCCTGAGGCCACTTCAGCAGGAAACACATGACTGGGTCACATTCCAATACCCCAGAAGGGAGACTGTGAGCCTGCTACTCCAGGAAAACTAGGACTTCGTCCCATTCCACCAAACCTGCAGTCAAACACTGAGACTGCATCTGCAGAAAACACAGAGCGGGTCACATAACACCAGCCCTGTAGTGAGACTACAAACCTGCTCCTGGGGGAGACCAAGCCCTTCACAGAGAACATGAGCCAGCTCCTACAGAAGAACAAGAGTTGTGTGACATTCTACCAGCTCTGCAGGTAATCCCTAGGCTTGCTCCTGCAGGAGACAGACATCCCAGTCCAATTCCATCAGCCTTTCCAGGGAGAACCCCAGCTTCCTCCTGTAGAAGAGCCAGAACTAGATCTCATTCCACCAACCGTGCATGGAAACACTGAGCTTGCTCCTGCAGGATACCCACAGCCAAGTCATATTCCACAAACCCTGCAGGGAGACACTGAGCCTGCAATTGCAAGAGATCGAGGACTGGGACGAATTCCACCAGCTCTGCAGGGAATCCCTCACCTGCTCCCATAGGAGACTAAGAGCCATCAGTTCTGGTGGGGTCCCTAAGCCTGCATCTGCAAAAAATACTACAGAGTGGAGTCACATTCCACCAGCCCTGCAAAGAGAACAGAACCTGCTGCTGCAGGAGACACAGGACTAGGTCCCATTCCACCAACCTTGCAAGGATACCCTGAGCCTTGGACCAAGGAATGGGACAAATTCTGCTAACCTTCTAGGGAGACCATGAGCCTCTCCTGCAAGAGAACCAGAGATGGGTCATATTACAGTATTCTTCCAGGAAGACCCAAGGCCTGTTCCTGCAGGAAATGCAAGAACAGGCCCAATTCCTCCAGCCTGAAGGTAGAGTCCAAATCTGTTCTGGCAGGTGACCCAGAGATGGGTCCCATTCCATCAGCCCTGCAGGGAGACTCTGAGCCTTCTTCTACAGGAGACCCAGGAATGGGTCCCATTAAACCAACCCTGAAGGGAGACACAGAACCTACACTTGCAGGAACCACAGAGCCAGGTCACATTCCATCAGCCCTGTAGTGACCCCTGAGCTGGGTCCAATTACACTATCCTTGCAAGGAGACCCTGTGCCTATTCCTGAAGCAGAACAAGTGATGGGGTCATGTTCCAACAGCCCTGCAGGAAGGCCTGGAGCCTGCTTCTGCAGAAGACCCAGGACAGGGTCTGATTCAACCATCCCAGCAGGGAGAAAACTAGCCTGCTCCTGCAAGTGACCAAGGTCTGAGTCATATTCCACTAGCCCTGTAGGAAGAACATAAGACTGCTGTTACAGGAAACTCAGAGCCATGTGCCATTCCAGCAACACTGCAAGGAGAGTCTGAGCCAGCCCCTGAAGGAAACAGAAACCCAGTCACATTCCACAAGCCCTGCAGGGATACCTGAGCCTGCACATGCAGGAGACCCAGGCCTGGGGCCAATTCTACCAGCCCTGTGGAAAGACCCTGAATCAGCTCTGGCAGGAGACTAAGAGCCATGTCACATTCCACCAGCCCTACAGGTAATTTATCAGCCTGCTCCTGCAGAAGACCCAGAGCCAGGTCACATTCCATGAGCAATGCAGGGAGACTTAGAACCTACACCTTCAAAAGACCCAAGAATTGGACCAATTCCAACAGCACTGCAGGGAGACCATTAGCCAGGTCCAATTCCACTAGCCCTGCATAGAGACCCCGAGCATGCTCCTGTAGGGGACCCAGCACTGGGTCTCATTCCACAAGGCTTGCAGGGAGAAACTCTGCCTGTTTCTGCAGGAGACCAACAGCTGAGTCACATTTCACCAGCCCTGAAAGAAGACCCCAATCCTGCACCTGCAAGGGACCTAGGACTGGAACAAAATTGACTAGCCCTGTAGAGGGACCCTGAGCCTGCTTCTGCAAGAGAATCAGAGATGGGTCATATTCCATCAACCCAGCAGGGACAGTCTGAGCCTGCTCCTGCAGGTGATACACAGTAGGGTGAAATTGCAAAACCTCACAGGGACACCATGAATCTGCTGCTGCAGGAGAAAAAGGATGGGGTCTCATTCCACAAGCCTTACAAGGAGACCCTGAGCCTGGTCTTGCATTAGATCCTGAGCTGGATCCTGCATGAGACACAGGACTGGGTCCCATTCTACCAACCCTGCAGGGGAACCCGAACCTGCACCTGCAAAAAACACAGAACCGTGTCACATCTCACCAGCTCTGCAGGGAGACTGTAAGACTAGCCCTACAGGAGACCTAGAGACAGGTTACTTTACCAGTCCTGCAGGGAGACCCTGAGCCTGATCTTGTAGCTCCTCCTGCACTTACACACACACTTCTATGAAACCCAGAGCCAATTCAGGCATCACCACCACTACGGGCTGAGATGCCTCTGCAAACACCAACACTGTCATCTAATTCTCAGAATCAACCCACTCCCAGACCCGAACTTTACTTCCCTTCTCCTGGAATCATTTTTGTTTGTTTTTTCTTGTAATTTCCTTGTTTTCTTTCATGTCATTTAGAGTATCATCTATTTTTATGTTTTAAGTTTACAATAATAAAATTTAGATGTTTTTTCCATTTTAAATTGTGCAATTCAGGAGCATTAAGTGCATTCACAATGCTGTGTAACCATCATCACTGTCTAGTTTCAGACTGTTTCTTTCCTCATAATAAAACCCTTTATCCAAAGCACACATTCTCTTTTCTCCCTCCCCCAGCCCCTGACAAGCCCTAATCCTATTTCTTTCTGTGTGTCTTTCCCTACCCTGGATGTTCCCTATCAATGAAATCATACAAAAGGTGGCTGTTTGTGTCTGCTCTCATATTTTAACAAGGGACTGGTTTTTTTTTTTTAACTTGAAGTAGCATTTTGGTTATTTGAAAGGGAAACCCAGGGGGATTAAACATGAGATGTACAAAATGAAAATTTTAGTAACTATGTGCATAATCTCGAGATAGGCACTGCTATTCTATGTGTGAAACCAGAGCCAGAAGGGAGATGCTTAGCTGTTCCTGTGGCAAAACATAAACTACAAAATAAAAAATAATAATATTCAAAAGCCATGAAAGTCAAACCACAACCTGGAAAAATCATTTTTCATAACCTAAAGTCAGAGAAAGGTTTCACATCCCTGTGGTCCAAAAACTTCTTGAAACACTGTGTTCTAAACAGAAACAGAACAAACACATGCAATTCCAACAAGAGGCAATGCAGGTGGCCAGTGTATATTAGAGGTGCTTGACCTCTCACGTGAGGATGCACACAGATGTACACACTTTGGAGACAGCATTGGTCACCATCACACTGGCAGGAATTTAGCCTGGTGACAACCAGCTCTAGTGACATGAGGAGGCAGAGGCCACAGTAGATCCCCTGGAGGGAAGAGTGAGCAGACAATCCTCTCTGGGAGAACAGTATGCAGGATGAATTACAGTTCCACAAGTTCACCACTTTCCGAGTAGTGCTGATGCTTAGTGTTGATCATACTAAAATTCTTGCACAATTTTTCAAAGACGTCTTTTCAAGGATGTTCATCACAGTTCTGGTTTAACTAGTAGGAGATTGGAAGCAACACTAATGTTCATGGAGAGGGGGTGGGATTCATCAGTTCTGGTTCACATGGAGGAATGATTGTTGTGCAGCTGGAAAAATGACTGCTAGGTCTTTACCTGATGTCAAGGAAGCCCTCAGTTTGGATGCTTGTTAATCCATCATCTACATCCCAGATGCCATCTATGACCACATATGTGTCAAATCATCATAGATGTAAATGAATCTTGTGGTGTGTGAGAGACAGAGGCAGAGAGAATAAGAGAGATAGAGACTGAGAGATGTTCAACAAGCCATTCATGACGGTCACTTCTGGGGGTGGGATTTGCAAATCTCTGCACTTTTCCTTTAGGCAACATTTCAAGTGTTCATAATGTATCTATATTGCTTTACTAATTCTAAGGTATTTAAAGCATATGTTACTTGAGATTCATTCATATTGCATCCACAGCATAAAGTTTATTATTTTTATTTTAAAGTATTTGTTACAAGTACCATCAGCATTTATGAGAGTAAAATGATAAATTCTAAAGAATTAAGAATCAGATAAAGAACAAAACCTTTTGGTGACTCAGACACAGGCCAGCTAGTTGGCAGCAAATGGCAGGGTGGGACAGGTTTCTCTAGAAGGTTGTGTATGTTCTGAATCAGCATCCAATAGAGGCAAGGAAAAATTACGACATGTACGCTGGAAACTACAACAGCTTGTTGAGAGTAATTAAGAAAGACCTAGCCCTATTTTAAAATTTGAAGGAGCCAAAGTGACAGAGTAGACAGTCTCACAGCTTGACCTCTCCCACAAATACACAAAGAATTACATCTAAAAAACATTGAATTGCACAGAAGCCTCCTGAATTCTGGCAGAGTGTCTCTCATTTTGAAATACAGGAAGATTCTCACAAAATATGGTAAGGAATAAAAAGAATAAAGACAAATTCTGTGCAGGACTGATCCTGCAGGGAAAAAGTAGCATAGGAAGAAAGGCACCCTCACACTGGGACACAACCTCTCTAGCTGGGAGATCAGCTAGAAAAGAAGCAGAGCTTCCAAGGTTTGGAGGAGACAGTGGCAACTGCATGGCAGGCAGAACTGGGGAATACTGACACAGAGGGTCCCTGTGATGACGAGCCCTAGACATGAACTAGCAGGGATGAGCCAGGACTGGCTACTGGAGTCAGTGAAGAGCCCAGGCAGAGGGCTGGGTCACACTGCAGAGAGGCAGCATCAGGAAACTAGAGGGCAGTGTGAGCTCTGGCTGTGTGTGTGTGTGTGTGTGGAACAGAACAGACTGAAACTCTCATAAAAAAGCACCAATGTTGGTATAATGGGGGAGGAATGACGCATGGCTGTGCCAAAGTTACTTTCTCCACTTGGCTCCATTGTTGGTGTGTTCTCATGAGAAGAGAAATGGGGCTTGGTCATAGCCAACACTGCTGCACAAAGGCAGAGCTGAATGTTGAATCCATATCCTGTGCCATTGCAACTTCACAGGCGGGACTGAGATTTGTTTACAGCCCCAGGCAGAGAGGGTGGATTTGCTCTCTCTGGTCACTTTGTGGATCCACACCTCTGGGACTTACAGGCAGTGAGTGGAGTTCTGACTCAAGAAGGGTGGCCAGTGAGGGTATTTACAACAGGGTGGTGTATGGTTCCATATGTGGATGCAGGATTGGGGTTTGAGCTGAGCCTGTAGTGGACCACAAATTCATGTGTGTGACTACACACTTGCTAAGGCAGGTCCAAGGGACTGACACTGCTGGATCTGCACTGATGTTTCCTGGGGCTCAGAACCTGAGGGGTACCAGAGTAGGTGGCTGACATTCCCATAGCTAAAGCAGGGATAAAGCCAACATCAACAAATAGTACTTTGTAAATCTGCATAACAAGTGACAGACAACACCACAGAGGGAACTCCCCAGTGGAAATCTCCTGCCTATTTTTCTTCACAACTGAAGTGCTCCCACCTTGCCTACTACACACCACAGCTCAGAAACGGGTCTAGAAGAAATACATAGAGCCAGAGAAATATAAGTAAATAAAGAAGCCGAGGAACCACTTTCAATTAAAAGAACAAGAGAAATCCCCTGAAAGAACAAACAGTAAAATAGACTGATAGTCTACTAGACTTCAAAAAGGGAATGATCAACACACTGAAAGAACTAAAAGAGATTATCAATAGAGACAGAAAACTTTGAAAAGAAAATTTAAACTATAAAGAAGAGCTAGTTAAAAATAGAAAATTCAACTACAGGCAATCAAAAACAGACTAGATAATGCAGAGGAATGAATAAATGAATTAGGAGACAAGATAAAAGAAATAACCCAATACAGCAGACATAAAAGCCAATAAAAACCAATTAAAGCAAGATAATATAAAGTGCGCCAGCCTATGCATAATAGTGGGTCCCAGAAGGAGAAGAAAGAGAAAAGGGGATTGAAAATATAGTTAAAGAAATCATGACTGAAAACTTTCCAAACCTTAAGAAGGAAAGAATTATCCAAGTACAGGAGGCACAGAGGGTCCCAAACAAGAAGAAACCAAACAGACCTACACCAAGACATATTATAATTAAAATGGTTAAAGTTAAAGATAAAGAAAATATTCTAAAGGCAGTGAGAGAAAAACAAAATGTTAGTTACAGGGAGCCCCATAAGCATTCAGCAGTTTTCTCTACATAAAAACTTCTGGCCAGAAGGGAGTGGCAATATATATTCAAAGTCCTGAATGAGAAAAGGCTGCAAACTAGGATATTCTATCTAGAAAGACTCTCCTTTAGAACAGAAAGAGAGAGAAAGAATTTCACAGACAAGCAAAACTAAAAGAATTCAGCAGTACTAAATCTATGCTAAAAAAAAATTGAAAGTTCTAATCTAAATAAAACATAAACAGGAAGCTATAGAAATTAGGAAACCATAATTGGAAATGCAATAAATACAGTGAATTGCAAGGGAAAACATGAAGATATAAATAAGTCAGTAAGTCAATAAAGAAAGCAAGAAAGAAAGAGAGAATAGCAAAATCATAAAAGGTGAAAGAGGAGAGCAAGAGAATATAGATTTTGTTCCCTTTCTTTTTTTTTTTTTCTTCTTTCTTTTTGTCTTCTTTCTTTTTAGGATGCACTTGAGCCTAAATGACTATCAACTAAAACCAAACAGATGAAGTAAGGGGTTACCATACTTGAAAGACAAGATAAACACAAATCAGAAGTATATAAAGAGTCATAAAACCCAAAAAGAAACCAAGCTTATAGAAAAGAAATTTATCATATGACAAAAATGAAAAAAAAAATTAAAAGAAAGAAACAAATAAGAAATAACAAATCAACTGGAAAACAAATTTCAAAATGACAATAAAACCACATCTATAAAATAACTACTATAAATGTCAATGGACTAAGTGTTCCAATCAAAAGAAAAAGTGAAGGAGGAGGAAAGATGGAGTAAAAAAGATGCTCAGAGCTCACCCTCTCCCACAAATTCACCAAGAGTGACATCCACAGACACACCCACCACCCAGAACACCTGCTGAACTTTGACAGAATATTGCCTTCTTCAAAAGATAAAATCTTCCACAAATCTGGTAGAAGAAAAGAAGAAAAAGGAAAATAGTTCAGGACCATTCCTATGAGGAGGGAGCTGCAAAGGAGTAATAGCATTAATACACTGGGTCTACCCAACTCCAATGGCGAGTTCAGCAAGATGGAGAGGGAACATCTGCGGCTCGGATCTGTACAGAATAGCCTTTGACTGACAGAACTAAGTTAATTGGGCACAAAGAGCCCCAACGATCCCCAGCCCTAGACGTGAACCAGCAGAGGTGGGATGGGACAGGCTGTCTAAGTCGAGCAGAGGACTCAGGCTGACTGTACAGAGGAAACCTTGGGGGACTGCAATGTTCTGTGTGCCATGGCTGGGAGAGTATACAGATTAGAACAGCCTGGGTCCCCTATAAAATCCAAAAAAAAAAAAAAAAGCAAAGCAACACTGCTGGTGTGCCCTGGGGGGAAGGGGATCCGTAGCCTTTGTGTCCACAGACCCACAGTGCCATTATTGGAGACTTCTTGGGAGAAGAGTGTCAAGGCTCAGCCATAGCCACCATATTTTCTGGTTCATGGTTCCCAGGTGAAGGAGGGGTCAAAAGCCGAATCCCTACCTAGGGGCTCCACAACCTCATAGGTGGGACTGAGATTTGTTTACAGTCCCAAGCAGAGGGGACCATTACACACCGATGCCTCTCTGAATTGGCTTTTCTAAGACAAATGGACAAGAAGCAGTGTTCTGGAACAGAGCAGGGGTGATGGCTAGTGCAGCTGTTTTCTCTGAGTCCACCTATGAAGCATGGACCTAATGCGGCAGGGGAGCTACCTGCCAACTACCTTGCACAAGTGTGGTGCTGGGACCAGGCATCTGGTGGGGGTGCAGACCACCCACAAACTGATGCTGGGACACAGACCAGGAGCACGACTGGAGGGCCTCTGGAACCAGCAAGTGGAGTTTTCACAGCAGGATATGGGCAGGAGTGTGACAACCACAGGAAAAAAAGGAGCTCCTGCTCAATAGCCAGGGCAGACTCAGGCCACCAGAACACCAGCCACACCACCAACAAAGGGGATAACAGGCAAAAGGCATGGAAGGAAGACTTGGCAACCACCCATAATTAAAAACAACCTTATGACAAAATTATTAAGAGTGCATATTCTTGGAGAAAGGCCAAGATAGTGGAGTAGAAGGATACTTGTATCTTATCCTCTCCAATAAATACACCAAGACTGACATTCACAGACACACCCATCCACTCAGAACATCTGCTGAACTTTGATAAAACATTGCCATCTTCAAAAGACGAAATGTGCCACCAATCTGGTAGGAGAAACGGAAAAAAGAAGGAAGAAATGCAAAATGGCTTGGGGTTGGTCCTTTGAAGAGGGAGCAGCAAAGGAGGGATAGTGCTGGTTGACTGGGTCTCCCCCTTTCCAACGGAGAGGTCAGCAGGATGGACAGGGAACCTCTGAGGCTCAGATGTGTACAGAACCACCCTTGACAGACAGAATTAAGTTACATGGGCACAAAGTGTGTCAACAACCCCCAAACCTAGAAGTGAATCAGGGATGGGAAGGGACAGGCTGCTGGATCCAAGCAGACTCTGGTTGACTGTACAGAGGTAACCCTGGGGGACTACAGTGTGCTGTGGACAACTGCTTGGATTGTATACAGATCAGAACGGCCTGGGCCCCCCATAAAATAAGAAAAAATAAATAAAGCAAAGCAACATTGCTGGCTTGCCTGAGGGAAGGGGAGTTTTGTCCTTTGTCTCTGCTGACCCACAGCAACATAACTGGTGATTTCCCAGAAGAAGAGAGATGAGGCTCAGCCACAGCCATCATACCCACCCAGGCAGAGGCAGGGTTGAAACCTGAATATGTACCTGGCAGTTCTGCAGCCTCATAGGTGGGACTGAGACTTGTTTACATCCCCAGACATATAGGAAGGTTCTGTCCTGGTGCGTCTATGAACTCGCACCTCTAAGACAAATGAACAAGGAGCAGAGTTCTGGCAAAGAGCAGGGACTAGGGCTGGTGTGGCCATTTGCCTCAAGCCCACCTACAGAGTGTGGAACAGATGTGGAGTGGGGAGTAGCACTGAACAGGGGAGCAACCAACCCAACTACCGTGCAGGACTGCTGCATCTGGACACGGCATTGGGAAGGGGCACACCCTGCCCACCTACCATGCAGGAGAGCAGCACCAAGATGCAGCATTGGGAGGAGATGTGACATGTCTACCTACAGGCACTGGGAGCAGCACAGACCAAGGGTGTGACCAGAGGGTTTCTGGAACCAATGAGCTGAGTTCATGAAACAAGGCAGGGGCTGGAGCTGTGACAACCACAAAACAAATAGGAGTCCCCATTCAATAGCAAGGGTAGGCTCTGGTTAACAGGTTAACGGCCACATCCGTAACCAAAGGGATAACAGACAAAAGGCACAACCACACTTATTTAAGAAAGACCTCTTGATAAAATTATTAAGGGCACACAATCTCCACGGGAACATCCTCTCTTCTTTTTCTGTTCCATTTTCTTTTACTTTTTAAATGTTACTTCTTAAATAATTTTTATATTTCTATTTTTAATCCCTTTTAAAATTTTCTTTTAAAATACTAATATTATTATCTTTCAATTTGTCCAATTTCATTTTTATCTTTGTTTTGTTCTTCTGTTATGATTATACTCTGTTCTCAAATATTTTCCTTCCTTTAATGTTTTAAAAATTCATCCCAACTCAATAGTTATCTTGTTTCAATATGTTCTTCTGTTATTGATTATACTGCTTTTAAAACTAATTTCTTTGTTCTTAGTTTTATTTCTGCATCCACTTTATATAAATAAATAAACTCCTAAAGGACGACAGTAGATAACTGATACTCCATAAGCCATAGTGCCAGAGAGATATAAGCAAGATGAAGAAGCAGAGCCACCTCTCTCAATTAAAAGAACAAGATAAATCCCCTGAAAGAACAATCAATGAAATAGACATTGATAGTCTACTAGATGATATCAAGAAAGGAGTGATCAAAGTACTGAAGAAACTAAAAGAGATTGTCTATAGAGACAGAGAATATGTCAAAAAACGAAATTGAAACTCTAAAGAGGAGCCAGTGAAAATTGGAAAACTCATTTGCTGAGATGAGAGTTGAGCTAAAGGCTGTAAAATGTAGGCTAGATAATTGAGAGGAATGAATATGTGACTTAGAAGACAGGACAACAGAACAGCTGAGAGAAAACAAATAAAAACCAATGAAAGCAATATAAGGGGCCTATGGAATAACATAATACATGCCAACCTACTCATAATGGGGGTCCCAGAAGGAGAAGAAAGAACAAAGGGGATTGAAAAGGTATTTGAAGAAATCATGACTGAAAACTTCCCAAACCTAAAGAAGGAATCAGATATCCAAGTACAGGAAGCACAGAGCGTCCCAAACAAGGAGGTCCCAAACAGACCCACACCAAGACATATTACAATTAGGATGACCAGGGTTGAGAATAGGAAATGATTCTAAAGGCAGCAAGAGAAAAACAAAGAATGAGATACAAGGGAACCCCCATAAGATTTTCAGCTGATTTCTCTACACAAACAGTACAGGCCAGAAGGGAGGGGCAAGGAATATTCAAAGTCCTGAATGAAAAAATGATGCAGCCTACGATACTTTATCCAGCAAGGCTATCCTTTAGAATAGAAGGAGAGATAAATATCTTCACAGACAAGCAAAAACTATAAGAATTTAGCAACACTAAACCTATGCTAAAGGAAATATTGAAAGACCTACTCTAAACAGAAAAGAAGCAGGATGCTACAAAAAGGAGAAAACCATGATTGGAAAGGTGATTGCTACAATGAATTACAACAGAATAAACATGAAATCATAAAAGAGGACATCTAAATCATTAAAGGTGGGGGAGGAGAACAAGAAAATGTACAGGTTTCTCTCTCTCTCTCTCTCTCTCTCTCTCTCTCTTTTGTTCTTGGTAGGATGAGTTTGAGCTTATATTACTATCTGTTTAAAACAAACAGATATAGTAATGGGTTAATATATGTACAAAGTAGGGTAACCACAAGCCAAAAAGTTACAATAGAGTCACAAAACTAAGAAGACACCAAGATAATAAAAAGGAAAATTATCAAACCACAAAAAGAAAATGAAAGGAACAAAGAGGAAATACAAAATCAACTGCAAAACAATGTTCAAAATATAATAAACACATATGTATCAATAATTATTATAAATGTCAATGGACTAAATGCTTTAATCAAAGGATATAGAGTGCAGAGTGGATAATAAAGCAAGTATCTACAATACACTGTATACAAGAGACCCACGTTAGGGAGAAGGACACACATAGATTGAAAGTGAGAGGATTGAAAAAGATATTCCACAAAAATGGAAATGACAAGAAAGCAGGAATATCAACAGTGATTTCAAATAAAATAGACTTTAAAACAAAGATTATAAAGAAAGATTAAGAAGGACATTTTATAATGATTAAAGGAGTCATAGATGAAGATATTACACTCATTAACATATATGAACCCAACATAGGAGCACCTAAATACATAACAGATAAAAAGGGAAAATTTGATCTGAATACAGTCATGGTAGAAGACTTTAACTATCCATTAACATCACTGGACAGATCTTCCATACATAAAATTAATAAGACAACATAGAAATTAAATGATAAAATAGAACAATTTGTCTTGGTTAATATTTTCAGAACATTATATTTCCCTAAAATAGAATATACATTCTTCCCAAGCACACGTACCACATTTTCTAGGATAGATCATATACTTTGGCACAAAAGAAGCATTAACAATTTGAAGAAGATAGAAAATATTTGAAGCAACTTTTTCTGAACACAATACCATAAAAGTAGAAATTAACTACAGAAAAATAAAGGAGAAATAAATGACAGCATGGAGATTAAACAACATACTACTTTAAAAAAAAAATGGGTGGATGATGAAATCAAAGAAGAAATAAAAAAACACAGTGAGACAAATGATGATGAAAACACAACCACACAGAACCTATGGGATCCAGAAAAGGCAGTGCTTAGAGGGAAGTTTATAGCGAGAGAATCAGGTCTACCTCAAAAAAGAGGAACAACTGCAATAAACAATCAAACTTACCACCTAAAAGAATTAGAAAAAGAAGAGCAAAAAATAACAAAAGTAAGCAGAAGGAAGGAAATAATAAAGATCAGGGAGGAAATAAATAAAATAGAGATATTAGAAACATTTGAAAAAATCAAGCCAAGAGATGGTTTCTTGAAAGAGTAAACACAATTGACAAAATTATGCTCTATGCTGGAAATTGACACAACAATGCAAACTGACTATAACTCAATAAAATAAAAATTAAAAAATAAATATATTAACAAAAGAAAAAAGAAAAGGTAGTTTCTACTCACCAGACTGGAGGAGGGGACTGCACCCCATGCGGGGTCACACCCCATGGGAAAGCCTGGGGTCAGGATCGGAGGAGCAGGGTGCTGTGGACAGGATATGTCACAGGGTTTCTGCAGGAGGGGAGGGTGAGGCATGTAAGCAGGCTGAGGACTGGCCATTTGAGTAAGTTCATGGGCTCTGGGGTGGAGGGGCTCCCCCAAGTGTCTGGACTTGACTCTGGGTGAGTTGGGCAGGTGGACAGTGGCTCAGTGTGAGTCCAAGTCCAGTGGAGGGGGTAGTGTGTTAGATCTAGAAGGACTGCTTCTGGGGTGGGAGGGCCCAAAAGGGAGGCAGGAGGCCAAGTCCAGTTGACTGAGAACAGGGTGTGTCCTGCATAGGCCTGCAGGGCAGACGAAAGCATCCAGTCTACAGAAGGTGGAAACACGGTCCATACAAGGGCTCAGCTCAGATGTCACCCCCTCAGAGGAGCCTTCCCTGCCTGCACAGTCTACAGGGACAGCCTCCTCCATGCACATCTCCCCAGCAGACAACTTCTCCATTTCCTGCATAGCATTCAGGACCCGGGCCCCTTCTCCACGCCCAGCCATGGTTCCACTGCCCTGAGGAAAAGCCCTCACAGGAGCCATCAAGCCCTGCAAGACCTGGGCCCCACCTCTCTGTCTCTTCTGCCACCACTGTCTCCACCTCGCCCTCTTCTCCTCCACTCCTGCACTCCTGACTTCCCCCAGCCCTGTGTGCTGTCCAGAGCACGTGTCCCTCCTAACATGCTGTGTGTGCTCACTGTGTCTCATCCACTGCATGCCTCCCACCCAGGTCAGTATCCAGTGCACAGTAGGGCTCAGTAAGTAGAGAATGAATGACTCTTACCATCACTGCTGGGAAAACTTTTGTCTGTGGCCTACTGTGATCACACACCCGTCACACATTCGCTGACGTCCTACTGTGTGTTGGGCGGGTTCCAGATACCGGGCACAGCAGGTAGTGAAGCAGGCAGGTCTCCATTCTCATGCAGCAGACAGCCTGGTGGGGGACACAGAGAAAATTAAGTAAAATATGCACAGTGTCCGGAGGTGATATGTTCCATGGAGAAAAATAAGGTCAGGGAGGACATTTGAGCAGATTCCTGGAGGTGTTTAAGAAGCAGGCAGAGAGAGATCCTGGCTGAAACAGCAGCCAGCGCAAAGGCCCTGAGGCCACAGTGGGATGCGCGTGGAGGGTCTTAGTTATCCGTGTGAGTTCTTAGTCCTGCCGTGAGTATGTATGTTGCTTTTATTTGTAAACCTTGATTTCACCTTTATAGCAAATTAACCTGCATCATCAATCTGCATAATTTAGCCAATTCTGTTTCAGGTGTTGTGGGCACAATGGCGGGCTAGTTACTAGGGTTGGTAAAGAATTACCAGCATCTGAGAAGGGTTTAGGAAAGTTTAATAGGGACACTGCTATAGGCAACATCAAGCCACACAGGCAAGAGGTGCCTACACGAGGGCCAAGGTTGAGTTTGTGGGGTCTGTTATTGGGGGGGTGCTGTGCACACAAGGAGGAGGGGGCTGCATGATCAATTCTTGCACAGGTACCTGGTTGGTTGTGAGATCTGACAGGGGCTTCTCTGAACAACAGGCTTTACCACTTTAATAAGGGCAGGATGTGAGGCCTCTCTTCCTAGGGCAATGAGTTTTCATAGGGTAAACACACAGCAAGAGAAGATGTTTTATAGCTTGTGGAAATGCAGGTGTGCAAAGGGTCCTGCAGTGGGGAGTGGGAGGTAAGGTGCCACTGGGCTCTAGGCACACAGAGAGCCCAGGGGTGAGGGTGTATGACTCTAAAGAGTGCCAGCTGGCTTCACACCAGGGACTTTATGTGGAAACAGGAGACTCTAGGTTGTCAGCACGTGTCTACTCAGTGAGCTCCCTAAGTCTAGCTCTGTCAGGCACCATGTGAAATGAACATGAAGGTCCCCACCCTGAGGACCCCAATGAATGAACATCTTGACATCCTCAAGCCCCTTACCCTGCACCACCGCCCCACCTCATCTGGGTCTCAGGCTCTGACCCTGACATCAGTGGCAACTTTGTTCCCTATATCCAGCTCCTCTGGACGTCTCTGTGATGAGCTGTTCCATGTCAGCGAGCCCCAAACTGAGCTCTGCCTTTACCCCATGAATGCTTCCTCCCTGTGAAGCCCCTTGTGAAGGAGCCACCACTAGCAGGATCCTTCAGCCCTGAGTCTCTTCCTTCCCCACCCCTCCGATTTCCCCCAGCCCATGATCCCCTCTGGAGGTCCCTATTATCCTCTCCCTCCCACTTCAGTCTTGGGCTGCACACCAAATCCCTCTTCACAATCTCCCACAAGACAGGTCCAGGTCCACTTGGGGACACTGAGGTGACACAGGTGGGTGTTGCTGGGAATGAAGAGCAGGATCCTGGAGCAGAGGAGAGGCAAGGGCTCCCAATCCACCAGAACACAGGCTAAAGTGGGGGCAAGACACCCATAAAGGGTGAGGCAGGCATCACACTGCAGCCCCGCCCTTTGCTCCCCCAGGGTGCCCTGTGTTTCCTGCTTTGGCCTGGGGGACTTCCCCCCTCACTCTCTGTTAGAGGGGTGCCCATTCATTCATTCACACCCTCATTCACCATGTACATGGGTCCTGCTCAGTGCCAGGCCTCAGCTGGATGACAGCTCATCCTTGGGGACACAGCTCAGATCTCACCTCCTCCATGAAGCACTTCTGGATTCCCACACCTCCTGAAGTTCCTCTGGCCTCAGTTGGGACCACTAGGGCTGAGACCACACTCTGATTACCTCCCAAGTCTGTGATCTCTGTGAAAGCCCTGGGCTCAATGTGGAAAGAGACTCAGAAAAATGGGGCCAAAAGGGGCTAAGAAAAATGTTACTAGTTCTCTATTACAGAGAAGGGCACTGAGCAGAGAGAGGGCAGTGTCCAACCAAAGCCACAGAGGAGGGTCTCAGTGAGCCCTCCCATTGCCCTGTTACTAGTTCTCTGTTACAAATGAGGACACTGAGCCACAGAGAGGGAGCAGAGCCCTGCTATAGCCTTGGCCCCACAGCCTGTGTCCTTTATGACTAGCTCCATGCTGCCAGCAGGGGTATGGGCCTGGAATGGAGGTTGAAAGCAGCCTGACCCCCAGGACCCCTTCATACACAAAGTCAGTCTCAGGAAACACCCCTCATGACCTACACTACACCCCTGTGATTGGGACCTGATTGCTGTTCCTGGAAGCTGGCTGGGCTTCCCTGTGAATTGGCCCAGGAGTTGCTTGGGACAGACACAGGGCCCCTGAGGCTCCCTGTCCCCAGATGAGCAGCTCTGGGCCCCTTGACTGTCCCTGGCAGAGGCCTGATGACATAAGGTGTTGGCCGGGTAGCCAGCTGTGGAGATGAGGAAATGGGAGCAACATGCAGGTACATGCAGAGGTTCAGGTATTCACTCAACAATCATTGATTCAGGCCTTGCAGTGTGGCTAGCCTGGGCCCAGGCCTGGGTGTCCAGTAGTGAATACAGTCAACCCCTTGAGACTTCTGGGAAAGCAGTGCTCAGAGAAACGGGCCCTCAGTGCCCCATCCTGCTCCCCTTGAACAATCACACTGAGATGAGGCTGCAGCCATGGGTCCCAGTGGAGGGTGAAGGGAGGAAGGAAACCCAGAGTGGGCACTGACCATGAGCCTGGACACTGGAACCAGATGACCTGGGCTCTGTAATCTGGGGTGGTCACCTCCCATGTTCTCTCTGTGCCTCAGTTACTTCTTCTGCAGAAATGTGTGATAATGCCTGTCCCTGCCCCACAGATTTTCATGAGTCAGTGATCTTCTCTTATGCGTGTAGGACAGTGCCTGGCTATGGGTCAGGATCCTGCTCACCTCACAATAGTCTGTCCCACTTTAAAGATGAGAAAGCCAAGGCTAAGGGGGTTATGAGACCAGCCTGGGCTAGCCCCCTTCTCATGCTCTGCTGTCCAGGTCTCCTGCTTTTACATCATCCCTCTGCCACCATATCCACCCAGCAAAGTAGGTGCTGAGAATCTGAGCAAATCAGAGTATGAACGGAGGCACACCCTCTCCCCAACTTGGGCTCTTGGGGCGGTGGGCAGGATGGGGATATCGGGCTCCCCCAGACTGTCCAGGAGGCCCAGCATGTCCGTCACCTCATTTCCACTCAACACGGAGTAGGTGTGTGTCCAAGGGCCAGAGGGCGATGGAGTAACCCAGGGTGGGTGGATGCTAGGTAGGTGTGGGAGGCACAGATTGGCCCCTGGAAGACAGTGTCCAGGCAGCCAAGGTGTAGGGAATGAGGGTGCCCAGAAGGGGCAGAGGACAGAGTCCAGCCTGGACACCACCCCCTGCTGGACCCTGATCTGGGGTGAGAATTGGGACAAGCCAGGGCCCCGCTAGGACTCCTCATCCAGCAAAGAGGTGAGGAAAAGTTAAGGAGACAATGGAGGCTGACCCCACCATGCTCCCTGTGTGAGGGCGCTGCTTCCAGGATCCTGGAGGTTCCTTAGACCCTTGTGAAGTGGCTGCTGTTTCCAGCCCCATGTGGGCAGAAGAACTGAGGCAGGGAGGACAGAGTGACTCAGGACAGAGCTAGGATTCATCCAAGAGTGTGTGCTGGGCCTCTCACTGAGAGCAGCCTCTGGGCATCATGGACTCAGGAAGTGTCTTGTCCTTCCTCTTAAGGCTCCTGGCATCTTAGGCAGGAAAGATCCCAGTGCCCATACCTGGGCCTCTCTGGGTGATGCTGACATGTGGGATCATGATGGTCCTGGGAAAGGAGAGAGAATGTAGGCTGGGCGTCAGGTCTGCATCAGACCCTAATGATGCCCCTAATATTGTGTGACCTGGAAACTCCCTGACCTCTCTGTGCCTGGCTTTCCAGCTCTGACTCAGAGGACTGCTGTGCTTGGCACACAGTAGGACCTCAATCAGAGGAA
Organism: Camelus dromedarius; assembly: GCF_036321535.1. Classification (NCBI taxonomy): domain Eukaryota; kingdom Metazoa; phylum Chordata; class Mammalia; order Artiodactyla; family Camelidae; genus Camelus; species Camelus dromedarius. Next base: position 800,556 of record NW_026989801.1, read on the forward strand.
AAAGCCAGCCCTTCCCCAGGAACCTCTCCTCTTACATGCCCAAAGCTAAGCCCATGTGCCACACATCACCAGAGCTGATACTTGACAAACAGGGCAAGTGAAATCCAGCAACCCCTCCCTCCTGCCTGAGGCCCTTCCCTTCTCAGTGACAGTGGCTCAGAGCAGGTCTCTGCATCCCAGAAGTCTGAACTGAGCCTTGTGACCTGGAGGAGTCCCTGTTCCACACAACTTTGTTTCCAGGTCCTTCCAACAAGACACAAGAGCACCTGGTCAGTCTCTTAGCTGCAAGGTCCTCCCTTTGCAAATTCCCCCATCACATCCGGGCTAGAAGATGTGAGTTCCAGGGCACATGACCATCCAAATGATGACTTCAGGGAAACATCCCTGCCCACACTGCACTCTTCAGAGCCCACCTTCTAAAAGAAGGGGTAGTGACCCACAGTTGTGCACAGTTTTATCACAACACAGCCCTCACCCACCCACCATTGGAAACATGTGAGAAGCAGAGATTCCCAAGTGCCTGGACCCCTGTCATCCAGAAAGCAGAGGTTAGGGTAACAGACAGAAGGGGAGAAAGTACTTTCATACTATATATCTGATAAGGGGTTAACACCCAAAACATATAAATAACTCTTACAATTCAACAGCAAAAAAACAAGCAATCTGATTTAAAAAATGGGCAGAGGAACTGAATAGACATTTTTCCAAAGAAGACACACAGATGTCTAACAGGTACATGAAAAGGTGCTCAACATCACTCACCATCAGGGAAATGCAAATCAAAACCACAATGAGATATCCCCTCCCACCTGTCAGGGTGGGTGTTATCAAAATACAAGAGATAACAAGTGATGGTGGTGGTGTGAAGAAAAGGGAAACTTCTGCAATGTTGGTGGGAATGTAAATTGGTGCCATCACTCTGGAAAAGAGTAAGAAGACTCCCCCAAAATTTAAAATTAGAACTTCCATATGATCCAGCAAGTCCACTGCTGGGAATATATCCAAAGGAAATGAAATCACTATGTCAATGAGACAACTGCACCCTCACGTTCACTGTATCATTATTTACAATAACCAAGATATGTAAACAACCTAAGTGTCCATCAACAGATGAATGGATACAGAAAACGTGACGCATATATATGTATATATAATGGAATCTTATTCAGACATTAAAAAAATGAAATCCTGCCATTTGTGACAACTTGGATGGACCTTCAGGGTATTATGCTAAGTGAAAGAAATAAGACAGAGAAAGACAAATACCTATGATCTCATTTACATGTGGAATCTACAAAATAAACCGAAACCCATAGAAACAGAGATCAGGTTGGTGGTTGCCAGAGGTGAGTCAGGGGGTGATTGAAATTCGGGAAGATAATCAAAATGTACAAACTTCCAGTTAGAAGATAAACAAGTCCTGGGGACATAATGTACTGCAAGGTGACTGTAGTTAACAACACTGCGTTGTGCATTTGATAGTTGTTAAGATAGTACCTCTTAAAATTTCTGATCACAAGGAAAATAGTGTGTGACTATGGGTGATGACAGACGTCAAGTAAACATAATGCAGTGATCATTTCACAATATGCACATGTAACAAGTCATTATGCTGCACACCTAAAGCCAACAAAGTTATGTGACAATTGTATCTCAGGAATAATTATCCCAGGAAGCGGGGGTGCAAGCCTGGATTACCTACTGCAGGAGCTGCCTTTGCCCTCCAACAGCAGAGAGTGGTAGTTGTGACAGGGACTGTAGGTCCCTCAAAGCCTAGAATGTTTACTGTCTGGACCTTCACAGGGAGAGTGTGCAGACCCTGCCCTGGAAGACGGTGGTCATGGCAGCAACAACGGCCTGCCTGTGTGCAGGCTCAGCCCAGACAGCTCCTGTGCTCTGCTGTCACCGCATTTACTTCCCTCCACACCCTCAGAGGGAGAGGCTTCAATGTTCCGATTTTACACATGAGAAAACTGAGGCTCATTTGCTTTGAATTATTGACCAAGTGGTGGGGGAAGCTTTGAACCCCAGTGTTCTGATTTCAAAGCCACATCTCAGTCCTGATTTTTAGAAGGTGGAGGTCCAGGCACTGGGGACCCTCCACCTTCCTCACTTGTAGTCTTACTCCAGGGCTGCCATCCCCGAGGCGTCTGGGTGAACACATTTAATCCGCTTACTCTGCACCAGCTGAGCCCTTGGCTGCCAGTCTGTTGTCGCTGCCTGACACCAGCTGAGTTTTACAAGTGAACCATCACCCCCTGCCAGCCCACCTGCCCTGCTATGTGGGGCAGACCACTCCTAGCCTGGTCATTCTAAACCCTTAGCTCACACATTTGCACAACTGCATCGAAAGGGCCCTACTCCCTGTGTGGAGGTATCGACAAGGGGAAGGGAGGGGAGTTTTGGGTGGCCCCTTACTCTGAAGGTGACACATGACAGGACATGTTCATGTCCATAATGGCACTCAATTTGAAGCTAAGAACATGGTCACAGCGAGGGGTAAAAGCTGAGAGGCTACAAGGCTGCTGAGAAAGGGGCTTGACTATTGAATTGTAAATGTGTAATTTAATTTAAAAATTAGCCCCCTGGGTGATAAGAATTTGCCCCTAAGGGCAAAATTGGCCACCTGACCCCTGGGAACCCCTCAATTCCAGGATGTAATCATCTGAGCATGGAGGGGGCTTAAATTGGGGTGCTGTCCTCTCAGTCATGGTGCACCTGCCCATGTATGCACCCATGAACTGCAGTTCTCACACATCAAGGCACCTCTCATGCCCTGCCAAGGAGGTCCAGGTCATAAGGAAGGGATGACAGACTGTGAGGTCACACGTGTGCCCCTGCAGGGGTGAATGTTGTATAGGGAAGAGCCACCCCCCACTCTCACCTCCAGGAGGGGTGCTGGAGGGAGGACTCCTGAGCCCCTAGGCTTAGCAAGCATCCTGGCTGAGGGTGGGGAGGCTGTCCACTCTGAAGTCATAGGTCAGATGGTAGATTGGGGTCCCACCCCCACAGCTCACCAGTGAGACCGTCTAGTCTGTTTTCTCTGTAAACTGGAACCCAGTCACCCTCACCCTCAGAAGTGGGGGCAGCCTGTGTAAATTACAACACAAAGCCCTGGGCTGTTTCAGGTGCCCGGGGGTGTCCAGCCCCCCTAGGCCGGGCAGGTGGGAGAGGAGATATATGAGTTAGCAGGTGTGAGAGCAGAGTTGAGACTTGGCTGAGTGCATGCACTCTAATATCCAGGAACTGCGAGCTACAACTAGCAAATCTGTTCACTGAGGCCATGTGTACTCTCCCTTGTCATTTACAATCCCCTGTTTGAACAGAGGCCTCTGGAGTCTATTAGCCACATTGTTGCCTGTCACCACACTGTTTGAGTTCCAGGGTCTCCATTTAGCCAGCTTGAAGGAATAGTCAAACTTTTTCTTAAAACCAGTGACAGAAAACCAAAGTGGCTTAAAGAAGCAAACAGGGCAGGAGAGAATGACTTACCTAACTGAGACATCCACAGGGAGATAGCTTCAGGCAGGGCTGTACCTGGTGCTCAGTGACATCAGCAGAAGTCATCCTTCCCCACCTCTGGGCTCTGCCACTGGTGTCATCTTCACATGGCTCTGCCTTTATGAGAGCAAGATAGTCACCAACTGCCACAGGCTGACATCATCACCCCTCAACTCCCAACTGAAATAGAACTTCTCTGCTCCCAGGATTCCAGTAACTAGGCCTGACCTCCGTGGAGCCTGATAGGGCTGGTGCCCAGCCCTGAGCCAATCACCGTGGCCAGGGAGGATGGAAAATGCTGATTGGCCAGATCAAGGCCATGTGACCATCCTCTCCAGGAAACCTGTGAGCTGTTCACCTGTTTTCAGGTTGGGAGAGTGTGATGTCTCCCAGAGGATCCTGCTACTAGTACAACCTGCAGGTGGCACAATGAGCTGAAATGAGCCTGTCTGCTTGGTGACAAGTGACAGGTCACTTAGTGGTTCCCTGCTCCAGGGAGGGAGGCATGTCCAAACAGTATTGGGGCTTCAGAGCCAGAATGTAGTAGAAAAGCCTCCCAGTCTCCCAAAAGGTGGGAAAGTGAGCAGTGACACTGGAAAGGCACTCCTCTCTGTGGCCCTTGGCTTTCTCCTTGTTACAGTGGAGAGTGCAGTGTTGCCCCTGACAGCCCACTTCCCTGCTGGGAGGCCTTTGCAACAGGTGGAGAGTGCTTGGAAAAGCCCACTTATTCTGAGGAACTGTTATTGCTCCTGGTGGCATTATTATTTTCATGTCACTTGTGAGGTGGGCCCTGAGGGGTCCCTGATCTGGGGGCACAGACACCCACAGAAACTTGGCCCAGTATTGCTGTTCATTCAACAATGACTTACCGAGCACCTACTGTGTGTCAGATTCCCAGGGTAGAGCAGTGGTGTTGACAGCACAAGCCCCTGCCTCACCTCATCTCTGCATCCCAGGTGGGGTCACCAGAATGGGAGTTCAGGAAGCAGAGGACGTGGCCGAAGCCTTGTGGGAACCCCTGGGTTTTTCTCTGTGCTGAGGGCACTAGCAGCACACCGATTGTGGGACTCAGTACCCGCAGGACCTAGCATTGATGGGTAAAGGAGAGAGGCATTTCTACAAGCCCATCCTCACTAACCCCAGGCTCCAGAGGGCAGCTCCACTCTGCTCAACCCAAGGGGGCATCTTCCACCATCCTGATCACCCTCTGGTATTACTCCCCGCTCAGATACACTTTTCCCTGTGGCAGCTACACTCAGAATATGTGTTTGTTTCTCTCCCATGTGGTTAAGTGGACTTCAGACACATGATAGTGATGGAGTGGCTAAGCCTCTGGGCAGATTGCTGGGTGACCCGTGGAAATTGCTGCACATGGTGAGCTCCCTTCTGCCAACCAATGGGCCAGGCCCCACCACTTCTGTCTGTTCTACCTCACTTAATCTGCACAGACACTCTGTGCAGGACATCCTGTTATCCCCCATCTCTGATGACCTTGGGTGGACAAAGCTTGGATTTGAGAAAGTTGCCCAGGTCACATTGTTGACAAGTGGGGAGCTGGGGATTTGCACCCTGGTCCCAGGATTCTGGATCATGGAAAGGCCTGGGTGGGGCAGCTTATTGCCAAGGGAAGTCCTGCCCAAGCCTCTCCCATGAGAGCCCACCCAACAGCACATCTAGCAGAGTCAGCATTTCCTGGACCAGATGGACAGAACCTCAAAACTTCTTTGCAGATTGTTTCCATGTTCTTTTGCAAACACAGAAAGGCCACAGGCCAGGGAAGGATAAGGCCAAGAGTGTTTTCATTGGGGAGAGTGAAGGACAAGTGTGAAGACACACAGCACTCCCAGCAGCCTTCTCGGCAGAGCCTGCCACTGGGTGAGCAGCTACCATGACTACCTATCATAACACTGTGATGTTCATGCCTGTACAACCCTGCCTGTGAGAAGAGCAAAGTGAAGCTCAGAGAGGTGTGGGGACACTCCAAAGACAAACAGATAAGGTGGGATCATCACCACCATGCTGTGCTGGGACAGGCAGTCACCTGTCACACTGCTCATGCATGGCCTGCTGGGAGTAGTGAAGGCCTGATAGGAGCACAGGAACACTGTGGTGAAGGTGATGTTTCTACCTGGGACAGCTGGTACCGGGGACTCTAGCTGATTCTTCATTGTGCCTGCTTTGAGTGTCAGAATGTTGCAGCCTCATGTAGGGGAAGGGCTGTCTCCTTTCCACACCGGTGCACAAGGAAGAGCATGCACACACTGGCATCACCATAGACCACCGGCAGGATCAGGATCTGGAGCTCAGAGCAGAAACTGCCAACACCAGGAACTGGTGCAAGAGGAGGACCTGAGTGCCCCCTGAAACATTTCTAATTTTAAAAACATACTTAATTAGGGGGAAGTGATAAACAGTTGATCCCTTCAAAATATTCTGTTTTCCAAGGAACAATAGCACCTCAGCATTATAAGAGGATTAACTCAGTCGTCAATAACCATCACTATAGGTATGAGAAAACAGTGTTAGGAGTTACAAAAGGGTCTCAAGATCATGCAGGTCATAACTGAGAACCGTCCAAAGCATGTGCTGCATGATAGCCTCTCTAAGCTACCTGAGGCTTGGTCTGCTCCTGACACAGGGCAGATGGTTCTGAGAAAACTACACTCCTCAGGGGACCCCAGGGAGTTGACAGAGTTGAGTTTGGGTTCCTGATCATCTTCTAAGTCTGGAATTTTGAGATTCTTCTGCACCTGTCCTTCCTCCAGAACAGAATCTGATTCAGGCGGGATTCCAAAGACTGAGGCATGTGCCAGGCAAGAGAGCAGGCGTGGCTGGATGAGCGCATCGCCAGTGCCACCAACAAAGAGGCCAGGGCACTGAGATTTCCAGTGATTTAGCATCCTGGCTGGGAGGGGTCATGTGTTCTACAGTGAGTTCTGAGTATACTGCACCGACCTCGAGGACCTGCAGGGGGCGCGCGAAGCCAGCGTGTCTTAGGTGGCGGTGCGCATGCGCAGTCCGCGTCAGCAGCCAGCATCTTCCCTGGGGGCGGAGCTTGTTTTCCTCAGCACTGAGCGGGCGGCGCCATGGAGGCCTCAGGACAGCGCTGCCTGCGTGTCCGCGGGAGGAGGACGCTCCCCGCCCGCTGTCTGAAGTTACTCCGGTTTCCCACGGCCTGAGCCCGCTTCCTGCCGGGGTGTGTGTGGACCTGACCGAGCTAGGGCCCCGGCCGGCTGGGCAGGAGGGGACGGGTGTGCTGGCGTGCCCGCTTCGACTATTCTCGCCCGCCGAGAGCGGGTGAGTGTCCTCGTCCCTGGTCCTCACTGCCCGGGTCCCCGCTCCCCCGTGTGATCGGGGGTGTGTACACCGCGGGTCAGGAGCGGGGACGCAGGTGTAATGGGAAAGGGGCTGAGAAAGTACTGAAAGAGTTAAAGAGAAGTGTGTAAATCACATTATGTTAATTTTTATATTTTAAGTGTGTCAAAGTCAGAGTTTATCATGCTTTTACTTTCTTGTCTTTAAAGGCATGCAATCATTTATTTTATACTTAAAATATGCTTCTCAGCTTGTCTCGTTTTCAAGTCAAAATACTGCCATGGTTGACATTTTCTCATAATATAGTGACAATCTTCAACATGTGTGAATATAAACTCATCGAAAAAATCTTGCACAATTCCATGGTGAGTAGTCTTGTTAAAAATAATATCCGGGCCATTACTAAATTATTACAAAAATATAAATTTTTTGAATCACTTTTAGAAGTTCCACACACAGTGGTATTTTTAAAACACCAACCACTGCATAGTGCTTAAGACCATTTAAGATGAAATATATTCAAACCTAAAACTTTAGAATACTCAAAAGGCAGGATAATGGCTGTTTTTTCATTGCAAATACATTTTTTCTTCGTAAGTGCAAAATACGAAGGTATTCAGCTAAATTTTGTATATCTTTATTCAAAAGGTGAAATTAGAATATAATCTCATTTTTTATTTTAAGGCTATATTTCCCATAAAAATTGGTATTTTTATCTGTAGGATTTTAATTGTCCATTCATTTGTTTTTTCTTTTGGTTTATTTTCTTTAACAGAGAGTGCATTTTTGTGTCTTGTTAAGAGTTTTTAATTCTCCTAACTTATTCCAAGAGACTTTCTCACACTGATAGTAAATAAGGGGAGAGCCCTTATAGTAACTGTGCATCTTTTCATGTAGTCAGGATTTTTTTTTTTTTGGATGACTTTTTTTTTACAACTTCCACTTGGTTCACAATATTCCTATTATGACAACTCAATAAAAAATTGTAATCTATTTACACCAAGATACTTATGTCAGCACAGTGCTTTTGCTGATATGATTTTACATTAGATTATAATATTTTATTTGATTTACATATATACTAATACATATTTTACATATGTACACACATATATGAATATCTCCTAAATGCCATTAATTTGCATGGGGTGGTAGCTGGTAACATGTGATCTTTCTGACCATTGGTTATTCTTATGTGTGTCTAACGTACTTCTTAGAACAGATACTAGAACATCACACCTCTCATTATACAATATTTTAAAGGTTATCTTTTTTTAATTATTTTTAAACATTTTTTATTGAGTAATAGTCATTTTACAATGTTATGACAAATTCCAGTGTAGAACACAATTTTTCAGTTATACATGAACGTACATACATTCATTGTCACTTTTTTTTTTTTTGCTGTGAGTTACCACAAGATCTTGCATATATTTAAGATTCCACACATGAGTGATCTCATATGGTATTCCTCTTTCTCTTTCTGTTCTGCTCCACCTAGAATAACATTCTCCAGGAGCATCCATGTCTCTGCAAATGGCGTTATGTTGTCAGTTTTTGTGGCTGAATAGTATCCCATCATATAAATATCCCACATCTTTATCCAGTCATCTGTTGATGGACATTTTAGGCTGTTTCCATGTCTTAGCTGTTGTAAATAGTGTAGAGAAATCAGCTGAAAACCTTATGGGTGTTCCCTTGTAACTCACTCTTTGTTTTTCTCTCGCTTCCTTTAGGATCATTTCTTTATCCTTGACTCTGGCTATCTTGATTAAGATATGCCTTGGTGTGGGTATGTTTGGGTTCTTCCTGTTTGGGAACCTCTGAGCCTCCTGTGCTTGGATATGATTCCTTCTTTAGGTCTGGGAAGTTTTCAGTCATGAATCCTTCCCATACCTTTTCAATCCCCTTTGTTCTTTTTCCCCTTCTGGAACTCCTATTATGCATAGATTGGCACACTTTATATTACACCATAGGTCCCGTATATTGTTTTCATTGTTTTTTATTTGTTTTTCTCTCAGCTGTTCTGATTGGGTGCTTCCTGTTGTCCTGTCTTCTAGATCACATATTTGTTCTTCTGTATTTTCTAGTCTGCTTTGCACAGCCTTTAGGTCAGCTCTCATCTCAGACAATGAGTTTACTAATTCTACTTGGTTCTTCTTTATAGTTTCTATTTCATTTTTGACATATTTTATATCCCTAAACACTATTTTTTTTAGTTCCTTCAGTACTTTGATCACTCTTTTTTTGAAACCTTGATCTAGTAGGCCATCAATGTCTTTTTCCTTGATCATGCTTTCAGGGGATTTCTCTTGATCTTTTAATTGGGAGTGGTTTCTCTGCTTCTTCACATTGCTCATATCTCTCTGGCACCGTGGCTTAAGGAGTATCACTTACCTACTTAACCTGGAGATGGTGTGCCCTTAATGATTTGATCGACAGGTCTTTGTGTCTTCGCCCTGCTTCGCGAACTCAGCTTGCTGTTTCATAGGCCTTCTGTTGGCGCCCTCATCTGTGCTGCTCTCAGTGGCTGTTGCCTAGCAGATTGTGTCCCCTCCTAACACTAGGTCAGGAGCTGAGCTCTTACCCGGTGGGCGGGCAGGTCACTCCCCCTCCTGATGCCACAGTCAGATGCTGTGATCAGGGGGAGGCAGGTGGGCAGATCACACCCCGTCCCAGCACCGTGTTCAGGTGCTGTGTTCCTGCCAGGAAGGTGGGTGGCTGCCCACCTGCCCTCTCCTCGTGCTGGTCACTCTGCTGCTCTGTGCAGCTGCCTGCTCTGCCTCGGGTAGGCGGTCTGTAGGTGGGCTCGGGGAAGACTGCGGAACAGCCCCAACTATGCTCTGTGCCAAATCTGAGCTCCTTGTTTCTCTTGGCAGCACAAGTTCTCTGAGGTGTCAGGGTAGAAAGATCATCTCTGCCTCGGGCTATAAACAAGTCTCAGTCCTGCCTAGGAGGTTGTGGAGCCCCCACGTGCAGATTCAGGCCTCAGCCCCGCCCCCGCCCAGGCACTATGCACAGGAGGAGATGGTAGCTGTGGCTGAGCCCTGCCTCTCTTCTTGCGAGATGTGCCAGTAATGGCACAGGTCTGAGGAGACAAAGGCTACAGCACCCCTCCCCCCAGGGCACATGCCTGTTTACAGTTTTGTTTACCTTCTGAGTTAAAATTTACCTGACAATGAAATGTATAAATTAGGCTTTTGAGGTTCATCCTTGTATCAGTAGTTGATTCTTTTTTATTGTTGAGTAGTATTTCATTGTTTGAATATACTATCATTTGTTTTATCCATTCTCCTACTGATAAATACTTGGGCTTTGGATATCTTTTTTTGCAAGCAAAATTTTTTTTAAAAAATGCAAATATAGTATACATGCTTAAATGTGAACACATCTTAAATATACAGCTCAGTGATTTTTCACAAAGTAAACACATCTATGTAACCTTCATCCAGTCAAGAAACAGGACATTGCTGTTCCACTTTGGGTTTCTTCCCAGTTACTACGGCACCCCTTTGATGGACTCACCATCCTAAATTCAGCCACCATGGATTGGTTTTTTTGCTTTTGAAATTTTTGGTCCCGTACTTTCCACTCAACATTATGTAAGATTCATCCACTAGTGTTTTCTGTAAACTAGTATATTTTTTTATTGCTTTAAAGTATACAACTTGTATGCATGTGCCACCACTTATGGTTATGTATTTATTGTTGACAAGTGTTTGGGTCATTTTCTATTTGGGGGTATAACAAATAGTGATTATGAGAATTTTCTGGATGTCCTTTGGTGCTCAGATGTAGAAGTTTCTGAAGGGTACACACATGGGTTACCCTTGGTAATAGGGTGTGGGTGTGTGTGTATGTGTATGTGTGTGTGTGTACATATATACACACACACACACACACACATATATAACTTTCATTCAAAAAGCCTATTTCCAAAGTATATGTAAGAATCTATATTCCCCCTGGCCATGTGTAAGAGTCCCCATTGCTTGTTGCCCTCACCAATGCTTCATATCACTTAACAACTAACTATTGTAGTGGATGTCTAATGGTGTTCCAAGTGTGGTTTTAGTACGTATTTCCATTATTACTAAAGAGGTCAGCCCCTTTTCATAGCTTATGTGGATTTTTTTGTGTGTTTGTGAAGCACCTGTTCAATTATTTTGCATATTTTAATATTGAGGTTCTGCCTTTTTCTCCACTGGTTTTTGTTCTTTATATGCTCTAGATACAAGTCTTTTGTTGGATATAGGTATAGTAAATATATTTTCCCACCGTGTGGCTTAGCTTTTCACTTTCTTAATGGTATCTCTTGATAAAAATAATTCTTAATTTTACTGAAGTCCAACTTAAAACTCTTCTTTTATGTTTCATGCTTTGTCTGGTTTAAGAAATCTTTGCCACTTCAAAGTCATTAAACTATCTCCTACACTATTTTCTAGATGCTTTATTTTGGTGGGGGATTAGGTTATTTATTTTTATGGAGGTACTGGGAGTTGAACCCAAGACCTTATGCATGCTAAGCACACATTCCACCTGAGCTTTACCCTCCCCCAGATGCTTTGCTTTATGTTTCAAATATATTAGATTTATAATCTATCTAAAGTTACTGTTCATGTATGGTACAGGGTTTAATTCAATGCTGTTCCATTGGTCTATATGTCTAACTTTAGGTAGTTATCACATAGACTTAATATTGTTTTATAAGTCCTTTAACATTGTTCTTTAATATCATCTTGGCTATTGTTGGCCCTTCACGCTTCTCTATGTATTTAGAATCAGCTTGTCAAGTTCTACAAAAAAACAGTAACAACAATTAACTGTTGGGGATTTTGATGTGCACATATAAAACTTTGAATCAGTTGAAGGGGAACTGACATCTTTAAAATGCTGAGCCCTCCAATCCATAAAGTTGGATTAACTCCCCTATATTTATTTTTATCACTGCTGTAACAAATTATCACAAATTTTGCAGCTTAAAGCAACACAAGCTTATTATTTTATGGTTCTGTAGGTCAAGTCAGGAACAGGTATCATTTGGCTAAAAATCAAGATGTCAGCAGGGCTGTATGCCCTTCTGTAGGTCAAAGGAAGAATATATTTCCTTGTCTTTTCCAGCTTCTAGAGTTCACCCACATTTCTTTACCCATGGCCCTTCCTCTATCTTCAAAGCTAACAGCTTTACAGCTTTCTAATCCTTCTTCCAAAGTCATATCTTTCTGACCACAGCTGGGAAAGATTTTCAATTTTTAAGGACTCCTGTTGTTAGACTAGGCCCATGTAGATAATCCAGGCTAATCTCCCTGTCTCAGAGTCCTTAACCTGATACATCTGCAAAATCCCCTTTGCCATGTAAAATAACATATTCACAGATTTCAGGATTAGAGCATGGATATAGGTAGGGGTCAGTGTGGTGCACTATTCTGCTTATCAAACTGTTTAACATTTGACGCTTTCTGACAAACGTACAAGATAGAAGATCCTGATCATGTTTAGAGTGCTTCCTCTGCAAAATATTGGGCACTGAGTTTATTTGAAAGGACTGAAAACAATATTACCACAGGAATGGTTTCCTAATTCTACTGACATTTACTTACTTTATACTTAAATACCCAAAATGGTCAGCCAGGAGTGGGATCTTGGCAAATAAAATAAAAGTATAATTCAAGCTTTTATCACTGAATTTACTAGCTAATTCTATTTTAGAAACAGACAGAAAATAAAACAATTTAGAGTAAGTCTGATTACTTATATATTAAGTGAAAATTAAGTTTTAAAAGCATGTCTGAATATGGGATAAAGTAAGCATCATAAAATGTAATGTTAATATTTAGTACCTGCAAATCTCAAACTCCCAATTTATAAACAAGTTCATACTGTATAGCACAAGGAACTATATCCAATACTGTTTTGTAGTAACTTATGGTGAAAAAGAGTATGAAAATTAATATATGTATGTTCATGTATGACTGAAGCATTGTGCTGTACACCAGAAATTGACACATTGTAAACTGACTACATATATATATATTTGAAAGGGCTGAAAGGACTATATATACCAAGAAAAAAAATTAGATTGATAACCAACAAAAAAATCTGTCAGTAATATAATGCTAGAAACACAGACACAAAAGAAAATCTCAGGCATACAACTGTTTATAGAGTCCTAGAAAAAATAGTGCCTATGCAAGCCCCTGAATAACATGAGAAAATAGGAAAGGCAATATAAAAGTTCAAAATGCTTTGCTATGTAAGAGCTGCAAGGTGACTCAGACACAAACTTAAGTGGTCAAAATGTTTATATAATTAATGATAACTTAAAGTAATTGAGGACATCATTTTAAATGAGATAAAAATAGCTGCTTAATTTCCATATTACTAAGCAAGTCATTTCTGTTTATAGTAGGTTTATATTATTTTTATATGTATTTATATTTTATAAAGACATCAACTTAGATCCTGGCTGATAACTGACAGTGGAGCAACTGATTGATTTAAATAGGTATCATAGACTTATCAGATTTCATATGCTTTAAATATACATTAATTATTAGCTGTCAGGAAGAGTTCAATTTTCATTTATTCTAACACAGCTGTGTCACAGGCAGGTTACTCTGTATTTACAATGGAGAATCATGATAGATATAAAGATATCAAGCCTTATTGAACTTCATAGGGGTGCTTTTATAAGAAAAGGAGAATAAAATAAGAAAAATCTAAAATACTACTTTTTTTATAGTGTTCTAACAGTTTTATCTTATTTTTATTTTTTTACTGAGTTATAGTCCGTTTACAATGTTGTGTCAATTTCTGGTGTACAGCACAATTTTTCAGTACTTTACGAATATACGTATATTTGTTTTCATATTTTTCCCCATGAGCTACTACAAAATTTTGAATATATTTCCCTGTGCTATACAGTATAAACTTGTTTATCTATTCTATATATACCTGTCAGTATTTACAAATCTTGAACTTCCAGTCTGTCCCTACTCACACCCTGTAAAATACTATTAAATCAACATATATTTATGAAGAACTATGAAAAATGGGAAACTATAAGTTGTTTCTTTAAATTGGAGCAAAGAGAACTACTTTAACTGGAAAATAGTTAAAATCTGGCAAGTTTTATGATTTCATGTTCACCCCTGACAGCTTTTTTTCCTCCTTTCTCCTTCAATCTTTTTTGGACCTTCTAAAGAATTAAATTAAAAAAAAGAAAGAAAGAAAGAAAGAAAGAAAGAATAAAAGAAAATTAAGAAACAGATTTGCATCTAAAATAACCTCCTAACTGGAAAGATTGTATACTTTGTGAAAAATTTACAGCTGCCGACTTATGATCTATGTCTCTGTCCACACTGCCTTACTTGTTAGGAAGGGTCTTAAAAAAAAAAAAAAGTAAAGAAAAATAGCAAATTATAATGGCTTTTACTTTTTAAATTCTTTTCTATGTGTCTACAATCTGCTCTATCATGAGTTATTAAGATAAACATTATCAGCTATACTCTACTTTCCTATCATGCACATTGTGACTCTGAGAAGCATGCACGCTCTAACTTACCATCTGCAGGTGGTGTACAGGTTAATGCAGTTCTTTTGACAATATATGGTTTTGTAGTCTAGTTGTCTAACTACTACATAATGGAAAAGATGTAGAACTACTGGTACCACTGCCCTCGGTCTCTGTCATTTACCTTAAACATACCTGGAAAAGTAGATTCAAAAACTCATTGGCAAGAACATTTTTCACACTCCAGATATGATATTCCTCTAGAGTTAAGATGGCCATTCTGAAAGAGAAACTATATTTAAGAATATCTTAAATCTTCATCTTCTTATATTATTTGAATAAAATCTGTTTTATTAAACTTGCAATGGTCATTTGTCTGAAAGAAAACTAATGATTTAATGTAGATGCTATGTGTTCATCTGAAAGTAGGCCAGCAAGAATAAGTTCAAAAGTAACCAAACTCTGAAGTAGTCAGTCACAACGTGGGCAATTTATCACCAAAAATCTTCTTCCTCCAGTAAGACCTGGGAAATAACTCACAGTATCTTCTGGTTCAAGGTGAAGTTTACTAACAGAACCCACAAAAGGTTCTGGTTAGAGAAAAAGGACTATTTACTAACTTTGAAAGCATCTTTCCAAACTCTCTGGATTATGCCCTTTGACCCTAACAATTTTCTAAGATCTTCTTTAAAACATCTGGCAATATTATTAGACTTCTTAAGAGATTTAAAAGAACTAAATATATATAATAAATGAGTATCTATATTAACATTTCCTCAAAATAAAATTTAACATTGCTTTCACAAGTTGAATAAAGCAGTATTTTTTTTTTTGGTGTCAAAGTGTACCAAAAATTACATTTATATACAGTAGGCAATATTTCTTGGCAGGCAAAAATATAACCAAATGCTTCTTACTTCATGTTTTGAACAATCACCTTAACAATCCTAGATGAATAATAATGTTCTTAGCTTTTATTACTTAATTATATTTTTATTATTTAATGATTTATTATTTAATGATATTTAATATTTATTATTAATGATATTCATGTATTCATTCAATATATAATACCATTTATTATAAGAAAAGATTTTAAAGCACTATGATGGTAATTATTGGCTTTCATGATGCAACTTCCATAAAAGTATATTAATACCAATGTAATGGTACAAAATAATGGGTAATATTGTCACAGTCTAGTCACCAGTGAATATGGGTAATAGGTTTGTTTGAAAGATCCAAATTCTATTCTAAATTTTTACCATTTCATTATTATGGTTACACGGAGATGGAGCAGCTAAATGATCTTTTTTTTTAATGTTCAAAAGTACAGCCATAAGAAGAAACACGGTCTTACATAAAAATAGACAGCGATGATAACTTCCATATTTATCAAACACCCAGAAAAAAGGCAATGGAAATTGTATCTCTACATAAGGTATTTCCTAACAGAAACTTTCCTATGTTTCTGTATTCATATATACCAAATAGAAATGGCTACCTTAGTTTTGGGCAGAAAAGTAAATGAAGACAGTTATCTGAATTGCCAAACAAAGATCAAGCCCAGAAAAATTCATTTCTATTATTTATTTCTGTTGAGTGTCAGTTAATAAGACTATGATGATTTCTTCTGGATTTGTGATTGAAAAAAAAAGTTACTTATTTTTCTAAGCCTGTATAAGACCACTGTGGTCTACATCCTTCCATCTGCTACTTGGTACATGTCAACATTTGAATAGAAAGGGTCAAATTAACTCATATGTGTCTCACATATATGGATTATCTTCAGTTTCACAGGGATACATAGACATTAAGGCAAACCTATTATAATATCTTTAATAAATGTTGTGAAACTAAAAAAAATTCAAGGCTTTATTCTTAGTAAAGTACATGTTTGTTTCTGCTATTATACACTTATTCTGGCTGCTATTAAAAAACTTAGAACAGACCCTCACCAATATTATTGAAAAAAAAAATTTAAAACTATATACACCACCCAGATTGAGATAAAAAATAATTCCCATCATCCCAGATATCCTATGGTCCTTCCCAGTTAAATCACCCATCTCCAAAATCACTATTGTAACACTTATTAACATGAGTTGTCTCTGTTCTAGAACTTCATATAAATTGAATTGTACAATGTGTTCTTTTATTCTATGGCTTCTTTTGCTCAATATAAGCTTTGTCTTACCATAATGTAATAAAATGGGAGAAGTAAAGATTATAAACTACAGATGGCAAGGGCTGTCTCTACTTAATTTTTATAAAATGCCTAGCTTATAAAATATAATGTTTTTATGTAAATAACACTTAATGGAGTTGTTTAAAGGTGGAATGGGATTTCCTTAGGGACAACTTGGAGGAATTGTAACCACAGGTCCAAATAAGCTTTTAGCAGGGATGATGTAGAAGAGATTCAAGTATGTACATGTAAGGTATGTATAACAATTCAGAATATAATGTATTTTTAGAAAAGAATAAATTAGTCTCTGCTAGACTCACCTTTGTGGTGTCATGTGCATTCTATGTATCTTCTACAATGTTGGATACATCCACATGTAATTCCTTTAAAACCAGAAACCCAAATCAGTAGTTAGGATAGAGAAGGTATAATTTAATTAGCCAGTAGCTGAAGTATAAAGTATTTTCGGTCAACTTTTTTTTTCTTTTTTTAATTACAGAAATAGATTGCTTGTTTGCCTTAAAAATTTATGACAATTTTCCAGTGGTTTCATTTTTTTAATATAATACATTCAGCTTATTAAATTTTCTAAGGCAAATTCTCTTCCCAATTTTGCATCTTTGGCTATGAATATTTTGAGTAGCATAATATAGAACCTAGAAGTAGTAAGAAATCTTTTTCTCAACCTCTTTTAAAAAATTCTTCACTCTATGTTCCTGTTGGAAGTTTACATTCAAGAAGATGTATACAATCAGACTTTACCAGGGTATCATCGGTGCAGTTGTCCTTCCAGACCTCTAAATGTGCAACCACGTGTCTCTCAGTTCAACCCTAGAGAGAACTCCATCACCGTCAACATCAAATACCTTGAAGCAAACTAAAGAAAAGAAACTCTTATGGAGGGAAATTACTTTCATATTCTGAAGTATAATACATTTTATTACAAGCTGCCCTAGTAAAATTACTTAGTTCCTCAAACAATTACATTCTGGATTAAGTTCTTATTTGGAGGAGATTGTGTCATTAAAGTCCTTTGAACTTGTAGGAATTCCTGTACACTTCACAAGTCTCTCTCCTTATATCACTAGCCAGCTTAGAGAACTCTATCCTTCACCTAAATCTAAAGTTAAATTTCTTGCAAACTGAAAAAGAAGGGCCAAGTTACTATAGAATATCTCACAGATTTTGAGAAGGTAATTCAAGCTTTTAAATTAATTTCTAATATTTAAAACTGATCACTTCAGAGTTGATTCTTACAATGTTGAAAATATTCCATCTATATTAAGAATCAACAAAAAGCTGGTACAGTCAGCCCCCTGTATCCATTGGTTCTGCATTCACAGGTATAAACAATAGATCAAAAATTATATATATATATATATAAATTTTCCCAGAAAGTTCTCAAAAGCAAAACTTGAATTTGCTATTCACTGACAACTATTTACATATCATTTACATTGTATTTACAAATAATTACATTGTATTAGGTATTACAAGTAACCTAGAGATGATTGAAAGTATACAGGAGGATGTGCATAGGTTATATGCAAATACTATGCCATTTTACATAAGGACTTGAGCATCCATGGATTTGGTATCTGAAGGGGTCTCAGAACCAATCCTCAGCAGATAATGAGAGATGACTGTATAAAGATTTTGCCTCTCCAGTGTAATTAATGTGCACCCAATATTTTTGCCTAAGAACAATCTCAAATCTTCAATGAAGTTTATATACAACAAGCTAAAAATCCAAAATATCAGCACTTTGCTAATTAACATCAATATCAGCAAAATTGCTAGTTAGTCTAGTTGGTTAACTTCCACTAGTCCACTGGCAAAAAATAAATTAAAAAAAAATTTAAGAAAATAATTAAACTCAATTGAGAAACAAAGACTTCAGCCTCTTTAATACCAGAACTTTAATGTGAACAAATAATCTATCATAAAGCCAGGTTAGAGTAATGGTATACTATCAGGGAAGATAAAAGAAATCTAAAGTTTTAAGATTAAATAATTATCTACTTCACACACCCGTGTAACAATTATGCTATTAAATTAACTGAGTGCATCACAGTACAACATTACAAAAGAATATTGAACTAATAAGTATCATACCCAAAATACGCAGTATTTGTGAAGCTGTATTTTAGAAATATGCAGAGATAATGACCCTAGTGAATATATAAGAATTAGGTTCCAATTAAATGTAAACTGCTGCATTTTCCTAACCAAATATGGTTAAGATTTATTAATGTAATATGCTTATAAATTACGCTATAATATTTTAGCTAGGTTTAAAAGATAAATTTAGTATTTAATAAAATTGTTTTATCATAAATTTAATTTTGCTAATATCAATATACACAGTGCTAGAAAATAAGTTGGAATTCAAGTTAAGCTAGACAAATTTTCTACATAGACTACCAGAAAATATTTTCTATATGCTTAACATTTTCAAACACATCATGAATGATGTAGTTCATTTATCATGAATTGTACATTCATCTGGAAAATCAACCATTATTAATAACAAAGATCTTAAATTACTCCACAGTAAAAAAGAATAGATGATTGAACCTTTACACTGACCTCAGTAAAACCTCAGCAAGAGATTGCTATTTGCGAAAGGGATGAAAATTCAAGCCTTAATCAGATGATTTTTTACATGAATGGATGCTAATTTTTTTCTCTGTATAGCTTCCAAATTTTGTGATGTTTAACACACTTACATTTCTGTCTTTCAGCCAGAGGTCCTCTGCAACAAGCTGATAACCCACAGGATATCTCCTTAAAATCTATGTGGCTGTCATGATTTTCACCAAAAGCATTAAATAAACCTGTAAAATAGGAACACAGAATAAATCACAGCCAACAAACTTCCTGTTAATAATGACATGCTTATGAAAGGAGGCATGACTCGCATAAACTGACTTAGTTTTTAAAAGTTATCAGTAGTTTCCACTGTCTTAGGAAGTTTTTTTTTTTCCCCTGGAATAATTATAACCAAAATTTAACTTCCTAGAAGAAAATACTATCATTTAGTGTTTGGTTTTGTCTGCCTACCTGTCTCTATCTTATATTAATTCCAAAAGTCAAAAGCGATTGTAGAATGTAAAAAATAAAAATATATTTTAAAAATTTAACTGGAAAAAAGTCAGAGACCACAATTATCCTAATTTGGAAAGACTAAGAAGAAAAAAGAAAAAAGAAGAAGAAAAGTTGAACTCTATCAAAGATATACTGTGTTGTTATTAACAAGCTTCATACAACTCCTTCATGAAGCAAAGAAAACTAACACACTATATTATAAGAGAAAGAAATTCTGTACTGCAGTCTTCATTGTACCACTTAATCTGTATAAATAAATATATTAAATTTCAGAAATAAAGGGCAATTTATAATCTAATCTTGTGGTTTTTAAACTTTTCATAAAAAATAAATGGAATCATTTTGTTTTCAAATGAAATGATTTCTCAATCTCTAATTCTAAAAAGGTAAAAACATAACTGCACTGCTGAAGTGGAAGCCCTGTCTGTTCTAGCTCCCCTAACAAATATTACTAAAACACACTAGAAACCTGAAGAATAGACTGTCTATTTCAAGAATCTAATTCTGTGCCCTCAAAGAGCAGAAAATTGAAGCTAAGAAGTAGTTAAATGACTTGCTAAAAGTAAGAAATTTTTTTAAAAAGGTCTGAATCAGAAGCAGAACCCAAGCTTTCAGATTTCAAATAGTTTTTGTGATTATCAGCCACAACTACTCCTTGTAAACCTCATTTAATATATATATATATATACTATACATATATATATATATATAGTAGTGGAAAGTTTAGAGCTAAGTGGGGACCTTAGAGATGGTCTAGTCCAGTGGTTTCTTAATTTTTTAAGGGTGGGGGAAGGATACAGCAGTGGAACCTTCTTCTATATAAAAGAAATACAATAGACACTACTCAGCTGAGGAAGAGGTGAGGTCACGTGTGGAAGCTAGAGCTTTGCCTATTCAGTGTCCACCACCCTGACCTTGCACCAGATGCTGAGGCACCGCACTGGAGCACAGTTTCATAATGATTGTCTTGGTCAAACTGATTTTATATATGAGAATATTCAGGTGCAGAAAGGTAAACCAACTTACACAAGGCTCCAAAGGTGGAACAAGGCTCACGTGTTTACCAAAGAACATTTGTAGAAAATAGAAGGATTCCCATCTTCACTCAGAGATGGACAAATTGGTGGTGAAGCCAATGGGCCAAATGTCTCTAAATCAAATCATCCAGTTCGGGATTGAGCCCTCAGCAACCAACAGCATTTCTCCAGATGAATGATGTCTGATTCCTCCACTGACAATCAAATCAAAAAAGATTATAAAATCTCACTCTTCTCTTCTGGACAATTAATTAGTTCATCCTGATAATGTAACTTCTAAAGATACATTTTAATTTCCCAGTTAAACTGTTAAAAAAACTACCTAAAACAAAAACTCTGAAAGACAAATATACTGTATCTAATACAAGTGGCATGCAAAGTAAATTCAAATTAACATAAAAGAGGCTTTAAAATTGGAAAAAAAATTGCAATTTCCCATTAAGCAGGCTGTTTAATTCCAACATGTAAAATAATAAACTAAGATATTTATTTTTTGCTTCCCACACTTTTATCTGTATTCACTTTGGTGATTTTAATCTCTATCTTGGATTTGAAAATTCTTGATCATAGTCTCTCCTGGCTACACAGGTAACACACTAATAGCAGAATCTCTGTTTGATCTATCCTGTCATTATGGTAACCACTTACACATTTAATACTTATTAAATAAATGTACAAAGGGGATAGACCTAAGCTTCTCCTTCTTGGTCCTAAAATTCTTACTACCCCTCCTATAAAGGCAGGAGCCTCCTCTGTAGGACAGAGTGTAAATGTATCTCCTGAGAAGGATTCCCCAACAAGGGCTGTCTTTACAGCGTGCTTTTAGATAAGATGTTTTTATGGGACATTTCAATAAAAGGATCAAGGACCTAAGCTTCCCAGTATGGTGGGAGTTGTGATGGGCATGGGAGGATGCTCACTTGGGAGGATGAGGTGTTAAAGACACTAACAGTGAAAAGGACAGGGCAAGATGAAGGGCGATTGGGAAACAGGACCACAGAGATGTGACATCTACTTCCCACTGTCATCTAAGTGATACCTACTTGAAAGAAACATTTCTACAGTTAAATTCTATAATGGGGGGTTATTTAAATGAAGCACACATATTCTCAATGAGTAGATCACATAATTTTTAGAGATTCAGAGTGCATTAGCATTTTCAGAGTACTTTTTACATCAATAACTAGTATTTATAAATTCCTGTGCGCTAAATAAGTATGTGGAATTATTTCCATTTTGCTTTTAGGCTTACTACAGCTTAACCTATTCACTGCACTGATACAGAGTAATTTTTCTAATGAATAAAAATGATAATGTACAAACTTGTTAAAGATTCTTTAATTTCTCCATCACCAGATTTATGAACATTTAGGCCTATGTGTCAGTTTCTTACCAGCTTTTTCACCAAAACCTTACATTTAGGTTATATTGCATTACCCAGAGGTCAGGAAATGTTCTTTCACACATCCATGTCTTTATTAGCTCTTGTGTCCTCTGAGGAGAAACCTTCTCCCCACTTTCACATCCTTCCATTTTACAGCCTAACCACTAATCCTTCTGTGAACACCTTCTAATGCTTTCCAACCTCACCAGCTACCCCAGGGTCTTAGCTTCTCTCTTCCGCAATTGTTCTCCACTGTATATAGTATCCAATATTCAAGTGAAGTATGAGTCCTCATTTACAGGTCTGTGGCCTCTCTAGATTACAAAGTATTTGGATTCAGTAACCTTGTCCTTTTATCACTGTTGCTGCTAGAATTCATTTCATAGGACCTGATACATAGTAACCACATAATAAATACTTGCTGAATGAATGAATGAATGAATAGCCAAGGCAATCTTCACAGCCAAGGCTTCCCCATCCCAGCTCAGTATTCTTTCTGTTACATCAAAGAGACTCTGCCCCATGAAACAACAGACCCTGCACATTTTAACAAATGTATACAATTATTAGGAACTATTATTAGAACAGAGACTAGCACTACTGTTCTCATAGTTATGTCACATAAGAAGTGTATTAAAGCTCGTTCTGATTTGTTATTTATACAAATCAGCTATGTCTGTCACCAGTTTAAATATTAGTAATTTAGAAAACAAAAGTTATTGACTTATCTACTCATCAGAAAACATTATGACAGATCTATTTACATACCTCTTTTGTCAGTTTATATACCAACTGGAAAAGAAGAGGTGTACAGTCAACTCTGAGGGTATAATTGCCTGCAAAATAAATAAGAGAGTATTTTAATACCTCCAAATGGACTTCAAACCTGTATTTAATTCTAACTTTATTTTCTAATTATAAACAAGATATAACAGATTTCAAATTGAAGGCATCATTCCTGGAGAATTAAAAATAGGGTGGACCCTACAGATTATCATATTCAGTGAAGTATGTCAGACAGAGAAAGGCAAATATCAAATTATATCACTTATATGTGGAATGTAAACAAACAAAAAAATGATACAAATGAACTTATTTACAAACCAGAAATAGATTCACGACATAGAAAAGAAACTATGGTTACCCAAGGGGAAAGGGGGAAGGGAAGAGAGATGTTAGGAGTTCAGGATTAACAGATATACACTATTATATATGAAACAGATAAACAACAAGGACCTACTGTATAGCACAGGGAATTATATTCAGTATTTATATAACCTATAATGGAAAAGAATCTAAAAATGTATATGTATATGTATATGTATATGTATATAACTGTGTAACTTTGCTGTACACCTGAAACTAACATTATAAATCAAATGTACTTCAGTATAAAAAAATAAATAAGATTTTAGAATAGATAGATAGGTAGGTAGATAAATAGACAGACAGACAAACAGTCTGGCTAAAACTAAAACACAAGGTGGAAATAACTCTTCAGGAGCCAGAGAGGCTGCAGCACACACTCGGGATAGGAGACTGCAGAGGCGGACTCTGCTGCTAAGGCCGCAGCTCCTGCAGTAACAGTAAGGGCCATTGCTCATTACGGCAGCAGTACCTAGGGGTCTTTGGCAAAGGAAGTGGTAAGGCCATAATGTTCATGTTTTTATTCATTCATTCAATTCAATATCAAGACTTTAGACTAGAGCATGTCAGTAACTAACATGTGTCCTGTGACACTTACCTAGAAATAACCATAATATGATGAAAGCCTACAGATGCACATGCCACATGTCAGGGTCAAAAGGAAGTCTGTAGTGGGTGCTTATTTCAGAGTTGGTCCAATACATACAGGAACTATTTCTGTATGAAATACTTTACCCCAACTTTTAAAAATAGCTCCACAGGAAGAATGTCAAAAGTACTAAAGTTTTAAGTAGTAATCCAAGATAGGCCAATGGTAAATATACTAAAGAAATTAGGATCAATAGCTTAGTTATGAATCATATTGATTCATTTGAATCATAATAATGTTCTCTCTGGTAAAATGGAGAAATGGAGGTATTATTGAGGCATCTCATAGAAAGAGGATAATCCTAGTTTATGAGTTGGACTTGACAGACTTAAATACTGGTATACTATTTAATGACAATCTGAAATAAAATTTACCTTCTGTGTATGAGTCTGCATTGATATATGCAACCTCTCTCTCCTGGAGTGTTTTCACATTCTCCTGTAGTTGAAGAAAAGCAGTCACTTAACTCACAGCGTTTACAATTGTGGAAATACAAGCAAAACAAACAAATTAATTCAGTAAAAGAGTGGTTTGCAGATACCATTATAAATCAAACGCCTATGCCTTTGACCATAATTTTAAGAAAATGCTATTAACTGCTTGATAATATTAATGCAATTAAAACAAGAAAGAAAAATATTAGTGATGCTGTAGCCACTTTTCATAGCAACAGCACGGAGACCCAGAGGAAAACTGCCCCTGATCCCCTGCACCATAATATGAAGGGGGAAGGCTCGGAGATGCTCAGCCTCACCCTGGATCTACTGGAAGAGAACTGCTCAAAGTAAGGCCTGGAAATCTGTACTTTTAAAAGGTGTCCCTGGAAATCCTTACAGACATTAAATTATGAGATCCCTTGACGTTGGGGATCCAAGTAACTTTACCATATTAAAAGTGAGGAAGTTGGAAATTTGATTTATCAAGAATTTTTGGAAAGAGAAGATATTGATGAAAAAGAAAAAGAAAGGAGGGGAGGATAGAGAAAAAACTAGAGGGAGAGAAGAGTGGCTATTAGGACAAAGACAAGACATTTCTCTCTCACACATACATGCACACACGCACACACATTCTAGAAAAATACAGAAGAAGACTAATGCCATCACACACATGGGAATATGCGGAGAGAACTCTTTTCTTCTCTCTATTTCTCTCTCTCACTCTCTCTAGCTTGCTACCTTATAAGAGCAGTTACAGTAAAAACATTTAAAGCTGTGAGTGGTCATCCCACAAATGAGAATTCTCACCTCTGCACTTGGCCACACGGGATAGATGACAGCTGATTCTGCTGCAGAGTTTCCATTATGACAGAGCTACAGTAGAAATAAAAAAGATTCCTTAACTATATGTAAAGGTAAATGTGCTGCTGAATATGATCAAGAAGCTAGTAGAAAATGGGAAACAATATTCAAATTGTCTTTTAACTCACATGAATTTAAATTAATGCAAGGCATATTATCTTGTATCTTGGATTTTTTTTATCTGTATTCTAAGCTGCTTAAATTATAGAAAGACACATGTATTTCTATATACATGTATTCACAAGAAATTACATATTTCTAAAAGTAAATGACCTTAATGAATAAGATCTGATTCATCTAAATAAGTGTATTATGAAATGCATGTTCATAACACCAACATAATAATAAGACTTTGCAATATAAATGGAATCAAATGTGATACAAGTAACTGTGATTTTATTCCCATACTTATTTAATTCATATTATTATTTTAAAGTATGCAGAAATGAGTCAGAAGGAAAGCATTTTAAAAACCAGACACAATGATAAGAAAGATATGACATTCTTCAAATCAATTCTATAAAATTTGGACTCATAAATGATGAACAAAACAGAGGATAGTCACAGGAAAGTGCTTTTTGGTGCACCTGCCTTTAAAAAAAACACACAAGCCTACCATGAACATGTAAGAACTTAGAGTTACTGGACAGAGAGCCTAAGGGAAGAAGACGAAAGAAGGGGGCCTATGAAAGACACTTTAAAATAAAGCATTAAGAGCCAGTGACAAATGAAAATTAATCATAATTGAATTAAAAATAAATCCTTGAAATTTTAGAGTAATTCAATTTACAAAATCATTGTATTATACTTCCCAATCAGGCACTTTTGTAAATGGTAAAATATACCTATGGTTACAATTTAGTACGGAATCCATAAAGGAGAGACTATAATCAGAGTATAGTCATCTTAAAAGAGCATGTTGTTTTCCTAGATAGAAAAAATCCAAGGAAACTGTAAAAACTTGAAAATTAATGCCAAGGATCTATATCAGATTTTCAATAAGCTAATTCACTTGTCAGAAGCAGCTTCCTAGGTTTGACTATTTTCTGAGCTTACAGATTTTACTTACTTATCACAAAACAAATAGAAACTAAAATATTTTAAAAATAATGAAAAACTTGGTTTGTACTTAGTAATTAAGAGGTTGTTCTGTTTTAACAATCTGATGTAAAAGCAAAAGCAAACTCTATTTCTTAAATTTTCTTGAGTATTTATCCAAATTAAAACAATATCAGGTAATGGAACACATCTGTGATTACCCTGAGATACATGTTGACCAAGAAGATACGTTTTCTGTCTTAGTTACCTCAGCCCATTTGTGGAACCCAGAAGTCCAAATTTTTCTGCATCCCAGCTGGCAAAAATGGTAGTTCTTCTCGGTCTCCAGCCTGTAATCATTGTTAACATACATGGTTAGGTACATCTGCCTAAAAACAAAGGAAAATTCACTCAAGTCACTTTCTGTCATCACTTGCCAAGGAAACATTATTTACCTCTACTAATCAGTTTTCCAAAATTCTGGACAACTTCTTATAAATCAGCAGTTCCACTGGTTAGGTCAGTACCTCCAAACACCCAGAAGTCCTGATGATCTCCCAGAATAACACACCTGTTTGGAAAGGAAGGCATTCAAAAGAATGACAACTTAGAATGTATTATAAAGAGCAGTAATTTATGTTTTTAAATTAAACTTCCTCCTGCTTGAGTTTCCTCCATAGAAAACCATCAAGGTAGTGTCTCCTTTTAGAATTTACCTTTTTTCCCCACATTTAATTATATCACATCAACCAGGAAAAAAATATTAAGAGTTGATTAAAATTTATCTTCTCTTACTCCTGTAATCTTTGTAAAAACAAAATGTTTTAAGACATTTTAAAAAATCCACCAACTCAACAAGTTTCACAGATCCTCAGGTAGTTCTGATTACATCGTAAATGCTTGTGATTTTCTTGATGTTAAGAACATGCATTTTAACCTTCCTAGAATTTCACAAAGGGAACAAATTACTTCACATAGAGCATTATGTCTAACAGGTTCCTTCCAATGTTTTATTCTAAGTCTCAGAAGTACAGAAAACTGTTTAATAGGATGATAAATTCCCATATGCCCACCATCTAAATTCAATCATTGTTAATACTGTTGAACTATTTGCAAGCGAGTTGCGCAAATCATGACAGTTCTCTCCTATGTATTTAAGAATGCACCTTACGGTGAGATTAAAAAAAAAATCAGTATTTTATATTTTTCCTCCCTCATAGCTCTATTGTTGGTATTTATTTAAACTTCAAAATCATTATTCAACGTGAAAAAGAATCTTGTTCTTAGCAATTTAAAAAAAAAAATTGTGTATTTGTCCATTTAGAGCTCAAATCAATTAAAGGATATAAGCCCCAGATGCTTTTTTTGATATTTTGACCAGGGAAAATTTCTGTTTCTGACTTTTCTCTTAAACTGTTACTGAAGCTACATACTCTGTTTTCCTTGTGTCTGTATGTGTCTGTTTATAAATCACATTTTTCATTGTGTACCTCTAGAGGGTATTAATACATGAGATAATAAAGTCTATGTTAAAGGAACTCAGTTCTAATTGAGTTAAATAAACACTTTTTAAAAAATTCTTGTAAAATAAAACTGAACTTCTAATATCTTAAGAGTTTTGAAATTTTAAAACAAGCTTCTTACAGAACTTATAAAATACTTGCAGAACCCAAATTCACATTGCTAAGGCAAATCATTAACCAACAAGGCTCATTTAACCATTTTAGTTTAATAAAAACAGCTATCTCCTCTCTGATTCATCAGTGTGAAGTTTCCCTTTCCCTCTACATTTCAAGCCAGTCAAACTAAAGTTCTGATCATGCCATGCTGTTCCCCAACCCTGCACAAGCTGTCCTCTGCAGCTGGCGTTTACTGCCTGTCTTGATTCTGTGGAAATCTTAGTTTGTGTAAAATTAAGCTCAATGAGCACAAGGTCCATGGTCATGCCTCCTTAACACCAGTGCTGTCCGGGGTTAGTAACAGTAACGACTATGCTGGTAAGTGCACGGGGCCATGTAGCAGTTAAGCGTTCACCACTGTGACCATCTAACCCACCCCCACAGAAGTGACCAGTGAACTTCTCTCCTTCCCCTCTTCTCTCCTACTCCTTCCCTTAAGTTAACCTAGGGTTTTGCATGCATAGCGTTTTGACAGTTATCTGAAACACTGTTTTAAACCCTCAGTTGAAAAGGGAAGACAAAATGTTACACCTGGCCCGGAGAAGGAGAGGGGTGGGGAGTGGCCCAGAGGAAGCCGAACGGGACGCGCGGCCTCGGATCACAACACAGCCCCGTTCCTTCCCGAGTTTCGCAGCCGGGAAAGCAGAGGCCTGGGGCCCGGACCGCCTCGGGGCCTTCGGGGGAGGCCGAGGGAGGGACGAAGACCCGCGCAGGGCTGGGGAGGGACCCGCAGGGACTCACCGTCTGTGCAGCGGCTCCTGACCCACGGTGGACGGGCGGCGGTGGCGGTTGAATCTGCGGTGCCGGCTGAGGCGGCGGCGGCGGCGGCGGCGGTACCGGCTGAGGCGGCGGCGGCTGCGGTGCCGGCTGAGGGGGCTGAGGCGGCGGCGGCGGCGGTACCGGCTGAGGCGGCGGCGGCTGCGGTGCTGGCTGAGGGGGCTGAAGCGGCGGCGGTACCGGCTGAGGCGGCGGCGGCGGGGGTTGAGGCTGCGGTGCCGGCTGAGGCGGCGGCGGTACCGGCTGAGGGGGCTGAGGCGGCGGCGGCGGCGGCGGCGGCTGCGGTGCTGGCTGAGGGGGCTGAGGCGGCGGCGGTACCGGCTGAGGCGGCGGCGGCTGCGGTGCTGGCTGAGGCGGCGGCGGCTGCGGTGCTGGCTGAGGGGGCTGAAGCGGCGGCGGTACCGGCTGAGGCGGCGGCGGTGGGGGTTGAGGTTGCGGTGCCGGCTGAGGGGGCTGAGGCGGCGGCGGTACCGGCTGAGGCGGCGGCGGCTGCGGTGCTGGCTGAGGGGGCTGAGGCGGCGGCGGTACCGGCTGAGGCGGCGGCGGCTGCGGTGCCGGCTGAGGGGGCTGAGGCGGCGGCGGCGGCGGCTGCGGTGCTGGCTGAAGGGGCTGAGGCGGCGGCGGTACCGGCTGAGGCGGCGGCGGCGGGGGTTGAGGCTGCGGTGCCGGCTGAGGCGGCGGCGGTACCGGCTGAGGGGGCTGAGGCGGCGACGGCTGCGGGTCCGGCTGAAGCGGCGGCGGCTGCGGTGCCGGCTGAGGGGGCTGAGGCGGCGGCGGCGGCGGTTGAGGCTGCGGTGCCGGCTGAGGCGGCGGCGGCGGCGGCGGCGGCGGCGGCTGAGGCGACGGCGGCTGCGGTGCTGGCTGAGGGGGCTGAGGGGGCTGAGGCGGCGGCGGCGGCGGCGGCGGCGGCGGCGGTTGAGGCTGCGGTGCCGGCTGAGGGGGCTGAAGCGGCGGCGGTACCGGCTGAGGCGGCGGCTGCGGTGCCGGATGAGGAGGCTGAAGCCGCGGCGGTGCCGGCTGAGGCGACGGCGGCTGCGGTGCCGGCTGAGGGGGCTGAGGCGGCGGCGGTACCGGGTGAGGCGGCGGCGGCTGCGGTGCCGGCTGAGGGGGCTGAGGCGGCGGCCGCTGGAAGGACTTGAGGGACTCGAAGGCCTTCGCCAGCTTTTCCAGGGTCGCCATGGCGGCCTCCCGCCCCGCGGGGACAGCCCACGGAGTCGCCAGGCCTACTGGCGGCTCCGGTCAGCAGCGGTAGCAGTTAACGGGGCTCGAGGCCGCCAGCAGGTGCGGACCCCAAGCGCGCGGCCATCTTGGAGCCGTCCCGACAGCCCCCGCGGCCCTGCGTCCTGCCACGCTCCGCCGGTGGGGCGGGGCCGGGTCGCGGGATTGACAGCCGGAGGCAGCGGCCTCCGCCAATGGCTGCCGCGCCCGCCCCTTGGGCCCAAAGAGCCGCCACGGCTGCTGGAGTCACTTCTTCACGGCGAGGGGCGAGGGGTACTGCAGGGAGATCGGGAGGGCGGTTCGGGGGCGGGGTTGCGTGGCACGGCGAGGAGGGTGGGCAGGGCGGGGTGACTTGTGATTGAGGGTCTCTCTCGGCGAGGGGCGTCCCCGGACGACGCCTAGCGGGTGGCGGGGAGGCGGGGCAGTGGGCTGGGAGCCCGAGACCCCCGCGGGGCGCTTGCCCACCCCGCGGCGCGGGCGGAGGGCCGGCTCGCCGGACAGCCTGCTGTAATATGCTGACTGTTATATATTTGGCCTTACCCTTGTTAGTTGCCTCAAATCACTCCTTGTTCACCTTCATGATCATTACCATAGATATACGTCTTACAATCCTCTTACTTACTATGTTCCCTCATGCTACAGGGCCATACACATGCTATTCTCACTCTCAGAAATAATCTTTTACACATCAATGCCCTACTCCCCTCAAGAGATTTGCCTATCTAATTCCAATCACTCTCAGTGCTCAGCTAATTTGTGAATTCATAAAGCCCATTACATTAACATAATTTCTTAACACCATGTCATTCTCCTTTATCACATTATTAAAATATACGTTATAATAAGATAAAAACTCTTCCATGCATGAGGGTAGTTATTAAACAATTAAGTTCACAGTATAAAGTTGTAAGTACATATACTGTATATTATGAAAAATGTTAAGGAATAACATACTATAGTTAAATGCATTCATAATTTTTCATAGAAATATGGGAATATTTATTCCAAGTTGGATCATCACTATATGTGTGTGTGTATATATGTATATATCTCTCATCCTTCATTCACATTAAAAGTTCTGATAAAATATTGCCAACAATTAACTTTTATACCCCAAATTACCAATAAAGGAATAGGAAAGAAGGGAGAAAAGAAGAAAGGAAAGAAGGAAAGAGGAAGGAAGGAAAGAAGGAAATTGAGGGGTTTTAGAACTCTTGAGATTGAGACATATTAGATAAAGACTCAGATGTGTACATTTATATATGATAATTATTTTCCTGAAATTATATAAAAACACATAAAGAAAACTGAAAGCTAAATATAAAATTATTTACAACCCAAATTTGAGGTTAATTTATATCTTCAATTGATATGCATTTTTTAAAATTTAATATTACACTGTTCCATTGCTATAATATAATCAAATTCATAAACAGAAAACTATATATGATATATACATCCTCTCACCATTTATAACATCTCTGAAAGCATTTTTGAAGTAGAATATTTTATGTTTAAAGTTTTTATCATTAGAAAGGCTTAGAATGTTTTCACACTACTAGATTTAATTTACTTCATCGTATAATTTTTTTCCAATACATGAGAAATAATATCTTATATGGTTTTGATTCATTCTTTAAGCAGTTTGTTAATATTGTGTAATAAGTGAATTCATGGAATATTGTTATAGAGTTAGACATTTTTTGTTTGAAGATGTCATCTTTTGTAGTATAATAATAAGGCCATTATTGTAGGAATGTGAAGGAGTCAGACATTGCTTTTAGTAAAAACATCACTCTAAAGGGCATATTGGCAATAGCAGCATGTGGTTAAGATCATGTCAATTTTTTGTAAATCTTTAACAAATTCTGAAATCACTCTGGTTGCTTACAAATTTATAAAACACAATTACTTACAGGAAGAACAAGGCTATAGTCACTGCATGACAAAGGAATGCTGCTTAATAAATAAGTGAGGAGAAGAATTAAGTTTAATTCAAGGAAAGCAGCATTCTTAAAATATTTTGAATTGATTTGAGAAACAGGGATTTTATGATTATTTATTTAGTAGAGTTTATATAGACATTTATGTGTGTGTGTGTATCCTTCATCTCTGTATCAATTCAAATAAGATTTTGCCAAAAAAATAAACTTTAGAGCAAAAAATACCAATCAAAAAGAAAGAAAAGAAGAGGGAAGGAAAGCAGGAAGGCAACTTAACATCAAAAAATTTCATCATTATTTAGAGTAAAGATCTATATCAACTAAACATGTGTATTGTGACCTCCACATTCCACTAAAACTTATGCCATTTACCTATAAATATAAGCTTTTATTTGCTTCTACAATAAATAATACATAAATTTAATGAAACTGCAGCTCAAAAGAAGGAAATAACATTAGAAATTCAGTCATCCAGTGCAGTTGCTAAAGTATGGGTATGACCTGACTCTTAGCAATCAGAGAACAACCAAGAAAATGTGCCAAACTGTTGGATACCCAGATCTGTTCCCAGGGCAGGGAATAGGCATAGCAACATAAGTAAAAGAATATACCATGTTTAAAGCTTAATTATAATGCAAAATAGATATTTATCTATATCTATTTCAAAATGTTAAATTTAAAAGTGGACCAGAAAAAAATATAAACAAAATTACTTCTCTAGAGAAAACAAAGAATAGCCTTGTCTTCTTCTATTAAAGACTGACTAGCCACAATATATTATGGAAATAGCTATAAAGCTTTGAGGAAAATATTATAATTCTATAATTGTGTTACCACTAAGGTTGTTATGTTTGTAGTTAAGCCAAAGTAATACTAAGACATTCAAAGAATCAGAAGGAATGGTAACTATATATTTACCCTAAAAAAATAATAGTAAGTACTAAGAAAAGGATACATTTTTTAAAATGTAAGAAGTAAGACAAGATTATATAAATGCTCTGTTAAAGGGTATTGAATCTACAGGTAGACAAAGTGAGGATCACGTCTATTTTGAAAATATTTCAAAATAAATGCCAATAAATAAAAATAATTCTTAAAATGATATTTCAGTCTAACTTGTTTGATTTTGTAAATGCATGTTACTTTATATCAATTTGCATTATTGATTATTATATGGTTAATAACGCAGATACAATTAAAAGAAAATGTATAAAAAAGTTGAGATAGCAAAAATAACTTTCTTTTCTAATATTTACAAATAAAAGATTTAACAGTGAATTTTTATCAATCATAAGTCTTTATATTTTCAAGTAAAATATAAAATTATAATGGAGAAAAAAGTGATCAAAAATAATTCAAATAAAAATGTTAAGGAGAATAATCATTTATACCATTTGCCATCTACTTCTGCTTGGTACTGTAACCAATCACGAGCCACTGTAGCCGCTGACCTCCAACACTCCCTGAAAGTTCAAGGTGGAGATTAGGAATGGGGCACTTTGTGCTGTGGGAAAACTGACAAAATAGAGATTCAGATAGATATTTTCAGGAGAAAATTTTATGAGCCCCAATTCTTGCATCTCCTTATATCTAGAAGAGCACTAAATTCATTAACAGTGATGTCTGCTCCTCATAACTGGCAAAAGAACTCAATGTGTGTTTGACTGCACATACTCCCCTTCACTAAAATTACATATATAATACTGAGTTTCCCCCTGCCTCTTCAGAAAAGTTCCTCAGAGCCACCTGAGGTGCTGTCTCCTAGATTATAGTCCTCATTTAGCCCCAAATAAAACTTAACCCACAACTCTTATGTTATACAATTTTATTTCAGTAAACAGCATGTATATTAAAATTGTTCAAAACATTGATGTCACAATTGATGAAAAGATACCTCTGCCTATATAATTTCGAATTGAAATAAAAAAAAAAACTGGGCCACCGTGATAATGAATCTGTGTAAGGAGAGACATTTTCATCATGATGAATGGAAGATAAATCACTCTAAGCTTAAAACTATGCATCTGGACAAATTAGCAGTTGTGAGAATAATAACCAAATACACTTCTAGAAATAAAAAGGATGCCAAAAAATTTACACCCAGACATCTTCACAGAGAGAATTGCTGGAGGATGTACTTCAGCCCAGTCTGCTTGATGATCCACGAACTGGTCCAACACAGAGGGGAAGGAGAGGCCATAGAAAGAAGCAGAGCACTGCATTTTAGTGGGTGGCAGGTCTTATCAGCAAGATAACTTACTTATGAGACTTGTCTTGAGCAGCCACAAGAGTCTCCTCGCAACCCCACCAGAATCTTAAAAGTTTATATAGAAGCCTTAAAATACTGTCCGGATAGTCTTGGCAACAAGCACATTACTGTCACAAGGCTAAGTACTTGGTAGGGCTTCTTCAGAGAAGGCAAGTGAAACACATTCCAGCAGTCATGTCCTCTTGATGATCCCTTCAAGACTGATCCATATCAGGTATAAGTAGTGGGGAAAAA
This sequence comes from Camelus dromedarius, assembly GCF_036321535.1. Classification (NCBI taxonomy): domain Eukaryota; kingdom Metazoa; phylum Chordata; class Mammalia; order Artiodactyla; family Camelidae; genus Camelus; species Camelus dromedarius. The sequence goes on from NW_026989801.1 coordinate 834,853, forward strand.
GAAGAAAAGGAAAACAGAGTTAATGACTTCTTGGATATGTAAAACATTTTAAAATTTCTGTGCAAAATTTATGATTACAATATTGAGTATATTTTTAATGATTCCGTTCTGGAAGTCTCTATATCAAAGATTAAATTTAGTTAATTATGGGCTTGTGAGTAATATTTTTTCTGTCTCTAAATTTCATAACCTATATTATTCACTAAAGATTTTTGAGAATTTAATTACAAAGTTAAAGTCGTTTCAAATGCATAAATAAAGAGATATTAGAATGGTTATTTTAATAGAAAAATGCCAGTGTGAAGCATTAAAAACAATGTAACAGCATCAGTAAAGCTGAGTAATTATATTTCTTATGGTTTTCACAAATAAAAATTTACTTTGTTATTAATTATATTTAAAGTCTTTTAAAACCATAAGGGATTCTCAATATAGAATGTCTAATGTTCATAGAGCAAAATTGTGTGCATAATTTGATTCTAGGACAAAAACATTCATATATATACCATACACACACATAACTAATACCCAGGAATTACATGCAAAAAAAGTTTAATTATTTGTTACATTACAGTAAGATTTGATTATATTATTTTATTTACATTTCTAAATTATGAAACATTTGATACATACAGGTTATGATTATAAAATATATATCCATTACTCTACCACCCAAACTGAGAAATAAAACATGACATTTCCAATATATTTACCCTTGCTCTTTTATGTTGCTTAAATCTAAAACTGATATAACTACTTTTTATAGTAATAGGTATTTCTTTCTGGTGTTTCTTTTTCCATATTTTATTTTCAATAATTTTTGTAGCATGTTTAAATGTTCCTCTTGCAAATATCATAGAGATTCCCCCCAAATATCTGAGAATCTATGCATTTTAATGTCTTTTAATAGGAAAATTGACTCAATTTAGGCTTATCCATATGTATTATTGACTAATTTATTTATGACTGTCTATTTTGTTTTCCACATAAAACTTTGTTCATTTATTTTCATTTTTTTGTGTGACTTTCTTTTGTTTTTCCTTCAGATGTGTTTTTCAGGCATTAAACCCCTCATTCTTTATATCACTGAAGATAACTTCATTTATTTCATACTTGTATAATATTTTGGCTATTTCTAGAATATAAAATTCAGGATGACTTTTCTACAAAACATAAATTTCAAGAAGCTGTCTTCTTTAATCCAGTTTTGCCAATATTATATAAAAAACAACCTGTTTGTTGTTTTTTCCTGATAGTTATTATTCTGTAGTTAAATTTTTTCTAATTATATATTTTTATGTATTTTCTACTTTATATCAAGAAACTAGACATTTTAACTGGTTTTTATATTATAGGTACATTATGGTATTTTGCTCCATCTTTGGAAATTTGGTTCTGTTATTTAAAGGATTATCTAGTCCATATTTTGACTTTGTTCACTTTTCTTTTTGATAAAGCACCAAAGGCATGATCAACGAAAGGAATAATTTCAAAGCTGAACTTTTAAAAAAATTACAATTTGTTTTCTTTCCAAAAGACATTGTCAAAAGGATGATAAGACATGCCAGAGATTGGGAGGATGTATTTGCAAAAAATATATCTGATAAAAGACTATTAGCCAAAATATACAAAGAATTCTAAAAAGCTCAACAATAGAACATTAAACAACCTGATTTAAAAAATGAGCAATTTACCTGAGCAGACACCTCACCAAAGAAGATAACAGATAGCAAGCAAACATATGAAAATATGTTCAGCATTATATGTCATTAGGAAACTACAAATTAAAACAAGAAGTTACTACTACATACCTATTAGACTAACCAAATCTAGAACACTGACAACACCAAACATCCTGCCAAGATGTAGAACAACAGGAACTCTTATTTATTGCTGATGGAAATACAAAATGATTAAAACAGTTTGGAAGATAGTTTGGCAGTTTCTTACAAAACTAAATGTGCTCTTACCATAAAATCCTTCAAGTCAACACTTTGCAGTTTACATAAAGGAGCTGAAAACTATGTCCACATGAAAACCTACACAAGGATATTTACATCAGGTTTGTTTGTAATTATCAAAACATGGAAGCAACAAAAATATCCTTCAGTAGGAGAATGGATAAACCATAGTACAATCAGACAATGGATTATTATTCAGTGCTGAAAAGAAATGAGCTATTAAGCCATAGAAAGATAATATAGATCCTTAAATGTATAATGATAAGTGAAAGAAGCCAATCTACAAAGGCTATGTATTATATGGTTCCAACCTCATGATATTCTGGAAAAAACAATACTATGGAGATAATAAAAAGATGAAAAATTGCTAAGTGTTATGAGAAAGGGAAGATTGATTAGGTAAAGCACAGAGGATTTTTAGGGCAGTGAAACAATTGTGTGTGGTACTGTAATAGTGGATAAATACCATTGTACACTTGTCCAGACATATAGAGTATTCAACACCAAGAGTGAGTCCAAAGGTAATTATGAGTGATTATAATGTGCCAGTGTAGATAAATATATATTTATATATGCTGCTGGGTCCTATATATCCCAGGACATGGGCTTCCTCTGGGAAGAATGATTGTGGCATCAGGGTCTTGGTCCTCTCATATATGTAGATATAGGGTAGACTGATAAAAAAGAATGTCGGGATATTGAGAAACTCAAAATTAAAGTGAGAGGATTTACAGTAATAAAAACAAACAAATCCCTTGAAACTTTGTAGATTAATTAGACAAAAAAGTTATAGAGAGGATTTTCTTATAGAGTTTCCAACTTTTGTCTAACAATTTGTACACCTCACAGAATATATATTTTTAAAGGTACATATAAAATTGACAAAAAGTAACTATGTAGTAAGTCAGAAAGGAAGTGTCCACAAATTTCATAAGGCTAAAGTTGTACTATTTTCACAAAAATAACTAAGATAAAATTTAAACAACAAAAGTGGATAATTGTCTGGCTAACTGAAATTTATGAACCTTCTTTTTGAAATTAACTAAAGCATGTACTTTATTATTAAAGCCCCTAATGTGCTTTTATTTTTATCCTATTTACCTCTCTTTCTTCACTATGGAGGTATCCTGAGATTTTAAAATGCATTCTCCTGCTTTTCTTTATAATTTCTTGAACACACATATATATCAATAAAATGATATCATTTAGTTTAAGTTGCCATTTATATTTATTAAATGTTATATTTTTGTTCAATTTCCCCTGAAACATTCACTTTACTACAATTTTTATATTTAGAATTATTAGTTTTTATAAAACTGAAATTTTTAGAATGCAACTTAGAAATTACTACATTAATCCATTTTCCAAAAAGTGGATATTTGAGTTATTTACAATGTTTGATTACTATAAGCAATGATGTTATGAACATACTTGTATATTTATCTTGGTGAACACAGAACACATGCAGAAGGTTGAAGGTAACTTAGGAAAAAAATTGCTGGAGTTCGTGTGTGTACACCTTTAATTTATAAGGATATTATAATTTTCTGAAGTTAATGTAATAGAGGAGAACAAATCTGACTCTATATTAGATCTGTTCCTTTAGTTTTGACCACTGTGTCCTGTTTCCTAGGCTTAGTCTTGCTAGCTCTGCACTCACATAAAGATAAGAAGCTGCAGAATAGAGAATAACACTTGTTTGTTGGAGGTTTACAGGGACACCATGAACTGACCCACATGGACAGCTGCAAGAACAAAGAATTTCTACAGCAAGAAGTTTGCAACAACCAACCATACACCCTCCCTTGTTTTTGTTGTTTGTTTTTGTTTTTTGTTTTTGTTTTTGTTTTGTATAAAAGAAGCCTGTATTGTGACTGGATCTGGATGGTTCTCCAAGACATTAGTCGGCCATCCTCTCGGTCTGTCAGCTTTCCAAATAAAGTCGCTATTCCTTGCCCCAACACCACATCTCTTGTACTTAAAGTTTAAAGTTTAAACTTAAAGTTTCACATTTGTGTGTTTTTCTATCTTTTCTGCTAAGTGTTACTGGCTAATATTTATGGCTGGAATTTACACTCACCCAATTTTCTTCAAGAATAACTTGACTATTATTGGCTGTGTCTTTTTCCATATAAATTTTAGAGTAAGTTTGTTGAGTACCATTCAAACCTCTGCCAGTATTTAATCATAGAGATTAAATCTGAATCACTTTGGTAAGATTTTATATGGTTAAGATATTGGCTTTCCATATTCATGAAGAAGCTATATTTATCCAGTTACTTTTGTATCTTTAATGCATTTCCACACAGTCATAATTTTTTTTTTCGGATGGCATGCAAGACTTTTATTTGGTGAATTTCTTTTCTTCATATTTTTCTGTGGTTAAAATTGTATCTGTTTATTGCATTTCTAACATTTTGTTTCTAGGCATAGAAATACACCTGATACTTAGTCTCTGAAAACTACTCTTTTTATACCTATCTTTTTGGTTTTTTTTAACATAAACAGTTTAGATTATTTCATTCAGATTCTAGTAAATAATACACTTGATTCTGTTTCTTACTAAGGTCTTAAGTACCTCCCTTACAATGATGAATGGAAGAGGTCATAGAGGTTATTGTTAACTTGTTTTAATTTTGAAGTTAATGTTTTTACCTTTTTTGTATTCATCACAATAGTTTACTTTGTTGTTTTTTTTTTTTCAGGTATTCTTTGTCAGAATAAAGAAGTTCTTTCATTTCTTGTTTTCTAAGAGCTTTTTATTAGGACCAGTATTGGACTTTAATCACGTATTTTCTCTGCATCTTCTGAAATGATCAATTGCTTTTCCCCTTGTAGTTTTGTAATCTATTAATGTGCCATACTACATTAATTTATTGTATAAAGGCAAACTAATTAGCATTGTTGGAATAATCCCATTTATTTTTACAGGTCAATTTTGCCTACAGATTTATATTTTTCTACTGTATTTACCTATTTTTGTTCTGTTATTTTGTGTGATAGTAAATATGAGACAGTTTACACTTTAAGAGTTAAATATGCAATGTTGAATCTCACTTTTTTCATAAGGCGTACATGAGCTCAAACTATTTAAATTTTGAGTTGTGAACAAGTCACATTTAGTCAACCTGAGTTGAAAGAGTCACGGTGAAAAAACGCCCACTATAAAAGTATGTAGAGTGAACGCTAGGGCCTTGCTTCACCTAATCCACACAAACTATTTACATTTGCTTTTCTCACAGGAGGGTACGTCCTTCTTTCAATTTTATATTTATATATAACGTCCTGAAAGAAGCATTTTCTTGTCAGAGATTTTACAGTTACTAATAATTTAATCTAGTTTTTAAAAGGTCCATGTCAAAGTGTACCAAATAACTGCTTCCAGAGATTTGAGGTGTGACTATAATCACTGAAAATACAGTTAATTTATGCCAGATGACTTTCTATTATTAATGTACATATGTACATGAAAAGGTTGTTTTAGTAAATTTAGTAACTTATACAAGGACTAACAATACAAAGGTCCCTAAACATTTAACTTTTCATTAGTAATATATTTATGTGTGATCATTGTTTGAGTCACATAATACTATTTATTGCTCATACATGATATACCAACATCATGAAAGACATAGCTCTAAGGACTAGAGGTGTATAATATAAAATAAGAGTGTGCTTTATTTTAAGGAGTTAACAATTGCATATTAATGGCTTTAAGTCTAGCACATATTTCTTTCTCTTAGTGGCCTTGAATTTTTATATTTATGTTGCCTATTTGTCATTTTTGAGCCAACTCAGATGAAACACAAACACAATTCTAAAAAATTACCTAAACACGCTGACACAACTTTTTTTTTAAATCAAGAAGCAACTCCATCACTGTCTTCCATGTTTATGTAAACTGGTTAACCACACAGGGAGCTTACAGGGCCTTCCGAGGAGAATAATTTGCCTATACTTTGATGATCACTTAAGAAATTGTCATGGATACATTTGGCAGAATAGAATCATTCATATTATTACATTTACACCATTGATGTTTTCACTGTTTCTGCCTTTGTTGCTTGGTTCTTAAATTATAGTTAAATAATGATGAAGCCTCTGTTTCCTTAAAAAAGAGAACACATATTTATACTCTTGTAAATATTTTTAAATACAAGATCTAAATAGAAAAACAGATCTGTTATTGCAATCACTATAAACCACAGATTCATTTGTGTCTGTCAGCTATGGGTCTGCAACAAAACATCCCAAAGCTTAGAGGCTTATAAAGCTAAGTATTCTTATGCACTGACTAATTGTTCATCTGGGGTTCTACCTCAAACTGCTGACCCACTGGGCCAGCTCTGCTGAGAACTCTGATGCCCTCACTTAGGTTTAGTTCCAGGACATGGGTTCAGTTCAGGTCTAATCTTAAGTGCCTTTGAATTGTTTGAGGCCAATCAGTCTACTCAGCATGTCCTCATGGTAGAGGTAGAGTACAAGACAGAAAGCCCAGTGCATAAGCACATTTCAAGCCTTGGCTTGCATCACATCATATCTGCTGATAGCCTACGGGCCAAAGCAAGTTACAAGTTCAAGCCCAAAAGTAGGAGAAGATAAATACTCCTCATGTGGAAATAGAATGCCAAAGGATATTCTAATACACACCATAACCTTCTCTGAATTCCACTCAAAAGTTCCCCACTGAAAATTAGAAGCTTAAGTTAATTATAATGGTTAGTAATTTAAGAAAAGATCCTTTTGAGACAAAGGTCTCTATATTAACACTTTCTATATCACTAACATTTAACACAGTGCTGGTCACGTATTAGGCACTTTCTAAATGTTTACTGGCTAGCTGACTGGGTGACCTGGTGTAAGACATCAATATAATAATGTCCAACTAAAAGAAAGTTACATTACTGTACCAAGAACTGGATTGTCTTGCCCACACAGTTTTTAAAAAATATGCATATAAAATATAATATACACTATAATTCACTCAATTCACAATATGAAACACAACAATGAAGGTAATATTCCCACTGGATATTCCCCATTGACATTCTCTAATGTATTAACTCTCCTGGAAGGAGTTGCATTAATTATTAGATATTTAATTAGATTTTCACTAATGGTGTAAACACAATATGAAAATTCACTTTGATCTGCATTGTCATTTAGAATTACTAATCAACTGAGAGGTATGAACAATCATGGCAGGAGACTGAAACTTCAGCATTGAGGGGTTTTTAAAATATGCTTGGCATCATTAGATGAACATATAGTCTCAATTACAGAATGTGAAATTCCATTAAATTATCCCATATGAGCCAATGCCCAGAGGACCATTTCTGATCAGGGTAGAATAACTCATTTTTGAGGACCTTAGGATGGAAAATTTCATATTTTAATGAAAAGTCACATCATGAATACTCTTTATTCCTTCACTGTAAAAGGCAGGAACTGTTATTCCGCTTCACTAAGAATAACAGTAGCTTGAAAAAATAAACAGATTTTGGATTTAAAAACTAGAAAAACTCTGTAATTTTTACTTATTTTGCCAGTGTTTTTCTTTAGAATTATTAATAGTAAAAATCACAAAGTCACTTGGGATCTATGTCCCACCCCTTGTTTTTAGTATTGGCTAAACGAGCTAACCCTGCCAATAACACATACCTTTGCCCACAACAGGCATGTGTGTGTGTGCCCCCACATGCACAACACAATGTATCCACACATCCTCCTTACTACTATTTATTGTAGTATAAAATCTCCTAAGTTTAGGACCAAAGTCATTGTTTTGAACTCTATGTCTCTGATGAAAACACAGAAATGAATTCTTCACTGCCTCTCCTATGAAACAGTCATTGTCAAATACTTCCACTGCTCTGTAACTACTGACTACATGTCTTTCACTATCTTAATAAGACCACATACTCCCAACATCAGGCACTGTGGTTTGAACCTCAGTCTATATACCATGTACATAACAAGGCCTAGCCCAGATTTGTTAAAATCTGTTTTCTGCAATAGGGCCATAGGTTTGATTGGGATAGTATCTTGCAAGGTCTCCTTTGATTTTTGTTTAAAATGAGTTTCTAATTCCTCAGTTGTTTTAGTTATGATTAGGTTTGCAAATCCAAATGAATTTGGAACAAACCATAATCAACATTTGTATGACTGAATCATAGAAATATGTGCACAATTGGTAACATATATACCAATTGGTGGTTGGTGTAAGTAGTCAGTTGTATTACAAAAAGCAATAATAAAATAAAGCAGGCACATGAAAAGTTCAGTAACATATACAAAAAGTTTATTTATGATCTATATAATTTTTCTTACTTTATCTGGGTAATTTTCTTTTTTTATCTATCAAATGATAGGATTAAGAAAGATAATTTTGAAAGTTCTCTTCATTTCCAAGAAAAATATAGTAGAACTTTAAAAATCTATACATTAATGGCATTTTCATTTATTTATACACAGTTCCTAAGTGTTTCTGGCCAGAAGTAGAAATTACCAGCTTAAATGTGTGTTGGTCTCCACTGTTCATTAGCTAAAATTGAAGTAAATAAGTATTAAATATCATAACTATTAAAAACTCAAAGCACTGAATTTCCTTCCAACTAATTTTATCAGAGCAGCAGTTACATAAAATTCAAATCTATATTTATAATTTTCTTGGTAGTACAAGAACTTCAGAATTCCATGTAATAGAATTTGTAAGCTATCCACCTCTTTGCCTGTATGTGTCATGAACATTAAATTATTAATGTATTATCTTATAAGTCACAAATAAGGATTTAGTTAACATGATTATTGAAGTTTTTATGTAAATTGTGCATACTGCACTGTAAAAATTTGAAATCTACAATCATAGACTATAGAACAAGCAGATATACACAAGACAAGTTAAGCCCACACTGTTTCAAGAGGCTTCTATTTTTAAAATGTATTAAATATTTATTTTCACAGATTGATGTGTTTAGGCAAATCATTTTAAAATATGTTGTCACAATTACTTTGAAACAACAATAATTTTTATCATTATTGTAATTTTCAGTGTATATTCACATGTGATTCCAACAACTATGACACTGAGTTGCTGAAGCAAAATCAAACATTTTAGAAATAAAGAAATTAAAGGACAGGAAAATTAATTGACTTGCAGCAATTTTTTTATACTGTCATCTTGGCTAAGCTAGAATACTTTACAAGAATCCCCTATCCTGTATGATAGTTTGTTAACTGGCCCAAATAAGAAATTCTTTTTACAAATTTTGGAAGGGGAAAATAAAGCAGCTCATCTGAAATCTGTTAATTTAGAGGTACGAGTAACAAAGAGATACATGTGGATTCTAGCTAGTTCTTGCTGTCTTTGTCTCCACACCCACATCATCTTCCCAAATGAAAATCTTGCTGACCAAGAGCCACTGAGACCCAACAGATATGTGGAGACAGCAGCTTTCCATAATCTTTTGCACCAGGTCTCCTTTGCAGACCCACTTGGGCAGCCCAAACTGCTTTACTTCAAAGGGTTGGTTATTGTCTTTTCCATGAGCCTCCAATTCTCCCTTTTAGAAATTTATGACCCCAGCAATACACACAATTTGGGGAAGTGCTATCACATATCTAACCCCTTTTCACATAATACTCATATTTGTTTTCATTTTCAGATTGAATCTGACTGAGACATAACTTCGATGAGATCACACTGCTATTAAACGTCAGTATTGAAAATCAAATATTTCATACTATTTCTCAATCTTGAAAGAAAGAGTATTTCCAAAAAAAAAAAAAAAAGAGGAGTTGTTAAGGTATGTATTTACTGAAAAAAGAAGTTGGGAGCAAGGAATAAGAGGTTTCAAGAGAGATAGAAGTGAGAAAAAAGGAGATAATCTAGCAGGAGAGAATGATTCATGCTTAAGAATGTTTTCATGGTAGCCAATGCTAACTACCAGGTGGCTGATTATATCAGGAAATACTGGAATAATTGATAACATGGAAAACTTTCAAAGCTTCATGCCCTTAACTTTCATTGAAGATGAAAATGTCCTGATTTTGTATATAGGCTAAATGTCCTCATATATGTGTGTGTGTGGATTTAATCCAAATTTCAGTGGATTAAACAACAAAGATTTAGAATTTACTCTAGCAAAGTCTGTATCCAGATAAGAAGCAAGATGAACTGTCCCACAACCAGCAACTCAGTGATTCAGAATACAAGGAAAGTACCACCATCTTGAAGCAACATCATATGGAGATTACTGCCTCCTGATGGGCATCTCAGAAAAAGAGGCACCTGCAGAGCCATTGCTGGTTTTTCCATGCTTTGTGCCAAAACTTATACATGTAAATTTGACTCATGGCCATTGGACAAAGCTAATCACATGACCTTAATGATCTTCAAGTCGATAAATAATGTAGTCTTGCTGGTGCACAGAAAGGATACTGATGAACACTGATAATATTCTTTCCATAAAGCTTAATATTTGAAATAATTGACTTTGGCATAGGGCTTTATGATATTGGTCATATTAGTTAAATTATCTTTTCCTCAATTTTCTCATTAATAAAATGGAAGGCAGTAATATTCCCCTATTAGAAAAATTAGTGAATCAAATGTAGGCATATAACACTCAATAATATTAGACATTATCAAAATCATCATTATCATCATCATCATTCTCTATATCTCTAGTCTTTGACAACATGTATCACTAAGGCTGATAGATTTTGACAAAAAAAATAAAATATTAGAGCTGGAAAGAATTTTAGAAATTACCTACTCTGATCCTGTCCTTTCATTTATGAGAAAAGAGATGTCCATCATTTAAGTGACCTACCTGGGCCCAAATCTCCTTAACAGCAAAATTGGAAACAGATGTCTAAGTCCAGTGTCCTTTGTTCTCAAGATAGGGAAATTAGAACTTTCTATCAAGCATAGACTGAAGATATCCAACTCTTTCGTATACTGCTAAATCTGTTCCATGTTACCTTTGTTCATTTTACTCTATCAATTAATTGAAATTTTGTAATTAATTAAAATCTTCCCAAAGGTGTCAGCTTAATGATTTTATAAGCATGGCAGAAATATGGTGATATAGTAAAGCCCTTATTGCCTGAGCAAATGCATTTTCCAATTTCTAAGATCTAGTCACCCAAGGAAATTTTGCTTACTGTGTTAAAATTAGGGATTTTCATGGCGGGAAATGAACAAGAAAAAATTAAAAAGTTAAACTGTTAATAGGTCAGTTTACTTAAAATATTTAATTATTGAAAGAAAGTAGTATTTGACTTATACTGATACAAATGATTTTTTATTCTCCCATTTCCACCAAAAAAGAAAAAAGATGCTATTAGAATTGTATGGTTCGATAAAACCTTACAGAACACAAAATCAAGAATATAACTAAGATTCTTGCCATTATGAACTTTCTTTGGGGAAGAAATTTGTATCATCTGGAAATATATGAATAAGACAGAAAAGGCCAGGTGACAAAAACACATTAAATTGCTTAATAAATGGATAAAACTTAAAATGTTAAATGCCAAAATGTCAAAATTCCACTTCAAGTTTAGAAATGCTATTTTGAAAGACTTTCCAAAGCATTTTACCACTTTATCTATGAAATCAAAAATTTCTTTTTAATCAATCACTTACAGATGCATAAGAACCTCATTCAGACTCACAAAAAGACCAACCAAGAAATATGTTTGCTATATCCATGGCATGTTGCTGAGACAAATGAGAAAAAAAGAGAGAGTGATGACTCTGTGTGTGTGTGTGTGTGTGTGTGTGTGTGTGTGTGTGTGTGTGTGTGTATGTGTATGCATGTTTTCGGGGAGGGGCAGGAGGTTTGAAGGTGAAGTAGACAGGGAAAAAAGAGGCTTTGTTTATGGTGTTTTAACTTAACAGATAATAAAAACACTGATGAAAATTTGTTTAAATCTGCAATGTTTCATCATTACAAAGAATGGAAATCAAAATGCATTAAGGTTAAAGAAACCTAGATGCTAAAAATAGAAAGATGTGTTGCATAAATGAACTGCATCTAAAAACTGTTATTCTCATTAATGTGTATTAAGAATCACAATTTCTGAATGACGGCCATTCTGACTGGTGTGAGGTGATACCTCATTGTAGTTTTGATTTGCATTTCTCTGATAATTACCGATATTGAGCATTTTTTCAGGTGCATATTGATCATTTGTATGTCTTCCTTCGAGAATTGCTTGTCTAGGTATTCTGCCCATTTTTGGATTGGCTTGTTTATTTTTTTCTTATTGAGTCATATGAGCTGCTTATATATCCTGGAGATCAAGCCTTTGTCGGTTTCACTTGCAAAAATTTTCTCCCATTCCATAGGTTTTCTTCTTGTTTTATTTTTGGTTTCCTTTGCTGTGCAGAAGCTTGTAAGTTTCATTAGGTCCCATTTGTTTATTCTTGCTTTTATTTCTTCTAGGAGAAAATTTTTTAAATATATGTCAGATAATGTTTTCCCTATGTTTTCCTCTAGGAGGTTTATTGTATCTTGTCTTATGTTTAAGTCTTTAATCCATTTTGAGTTGATTTTTGTATTTGGTGTAAGGGAGTGTTCTAGCTTCATTGTTTTACATGCTGCTGTCCAGTTTTCCCAACACCACTTGCTGAAGAGACTGTCGTTATTCCAATGTATATTCTTGCCTCCTTTGTCAAAGATGAGTTGACCAAAAGTTTGTGGGTTCATTTCTGGGCTCTCTATTCTGTTCCATTGGTCTATATGTCTGTTTTGGTACCAATACCATGTGTCTTGATGACTGTAGCTCTATAGTATTGTCTGAAGTCTGGGAGAGTTATTCCTCCAGCCTCTTTCTTTCTCTTCAGTAATGCTTTAAACAAAAACAAACAAACAAACAAAAACAAAGCGTAAGTAAAGGACATAAATAGACTCACAGACAGAGAATACAGACTTGTGGTTACCAGGGGGGTGGAGGGTAGGAAGGGATAGACTGGGATTTCAAAATTGTAGAATAGACAACACTGTATAGCACAGGGAAATATACACAAAATGTTATGATAACTCACAGAGAGAAAAATGTGACAATGAGTGTGTATATGTCCATGAATAACTGAAAAATTGTGCTGAACACTGGTAAAAATAAAAAATAAATAAATAAAAAAAAGAATCACAATTTCAATTTATTTGTCAATTATTCCTGAGTTAAATGAAAAATAAAATTAAAAAGTCACAATACACTGTATTATATCTTACAGAACAGAATGGGTCTTTAAACAGAACAGCAATGAGTTCGGGGAAGTACACAAGGCAGAAGTCAGAAAGGCTAGTTAGGAAAGTACTGAAGTTGACCAAGAGAGAATGTAAAGGGTTATAAAAAGGTGGATTTATTCAAGAATTATTAAGGAGATAGAATTGATGGGCTTATGTACTATTTAAAAGTAGGACATGAAGTTGGCAAATATAGATTGACCTTCATTCAAGATTCTTGCTGGAGTAACTGAGTCAAAGGAGTGACTTACAGCAATAGAGGGTGGGGAAGAGATAAGAAGATAGGGAAATGCACCAAGTGTACTGAATTCAGTTTTAGATATGTTGGGTAGTCTGTGCCTGATTTTAGAAGACATATGCAATTTTGGTATATAAATGAGTACTAGTTTAAACCACAGTTTTGATATTATTCCAAAACTGTATATAAAGGACGATCCTTAAGAAGACCAGCATTTTAGGCATTATAGGGGATGATAAATCCAAATTTTTTAGAGACATAATAAAGATGAAAGAGCCTGACAAGAATACTGGATTTGATAAAGAAAAGAAAAGGCTATGTATTAACCGATGAGGCCTGTATAATACCACAAACTAGATGGCTTAAGCAGCGATTTATTGATTAGGATGCTAAAAGTCTGAGATCTAGGTGTTAGTGGGGCTGATTCCTTCTAGGGTTTCTCCCCTAGTTTCTGGTGCTTTTCTGGCAGTCCTTAGCGTTCCTTGGTGTGAAGAAGCATTGCCCTGATCTCTACCTTCATTTCCACGTGGCATTCTCCCTGTGTCCATGTGTATCCATGCTCTAATATTCCCTTTTCACAGGGACTCCGTTCGTATTAGGTTACAGACCCACACTAGCCCACCATGATTTCATGTTCACTAATCACACCTTCAACAGCTTTATTCCATATAAGGTCACATTCTGAGGCAGCCAAGTTTTAGACTTCAGCATACAAATTATACAGGGACACATTTCATTCTATAACAAAATTCTAGCTCAGTGGTAGAGTGCATGCTTAGTATACACAGGATCCTGGGTTCAATCCCCAATATCTTCATTTAAACAAACAAACAAACAAATAATAAATAGATAGATAAATAGATAGATAGATAGATAGATAGATAGATTGATAGATAGATAGATAGATAGATAAATACCTCCCCATCAAAACAAAATTTAAAAAATATGACCACAAGGAAAGTCATTTTTACTAACCAGTTTCAATTGGTAGTAGAGGCTGATGTTGAAAATTGTTTACTTAGTTTAAAAGATAAACTAGAGACAATAAATTTAAACTCATTTAAAAAGGCACTTGGATTTGAAGTAAAGGTCAAATATAAAGACACATTTAGAAGAGGGAGTTTGATCTTGAATTAAATATGAGAAAAAAAAATAGATGTTCAATTTTTTATTTAATTTGGCCTACCTGAAATTTCTTTTGAGAAAGTAAACTGTGGAGATAGATCTGGGCTGCCTGGATCTATTTCTGGAAGTAACATGATCTAGCAGAACGAGTAAGAGATTTGGAGTCACAAGATTCACTGTGTGGTTCTGAATCTGAAATCTAAACTGTGCAACTTTGAACATGTTTACTGACCTCTCGGACTCACTTCTCTTCAATTGTAGATAATAGCATTCCTGCACCAGAATGTTATGACAATTAAATATTATTATGTTGTCTAAATGCACTTTTTATCAAAATATTATATGTGTATACTATTTTTTATATTGTCAGCATCATTTTATTCTGTCTTATGTTCCCTCATATTAAAATTATTTGTGGTAGCTATAAAGCTTTTATAAACATTTAGAAAATGCAGAATTTGACTTCCTCTGATTGCCAGAGCATAGGAAGGATTGTTAGAAACATAACCATATTTCCAAAATACTACATCTTATTGTCTTAAAATACGAAAGGAATGTATTACTATAAAAATGTGTTGTATTGTGGCAATGGCAGAAACAAATCTTAAGAAAACTTTATGAACATCACTCAAGACACAGAATGTGCAAACCAAATGTCAGCAAAAACAGAAACATTTTTGAATTTAATAAAATAGTTCAATTGCATTCTGGTGCATGGACATCAAACCACAGGAAATATTAATAGCTATTTTACTCACACTTATAATTCAATAAAATGTAATTTTATATCCTTTTTAATATCAGAAAACACTAATAAGATGGATTGATTAAATTAGATTTGAGTAATGACAATATGTCATAGAGAAAATCGGAAACCACGTTGTTTCAATCACAAAAGCCCTCATTGTTTGCTTCCCCAAGCTAAAAGCAGATAATGGCCTTTAAAGATTGATATGAAAATTTTGAAATTGTGAATTTTCTCATGTTAAAGTGTTCTATTTTTTCTACACAGGGAATTAAAATGTGTTCAATTTGTATTCTATTTACCTGTAACATCAGGTTTTCTGACAGACTATAACACTGCATAATTTGTCCAAAAGTTTAATTGAATTAAACTAAATATCTAAGGAGATATATTATATATATCTATAATACTATTATATATATAATACTAAAAAGTAGCTTATTTTGGGGGGTACACATTGTAAGAGTAGTAATCTATCGTGTCATATTCCAGAGCATTCTGTGCCCACCATCCCCTACAGCCATCCACAGGTAGTGTGATTGCCCTGATCACCTACTCCAATTACCCCACAAGCATGCTGCATGTAAGAAGCATGACCTCAGTGTTTCACATACAAAAGGGAAACTTAAATCGTCTTAGTGCTGTGCTTAGACATTTACACTGAATCTGTCATTCTAGTCAGTGGCAGAATTCTCCAGTTGAGTATGCTACCGAGTTTCCTATTAAAACACTTATCTTCACCCAGCATCTTCATGATATGTATATGTTAGTGATCAAAATGCTCAAGTACACTTCTGCAAGAAAGTACATGTATTGAGGAACACATAAAAAAAGGAAGTACCCTCAAATAATTTGTCCTATTGATTGAGTATATTTACACCTTGTCTCTTTCCCAAAACAAGTGGAAATATTTCTTCTTCTACTTTCCCTTTGAATGCAAATTACTAAGGATTTATCTCCTGGAAAATGGGAAGAATGTATTACTCACCTCTACAGTAAAGTGTATAGTATAATACACTATAGTATAATATAATATGTAGCATACATGTTGTAGCATGTATAACATAACATATTCTATATGTGGCATGTGTATGTGTGGTAAAGTTGTTCATGATGGTTGTTGAAATACTTGTCATCGTCTCATTGTACTATGAGTGTCTGGGGGTCTGTAACACATCACAATTTTATCTATATTTTGTTCTCTTCTAAAGTAATTATCAGGACTAACACAGATCTTGATATGCATTAAGTCCGACCAACATTTACTCAATGAATAGCATCATCCAAATATATTTAAAATGAAATACAGCTACCTGTCCCATGCTCTAGCACAAACTTAAAGGAACCAAAAATAATTATAACAATCACATAACATCCTGAAGGCCTTCAGTGTCGAGGACTGAGCAGTGTCTAAAGTTTCTTTAGAACACACTTCAACTCTTTCACAATAGATCAATTTTGCTTTTGGCATCTGAGAAATATTTTCTCCTATGAATGAGCAGCTGACTTACTGAGAGCAAGTGACGTTAGAGCAGAGGAAGGCAGGACAAAAATGCCTACTCTTGATTCTGATACTCACTTTTCTTTTCTGTGAGACAAGGGTTGAGAGTCATAAAACTACAGGTTTATAAGAGGATTTACACTGATTCTTTATTAAAGGAGATGTGGGCCAGACTGCCAGTTATCTATCATTCAATGTCTACTGCTCCTTTCCTGGGTAGAAATGATACTTGTACTTATCTGGGAACATTTCCCAGCATGACTTGTAGCTAGATTTAGTGACTAAATTGTAGTCAGTCACATATAAAAGTAAGTGTCACTTGTTCTTTGAGTACAATTTTAAAGGGTTTCAATGCCCTTCTTCATCCTTCTTCTTTTCAGCTGCCCCAGATACATATGCACTGGCTTGAGGACCAGCATATTGAAGGAACTTGAAAATGGAAGACCACCTCCACCCTACTGCCCTCTTCAACAGAAAAGCAATCGGGACTGGTTCCTGACATTGTGCCCTGTGGAGCTGTCATTACAGCTTAATCACTCCACTCACCAGAGAACTCGACATATCACATCACACATCTTAAGACTATTTAGGATGATGGCACACATTCCAAGCCAACTTTATGATTTCCTTTTTGGTGATATCCTCCTGTTGAAAAGTAAAATGTCCTCCCAAAGGTTGTTTTCTGACGTTGGTTATTTTAAGTGTCCCCTATCAGATTGCCATTCTCCCCTCTCTTTTCTCATGTTCTCCTCTGAATGGATATCCATCCCTTTGTCATCATTTTGTCTAGTTTTCTGATATCCTAACCATTCTCTTAATTTCCAGTTCCACCTCCTGTATACAAGGAACATTATTCTGGAAGACACTTCCCTGAAACCTGAGTTTCAACAGAAACTTGGGGGCAAGGGTTCTGCCCATACAGTGAGAACAAGCAATTATAACCTTAAGAGAGTATGGGAATTCTGATGTCACTACTCCATGATTCTTTATTTTCAGTCAATAAATAACATGTACCTCTGATGATGGCTGTATGGTCAGGCAACTCAAGATGGCTTCTCTCTATACATCTCCTGCTTGACTGGTGCCTGCTTCACCTACACACAACTCATAAGACTGATCTTCCTTCATATTCACCCCAGGCCCCAGCTAATGACTGTTCTAGATTTAGATCAGAACTCACCACTATGCTTATCCAAGGGGTGGTGAGAGGCATGACCCTGTGCTGATTACCCTCGTAACCAATGAGCCAACCTGACATCAACTCCCCTATGACTGGTAACCTGTTCTTCCCCACCAGGAGCAAAGACTGCCATCATGTCCTGCCCTCCAGCTCCCACACATGGCAGGATGTTGCTCCAGGACTTTGCTTCAGATGTGTAAGATCACCCTAATCATTAAACTATTGTTTATCTCTGTTGCTGACTCTGGGATCTTTCTCAGGTCTTGAAGCTGGGCAAGTACAGGGCTTGTAGACCTGCAGGGTGCAGTCCAGTGCTGACATAGCTAATTAATACCCTCACATAAAACACTTCGTTTATATAAACATAATGTAACTAGTAGCCAAATTGGGTTCAAAAGAATGGAAATACATGGAGATCAGAAGCAACCTTAGCTCTAGGGTCCTCAGAAAGCCCAGATTCAGTGGGATATCATGGTACAGCACAAGGCTTGTGGGGAGAAATGAATAGCAGGCACAGCTTTGCCCATCTCTTATCTAATTCTCAATAGTTCCTTCTGCTATTGGACCAACCTGGGATGTGTCTATGTCCATTCAAATACTATCCCTTTCTGAAACTCTTATGAAAATTTCAGTGCACATCATGTTAATTATGATGTTTCACTCATGATGCCACTTAAACTTATCATCATCTTGCATTGTTTCAAAATATTGAATGTATGTAATTACTCTAATTATTTATGTTGCCTTATTTTAGTCGTGATGGTTATATATTTTTCCAGGTTTATTTTCTTCTCTTGTAAAACTGTCTGCTCAAGCAAAGTAGATCTACCCAATGTTTCACAATGATACCCTGTACATTTTGCCTTCCCAAAATGTTACTTTAAATATTCTATTTGAAGAGTTTTCTCTCTCTTCTCACTCTGTGTGAATAGTGTTCATCCTTCAAAAACCAGTCAATGCCAGTGACTTCAAAAGGGTCATTCCTCTCACAAAAGTGTATCTGACCTTGTGAGTATGCTTTTTCTCAGAAAAAAAAATCATGAATTTGCATAATTTGTTTGGCAGTTTCTATATGCTGGTATATCTTATTTTATTGTGCTTCACTTAACTGTGCTTTGCAGATACTGAGTTTTTTCTTTACAAATTGAAAGTTTGTGGCAACCTGGTCTCTGGCAAGTCTATCACTGCCATTTTTCCACATTGTATCTCTCTGTCACACTTTGGTAATTTTCCCAGTATTTCAAACTTTTTCATTATTATTATATTTGTTATGGTGACCTGTGATCTTTGATGTTACTATTGTAATTGTTTCAGATTGCCATGAACCCCACTCACATGAGATGAAAACCAGATTCACAGATGCTGTGTGTGTTCTGACTGCTCCATTGACTTGACTGTTCCCCCATCTCTCTTTCTTTCCTTGGGCCTCACTATTCCCTGAGACACAATAATATTTAAATTAGATGAGTTGATAACCCTACAATGGCCTCTAAGTGTTCAAGTGAAAGAGGAATCAATCAATATTTTGCTATTAATTATTATTTATTGTTATTTTAAGAAATTGCCAGACATCTCAAATTTCAGCAACTGCTAGCCTGACCTGTCAGCATCGAGGCAAGACCCTTCACAAGTAAAAAAATTATGACTCACTGAAGGCTCAGATGATGGCTAACAGTTTTTAAAGTATTTTTAATTAAGGTATGTGTATTGCTTTTTTAGATATAATAGTATTGCAAGCTAAATAGACTACAATGTAGTATAACATAAATTTTATATGCACTTGGGAACCAAAAACATTATGTGGCTCATTTTACTGTGATATGTGCTTTATTGTAGTTGTCTGGAATTGAACATGCAATATCTTTGAGATATGCCTGTATACCTCCTTCTATCATGTATCTAATTATGTCCCTATGGATCTACTTTCATATCTACACATATATCACTTAGTTTGTAAATGCTAAGAAAGTTAATACAATTTGAGGTACCACTTCACACCTACCAGGATGGCTATCATTAAAAAAAAAAAAAAGACAGGCAATAACAGAAAAGAATGTGAAGAAATTGGAAAATTCATACATTGCTTGGAGTCGGGGGAGATGTAAAATGGTGAAGCCAATTTGTAAGGCAGCTAGTTCTTCAAAAAGTTACAGAAAGAATTATCATATTATCTAGCAACTCCACTGTCATGCCCAAGAAAATTTTAAAAATACATTCAAAAATTTGTACACAAATATTCACAGCATCAGTATTCATGATAGCCCCAAAATGGAAACAAGCCAAAGACTATCAACAAGTAATTTTGTAAATAAAATATGTTACATCCATAGAATACAATATTATTTGGCCATAAAAAGAATGTAGTTCTGATTATGCTAAGTGAAAGGAGTCATACACAAAAAGCCACATATTGGATACAATTTATATGAAATGTTTAGAATAAGTAGGACGATAGAGGCAGAAAGTAGGTCAGTGATGGTCAGGGGCAATAACCAACTGATATATGGTTGAATAGAGGACTGACTAAATTATAAATAATAAGATAAAGGGGTACTTTGAAACAATCCAATCCAATTTTCCTCTTTTTGTTTATTAATTTTGTTGGCCTCCTTTTTTCTTTTAAATTTTTTAGTTTCTTTCTTTCTTTCTTTCTTTCTTTCTTTCTTTCTTTCTTTCTTTCTTTCTTTCTTTCTTTCTTTCTTTCTTTATTTCAATTGAAGTAAAGTCAGTTTACAAAGTTGTGTCAATTTCTGGTGCACAGCATAAAGTTTCTGTCATATATGTATTCATACATATATTTGTTTTCATATTATTCTTCATTATAGGTTACTACAAAATACTGAACATACTTCCCTGTGCTATACAGAAGAAACTTGTTGCTTATATATTAAATATATAATAGTACATATATCTACAAACTCCTAATTTATTCATTCCCACCTCCTTTCACCCTAGTAACCATAAGTTTTTTTCTATGTCTGTGAGTCTATTTCTGCTTTGTAAAGAAGTTCATTTGTGTCTTTATTTTTAATTTGTTTTAGATTCCACATATGAGTGATATCATATATAACTTTCTTTTTCTTTCTGGCTTACTTCACTTAGAATGATAACCTCCAGGTCCATCCATATTGCTGCAAATGACATTCTTTTATTCTTTTTATGGCTGAGTAGCATTCCATTGTATAAATATTCCACAGTTTCTTTATCCAGCCATCTGTCAATGGACACTTAGGCTGCTTCCATATCTTGGCTACTGTATATAGTGCTGCTATGAATATTGGGGTGCATGTATCTTTTTGAATTAGAGTTATCTCCAGATATATGCCCAGGAGTGGGATTGCTGAATCATATTGTAAGTTTATTTTTAGTTTCTGTTAAGGAATCTCCATATTGTTTTCCATAATAGCTGTACCAAACTATATTCTCACCAGCAGTGTGTGAAGGCTCCCTTTTCTCCACACTCTCTCTTCCGTTTACCATTCATGGACTTTTAATGATTGCTTTTGGTAGTGTGGCCATTTTAACAATATTAATTTCTCCAATCCAAGACCATGGGATATCTTTCAATTTCTCTGAGTTATCTTTAATTTCCTTAATTAATGTTTTGTAGTCCTCCTGATACAAATCTTTCTCCTCCTTGGTCAGATTTATTCCTAAGAATTTTTTTTTAATTGGATGAGATTTTAAAAGAGATTGTTTCTTTACTTTCCTTTTCTGATATTTCATTGTTAGTGTGAAGAAATGCAACTGAATTGTCAATGTTAATCTTGTATCCTGCTATCTTGCCAAATTTTTTTTATCAGATTTATTAGTTTTTGTGTGGAGCCTTTAAGGTTTTCTATATATAGTTTCATGTAATCCACATTTAGTGACAATTTTACTTCTTCTCTTTGAATTTAGATTCCTTTTATTTCTTTTTCTTGTCTGATTGCTGTGGCCAGGACTTCCACTACTCTGTTGAATAGAAGTGATGAGAATGGGCATCTTTGTCTTGTTCCAGATTTTAGAGGGAAGGTTTTC
The DNA here is from genome assembly GCF_036321535.1 of Camelus dromedarius. Lineage (NCBI taxonomy): Eukaryota > Metazoa > Chordata > Mammalia > Artiodactyla > Camelidae > Camelus > Camelus dromedarius. The sequence continues at coordinate 856,881 of NW_026989801.1, forward strand.
ACCTTTTCACTGTTGAGTATTATGCTGGCTGTGGGTTTGTTATAAATAGCTTTCATTATGTTGAGATATGTTCCTTCTATGCCCACTTAGGTAAGAATTTTTATCATAAATGAGTTTTGGATTTTATCAAATGCTTTGTCTGCATCTACTGAGATGATCATGTGATTTTTGTCCTTTCTTTTGTTGATGTGGTGTATCACATTGTTTGATTTGTGTATATTGAACCATCCCTGGGATGAATCCAAATTGATCATTGTGTATGATCTTTTTTATGTGTTGTTGGAGTGAGGGATTTTTGCATCTATGTTTATCAATGATATTGGCCTATAATTTTCTTTTTTGGTAGTATATTTACCTGGTTTTGATATTGGGGTGATGGTGACTTTGTAGAATGAGTTTGGTAGTATTTCCTCCTCTTCAATCTTTTGGAAGAGTTTGAGAAGGATCAATATGTGTTCTTCTCTGTATGTTTGGTAGAATTCCCCAGTGAAACCAAATGTAAATTTTCTTTGCATTCATCATAGGATGTGTTAAAGCCTATAGGACTACCATTCTAAAGCAAATAGATATACTAATGGGCTAACATAATTAAAAAACAGGGTAACCACAAATCAAAAGCAGGGTACACAGACCCACGGTTGATGCCAAACCCATCCCCAATGTGCACCAAATCTCCACTCATTTGTCTTAGAGGCACAGGTCCACAAATGCACCAGGAGAGCAAATCAACCACCTCTGCCTGGGACTAGAATGACAGTCTTGCCTGTGATGTTGCAGGGCCCCTGGGTAACGGTTCATGTTTCAGCCCCTCCTCTGCCCAGAAGACAAGCACCAGCAGTTGTACCCCTCCAGAGCAAGCTGAGAAGATGGCTGTGACTGAACCCCACCTCTCTTCTCACAAGAATGCTCATCAACATTGGTGCAGAGCAATACCCTGTGCACTAGTGGAGATGGCAGCTATGAAGGTTGCAATGCACCCCTCATCCCACATGCAATGGTGCTTTCTATGGAGGGACCCAGATTGATTTGCACTCTCTTCTAGCCACAGCCCACACCACACTCCAGGCTCCTGAGGCTGCCTGTGTGCAGTCAACCCCAGTCCCCTCCCCAGGCTCATCCATGGAAGACTGAGTTCCAGCAGCTCAGCCCAGCCTGTCCCCACTGGCATGCATCTTAGGCTAGGGTTCACAGTGACTCTCATTGCTGGTTTCTCTTAGTTCTTTCTGCTAAGCTGCTGTTGCTGCCTCCTCTAAACCTCTGAAGCTCCTGTTCTGTCCCTGTGGATCTCTTTGCTGGAGAGGGAGCTTCCCAGGGTGAGGGCACTTTTCTTTCTATGCTGCTCTCTCTCTGTGAAGCATATCATGCACCAATTTCCTTTTTCTTTCTTTTTTTCCTCTACCTGGTTTTGTGGGGCTTTCCTTGTATTTCCAAAGTAAGAGAAATTATGTCAAATTTCAGGAGTTATTCTGTGTGAATTGTTCTGTATTTGTATATAATTTTTGGTGTGTTCATGGGACAGGGTGAGCTATGTGTCCTTCTACTCTGTCATCTTGGCAATCCCTTTTCTGGTCTTCAAACTGCCATAAATTTTCTTAACAAATAACACCAACTGTAAGTGCATAGCAGTTATATGACTGTCCACTGCTGTGCTTCCCTAAAGAGTCATAAAGAATGTGAATGGATCTACACTTAAAAGTGCAAGTATTCAATCTTTGATCTCAATTTTTCAAAGACATTCCTTGCAGTTGCAGTCAGTGCTTGGCTGTGTGGCTGAATTGCAAGAATTCAGTCAGTGAGTTTATTGATGTTGAACAGCAGGAACTTGTAAATACAGACAGTTGAAATTGCCAGTTTACTGATGAACCCTTGCATGGGTAAGCAGTTGAAAGTCTCCTGCAGTCAGCCTTGCTGAGCAATCCCTGGTAAATTGGTAGAATTTCTTAACTTTTTTCTCCCAGTTTTCTGCCCTAAAGAAGTCAAATACAATTCCTTGGTTTGACCCATTTTAATTATTCACAAGAAGTACGATGCACAAAATTTTGCAAATGATAACTCAAGATTAATATAAAATAAAGAGAAACAAAATATGAGGTCAAGCTATGGCCAAAGGTGTTATTTTAAATACCAACATCTAAAATTTAATATGGAAATATCCTATCTTTTGTTTCTAAAGTTATTAAATGAAAATAATTCACCTTATCCCACAGGAAAACCACATAGCATTCAGATATGAAGACACGAATATATCTGAGTCCTTTTTAAGACTCAAATAAGCTGAATCATCTATAGAAGCAAGTACTGATATTGCCAAGTACTGCACTTCTTTTCATTAAAGGCTTTTCAAAATTTGCTCATGACAGGTAGCTGAAGTATATTTTAAGTTAGTGTGTTACTTTTTCTTTCTACTTTGTTAGTAGAGATTTCATATCCTTTCACTCATATCAATTTTTATTTAACATGCAAAAGAATTGCAGGGAAATGAGCAAACTGCATAAATGATGGTTATTTACTGAAATGGCCAAACTCCCTTAGCCAAGCACTTCCCTTTAGCATAGTTTAATTTAGTATAGTTTAATTTTGTACTGAGAAACAAAGCTGACCTTATGCTTGTGTTTTGGAATTTGCATTTACACAAGTTTAGTAAAACAGTATTATTCTATTTGTATTATATTATCACAACCTTTCAAAAGTGTATCTCAAAAAAGTAACTATTTTTATTATTAAGAGATGTCCCAACAAGATGTCATAAAAAATGACATCTAGAACAGACTGTGAAATAAATGTTTTAAGGAACAATTAGGCCCTTTGTCCCATTCAGTTTCTTGCTGATTAATTTTAACTACCATTAATTGAATTTATCTTCAGCATGCTGAGTAAAAAAATCTTAAAATCAAATGTTTTGTATAGAAAATATTTTTTCTATTTCTCCTGTTACAATGGTGAAATAAAGAGACATTACATCCTGAGTTTTTGCTGGTGATTATCAGTTATAGGAAAGTACATAAATGATAAAAACAAATAGTAGTAAATATTTGTTTAATCAGTCTATGTTTAAGTAAATTGTGTTGTCCAGATGTAATAAAAAGTCAATAGTTTAAGATCCTGTTTCTTCTTTCATTATTTATGTGTTCACAGAAAGTTTATTTAATCTTCCTAAACCTTGATGTTTTCACCTTGGAAAAAAAAAAAAAAAAGCTAAACTAAATTCTGGGGATAACAGAACCAGTGTTGGAGAATTAAGGAAATAATTTATTTTAGGGCCTGACATGTAACAGTTTGACTACAAATCCTTCCTTCCTTCCCTCCTTTTTCTCTTTCACTCCCTCTCATCTTCCTCTCTCCCTCTCTTCCCTACTTTCTTCTTATTCTGTCCTGATTTTATTAATCAGATTTGCTAGCTAGCAGGACCATTTTACTACCTCTGTATATCTAGTCATCCACAATTATAGCCATTTTATTCTACATTATATTAGTGTGATAAGCACGCATATAGATTACTTTTATCAAATATGTAACTTATTATAGTTTTGATTTTAAGTTAATTAGCTATTTAATTCAGATTGTCCATCATTTCTTAGAAGTCACTGAGTATTAGTTCCAACACTTAAATGAGATATGTAACCAATGGAATTTTTTCAACAGAATTGTGAAATTGAATTTTAGCAGTGACATGCAATAGTTTTGTGGATATTTATTGATAGAAGTTTGTAAGATCTCTTCTGTAATGTATACAGTGTGTACATTTTTTCCACCTGTCCAAGAACTCCAGGCTTTGAAATGTGAGGTTCTAATGGATCATGTGTTAAACTGCATTGGTTGCTTGATCCTTATAAAAGCATGTTTAGTCATTGCTATTTTTGGTAGTGGTTTTACCAAAAGAATCTGACAAATTTAATTGTGATAGTTAACAAATAATTGATAGATTATGTGTTATCACATAACATAGAATGAATAATTGAATGCAAAAAATTCAGCATGACTACTTCTACTCTATTGAAGTGTTCATATTGACAACTACCTTCTCCTTACACTATAGTTACATTTAGTTAAATGTCTTGAAAAACATTATTTGGAAAACTCAAGGTTCTTGGGTGCCAGAACCTTTAATGTGCAATTCATTTTCACAATTTATGATTCTAAGAGAGTTGCTCCAAGTCAAGATGAGGGAATCTGTTAATCAAAATTAGCAGAAAGCTACAGAAAGGACTGCTTCCAGGTAGTTTTCTTTTTTCAAAGACACACAGGCATTGTGTGAACAAGACACTTCTGTTGTTTTTGTTTTTGAGTTAAGATTTTATTGCTGAATTCTGATCAAGATAATTTATACATTCTAAACTTGCACTGAATGAAGGGAAAATCTGCACAAGATGGATTGGTTAGATGGAACTTTGTATTCTCTTTTGAGAAGTGTGTGTCCCTTTACTTTTGCATATAGATCAAGAACAATACTTCAAGGCATTCTCACCAACAGCAAGCAGATCTCCAAATTAGAGTGTCTTGTCTTGCTTTTAATTTGTATTTAGAGTGTACCTTATTCTAATTGGGAAGTTGTAGTCTCACTTCTGTAAGTGGAACAGTGAAGATGTTTATGTCTGAACTTGTTACATGTTGGTATTATTGTGTCTGTTGGGGACTGGGAAATAAGTAAGCTTAATAAATTGATTCAATTTTGAGTGTGTTTGAATTTAATGAAACAAATTGTACTGATTGATTCTCAACACTTTAATTACAGGTTAATTTCAGATCACTGAATAGTTTTACTTATATCAGGGCATCACAGATAGGATAGAATATGTTGTAATATTTTGGGGGGGTACTGTTATTTTGGTTTTCACACTATTTAAAAGTTTTATCTCCATCTCCACCAAGGTCAAAGGGACAAGAATACAGTTGTTTAGAAAATGATACATTTGTAGACCATCTGCTCTTTGCATAGAACTGCATGAGCATTTGCTTATAAAAAGGAATTATGCTCCTCTTTTTAGTGTGCAGATTAAAGACAAGCCAGGAGAGAAAATGTTAATGCAGACAATGAGAGGGCAAAAGGAATATGATTTGTTAATTACTACAGGAATGTAAAATAAAGGTGGAAAGGTACATCAAGTGAAGGTTAACCTAAATCTTGAATTGTGAAACAAGCTATAACCGTGTAATTAAGCTGAACTATTTACAATTGTTCAAATGCTTTGAATTTTTTAATCTCAAATCCTTTGCTCAGAATGTTCTTCCCTGTGTCCTATTAGCTTGTTATTTATTTTGAAGATTTTTCAGAACTGCTCCATATTATCCTTCTGTAACTCTCCTCTGAACTACCCTCAGTAGAATTAAATGTTTCCTCCATTGTGCTCCATTAGTAGCTAGTAAATATCTTTATCATATAACTATTCAGATACATGTATATCTCTTCAGCTTGACCTTAATCCCTTAGAAGTCAAAGCTTTGTTCTATTTTTTCTGTATCTCCATTTCCTAGTGCATGCTCCAAGATTTTATTCCTCTACTCAAACCTTACTATTGAATCTATACTGGAAGTATCTTCTCTAGACACTCTTTGGGGAACCTGTTTTTATGACTTGTAATTGCAGCCCAAGACACCTCTCATTGTACCTCTAACTTCAATCTGATCATCTCCTCTGAAGTTTGACCTATACTCAGCTTTCCACCTGACATCTCTGCTTTAGTGCCAGAAAAGGTGTCTCTAACACATTTTTCAAACTCATCTCACTCCTTCCATAAACTATGTCCCCTGTTTTGCTGCTTAAGCTCAGATTTTAGGGGTCATCCTTGATATTTCTGTATTCCTTAGTCCTCACATAAAAAATATCACCAATTCCTGATAATTATATTTCCAAAATACACCTTCTTGATCTTCAGCATCATGGCCACCACCCAGCATCTTCTAATATCTTTCTCTCCTTTTATTCACTGAATTTCAGTTGCACTGGACTCTGGTGTACTGAAGACTGTGACTTTTACCCATCTCAGTACTTAAATGTGATGATATTCTATCAGAAAAACATGAATTTGAATTCTTGGGCATGGCTATTTCCTTCTCTTCACTCAGCTCTCAGGTTGATTTACTTCTTTAAGGACAATATTGGGCTGCATATTCTATACAAGAATCTGGTACCCAGATTGTTTTCTTACAGAGCATTTGTCTCTTTCTTAATAATTAAAATCTCATTATTTTGTATTCATGTCTGCCTTTATTATATAATATTCATTTCCCCATTCTAATTTAAAAACCACGAAGATAGTAATCATCTCACCATTATGTACCAAACATGTAGAACAAAGACAAGCACATAAGAACACCATAAATATTTGTTAAAAAGATGAATGTATAGATTGAGAAAGAATCAAGAGAAACACCATAATCAGAAGGATAGAGGATGCTATAATGCAAGCTTCGTGGAGGCAAGCATATTTTGTTTTAATCATTATATCCCTTTGTCTAAGGATATACTGATGTGTTATATGTATTCAATATTTGTTGAATAAATGTAAGAATTTAGAAAGTAATGCTTAAAGCAGTTTTGAATGACAACATCAATGTCAGGATATAGATTCAAGAAAAATAAAATTAAATTCTTCCACCTATATGAGACACTTCAGTTTTTACAAAATTTCTGCTAACTATATTCACTGCCTTATCAATCAGTAAATAAAAGGGTTAACAGCAGTTTTTTGGGTCACTGTATAAGATAATGTAATCAAGATAATGAAGAAGCAGAAATAACTTAAAATCAAGGAACACAGTAATAAACGGACTAATTATCAAAATGACTTACATGTAGAAGAAAAAATAACAAAAAGCACTCATTTTAAATTTTGATCTGTAAGTAACAAAGGCAAAAACAAGAATTTCAAAAAAATTAAGTATACATTTAATGGTATAAAACTTCTATAAAAATTGGTTTTCTGTCACTTCATACGATAGTTATCCAACTGCAAAACTGTACAATAACAGATTTCACATTTATTTCTTCTTAAAGTCAATGCGTTAGGCTAATTTCTCCTATCCCATTTCTTTTTCTTTTCACTCTCTCCAGGAGACAATGGAAAAGACTTCTAAATAACTACAGCATTTGGCCAGTTCACAATGGAGGAAATAATGAACGGCGTAAGGAGCTAAAAATCATCTATAGTTTGAGTTTTAACTTTCAGATGATAAACAACCCTCAACCTATTTTAGATTCTATTTTAGAAAGAATGAGAAGAGTAAATATGATATAACTAAATGTCCATCCAAATAAATTTCAGAAATACATGTAAATAGATTTTTTAAAAAGTAAACATAAAAGCATAATTTAAATTACAACTTAAAAAAGGCTTAAATTTAATCCTAATTAAGCTGCACATATCTTTGTATACTGTTCAGTGTGAGGATCTCATTAAATAAGTGTTTTCTTTTAAGTCTTCTCAAAAAATAAGGGCATTATATTGCTTTTCATATGCTTAATGATATCTGTTTTGTAGTGTACTCTGATAGACACTAAAAAAATTCCTTTTATGGGCCCCAAGATCCCTGACATCACAAGGAAATGATTCATTTACAACTTGGGTAACAGGTGAGTTTTTTAAGCAGTGATTTGGGGCTATTGTTAATAACAAGGTACATGAAAGCTTCTTTATAAAACTAAAATTATATAATAATAATAAATAATACCATTTAGTAAATGGTAAATGTATTATGTAAATTGTTTCATGGAATCCCACACTGGGGACCTGGGCCTATTGTTTCCCTTTGAATAACAGATTCTTCCCTAAATCATTTGAAATCTGTTCCCTGTAAATTTTAAATAGGATAACATTATTTTGCTATAATAGAGTAGTTTAAATTTAAACACAACCATTCTGTTTCAATTATAGAAGTGTCATTGGGATTTAATTACACAATTTGAAAGACTGAGAGCAAAAACTACCTGCGTGCTCCTGATCTGGGAAGGAAGGCCTATCTCCTCCAGACCAGGGTTTCTGGACTTTGGCATTATTGCCATTTTGGACAGGATTGTGCTTATGTGTGTGTCTGTGGTAGGGGGGGAGTGAGGAGGGATGCTGACTTGTACATTTTATGACATTTAGCAGCATCTTAGACAAGATTGCAATAGCAATGCACTCCTAGAATGACAATCAAAAATCTTTGCAGATCTTACCAAATGTCCCAGGGAAGAATTACTCCACGTGGAGACCTACTGCTTAAAAAAATAAATAAATACATAAAAAACTCTGAGCAACCCACCTAGCCACTTAAAAGCATAATCCTTCAGCCTCTTTTCCTTGGAAACCTGGTGGAATCACTGCTGCAGCTGTCACCCATTCTCTACGAAAATCACTGCCTTTGTCTGAAGTAGTAAAGCTGATATACTGCACTCAAGAACTCACTACCAAGCAGTGAGCAATCTCTTCTCTACAAACATCATGGACTCAACTCAGGAGCCCTTTATCCTTTATCCTCTTCCTCCACCCTCTAAGGTAGATGGAGGTAGTAACCAGATGTGCTTTATTCAATCTATGCTTTCTGCCAATAGCCACATTAGAGAAATGAAGCTGCTCTTGTTGGTTCAAAAACGGACCCCATACATAGAGTGCAAAGAGAGGCTGAAGAAAGAGGCAAACCACTCCAGACTGGTATGTGTCAGGTTTAATAAGTATGGGAAGTTACATATGAGGTTTGTCTTGGGTGGCTGTGAGACAAATAGACTTCTGAACCTGCCCACCAGAATCTTAAAAGTTTATTTGGAGGCCTTTACTGGATTCAGTCACATGTACTTTCCAGATGGTCTCCATCATACATTGCTCTCTCAAGGCTGTGTCCTTGAAAACAGCTCCAGCTGTGGGAAAGGTGTTCAGAAGGTACATGGAAAGGGCAGGGGAGGGGTTGAGGAGCTCTGATTGGTGGGTCCAGCTCATGAGTCAGCTGAAGTCATATCCTCTCATTGATGACCTCCAATAGCTCTTTGTTTCATTTTTGAAGCTCAAAGATCAATCTTTACCTAAGCCTTTATTAAGGACCTGTATGTGTTAATAAGCCAGGCCTGTTGACATTTTATATCTATTTAAAAGACCATGGTGATGTGTCCTTCCATGGACTGTGATCACATGTAACCATAAGTCCACAGTTTCTGCTCTGGAGAAAATAATATATAGGAACAGTGCAGAATCCCACCTTTAGATGAGCAGCTACCTTCAGATGTGGCTGACAGAGGACAAGGTCAATAAGCAGGCTAGTCCACTCTCATCCATCCTCTCTAAGAAAGAAGCAACCGCAGCTCAGGGTCTCTAGAATTTCTAGACAGGTGAAGAAAGCCACATTCTGGCAGGGGGCATGAATAGTGAACTTAATATCTAGATATCACTTGATATTTAATTTGTCAGGGAAAATTTATTGAAATAATTTTGTCCAATTCTTGTTGGTCAGTGTTGTATCAGTTATTTTGTGTTGAATGAAAGAAACACCTGGAAACTTAACAACTTAAAAAGATAACCATTACTTCTGTCAGGTTCTCTGGGTCAAAGCAAGTCATAGGCAAGCCCAGATTCACAGAACTGAGATGCAGATTCCATCTCTTGAATAGGAGGTGCTATAAAATATGTTAGTCATTTGTTTTGTAATTTTCCTTAGATGTTCTGAATTTCATTAATTTTGCAGTTAAAACAATTAAATGAGGTGTTTTTCAAAGTAAGAAAATATCCTTAATTTTGGCAGGAGCTATGAAATTTATAATATAGATTTGCACAATGTTTATAAATGATCCTATTTGAAGAGCAGGCATAGACAATTGTATTTTATAAAGTGCCAAGCCCAGGAAAAAGTTACTGCTTCTAGGAAAATTGACTGCAAGCCTTTTTTCTACTTATTTCTTTTTCTTCCTTTGTTCTTTCCACTCAAATTCTTGATACTTGGATGTCCTCACGTGGTAGAACAGAAGTAGTATTTTTTTTAAATAACATTGAATAAATATTTTACTATATCCTCTTACACAGTTTCCTGTAATATTAATCTATAGGTTTATTTACTTTTAGGGGAAATCATGATTCCATTAATGTGCCCAGGATCTTTTAAAGAGTGTTTTTGGTTCATATTCAGATAACAGATGCTCTGAGTCTATGTAAACTACATAACTTTCTCTCTGCCATAACAACAATTATAAGCACTTTGCTTCTGGCTTATTTCCATAGCTTTTAATATATAAAAATTCTAAATTATATCATTTTATATTTGGTGTCTGTGTATTTGCAAACATACTATTCACATGGAGATTTTGCTTATAAGCTTAAAAATGACAAAAATATTTGTATAAAATTATAGATTTAGGAGTCCTATAAAGTTTGCTATTCTATGATCATATATATATTACATATTTTTCTCTTACAAATATAAGATATATTCACAAATGTACTATAAGACTGTAGATCTAAGAATAAAGGCTTATGCCACAAAGAAACAAAGCACAGTACGAAAAAGGACATGAAGAAGGGACATAAGAAACTTTGAAGCCATTAAGTAAGAAAGGACAATAGAAAAGAGGATGAGGAGAAGAATGATATAGAGTAGTTTAAAAAATTACAAAAAAGCAATGTATATATTTTCTTTCCTCTTTTTCATAATTTTATGTGCTTTTACTGTTTTCAGAGTAAGCCACACAGTAAAAGAAACCCACATTCTACTGCTGAATACTCAAGCATGCTTTGAAAGAAGCCATGGTTTAAACTGTGTGGGACAGCAGAATAATTCGGTGGACCTGAGCTCAGATCTAGTCCTACCCCGACATTTGCCATCTGAAATGAGCTGGGGAAGCCTCCCTGAAACTCATTTTCTTCAACAGGAAATTGAACATGATAATAGTTCCCTGTTAGTGTCAATGTAAATTTTGAATTTTTTTTTAACACAATCTTTTTTTGAGGTGAGTGGGGACCAAGGTAATTTGGTCTGTTTGTTTGTATAATGGAGGTCCGGGATTGAATGTAGGACCTCGTGCATGCTAGGCATGCACTCTACCACTGAACTCTACCCTCCTCCTCAAATCTGAATTCTTGAAAAATTAAAATATGTGCAGAACAGTGTAATAGTCCAATAAATGGTAGACATTTTACAAATATACACCAACATATTTTTGAGGAACCACTTTCTATTCTGTTTCTGTTATACATTTTCATATTTGTAGTAAATAAAATATATGCAGATACTTGAGAAGTCAACCTCTCAACCTTTGCTCAACCTTTAAGCAAACACGTCTAGACTGTTTAAAACTTCAGGGATGTCAAAAAATTTCAGTTGCATCTTGCTGATATTTATGTTTTTCGACAAAATCAAGGGTTAAAAAATGTTAGTGTAAAGTTGATTCACCAATACTTAAATACTTAAAAAGTGCTTTATTCCTCTTGTTCATCTGGACTGGAAATCAAAGCTTTCACAATTCAGTTCTCACATTATTCCTTTGGACATCTTTCAGTACATGGTGTCCTATCTCTGTGTCTAGACAACTTTTTCAAAGACAAAAGATGTTGGAGTAGTGTGTGTGTGTGTGTGTGTGTGTGTGTGTGTAATTTTTTAAGAAATTATCTAATAGAGAATATCACTGCCTTAGAGAAAATGCTCCACTGAAGATCAATTGAAATTAGAAGAATACCTAAGACTTTTTCATGGCCAAATTGAACCCATAATATTCCTTCACATCCACCCCATAAAACTTGTCATGGTTTTCTTCAATCCCACTAACATATTCTCACCTTTATATCTCTTTCTCTCTCTCTCTCCCTCTTCCTTCCTTCCCTTTTTTCTTCAATTCTTTGGAAACCTCAAGCCACTATCCTCTTTGGAAATTAAGCCTGACATTCTCTTCTCCCAATATCCTGTTGTGGCTGAGTGTCCATTTGTCACACCCCAGCTTGAAATGTAACTCCCTAAGAGAAGACATTCAGAACACTAGCTCTAAAATAGCCATGAAAACATCCTCACTCTATAGCTCTGCCCCTTATTTCTTCTTTACTTTTTTATTTTTTGCATTCTGAAATTACTTTACTTATTTTTTTTCATTTACAGTGTCTCTCTCCCAGTTAGAATGTAAGTTCTTGAAATGCAAAAATTCCACAGCCCTTTAGTATAGAGAAAATGTGTGATGAATACATAGTATATATATTTGAATGACTAACCTTTTGAATCAATAGATGTATGAATATATTATTAAGGGCTGGAGAGGGGACAGGGAGACACACTTTGACTTACTCCATTCATAATTATTTCCTAAAGAATGGGTGAGTGGTTTATCTCCTGGAACACATGTAAGTCATTGTTACACTCCTATGTGTGCGTGGGGAGGAAGTTTATTATGACATCACTGAGTGGCTCACTCGAATCTCCTTTTATCCTGAAAATGTTTAGATATATCTGCTGTGCTACACACAGAAAAAGTGATAGAGAAAGCTGCCCACCACTTGGTTTATTCCCTTCCAAGTCCATTATAATTTTCAATTTAAATATGAGAGATAATCAATACACTGGGTGCATTCCAGATGTGTTTTTAAGACAGTAAACTGTAAATGTGATATGACCTGAGGTTGAAAAAAGAAAACTGTGTGCAGAGGCATCAGTGAATTTCAGTGCCATCACTGAGCAGAAGTAGCAAGAAGGATTTTGAAAGCAGGGAATGCAGCTTGTTCCTAGGGGCATTCTAAGTTTTAGGCAGTTTCTGCTTTTTTTCTCTTCCAAAAATATTAAATGACCTTACCAATGTTATTCATCTTTCTTACAGTAATTTTATTTTACATATTTACCATGGCTGATTCTACTAGAACCTGAGTTAACCTATCACAAGGAAATCATTCTGAACAGAGACACAGTAAATTATCACAATTTATGGGTTAAAGCAGTTTATGAAAAAAACTATCTTACTCAGGAAACAACTTAAAGGAAAATTGGATTAATTCTCTTCTGGAAGCAGAAAGTGTTTGTTTATTTAGTTATCTGCTTAGACATCAGGCATATAATGAAATTATAGATAGATATGCACGTATATGTATATAAAGTCCTGCTCTTCTTTTCTTCAAAATTCCTAGACTTTCTATGAAGTCTTTTCTATTAGCTTCATTACATTCACCCTTTTATTCATTTATCTATAAGTAAAGTTGTATTATAAAATTACCAAATGCCAGGCACTAATCTATAGTAGTGAATTCACAGGTCCCTAGCCTCACAGAGTTTACACTGTATTAGAAATTATTAGCTGGCATTTAAGAGCACTCCTGATACTCCAGCAGTCTTAGTTCTTTGGTGGGCATTATGTTAATATCATTTCTTATTCAAAGGACAAGGAGATGAAGTCTCAGAGCATGCAAATCACTTCTTCAAGATCATCAAGCTAGTAAGCATTAAATATGAGATTTAACTCCATCAAGTTTGCCCATGCCCACGGGTCCAGCTGCATGCTATTTCACCTTTTTAACACATGTTCTTCTAATACGTATTATCTATGCTACTCACATGTTTCCTTGCATTTTTAAGTAAATTTAATATTTTAATGGTGAAAATAGAAAACAACACAGAAATTTGGAAAATGGATAAAATATTCATATTGACAACATGTTATAACTATTATTCTCTAAATATTCTCATGTTTCAATCTGTTAACTCTTGGAATCATAGTTCATGAGCAATTTCACCTCCTGTCTTTTCCATTTTATTATAATGTTTCTATTATGTTACATGCAATTCACATACAGTTTATTATAATATTTCCACAATGCTACACAGAGTTCATAATCATTATTTTTAGAGGCCACTTAAATGTATATTGAGTTGATATAGGATAATATAATTAATACTCTCATTGGTAGCTATTTTACTTCACTGGAGAGAAGAACCCCATGATTTTATCACATAAAAAAGGTCTTTAGAATTTCAGTTCAAGTTAAATTGAACATGTGCAATTGTTTGACAACTTTATGATAGCTAGCCTTCCAGGTACAGATATGTCTCCAAAAATGCACTTCAACAAATATTTCTTGTAGCCTAACATTCACCACTCACTGTGATAGGTCTTAAGGATGTTTAATTGGTGGGAAACGGTCTCTAAACTGAAGAAGCTTCTAAATCAGTCACAGGTGACAGAAATCCAAAACAGTATTAGCTAGGGCATATAAAAATTCAGCAAGTCTAGTAATGTGGTGTTGATGAAAATGGATGTGATAGAAAGGGCTTTGGAAAAGGTGATATTTACACAGAAATCTGAAAGGGTGGTAGAAATTGGTTGCTTAGGATTAGACTGCTCAGGCTGCTATAACAAGATACCACAGACTGGGTGGATTAAACAACAGGCACACTTATTTCCATACCATTCTGGAGGCTGGCAGTCTGATATCTAGTTGCCAACAGGTTGGTCTCTGGGAGACCTCTCTTTCTGCCTTGTAGATGATGATCTGCTCTCTGTGTCTTCATATGTCCCCTTTTCTGTATGTACATGGAGAGAGAACCGGTATCTTTTCCTCTTTTGATAAAGACAGATCTCCTGTGGGATTAGGGTCCTACCATAATGACTTAATTTAACTAATTACCTCATAAGTGTCCTATGTATGGCCACAATCACATTGGGGGTTAGGACATCATATGACATCATATGAATTTTAGAAAGACACAATTCAGTCCACAACAGATAAGCAGAAGGGTGGACATGAGAAATGAGTTAAATGCTGAGGAAGGGAAGGGATAGATTGATAGATAGGTAGGTAAAGTTCATCAATAATACATTTAGAAAATTGTTTTAAAAACTTATGATGGGGAGAGAAGAAACTAGTAAAATAACTGCATACTATCTTAGAGGAAATTAAATTGAAATTTCCAGCAAAATTAACAATCACAGTTTGAACAGGTCTCTTAAAACAAGACAGGAAATCAATTATTTAATAGCATTTTTAGTTTATAGATTTGCTTCTAGTTAGGGTCAAGTATGAATAATTAACTTATTTGATTACAAAATCATTCTGAATAATCTGCTCATAATTTTAAAGATAATATGAAAACTGTAATCATAAAATATGAGAGAAGAAAATATATAGAGAGATGAAAGAAGGTTGTTAACAAGAAATATGTACCTCCAACAGAGGTCTCTAAAGAAACTAAACTAAAACTTTGTCAGGGCAGGAGACAGGAATAAGATTATAGACTCAGATTCTTCTTTTGACCAATATTTGGACAAACTTGATCAGATTGATAAAGATGAAGAGATGACACCTGCCTTAAACTTATTATCTAATAATGATGTACAAATGTTTTCAAAGGCTGTCTGTATTTCAATATATGAAATCTCTTTCTGTATTATGGGAGTTAGAGTTCAAAAAATCTTTCTTTGTGGACTCACAATATATGTTAATATGACAGCTAATTTTTTTACATATTTTTAGAAAATGAAAATGATTTATTAAATACAATTTTAATAATTTGATTTATAAAAGAGCTGGAGGTGGCAACCCACAATAAATTAATCTATTGTGAATTATGAAAATATTAATCAGCTTGATGTAAACATCTGTGGTTCACAGAAATGGCCTGGAATTATTTATCAGTGTCATTTCTCCTTTCTGCCTCACCTAACTCCACTTAATGACTGGGACTCGCATGTCTTTGTCATTACATAGGGAATAGAATATGTGCCAAAACATACAGCTCAGGGTTTAAAAGTTAATTTGCATGAATATTTATGAATACACTGTCTAGAATACAAAAATTCTAAAATACCTCAATGATTGAGATTTAGCATTCAACTTGACAGAGTGAGTAAATGTTCGCTTTAAATTTAAAACAAAATAACTACCATTTCTTAATCTGTTAGACTGTATTAACAGCTTTACCTCCCCTATTTAATTTAACTGTTCAAAACAATTTTATTTAAAAAATACTGAAGAATGCATGGGAATGCAAATTGATGGTAAGTTATAAAGCCAGAATTTGAAATCAAGTATATCTGATTCAGGATGCCATGCTCATTTTTCTCATCTGCAAAATTGAAAAAATATATACCATGTCCTCCTTAACTCACATTATACTGAGGTTCAAATGTAAGAGTGAGAATATTGTAAATTGTGACATCAAAATAGTTGTACAATTATTTATTCAGCTATGGGTGATGGTTGCTAGTACAAGCTAATAACAACATAAAACTCATATATATGTGGATAGTTGAGTTAGAATGAAGTTCTTCAGTGGATTAACAGGAATTACTGAAAACTTGTTTTGTGGTTGTTAAGTTCATCAAATCATTGAAGACGAAATGTTTGAAAAGTCCTTTAAATCACATAAAGAAGGTAGATGTTTGATCCAATTCCAAATCAATATCCCTTCCTTCTTTAAAAATATATGTCAAATTTCCAGCTCACTTTACAAATTTTTTCCAAATCTTTCAAACCTCTATGGCATTCTTCTCTGGTGTTTCTATATGAAAAGCTTCCTGGATTTCTGTTTTATATTGTTCTAGTACTTATCCAAATATTCATTTTTAATTAACATTTCCTATCTCTATTACCTAAGGCTGTTATGTAACTGTGTCTATGATACCAGAGAGATCACGGACTTTGCTTCTGTAAGTCACAAAACCCTTCAACTAATTATCCTGCAATTAGCAATACACAATGAAGAAGTAAGTTCTTAATATTTGCTTGTGGTTGACAAGTATTATGAGAATGCAATTTTCTGAAAAGGTTACCAGCTCACTGGGAGTGTTTAACAACCTGGGGCCTGACATAATAGACCATATTGCATTCATATCTAACATCATGAGGCCCACTATAATATAAATGATGAAACTAAGCAAATAGCTAAACTGGTAGAAACTTTATGCATGGATTAATGTCTTTGAAAAATGTTTATTAGTGTATTTGTGCCTCCAGTATGTCTGAAAAATGTAGGTAATAATCTACCTTCTGGAACAACACTGAATATATATATGTATATATGTGTATATAAATATATATATGTATATGTGTATATATATGTATGTGTATATATATATATGTGTATATGAATACATTTACTTAGTTTCACATCCACACACCCACAAGCAAACATACAAAATATCCATTATATATATTTGTAAACTTATATAGAGGACTTCCTTTTTTATGTGTGAACTATGCACTTGGTATCTTATTTTTAAAACACATTATGCGTATAAGAAAGACTGCATTACACATATCCATATGTAGGAGCCTAAGCGATTGTTGATCTTTTTTTTAAATAGGACTATTACTACATCATCTCTTATTTCTAAATCCAGAACTCTCTTCCCTACTGTCCTATGAAGGGGAAAGTGGCATGTGTGTTGAAGAGCAGAAGTAGATGAGAGGCCTTTGTAAATCAAAGAATGAAAACTCATCATTTTGTCCTTAGATATGTGACATACAATTTAACCACATTCATCAAAGGAAAAACTTTAAGTCCCCTAGTTCCATTTGTTAAAGGTGATATAAGTTGATCTTTTTTATTGCTTTATGCTTTTTTTTTTTTTGAAAAATGAATTTTCCTCATGGAAGAAGTTTGCCCTGCCTTGGAAAACAGCTTGCCATCAAACATGTTCACAAGATATTTGCAAGCTTGATGCATTAAAGGGAAGAATTTTTGTATACAAGTCTTTGCAAATTTTCTTGGATGAAATGCAAGAAGGGTTTGATTTGTATGAGATTCTACCTGATGGCAAACAGGGCAGAGATATCTCATGGTTCCCAGGAGGCTTACACCCAACAGCATGAAAACTTGGAAGTCTGCCTGTATTACCTTATGTGATGACTGCAGAGCTCAATCGCATTTAAGATTTAATATCATTGGCAAGATGCCTCCAGCAGCCACTGAATAATATGGAGTAAAAATATCTTAATCTCCAAAAGATTGCTGCCTTGTGAAATAAATTACTCTAGTTACATTAACAAGTTAACTAGGTACAAGGTGAGAATATAAAATCTTAGAACTAAACTCTGGTTCATATATATTCAAAAGGTAGCAGGATAAAAGCAATGTATAGACTAAGAAGAAGCAGGGAGAAATTTGTGATTTTTGGACACCAAAGATGTCTGAAATTTATGAGAAAGAAGTATCAACCTAGTGTAAAACCTGGGTCTCCTTTGGCTCTAATACTAAGTTTGTCATTTCTAAGTAGTGTGATCTTGGACAAGTAACTTAAATTCTTAATATCTGTTTTCTTGATTGTAAAATTGGATTAATAATGAAACCTAGCTCATGGAATTATCAGGGAGGCTTTAAAGGATAAAATACATTAAATTATTGGAACAACTAGACTTTTATACTATAGTTATATGTTATTATCATTATCAAAGTCATTAAAATTATGAATTAAAAGTGATCATTTTCTTTACTTTTCTATATGTAACTTCTATTGTTACCACAATTTCTTTATTTCTTAATGCCTACATTCAGTTCAAGCTCTAAAGAGAAAAGACTGAAATTTTTCTATTATTTTAAAGGGTTAGTAACACATTCTTTAGAATGGAACAAAGTCTCTTATTCTTTATCCTAAAATGACCCACTAAAATATTAACCTGTAAGTTACAGTGAATTTGGTAAATCTAAAGGGTTAGTAACATATTCTTTAGAATGGAACAAAGTCTCTTATTCTTTATCCTAAAATGACCCACTAAAATAGTAACCTGTAAGTTACAGAGAATTTGGTAAATCTAAAAACTCACCTTGCTATTTATTTTAACATTAAATTAAGATGAATGCAAAGATTCTTTAATCTGGAAATAAAGATGAGAGATGCATCAGTACATATTTGGTGATTGAAGCCAAAAAATTAGTAATTTTGGACATTAGGAAATTTAAATCCTAGGACATTATTTAAGAATGTACAACTGCTAGACTGGCACTAAAACACAAACACTGGAGTGGAGGCTACCAATTGTAAAGCTAGTATTCATAAACACTAAGGACTTCTCTCACAATACTTTGATATTTTTTCCCCAAAGTGTGACCAAGGATAGAGCATTTATCGAGACTTAATTGTGATAAGTATCAGGATTATGTGTTTGTATGAAATCCATCAATGAAACATAATGAAATAGTCTATAACCACGGATTTAATATTTCCCCTGATATTTGATTGTGAATATTGGGGGTGGAGAATAAAGTTTAATAAAATTTCAATCACATAGAAGCAATAGCATTCAATCTCATTATCCCAAACCAGTGGTTCAAAACAGAATGTCATATATCAAATCACTGATATGCTCATCCAGGACAATGACATTAGCATTTGTCATCTTGTCACTCGTAAAAACCCTGAAGACCTCAAGAGGCAGAAATATCAATTTTCCTACCCCCAAAGGCCAGTCTCAGATAGGTTGATGTAAATTCTCATGTATTTAGAATCAATTGGAGACTTTTCAATAAAACTAAAATTATATAGCAGTTTTAAAAAGAATTTTACTCTCAGAGGAAACACAGCAGTAATGAGAGAGAAAAAAAAATTAAAAAAAAAACCCTTGCATTTACTTGGCATTAGTTTTGGCTATGTAGATTCTGCTTTCAAAGGATGTCCATGATAATTATTTTTCTTTATTTTCCTTCGGATTGGCCCTTCATTTGACAATGACTGTGTAAGCTCTATGTTTTGAATATGCGCCTGATTGACGACAGCAAAAGAGGAAGAAATGGTCACTTAACTTGAAACTCCACAGGAAAACAGGACACTCATATAAAGATGACTTTAAGAGCTGAATATATGTTATTCTGTTTGAAAATCATTGTACTGAGAGAATTTTAATAATAATATTTTAATTAATGTGTGATGAGAAGGAAGTCTGCATTTATGGTACTTGTACAATATTCACTTTGATTTCATGTCTTTTAAAAATATATTTTCTACAGTAACATATCTGGTTCATTGAGAGTCATTTATACTACTCATTAGATGATAATACATGAATGAAATTGTAGTTAAATGCATAAAATATCACTACATGAGGCAAAAATTCTAAAACAAACGGATTAAAGCTGCCTGCCATTCTGTCTGATGCTCCAGTTGATCGCTGATATTTAGGTTACCATGACAACATGAAATTTGTGTACTACTTAGCATTTAAGAATTTATTTTAATTTTTATCCTTATTTGATTTTTTAATATATTAATTTCTCACATATTTCTGTTATATATCAAAATAATAAAATATTTGAGCACCTTAAAATGTTCTAATAAGTTATGATAAATATTATTGTAATAAATTATATAGTTACTCTTTATGAAGTTACAATAAATTATATAATTAATAAAAATATATAGGTATATAGTTGTCTGAAAAATTATTAAAATACTATAATAAAGGACACAAAAAATTATGGCAAATGCTTTGCCCTTATGGAATACTTCTTTATTCCTAATAATACAAATAATTCTAAGAATTAACAGCAGCCCTGATATTTAATAATTTAGTCCATACACACACATGCAGACACAAATACACTCACACACTAACACAAAAATTCTTATACTGGCCAATGTTAAGGACTCCTTCTTAAGAAGACAGTGTCATATCTAACACTTGTTTTGTTGTTTTGGTGGTTGAAACTCTCCCAGTAGGGACTTTGCTTTATTGGTAACCCTCTTTTCCCAAAATGCCATCACAAGGAAATGACTGATTCAACTGTGGCTAAAGAGTTTATGAGTGATTTGTTCACAACTTATTTCTATTTTTCATTTTGTGAAGATCAATGGAAGTCAGCAGTTATGATACTTAAAAATCTAAAAAGCATTAAGTGCACCACCACATAGTAGGTCCAGAAATGTTCCCATGTGTGTTTATCAGCTTTACTTATACAAAAACCTACAGCAAAACTCCAAAGAAGGACTCCATCTTTTCACCTCCTGCTCCTGGGAAGGCGGTGGGGATATTCAGCCTGAGGGGAAAATCATATTAAAATAAAAGGTAAAGAAATGGAGCACAATCTATACAAGGCCAAAAATAATATAGACCTTGTTTAGAACTATTACCTATTAAAGGACGTGTGAAAAGCAAGAACAACTACAAATACACAAACACACTTTGATCCCAACAGCCTGTCTTTCCTTCCCACTTCTGTGTTAAAAACCACAAATAAACTTAATAAGGTTATCAGTGTTTTCAGATGACACCTTAAACTCAGGAAATGACCAATATTCATCCCAATTGGCTTAGTTTGCCAGGGATTGTCTTCAAAGAGAACATAAGAGAAAATACTTGGTGTTTCAGGGAACATTATTTCTTCCTGATGAAAAGGGAGAGTAGTAAGAAAGATCTCCTCTACACACTTCTTCCTTGCTGCTTTCAGATGTTGTTAACTGAGGATGTGATACTGAAACCCCAGCACCATCTGATGAATGGAGGAGTAGCCTGAATATTCAGCAGAATGCTTGAAAAGGATTCCATCATTCCATCACTGGAGCACCCTTTGTGAGATTCTCTTTTTCTAGAATCTCTATTAAAGGAAAGCATACATGTGCCTACAGTAGAAGCCAAAATTATTCAGATTTTCTGCAACTTGAAGACAACACATCCTCACTGAATCAGATGCCCATTTGGAAATCAGATTCAGGATTACACATATTTGTTGATTTTCTCCATTCTCTTATTCCACTAGGAAGCAGTTTTTGTTAATTTGTGAAACCAGAAAGAATTTGAAGCCATAGGAAATATATAAATTATGATGGCTATAGTATCTGCTTGCCCTCATTTTGTCCACTTGTAATTTTATCTGGTACCCTTCTTTTCTCTATTTCACTTACTTTTACTGCTTCATTTTCATGTGCTTTATCCTATCAATTAACATCAATTCATATTACCATATTTGGTTGGGCAAGATAAGAAATATTACCCATGCTAATCCAAATAGCATAACATTCAACTATCAGTGAGTACACATGTATAGCATATAATTTTGTGCCTTATGTTTATCTTTGCAATTATGCTCTGTTTACCATGATATTAAAATTACTTTGATGCCTTCTACTGGTGCCAATTGAGGACAGAAAGAGGACAAAGATAGAAAACATTCAGGAAAAAGTCAGAGCATACCACAAAAATGCAACAAATTAGAAAGCTAGATGGTTAATAGTAACTACTTAATCCAGTTCCATTCATAAGAAAACTAAGATGAGAGACACAAAGCACTATCAATCCCTTGTGGTGGTATAGTCAAGAAATGAATCCAGGTTCCTATTTACTGACATGGTCCTCTCTTAATTTCATTACATGGCATGCTTTCAAATGGAGCATTTTTGATGTCACATGATTTGCCCTGTTGATAAGCCAAGGCAAGTTAGCCTTACCTATGTAAAATATTAAATGAAGGATGGATGCAGAAATGAGCTAACAAAAGAATGAAGCTAAAAGAACAATTTAATTTAATTCAAAACAGTACAGATAGATTTTCTTTTTAATCCTCTCTTCTCTCAATTCCCTGTTTGAATATTTCTTCTGGGCATTATCTTATTTAATTATAATTATTTGTTGATGTCTTCTTGCATCTGTATGTATATTTTTTAACTCTGGTCTTTCTATTCATATAGGCCAGGCATTTTTTCTAGGATCTAGGAAGATTGTGTAAGTAAACTGACAAATTGCCTCTTCTCATGTATCTTTCACTCTAATGTGAGAAATAAATAATAACAAATAAATATATAACCTAACATTGGGTATTTTCCATGTGCCAGGCACTGTTTTAAGCCCCTTAGATAAAGTAACATTATCACTATCAAGGCACTAATATTAGCCTCATTTTTAGGGTTATGGAAACCAGAGCACAGAGTGGTAAGGTAAAATTGCTCAAGGTCACATAACTACTAAGAATTAAAACCCAGAAAATATGGCTCCAAAAAGTCTGTACTCCTAACCACTATGCTATGACAGTTCTCCATGGAAGAAGAGTTCTGAAAACAAATTAGAGTGTAACTTGTTAAGAGAAAATAGAATTAGTGTGTGAAAGGTGATAGAGTTTTTATTTAAGGAAGTAGATGCATGCATCCCAATGTTCATAGCAGCAATATATACAACAGCCAAGACATGGAAGCAACCTAAATGTCCATTGATAGATGACTGGATAAAGAAGTTGTGGTATATTTATACAATTGAATGCTACTCAGTCATTAAAAAAAAAAAGAATAAAATAATACCATTTGCAGCAACATGGATGGATATGGAGATTGTCATTCTAAGTAAAGTAAGCCAGAAAGAGAAAGAAAAATACCATATGATATTACTCATATGAGGAATCTAAAAAATAAAAAAAGAAAAGAAAAGAAAAGAAAGAAAAGAAAAGAAAAAAGAAAAGAAAAAGGAAAAAGAGGGTACTAATGGACTCATCTACAAAATAGAAACAGATTCTCAGACATAGTAAACAATCTTATGATTACTGGGGGAAATGGGTTAGGAAGGGATAAATTTGGAAGTTTGAGATTTGCAAATGTTAACAGTTATATATAAAAATAGATTAAAAACATATTTCTTTTATATAGCACAAGGAACTATATTCAATATTTTGCAATAACATTTAATGGAAAAAAATATGAAAATGAATATAGGTATGTGTATATGCATGACTGGGACATGATGCTTTACACCAGAAACTGATACATTGTAACTGACTATACTGCAATTAAAAAAATGAAATAAAATAAAAAAAAATGGGAGAGCCTCAATGAGAAGATAAGGGAGTTAGCCAAGTAACTAGATAAGAAAGAACTTCAAAGGGGTCTGCAAAGGTAAAGCCTTACTGTGGGATGTGCTTCCTGTGGTCAGGGCATAATCAAGAAAACACCTTGGATGATCTGCAGATGGTGGATGAGTCAACAGAGCGAGAAAAGTCCAGATCATGTCAGACTTTTGATTGCAGGATGTTTTTTTATGAGTAATGAAAATATTTTGAGGAACTCTGAGCAACTAAGTAGCACATTCAGATGAAAAGGATTAGTTAGCCTGGGAAATACCATATAGGCACTAAAAGTGAAAGAAGAAGAATTAATAAATATTTGAGCTTTAACAGCAGAGGTGGTGAATGGTGGTCAGTATTTTTTTTTTTACATTTGTATCACAATTTCCTGGACACTGGATATGAGGGGTGGAAATAGCCTAGAGTTAAGTCTGACTTCAAGTTTTTTGACCTTAGCCCACAGGCAAATGACAGTGCCAGGTACTGTAGTCGGGAAGCCTAGGAGAGAAGCAGAATTGAGGGTAGGGTAAACATGCAATTTGTGAATCTGTAACTTTGAGACACCTGTTTTTCCTACATTGTTTTGTGTGGTAGCCTCTGGTACTTAGCAGAGACCAAATTTTACATTTTATTTAATCTACTGAAGTTAAACTTAAATTTAAAGCTGCTACTCAACTCACTGAAAAATTTTCCTTGTATTTGGATCAACTTACGTTGTGACTGTACTTTCTGAACTGCAAATTTTATAAAATTCAAATACAGATCAAGTAATTGATGAAAATCTAGTATCTGAATTGGGATATTTTAAGTGTAAAATACATGCTAGTTTTCAAAAATTTGAGGTGAGTGCCCCATAAAATATATTGTCTTCCATTCGTTGGAGACATTGAGATTGGAGATACACATTTTGAAAGCATCAGTAAAAACACAGTGTTGAAGCTTTGGAACTTAATCATTTGATTAAAGAGTGTGGTTAGCAAGGAGTAACATCTTCCCATGGGTTGACAATGTGATCATGGTGAGCACCTGGCTTCTTCAGAGGAGGTCTTGTTTGCTTATTTGTGTTCAGGAGTTGGAGGATGGGTGGGAAATGAAGGGAGAGGAAGGAGAGCTTTTATCCTCTTTGTTTTCATACAATCTTAGAAAAATAGCTAGATGCTTAGATTTCAGTCCTTTTCACCCACCATTTTCAGTACATCTAGACCAATTTTGGCAAGATAAAACTAACCCTCAAATCATTTAGCTAATTTTCAAAAATTTTCCCAGAAAATTAGTGATTAATTAAGATTAGGATTTAAATACATTTCAATGTATAATTCAGCAATGATGCCATTATCCTCAGGGTGACCAGATGCCCAGGTTTTCACAAGCCTGCTCTAGTTAGAAGCTTCTTGTTTGATTTAATTATCAACAGTGTTCCTTTTCACCCTAAACTGTTTCCTGATTCAGATGATATATTATATATTCACCCAAATTATTCCACTGTTTTTCTTTAGTCTGATGAATCAAGGGTTTTTTGTTAGTTTAGTTCACCGGGTTTTCTGTTTTTGCCTTTATTTTGTTTTTTGGTTTTGTGCTTTACTTTGTTTAATTTCATATTTTTATTTTATATTTCCTAATACCTGTCTTATTGTTTTCTGTTCATCTCCACCACATTACTTTATATCAGGTCAGCATCAATTCTTACTTGGATCATGCAATCAGACTCTTAACTAGTGTTCCTGCCTCCTCATCTCATTACTCTAATCCTATCAACACTGCAGGACTGATCTTTCTAAACTACTATAAAGGAAGTAAATGTGAAGGATTCAGAATGGCAGAAAAGGAAGAGATTGACAAAAGAAAGACAGAATTGGAGGTGAGACCAGCCTCACAATGTGCTGACATTTAAATTTGACCTTGATAAAGAGACAGACATTTCCCCATGGGGGTAAAAAATGAAAAGAAAAGGCAGAGACTCTGATAAGAAAAGAAGGTAAAACCAGGAGAAGGTTGTAGACCTCCCTGACATAGGACCGTTCAGTTTATGCTTTCCTGCTACAAAGCTCTTAAACATTTTTTTAATCTCTTCTCAGAAAATATTTTTTGCAGAATAATGTTTATTTTTTACATAAATGCATACTGAATGCACTATAAAATGTGATAATTCAACAATATGATTCCAAACAAAGACACACTCAAAAATGGAGAGGTTTCTAGTGACAAATTGTCTAGCTTGTACAATGTCACATTGGGCATCTTTGAGTCACCTGCCATGTTTTGATGGACGCCAAGCAATTTACATTCCCCTATCTATGCCAATCAAGACAAGTAAAAATGTAGCATTTTCTGCAACTCCTCTATCTGTTTTGCATATGCAATATTTCCAAGAATTTTAAAATCCTCCCTAATATAGACTTTATCTTTTCCTAAGCAAGTTTTCTGTGTTGTAACAGTATTTTAGGGCTGCTTGTTTGTTTGCCAGAATAAGTGGCACACTAAAAGACTGGAAACATAAACAAAGAATAATGTAACTTTCTAAGAATGATCCCTTTGCTGCTTTTATCTACCAACCACAAGTCATTTATTCTTTTTTTAGTGAGGCCAGCACACATTCAGTTGAATACATGTTATGGAAATAATTTTCTAATTAATAATTTGGTGTTTTAAATAATTACTTTTAGGACCAGAGATTCTTAGCATGTTAAAATGCTAAATGTAGCCACTTCTTCCAAAAATACACACCAGGCTCATGACATCATTGAGGTCACTTTCACTATGGCATGAGTGTATTGAGGTAGGCAGAGTAATTGGGAATTGGGAAATCAGAACAAGAATTTTAATTCTGCTAAGAAGATCGCCAGAAAAGGGACTTTCTTTTATTTACTGCTGTGTTCTAGCATCTAGACCAAAGCCTGACTTTCATTAGCACTAAATAAACACTGATGAATGAACTCAAGGATACAAGCACAGCAGTTCTTCAGTTTTCTCATCTGATGTTAAAGGGTCATATCAAAGAATTCTGATGTTTCTGTTGCATCCTAAATTCTATAGTTTATCTAACAAAACAATGTTAAGTGTTATTTTTGTTGCCTATTATTTTCCCTATATCATTCTTCCTTCCTTCCTTTCCTTTCCTTCCTTTTATTCTCTTTGCTTATTTCTCTTTTGTCCTCTCCATCTTTTTCTTTTTTCTTTTTTTTTTCTTTCTTATTAACACCTTAAAGATAGTGGTACTGAATCTTTTCAAGTTTAAATAGCATGAGTGATCTTTGCTTAGAAGCAGAAAATATGTAGTGGTCCAGAAAAAAAGGAAACAAGGAGCCCTTCTCTGCCTTTCAGAGAATGCACAGAACATAGGAAACACTTCTTTTCACATAGAAAAGGAAAAGCTGTCAGCCCTGAGACACAGGGAGTTGCTGAGATACAGGTAGAAATGACTGATTATTAACTCAATTTTGGCCTATCTCTCCTCCCTGGAGAACAGGGGATGAGGCTGAGAGTTCCAAACTTCTGATAATGGCTTGTTCTTTCTCGTGACCAGCTCTGATGCTGAAGCTATCCAAAAGCCCACCAAGAATTTACCCATTAGAACAAAAGATATTCTCATCATCCAGAAAGTTACAAGAGACTTAGAAGCTCTGTGTCAGAAACTGGCAGCAAAGACCAAATATATATCCTATGTTTCACATATATTCATATATTCAAGATAAGGAATTATATTTAATAATTAAAATAATATGCCTTAAATGAGCATTTTACCTATATTGTAATATCAATTGCCATTATCACTCACTTGGAAAGTACTATTTTAATCCTTAGTTTTACAGATAAGGAAACTAAAGCATAAAGGCTTTAAGTTACTTGATTATATCTAGAACATACCTGAGCCAGAATTCCAATCCACGCAGTTTACTCTAGAGTTTACTAGTTTAAACATTTGTACATTTATGTAGTGATAGCTGCAATTGTTTGGGTAAAATAATTATGAAATATTTTAAATAAGACTCTTTAGATAAGTGGCTTTTCATGGTTCTACTACACATCATCATAAAGTGATGTCTGAGTTTACCATATTGAATGGAAACTAATAATATTGTTTTTTAAAATCATAAGTAGAAGGCTTGCCGGAAGTGTTAATAATTTCCTGAAAGTGCTATAACACTTGAGTAAAGAAATTGTTTTGATCTATGTGCTCTATTTATTACTTTATAAGAAAGAACAATTCTGAGAATATCAGAGAGTGACTATTTAACTTGGATATACCACAAAAACATAAGTGAGTTTGTAGATTGAAACAAATTTATGTCTGGGAGACTCATTAAAATAATTTGTTATCGATTCCTCTTAATGAATTATATGAATAGCAGTAATTACATATCCTATAGTACTACCATCAATGACAGTTCTTTTTTTCTATAAAGTAATTTAAGATAAAACAGCTGATCAAAATGTTCATATTGATGCAAAATATTTTTAATATATTAATGTCCATATGCATAAAATAGAAACGCTCACATGGTATAATGTAAAGAGTAAAACAAATTGAAATTGGATGTTTTCCCCCCCCACAAGATTAGTCTCCTACATTTCTAATGAAATCATCAAGACATATAAAAGAATTAAAATTTTCTATCAGCAAAATAGATTAAAATTTACTCACAGATTTGACATTTGAAAAATTATTCCCAGACAAAAACAAATAAAGCCAGCTTCAAAAATTTGCCAAGCAAAAAATCTGTAAAGCAGAATTGAACACATAGGGATCAAAGAATGACCACATTCATGGCCTCCATTATCACACTAGATGAGAAAGCTTATTATTCTTATTCAGATTTATTAAGAAAATTCTCACTTCTGTAGGAATCCCTGCTGGGTGCAGAAAAAAAATTCATCCATTCAGGACACAAATCTCATTGAAATTGTTAGTCTAGCCCAGTCTTTCATATGCTTATTTGGCTGTGTAAGGAACTATGGGATCATTTTCATGAGTTTTTGATAATGCAGGCCACTGGGCTATTAATCCCAGCTTGTGGACTTTGTTCTAGATACATTCAATGACTTTGTCTTCAGAAAAAGAAATTTTTACAGCAGGATGAATTTACCCACCTTGGCTACATCAGTATGCAGCAACTTCCTTCCTGTTCATCAGCCATTAGCCTCATCTGAGGGCTGGACAAATCAAACACCCTCAGGATGGCAGAGGAGAAAGATGAGAAGAACTGGGTCTTTGTTGATGTCACTGCATGTCAACAAATACAGTTTCATGATGTCCTGCCTCTAAATGTCCTGTATTCAAACAATATACATACAGTTAAATGCAAATTGTTTTGGAGTCTTCTGTTATTTGAAATCTAACAATATGTACTGGCCTGTTGTGCTTGATTCTCTAGAAAATTTCCTGATGGACTTTATTGCCTTACAACATTGTTTCTGGGATGTAGAAGGTTTGTATCTAACACTTGAATTTTATAAACTATGGCCTAAGGCTTAAAATCTGTACCTTAATATATTCTAACTTTTATTTTCAAACAGCAAAATTTGCAGCACTGAGATATGCTCCTCTAATTTTTGTACCTTCTTTATTTATTAAATACTTAGTGAAAGGAGAAAAACAAGCTGAATTAGTGATTTTCATGCTACATGTTGCAACATCAAGTAAAATATTCACTTGCAGCTTAGACTAATCATGAAAAAAAATCCAAGTTTCTTGGATAAAATATAATCCTTGCCATTCAGTGGTCAGAGATAAATTTATTATGGTTATTTATGTTGTTATGTTTTATTTTATCTAAACAATCTTTCAATCCCCCAAATGTGAGGTCTTTTGCTTGTGTTTTTTCTGCAATCTGACACCTTTAGGTGAGAGAGAAAAGCCCTACACCCATTTCTTTCTTTATACACATTCTCTGAAAGCATTCTCAAATATATATCATGCCTCTAAATAAAAGCATAATACATCCTCTGAAATTATCCTGGTTCCCTCACCAGACACATCTTCAGCATCATGTTGATGGGCCTTTTCAGAGTGTCAGCATCTGTGATTTTATGCTTGCACTGTAGGGAAAACTGAATATGTAGTTAGATGATGCAACCAACCTATATTCTTTAGCTTGACCATGATAATTTCAGTTAGACTTCATCAAACTATACGCACTTGGTTTTGTTCGTCTAAAGCTAAAGAATAACAAAGAAATACAATATTGAATATCTTTGTAGGACAATTTTTTTTTCAGGAAAATATATGTGCTGCTGCTTCTTTTTTTTGCCTTTTACAGCAGAGCCTCTAAATACTCCACAAACAATATGAACAAATGAAACCAATGGATTTGTCAATATCTGAAATGTTGTCATAAGGAGAAGCCAAGAACTTAGACATATTGGGAAAGTCTTTAAAAACATGAGGAAAACAGATTAAATGGAGACACTCATCTTGAATAATCCTTTATAATAAGAAAAAAAAAAGACTCTAGAGGGAATGCATGGAACTATTGTGTATTCATTTTAAAGGTTCTATTTGTTGGTTCTTTGCTTAAGGCTCACTCCCTAGAATTCTAACTAGAGCACTCAGTTTTTCTTTTGTGAAATGGCATTCCCATTTCACTCTCTCCTTGAGTTCGATGGGAATGATTAATCTTAAGCTCCGTGAAGGACTCCTATTCTCCTAGCCACAGAATTCAGTTCTGAGATGACCACAAGACCTAATCCAGGTCATGTGACATTGAGAACACTTAGCTAAGGCAGTAAGGAAAGAAGCTTTGTCTAACTCCTTGAGAACAACAGAATATTGGACTGGTTGGAGTAGCATAGGGATTTTAGGAACTCCTATATATATTTTACTCATCAGACGAGCTGTCCTAATGGTGAAAGTGGCTCACAAAGGAGAAAAATGCCCAAAACATCACAGAATACACAGAAATAAAGCAAAATTTCTGAGGATGTGTGAATGTGGAAATTAACATTCAAAAGAATCCAGGGCTCTTTTAAGCTTTTCTGCTCTGTGATCTAAACAGTTACCTTTTTATTTAAATGAGTATATATACATTTACAAATATTTCATATATTAAATATATTATGTATATAGTTATATTTAACTATAAAACTCAAATTTTTCAAAGACCAAGTTCAAAATTGAGACTACCAATAAGCCTTAGAAGTAAGTGAAACAATACTGAATTCAGATTTCTAATCACTTAATAATGAAGAAATAACATTGCAATATCATTTATTCTAAAAATTGTACATATTATAGCATACATATATTTTTATTTATTTTAAAATTTTGTTTATATATATATAAACAATCAAATATTTCAAGAAGGCAATTTTGCTGAGCGTTTAATATGTCTCAAACATAGTTCTAAATATTTTCACATATTAAATCATGTAATCTTTAAAACAACACCATGAATTAGGTTTCTTTATTATCTTGATATTATAGGAAAACTCATCCAAGATATTGGGCATCAGCATCCAGGAAATTAACGTTTATTTATTATATAAATAATAGGTTGATTGTGAAAAGAGATTGTAGGAGGTAAAGTATAAAACCAGTGTATCACAGGTTAAGATTTAAGTTTCACCCATTAGGTTAGAATAGCTCTATTTTTGTTTTTCCTCTCACTATTGCAGACTTGTAGTACAAGAATTAAGTACATATTTCCCCATTCTACTTTATACATGCTTTCAATATCCCCAGTTCCCCCAACAGAGATATTCTAATGCTTTGGGCATGAAAAATTGAATATATGTGTCTACACACATACGTTGAATATATATGTATGCTTTTAAGTATAATGTATTTTTCTTGCATATCTTCATTGTTTACATGCATAAATGTGATTGAGAAATGATAATACAATGACATTTTATTTTTATTCTTGTTTGTGCTCAACTTCATGTTTTAAGATCCATCAAAATGCTCTGAGGGCCTCTAGTTTATACATATTTGTTTTGCTACCTATTATGGCATCGTATGTATTACACATATCCTACATTTACATTGTTATTTTTAGTAATCAGTATCAAGGATGGTTCCAATTGTTTGCTTCCACATAGAATGCTGTAATAAACATCTTGAAAATATACACTAAAGGACATATCATGTACAGAGGCCCCTCTTTCCTTTGCTTATTAGTGAGCTTTGTCCTCTTCGCATTTGGTCTCTACTATTTTTTATTATGTTGATATAAACTTGTATAGTGTAGATGTGAAATATTTTTCAGATACTAATTTTGCAAATACCTTCATATCTCTATTATCTCAGCTTATTTTTCAGTTGTGCCTTTGATTGAACAACAATATTAAATTTGCCAATACTGAACCAGAATTTTTAATTTTTGGCCTTGTATATGTGCTTTCAAATGCTTTATTAAAATCCCTTACTGAACACAATGGTGAATATAGTTTCCTTGGTTTTATTCTATTACCTTTACAATTTTACTATTCCCATATAGTTCTTTGTGTATATTGATATGTAGAGATCCAAAGTTATAATCTTCTCCATGATTCAGTTTTTCCAATACCTTCCTTTAAACAAGCTGCACTTTGTCCAATTTTTGTGATAATTTTATCACAGAATAGATTCATTCATATGTGTTTTATTTCCATTTTAAAAATTTCCATTTTATTCCAAGAAGCTGATTTGTTTACTGTGATGTTTGTACTACATTGTTCTGTTTCTTTAAAATATGACATCTTCTTGGGTAGGAAAAGTCTTCCAGGTTCTTTTTTTTTTTTTAATGATTGAACTATTATTAAATAGATGCTCTTGTGTATGTATGCTGAGTATTTACTAAAAATAATTTGCCAGGAATTATAATTTAAACTTCACTGAAGTTATGATGGTTTGGGTAGTGATAGTTGTTGATCTGATCTTATTGTCAATCTTAAGAAAATATGGAATGAGCAAATGCAGATTACAATATATAAAATAGATAAGCAATAAGGATTTACTGTATAACATGGGGAATTATACCTAATATCTTGTAATAACATATACTGGAATAAAATCTGCAAAAATACTGAATCACTATGCTGCATACCTGAAACTAATACCAAAAAAACCCATATAAAATTTTCTAGTACATTTAACTTTTACAGAAAGCTATATATCATTTACAATCTTAAAATAGCTACCCTCTGTTCATTGCATTAATAGGATAATATTCTTTAAGTACTTTTATGTATCTATTTAAATATAAACAAATATAAAGCACTTCCTGAAGTTGGTGTCCCAATAGGGTAGAATAGATTTGGACTACCCCATAGAGCCTTATTCCTACAGATATCTTTTATTATTATTTGGCATGGCAGCCCCCTGTAAACCCAAATTCAACAGCTGCTTTTTATTTGATACGAGTCAGCATGTAAAGTGGAAATGTTTACCCCAGGACACATGTTAAAGACCATCAGCCATAATTGTTTAGTACCACAACTGCTTGAGCCAATAACAACACCTGGAGCAAATGGGAAGATGACCAAAAGACTTTAAAGGAAAAATTGGAAAATAGGACATCCATAGGGGGTTTTAAATAGCTTTGATATATTCCTGAGAATGTAGAAGGTCATGTATAGTGCAGTTTTTAAGCCCAGGAGGAACTAAGAAGATCTTAATATGTCACTTCTGGCTGATATTGAAACTTCAAAGTGAGAGATGAAGCATAGTGTAAACTGAAGGAACATTAAAGATGTGTCTAACATGCACATAAAACCACTCAGCAATATCCAGGAGACTTATTGGAACATTGCATTTAAGTAAAATGTATGCACTTATTAGGTGACTGCTAAGCTAATAAAAGAGGTAGTTCTGGTGACAAGTGATATTGAACACAGACTTTACAGTTTTGTTCAGGAAATGTACCAAAAAAATAAAAAAGCAGTAAGAAAAAAATCTTATTTCCACAATTGCCACATTATATTACTTTAAATGTTCAGTTTTCAAAAAAAAAAAAAACAAACAAATTTATGAGACATGCAAAGAATCACGAAACTATGCTACACAATAGGGAAAAAAGAGTAAAGAAACTGTCCCTGAGAAAACTTAGATGTGGGATACACTTTACAAAGACTTTATATCAACTTCTACAAATATCTCCCAAGAATCAAATTAAATCATGTTTAATGAACTAAAGGAAAACATAAGAGTTATGCCTTGCCAAATATAAAAATGTTTCCATATACTTACAGATGACATGTGAGTGGATACAGAAATTACAAAGTATTTCACACACACTCAAACACAATTACAAGTAACAAATGAGTTTAGCAAGATTGTTGGATATCAAATCAGTATAAAATATTAGTTGTAATTCTATACAATAGCAGTGGACAAATTTCATACATTTATGATCTTGCATATAAAAGAATAAAATGTTTAAAATCTATTTATCAAAAGAACTATAAGACTTGTACACTGAAAACTATAAAACCTCTTTTAAAGAAATTAAGATAAACTTACATAAGTGGAAAGGAATCTTATATTCATACATTGGCAAACAATATTTTGGGGGGATCAGTAGTTCCCAGACTGATTTAGATTCAGTGAATTCCCTATTGAAATTCTACCTAACTTTTTCACAGAAATTGATAAGCTGACTGTAAAATTTATATGGAAATTCAAGGGTCCAGGATACCACAAAAATGGAAAAGAAAAACAAAGGTAGAAGACTCACATTTCCCAATTTCAAAACTTTCTATAAATTACATTATTTAAGATGGTGTGGCACTGTCAGAAGGATAGAGATCAAGTTAACATAACCCACCTCTTGATAAACAATGTTGGAGGGATTACAATTCAAATGATATTAAAAGAAAAACATAGTTACTAACAACTTGTGAGCCATGAAAGTATAGTGCAGAATCAAATATATTGAACAAAATACAAAACACTTAAAGGAGGGTATTAATTCTGAAAATGATCTGTTCCATAATTTGGAAAATGTTTGGGAAATTGTTTTGAATTCTCAGAAGAATGTTATTGATTAAGTGACATGGGGAACAATTTGAAAAGGTTTCCCTGAATTCACAGGACAAGAAAAAATATGCAAGTATCTATAGAAGCTGTAAACTGGTGATTCTAAAATGCAGATTACTGGTGATTACTGATAGAACAGAACAAAAAGGGAAGAAGTGGTAGCCAAATTTGTAGTGTGGATATGTTTTCTAGACAAATAAAAATGTTTAAAAATCATTGCATGTGCAATGAAATGCTCCCTATATTACATGTAATATAATTCTTAAGACACCTACATGTAAACACAGAGGAGAGAGGAAGGAAAATCATCCCATAAAATATATAACAGAAAAGTCAAAGATAAAGGTTAGCTTCATACTAAAAATAGCAAATAAACAAAGTCATATTCCTCACATTTTCTTTTGAAACACAAAATGATAGAAGAAAAAATAAACTCACAGCATCATCCATAGATTAATATTGAAAATAAAAGCTCATGATCAGATATTCCTTTTCAAGATAAAATCCACTTAAAGTAAACAGGACTCAAGAAGAATTTAAACCTGTTTACTTTGCCTAAAAAAAAAAAAATCTATTTTAACCAATTGATAGAAAAAGGAAAATTAATACTCTTAAATAGAAAGATTGAATAAATGTCTAACAATGAACAATGCTTAGTGATAATTCAGAGATGATATAAATAATTGTTAACTTTATTACATCTGTAATAGCAAATTATAATTAATAAGATAATATCTATAGCATATTGGACCTTTAAAACTAAAATTGATTGTGATTATTATGTATTTATTTCTTACATGGTTGTAACAAACACATACACCCCCTTTTTTTGGATATCTATTATTCTACTTTGTGGAAATTTCTACCAAAATGTGTCATTTACCATTCCCAAAATTAGGGACATTGAGGTTGTTTCAAACATGTTCTCAAATTCTCACAAGACATATGAGTCTTTGGAATATGGACTGGTTTATTGACTCATTTCTAATGAATATAATGTGTCAGAAGTTACATTGTATAACTTCTGACTCTAAGAAAAAGGAAATGCAACTTCCTTCCACCTGAATCTCTTGTTCTGGAACTTTTGAGCTGACACATTAAAATCCTGATTACCCTAAGCTTCATACTGAGGTCAGGTGATGAGACCACATGGAGTAAGGAAGAGATGCCATAGGATTCCTGTCTATTCTGCCCCTAAGCTGTCCAACTCCCTCTAACTTTAACCTGCAGACATATGAGTGAGAGAGACTTCAGATTACTTCAGAACCCTGCCTCTGAGATGCCCTGGCAGATGTCAAGTGAAGCAGAAAAGGCTTCCCCACCATTCCCTGTCTGAAGCACTGACCCACAGAACCAACAAGCAAAATGAATTTTCACAACAAAAGTTTTGATAATTTGTCAAGAAGCAGTCACTGCAAAACACAGAGTCCAACATTTCAGTTTGAATGTATCTTCCACAGATTGCAATTGGTTTAAGGATGATTATGTGGTTTAAGCTATGCAAGACAGAATTGGGATTGCTTGTTTGCCTGATTGCTTGATTAATTTGATTTATCTTGATTGATTCTTTTTTCTGGGTGGTAGAAGTAGACATATGTGGAGTTTTCAACGTGGAATTTGGAAAGGAGGATATCTCTGCATGTGAGGACCTGAAAAATAAGTTCTTTGTTAAACTGGAACTCTGAGCAGCATTCATAATGATGAAGAGATGGTGTCTCAGAAAAAAGTCAGAAATGAGGTGCAGAAAATGATAAAGTTTGCTAGTTACATATTTGAGGCCTGGAATCCATTCTTACCTGAAATGAGCATTTTTCCCCTCGGTTGTCCTGCTCCCGATTCTCAGGAGTGTACTCTCTTTTAGTACCTTTTTACTTTACTAATAAAAACCTTGCTTATATCACACTTTCTGTCTCTCATTAATTTTTTTTTCAGTTCACTAAGAACCATAATAATTCTTATTTCCCTTATCACAGTATCTATCCTTCTCAATGTATGGACTGATAAGTAATTTTTTATGGCTTAAACTAGTTTGAATCAATGTCACTTTAAACCAAACGGTTACTGAATAATACGGTAGTAAAACATGTTTTATTGTCCTCTTACAAATCTGATTCTCACAGATTTCTTCCAAACAGTATTCAATTTCTATCAGTGTTGTTCCTCAGTAATTCTCCAAAGGGACATAATACCCTCTAAGAGCTACCCTACATCAAAGAAAATTAAAAAGTCAGTTTAATTTATTTGGTTATAATACAAATTTGGGAACACTTTTTTCTAAGGAAGTTGCTTTTTAAAAAATTTGGATCTGTTACAATTGTGATTTATTACAAGTCAAAAAAAACCCGGAAAATGTGAAAATTTTGAGCAATTGACAATGGATATTTGAAAATAGATAATTGAAAAGAGATATTTGACAGTATCTCATTTCCATACTCATAAAGGGAGACAAGAAGGGTTGCAGATGATCTTTCTCATCTATTGATATTATGCTGTCTATCAGATCCTAATAACACATCTGATATATATAGTTTCAGATGCATTTAAAAGCTATTTTTAGGACATTCAAAAATTAATTGTTGTAAGATTATTAAAGGAATAAACTCAAAATGTTTTCTTCTTTAAAATATTAAAATACTGTTTGAGAATTAATATTTTAAGAGACTAGTTATATTCTCCATTTCAAACTTGGGGATTGTAAATAAATAGAAGCAAGTATGAAACTCAGTTTTAGAAAAAAAAATATGGATAACCATACATTTTGTTCTACCATTTTCTTTTCTTTCTTGTTTTAAACCTGAAGCTGCCAATCATGTTTTTCCATAGGACATATATTCTTCTGATTTTATTCCTTTCAAAATCTAGTTTTTCCCTTAGGGAAAAATGTTTATATTTTAAAACAGTATCTGGAATTTCTCAACAGAGTCAAGGAACCATGCTGTATGAGTCAAGGGTACAAATGGTGTCTTTTTCCCTGCACCGCTCCCACCCAATCAATCTACATGAAACACTGATGCATGGCAAATTCCAGAATAAAAAAATATAGTGTCAAGAGGAATAAAGCATGACAACAAGAGTGATACAAGATTCACTTTTCTGATTGTGTGCACATTCTCCATTTCCCCATTGTATTGTCATTAAGTTCTCACACTATGTAACATTGCAGAATGGACAGAAGTTGGTGAACTATCCTTTCCATCAGAAAGCATACATGCATAAACAAACAAACAAACAAGTACAATTGTAAAACACAAACCCCAAAAAATAGGGAAAGAGAAGAGGAGTAGAGGGGAGGGGAAGATCATAAGAGAGAATGCTGTCAAAAACCCATTAGCATAAATATTAAACACACAGGAAACAGAAGCAATGTAGCAGGTGTGACCCAGAAAGAGAGCAATTGACTTAAGATACAGGAGAAATTAAGCCTTGGAAGGATAACACAGAAAGAAGATTTTCCTGTCACAGATTTGACAGGATTGTTTAATACATGTTAATTCCTGTTTTATTCTTACAACTGTATCCTACACAGCAAAGAGTGAGAGACCATGGTAACCCCCCTCCTCAAAGTCAGAGAAGCATTGTGTCCTGGGAATTGTGGCTATTCTGGACTTAAATGGACAATGGTGAGAAACTAATTTGAATATTCAAATTTTAGAATTAGAGTATTCCAAAATGTGTAAACGCAAAAAGAGTATAACTGAAAGACAGCTGCATGGCCCCAAATGATGATTTTCATAGAGTATTTTCCTAAGCTCTGGCTCTATTACTACATGCTGCATTTGTTGCTGTGCACTGTCTCTGTGTCTTGCCCAGAGCCTGCTGAGCTAAAGAGAGATAAGCTGTCAGATGTTGAAGTAGTTGATCAAGACAAAAGGCCAGATGAATGTAACAGTAAAGCCTTCTATCACTTGTTGAGATGACACAGTTAGAGGTTAAACAGGAGAAAGTGCCAGCTCCCATGGTGGTTCACTTTCCCCCAGGATATTGCCCAAGACAATGGTCAGGTGGATCAATGAAAATATTTGTCTTACTTTCCCGGGAGCCTCCAAACCAAATGCTCCTGTCACGTTGGATCTGAGGTCTGTGGGGAGCCAAAGGGTAAGGGCTAGGATAGCACAGAGAAAAATATTTTCAAGGGTCCCTGATAAGGTTTTCTGGGCAGAGGTGCCTGAGAGCCTCCTCTGCAGTGAGACACTTATGATGAAGCCTCCAAGAGGAGGGCCTGGGCCAGGAAATGAGGTAAGTGTAAAGACATGCATGACTAGGGGCCCTGGGTTCTGAGACTGCAATTCATTGGCTGGGCACTGAGTCTGGGTGGGCTGAGCAGCTTTCCCCTGTGAATTTCCTCAAGTAAATCCTTTGCAATTGCCTATGGTTGGACTTAAATTAGACATAGGCTTTTGGCCTGGAGCCTGACAAACTCAATTCTGTCTATGTGAATGATAGTAGTGATAGGACATTAGCCAACTTGTTTGGATGCTTTCAAAAAGAGCAGAGACCTAAGATTGATGTGCTGAATAGATCATGTCAGGGAGGGATTCTGTGTATAGGGGAGTGCATTGTCTAACATACCAGCCAGTGAAAGTCCCAAAGGGTCAAATATAAAAATGCCAGTGAGGAGGAAACAGCTCCCTATTGTAACTTGGCTGAATAGAATAAATATTTCTCACCACATAAGGAAGAGTTGTTAATATACAAGTGATTTGATTTAAGGAAATTAAAGCAACATAATATTTCTTAACCTGAAAGATATTCAGCAAAAATATACCCATTATACAACTATAAAAATATACCTGTGAGGATTGTATTCAGCAGAATGTTACAAACTCATGTTCACCACAAACACAGGACTTTTTTTTTTAATTATTTAACAACATGCCAAGTGATAGATTTTACAAAGGGAACCTAATTTATGTTATCCCAGAAGAGACTTAATGTCTCAAGGATATGTAGGAGATATTCTGAAAAGTGTATCCCAGTTGACAAATATGTGGACCACAAGGTACCAAGGATCCTGGGCTGCTGGAGGGTCTGGATGAGGCCTCCCTGGGCCAACTCTGATGGCAGGAGATAAAATTGGAGAGGCAATAAGATATTCTTTTTGATATAAAATTTAAAACTCTCAGAAAAAAAACCACTCATGACATTTTCTTTTATTGTACCATATGTCTCCCCCCTTATAACTGTTAACCTAAGATATGAAATATTTTTTAGTGATATGTACTAATGATTTTCTAGAAAGGCATTATAATATATTCAGTCTAGAAACCCATTAGAATTGCTCTTTTAAGATTTATACTCATGACTTTTTATTGTATGATTTTTCATGATTTTAGAAATGTGTCTAAATTTTCCAAATTGTGAAAATAGCTTGATTTCCAGTTATTCTTTTCCTTCCTATTTTTCTCTGAATGTGAAGCTATCATCTGAACAATGAAGCTGTCTGATCCCTCACAGCCAAAATGAAAGAGACCCTTAGAAAAGTAGTCCTTCCCTGAGAAAGCAAGAATATGCAGCTTCACTTATAAGGGAACCCAGAACATCTTAAATTTACCAACCTCACAAAGAATACAGGGATGTGATATTGGAATGAATGGCTAGAAGTAATTACAAAACTTTCATCCTTACAACCCTAACATGTTTACTCCCATTTAGAAATCTCCAGTGCATGAGAAATCAAATATGTCAATTTATGAGCTTTTAATTCCTTAT
The DNA here is from genome assembly GCF_036321535.1 of Camelus dromedarius. Classification (NCBI taxonomy): domain Eukaryota; kingdom Metazoa; phylum Chordata; class Mammalia; order Artiodactyla; family Camelidae; genus Camelus; species Camelus dromedarius. The sequence continues at coordinate 897,226 of NW_026989801.1, forward strand.
CATTAAGAGAATATGCTTCACGTTTCACTGTAATTTACTAAGTTCTTTCTGAAACTGCATTTCATGTTCTCCTTACAACTATCTGTGAGATAAAGTGAGCAAATGTTTTAATTCAAATATTTTACATATGGAAATCAAAACAGAGAGAAAGGAAATAATTTTCTCCAATTTCTTGAAACCAGTCAGTGACCAAATTGGGTTTCAAATCTAAGTCTTCATTTTTCAAACACTTAATGGCCTAAATAAATAATTGGATCTGAAGTGCTGTAAAGTTAACCCAAGCAACAATAGATTTCCTCTAAGAAGCTTAATTTTCATGGGAAAATTATTGCACACATGTGGGTAGATAATATCATCCAATGTAGCTCAAAGAAGCAGAAAGGATAGGTCAAAAGAAAAAAACATTTAGAGATGATAAATAATCATCATCCAAGAATACTCTAAGTATCTTCTTAGCTATATAAACAAACATAAAATTGGAGAGTTGAAATTATTTAAGATTAGAAGTAGAATAAGAATCAGATGGCTTTTTTCAGGTCCTCAACATCAATTATATCTTTTTCTTTGTGATTAGTTAAAAGGAAACTATTTCTTCCCATTCAACTTCTGAAAGGAGAGTTAGGCAGTCTTTGCCTGTGACTCATAGTAGCTGGTAAAGATGAGGTGCTCAATAAACATTTCTCAAAAAAATAGTCCTACAGAATGTTTTTAGTGCTCTTCATTTTTAAAATTCTTGTTTATTCTTGTCTCCAAAACAGATAGACAACATAAAAATAATAATAAAAAAAAAGAGTCATTGTTTTGGAATATGATGTATGTTTTAGCTGTGGTGTGTGCAATTAGCAGAACAACGCTCCCCATTCTCTCTTGACTCATGAATCACAGCTGAGACCAAACGTGGCAACACCTAGTGACACACACACAAATCTTCATAAAATATAGCAATACATTTCTCACATAAATTATATTTACTGGCTATTCGTCAAGTCACAGGTTCTTTCCCTTAGTTTTCACAATGATTCAGGACTTGGGACAGTTTGGTTTTGGCAGCTGTTCTCATAATTGCCTGATTGTCAGTCATTAAATTTGCCCTGTTTTTTTTAATAACCTATGGGTTCACGCACACTTGGTGTAACAATGATTAAGCCTACACTTATTCAATTATCACTTTTTTATTGTAAAATATTTCTAAATAATTTTGAAAAGAAATTCACTTAACTCTTGCAACATCTCTTAATGAGGGAATCAGATCACCAGTATTGTTTTTTTTTGTTTTATTTTTGTTTGTTTGTTTTTGTTTTGCCAATGACCAGCACCAAGAGGTTGCTGGTTTTATTTTCTTAAATTGAAGTATAGTTGATTTACAATGTTGTGTTAATTTCAGCTGTACAGCATAGTGATTTAGTATATATATATTATTTTTCAGACTCCTTCCCATTATTGGTTATTACAAGAGATTGAATATAGTTCCCTTTGCTATACCTTGTGTGTCTGTTGATCCCAGACTCCTAATTTATCCCTCCACTGCCTCTTCCCCTTTTGTAACCATAGTATGTTTTCTATATCTGTAAGTCTGGTTTAGTTTTGTAAATATGTCCATTTGTATCATTTTTAGATTCAGCATGTAAGTAATATGATATTTGATTTTCTCTGACTTCAGATAATATGATAATCTCTAGATCCAAAAATAATTAATAAAAACCATTCTTAGTTTCTAATCAATTCTCTCATTTGGTGGACTCAACACTTGTAGATTTTAACTTTAAACTTTTAACTCTTCCCAAGGAACCCTACAAGTTCATAGTATGTAATATTTTGTATCTTAGTTATAGTGAAATTTAGATTCATAATTTCTCTTGCTGAGATGAAGAAAAATGTTTTCGAACTATAATAAATTCACATGACCATCTCATATAAGAATATCAGTGCTTTTTCTGGTTCTTAATTCCTTGTCAATGCATAAAACTCGAGAGGAGTGCTATGAATAATATTTCCTAAGGAAACAAAAAACATTGTTTTTAAATTTTAAAACATTGAGAGAGAGAGAAAACTTCTGCCAGAAGTGAAAAGTTATGCTATGTAGATATTTTCCCATGACATTACAAAATATAGTGACTTAAAATCACATCTACCTGTTTTTTTTTTTTTTGCAAGGTTTTGACTCAGTTTGGAGGTCTTGCTAATCTGAATTGAGTTGGACTGACATTGCTGAAGGTTCTTTCTCCTGTATAATAAGCTTATGAGTCAGTAATGAACTGACCAGTCTTGGCTGGCTTCAGCTGGGGTGACTTAACCCTGCTTGATGGGGTCTCTTAGCTGCCAGGAAGCTAGTCTCAGCTCATTCTCAGGTTGATGGTGAGGATTCAAGAGAGAGTAGGTCATGTCATGAACAGGACAATCAAAAGTGCACTCTTCTATCTTCAATTAATTTTCAGCTTATATCACAATTGTTAACATTGCTTTGACCAGAGCTTGCAACATAGAAAAGTCCATTGTCAAAGGGAAGAGCAGAAAATTACAAAGTAAATGACAGGATTTAGAAAAGAATTAATGAGACCATGAATGAAATTAGCCTACCACAAAAGGTGATTCGCTTGTTAATAACACTGTTGAAGACCTGTCTTCTAAGACAGGGACTGATTCTCCATTAAAGGGTGAAGACAGTAATTAATAATAATAATAATAATAATAATAATAATAATAATAATTAGAACAGATACAACAAAGCAGAAACAGACTCACAGATACAGAGAAAGGACTGTTGGTTGTCAGGAGAGAGGGGTGTGTGGTGGGGCAAATCTATTATACAGGATTATGGAATACAAGCTACTATGCATAAAACAAGATACAAAAAGACCTAATGGATAGCACAAGGAAAATAGTCACTATTTTATAATAGCTTTGTATGCAGTATAATCTATAAAAATATAAAATATCCATGCTGTACACCAGAACTAATATATTGTAAGTCAAAAATACTTCAGTTTAAAATAAAAGAACTTAGTGAATGAAATGAGGGTCATTTGGCTTTTTACTATAAAATAATAACCATACAATAATTACTAGCTTCCTGATGGCATTTATAATTACTATAACTTTCAGTTAGAGGCAAACTAGGAACCTCTAAGAAGTCAAAGAAAATACATATTTTGCATGATTGATAAGTCTTTCCTTCCAAAATACACTCATACTTCAATTAAAAAAAAAAAACTTTATTGAGAGCCTGGAAATACAATTATGTTCAATTCAGAGTCCTTGCAATTGAATTGGCAATTGAAATATAAAGAAATCCATGTGCCAATAGAGCTAAATACATGAATTCTATGGAGTGCTACATAATCAAAAACTAAACTTTGCCACATATATGCTTTACTCTAAAAGTCTTTATTGAAATATATAAATGATAAGACAAGTGCATAAAACTTAACTTTATAGCTTGATGAGATTTCACAAATTGAAAACACTGACATAACCAGCTCTGGGATGCTTTTGAATGTTTTCTCTGTGTTGTCTATTTCTTTCCCCTTATTATTGGTAAATACTTAGAATAGCAAGTGCGTGTATTGCAAAATGTGTGGCTCACACTACACCAGATAGCTGACCATGTTTTTTTTTCCAGATGCATTTTTCTTGAGAGACATTAAAATGTAATATACTTGTTATCAGTACATTGCCTCTCTGCTGCAAACCACCCTTAAATGACTGCTCTGAAATAATATATTTGGACCCTGTAGATGTTTCTCCTGTGGCAGATGGCATGCTTTGTTAGTAGAGTAACAGAGAGACACTAGAGTAAGAAAGGGGTTTCTCTTCAAAGTCTGCTGTGTTTTCCTAGGCTGGCTCCTGCACCATGTCAACTTCCAAGCTCAGCAGAGGGCATAGCTCCTCCAGTCCCTTGACTCCAGAAGTACCTGACTTATAAGCAGCTCAGGATTGTCCTGGGGGGTAGATTTCTCCACCAAATCCACAGTGGCTTCTTAGTGGGGATTTTCCAGCAGGGTACCTCCTATTAAAAATTTCTTCCTTTACTCCCTGGGAGGCTTGTGGCCTCGGTGAACTTCTCCACTCTCTCATGAGCCATAGATATACCCACCCTCTAAAAAGAAGTCTGGGTGTTCTCCACACTTCAGGAAATGTGTCTCTCCCTGTGGTTCATGATCTCATCTCTAGGAGATCTGGTTGTTAATTTATCTGTTATTTCTAGATTTTTTATAGGACCCTTTACATTTTAGTAGATGTTTCCCTGTTATAGATAATACTTTTAATTAAAATGTCCACATTCAAGGTACCACATGGTTCCTGCCTCTGGATTAGTGCTTGACTGATGTGCTTGCTTCCTTCAGGGTCCCAGAGCTCTTCTGATTCAAGACATGATTCACAGTAGTAAAGTTGGGTGCATTTTGCATAGTATTATTTGTCAGTTGAATCTATGAAATTTAAAATATCTGTCAATGAATATTAAGCTCAACTTAGTAAAATATTAAAATCAACTTGAGATATTGGAAAAGTAATTATTGAAATTACATTGAAAGAAAGAAGCAAATGTTATTGAAAAGCAAATCAAAAGCGAGTGGGAAGGAATAAATTGGGAGTTTGAGATTTGCTGACACTACTATGTATAAGATAGATAAACAACAAGCTTATACTGTTTAGCACAGGGAACTATGTTCAATATTTTTCAGTGACCTATAATAAAAAGAATATGAAAAGGGATATATGTATGTATATGTCTGATTGAAATATTATGCTGTACACCAGAAATTGATACATTGTAAACTGACTATACTTACATTAAAAAAAATCATCAGAAATGTATATTATTTCAGTACAAATCCCGAGACATTTTGTTTTATCATTTGAATATATATCATCAGAATATAATTTTAAATTGTCTTTATTCATTATTTATATATGTTCATACAGTTAATTAATTGATTCATTGATTTGTACAGTATATATGACTGGGTGATCCAACTTCTAGCCAGGAAAAGCATACTTTACATGGGATAACTGACCTTGTCACCTCCCTTCTCTGATTTCTCTTAACCCCTTTAGCGGATCATTCACTCCTCTAAATTATACATCATTTTTTTAGGCACGTTGATAACTTTATTCTGGTTCCACCTGGTCTCAAACACCTGGGAGACACCCCATTTCCTAAAGATGATCATGTACTTTTCTCTGACAGAGTTTATTGCTTCCCTTCATCTTTGGCCTTTAGCATTATGAATTTATTTCTAGGTTGTTTTTTAATTCATTATTTGTTGAAAATTCTTGACCATTCATTTTGCAATTTTTTTTCCTCATTCTTTTACTTTCTTTTCCTTCTGGGACTTCAATTAAATATATTTCAGACTGATTGGCCTACATCTCTTGGATACTCTGTTCTTTTAAATTTAAATTATTAAAATTTTCCAAGAATTTCCTCTTTTGTTTTCATTTGAGTAATGTCTGTTGACCTATATTCAAGTCCACCAAGGCTTTCCTTGAATTTGTCAGGCCTACTGATGAGCCTGTCAAAGACATTCTTCATCCCCTTTGCTGGGCATGTGTTTAAATTTATTCCTAGCCTGCTCTTTGACATTTTCTTATTGTTTCCATTTCTCTGCTGAAATGACACATCTATTCATGAATGTCTTCAAGTCTTTTCACTGGAGCGTGTGATGTATTAATCATAGTGATTTTATATCCCCTGTCTGATTTTCACTTCTATTACTTGTTTTATCTCTCAACAGTGGATTCTTTTTTCTTTCCATTTCATAGGTCTCATAACTTTTAGTTGAAATCTACATATTCCATGTAGGGGGTCAGAAGCCTAAGTAAATAATGTTTAAGCCTGGAAATAGGCATGCCTCTTTTCCTGCTAGGCTTTCATTGAGGAGCTGAGCTGTGTTTCTGTTTTGCTGGTAGTTTCAATTACCTGCAATATGTGGCCAACCTCAGGTTCCTTCAGTGTCACCTTGTGGTTAGGGCGGGAGCTAGACTGATAGACTATCTGAGTTTTATTCTGGAATGTGCTTGGTCCACCTTCAGTTGTAGATGTTCCCTGTGACCCAGTATCTTGGTCCCTGTGTGCTCTTATCCCTCTGCTGGGGGTTGGTCTTCTGTTGCTTTTTCTTGGTCCTGGTTACTCCAGGTGGTGAGGAACAAAGAGGCTTTCCACATTTTCCTCATTTAGCATCAGTCTTAGGTATCTCACGTGTCTCTGAGTTTTTGGATCCAAGTTTCCTTGGTGATCCTGCCCTGCCCTCCATGGTAAAAAGAAATCTTTAATTTTCTGAAACTAGGAGGATTTCTGCCTGTCTCCATTAAACAAACTCTGAGTTTTCAACCGCTGAAAGTAACAGGATTTACTACCCTTTATTTTCAGCATCTTAAGACATTATTCCACTGGGGAAAGCATCCAGGTAAGAATTGTTTTCTCCCTCAGCAGTGCCATCCCAGGGCAACAGGAACACACCAACTGTGGGAGGCTTTCTCCACTCTTTCCTGCCCCCAGGCTTTTTCAAAAGCAAAAAGTGAGGTCCATGGAGAAGGGGCTGCGACCATCTGTGATCCCAGGACTCCATACTCTCCCAACTGGGAGTGCTCAGCTTTGAGCAGTTCATTAAGGAGTTAGTTGATACTTTTGTATCTGTTTGCATCGCCACCTTGTCTCCTTCTGTTACCCTAAAAGGAGGAAGGAAAAGGCCACAGTTCTTGACTTACTCAAAAGATAAGAATTCACATGGGAGATGAAAGAATTGTGCAGTGAAAGATTTTATTAGGAAAGGTGAAGTACCCCTCCAAGAACAGGAGGCAGGCTGATCCAAGTGCAGACGGCAATGGTCTTTGCTCCTTCCTCTTGTACCCTCACTTAGAGGTGGTCTTTTGATTGATTGATGGCTCTTGACCCCTGGAGTGCTCAGTCATGTTTGTTCCCTTTTGTGAATGCCCTTATCCATGATGAACACAGAAAAACCCATGGAGGGGCCAGAACCTCAATGCTAATTATATTAGAATGAGAACTGGGTCATGTCCGGTTAGGTCCTTGTCACTACCATGAAGTTCCAGCCTTTTAGTTCTAACTGGTTTCTTGCTGGCACTCACATAAAAGAAGTAAAGCCCCTTTATGCTGGTGGCTGGCATGCCACCATCATACACACCATCCTCTCTCTCCTCCACCTGTCTGCCTGGTTCCCCCCTTATCTAACTACCTAACACTTTCAGTGCTCTGGGACAGGTGAGGGATTGCCAGTGTCTTGTCTGTCTGGAGGCTCATGCCAGCGTTCCTCAAATTTTACCCTGATGGTAGCCGTTCAAAGTCAGCACTCTGATGGGTTCAGCAGCAGTGTGATTTTGCAGATTTCCCAGCTTTTTCTTATGGTTTGATAAGTATGACACTCTTTCCATGTGTCTATCCTTAGATGGAACCAGGTCTCTGTAATACATGTGATTAAATCACTAATTATTCATGGTTACCAAGATTCCAGGTATTTTTGGTTATTATGTTATTAATATTTCATTATGAAACCAAAATAAAAATGCGTTCTCCTTTGAAATATGCCAAAATATAGCTTAAAATCTAAATGTTTTATTTTTATTCCATTAAATTAAAAAATACAGTTCCTGTCTATTTAAAGCAATAAGAAAGAGATGTGGGATTTCTATGTATACTTAGGGGAACCTATGTACTTTGAAATATGTGACAATTTTTATTGAATTTTTTATACGTATTGCACACATGAGGGTATCTATAAGCTACATACGACTTAAAGTAAAATAATACTCTGATAACTGTAGAATTAATAATCATTTAAAAATATACGATGTCATTTGTGGATTTTTGAATGACAGCCATTCTGACTGGTGTGAGGTGATACCTCATTGTAGTTTTGATTTGCATTTCTCTGATAATTACCGATATTGAACATTTTTTCATGTGCTTTTTGATCATTTGTATGTCTTCCTTGGAGAATTGCTTGTTTAGGTCTTCTGCCCATTTTTGGATTGGGTTGTTTATTTTTTTCTTATTGAGTCGTATGAGCTGCTTATATATTCTGGAGATCAAGCCTTTGTCGGTTTCACTTGCAAAAATTTTCTCCCATTCTATAGGTTTTCTTCTTGTTTTATTTCTGGTTTCCTTTGCTGTGCAGAAGCTTGTAAGTTTCATTAGGTCCCATTTGTTTATTCTTGCTTTTATTTCTTCTAGGAGAAAGTTTTTAAATGTATATCAGATAATGTTTTCCCTATGTTTTCCTCTAGGAGGTTTATTGTATCTTGTCTCATGATTAAGTCTTAAATCCATTTTGAGTTGATTTTTGTATATGGTGTAAGGGAGTGTTCTAGCTTCATTGTTTTACATGCTGCTGTCCAGTTTTCCCAACACAATTTGCTGAAGAGACTGTCTTTATTCCAATGTATATTCTTGCCTCCTTTGTCAAAGATGAGTTGACCAAAAGTTTGTGGGTTCATTTCTGGGCTCTCTATTCTGTTCCATTGGTCTATATGTCTGTTTTGGTACCAATACCATGCTGTCTTGATGACTGTAGCTCTATAGTATTGTCTGAAGTCTGGGAGAGTTATTCCTCCAGCCTCTTTCTTTCTCTTCAGTAATGCTTTGGCAATTCTAGGTCTTTGATGGTTCCATATGAATTTTATGATGATTTTTTCTAGTTCTGTGAAATATGCCCTGGGTAATTGGATAGGGATTGCATTAAATCTGTAGATTGCCTTGGGCAGTGTGACCATTTTAACAATATTGACTCTTCCAATCCAAGAGCATGGAATATCTTTCCAATTTTTAAAGTCTTCTTTAATTTCCTTCATCAATGGTTTATAGTTTTCTGTGTATAATTCTTTCACCTCCTTGGTTAGATTTATTCCCAGATATTTTATTACTTTGGGTGCTATTTTAAAGGGGATTGTTTCTTTACTTTCTTCTTCTGTTGATTTATCGTTAGTGCAAAGAAATGCAACTGATTTTTGAATGTTAATTTTGTAACCTGCTACCTTGCTGAATTCTTCAATCAGCTGTAGTAGCTTTTGTGGGGACCTTTTAGGGTTTTCTATATATAGAAACATGTCATCAGCATATAATGACACTTTTACCTCTTCTTTTCCAATTTGGATCCCTTTTATTTCTTTCTCTTGCCTGACTGCTGTGGCTAGGACTTCCAGGACTATGTTGAATAGGAGTGGTGATAGTGGGCATCCTTGTCTTGTCCCAGATTTTAGTGGGAAGCATTTGAGTTTTTCACCGTTGAGTACTAAGCTGGCTGTAGGTTTGTCATATATAGCTTTTATTATGTTGAGATACGTACCCTCTATACCCACTTTGGCGAGAGCTTTTATCATAAATGGGTGTTGAATTTTATCAAATGCTTTTTCTGCATCGATTGCGATGATCATGTGGTTTTTGTCCTTTCTCTTGTTGATGTGGTGTATTACACTGATTGATTTGTGTATGTTGAACCAGCCTTGTGTCCCTGGGATGAACCCCACTTGGTCATGATGTATAATCTTTTTTATGTGTTGTTGGATTCTATTTGCTAAAATTTTGGTGAGGATTTTGGCGTCTATGTTCATCAGTGATATTGGGCTATAATTCTCTTTTTTTGTAGTGTCTTTGCCTGGTTTTGGTATCAGGGTGATTTTGGCTTCATAGAATGAGTTTGGGAGTATTCCCTCCTTTTCAATCATCTGGAAGAGTTTGAGAAGGACTGGTATGAGTTCTTTGTATGTTTGGTAGAATTCCCCGGTGAAGCCGTCCGGTACTGGACTTTTATTTGTAGGGAGGTTTTTAATTGCTGTTTCTATTTCCTTCCTAGTGATCGGATTGTTCAAGTGTTCAGATTCTTCTTGATTCAGTTTTGGTGGACAGTATGTTTCCAGAAACTTGTCCATCTCCTCTAGGTTATCCAGTTTGGTTCCATATAGTTTTTCATAATATTCTCATATGATATTCTGTAATTCTATTTTGTTTGTTGTAATTTCTCCATTTTCCTTTCTTATTTTGCTAATTTGTGCTCTCTCTTTTTTCTTCTTTGTGACTTTGGCCAGAGTTTTGTCGATTTTATTTACTTTTTCAAAAAACCAGCTTTTGGTTTGGTTGATTTTTTCTATGGTCTTGTTAATCTCTATTGTATTTAATTCCTCTCTGATCTTTATTATTTCCTTCCTTCTGCTGCTTTTTGGGGCTTTTTGTCCTTCTTTTTCTATTTCATTCAGGTGGTGGGTTAAATTGTTTATTTGAGAATGTTCTTCTTTTTTGAGGAAGGCCTATATCGCTATAAACTTCCCTCTTAGCACTGCCTTCGCTGTGTCCCATAGGTTTTGAGTGGTTGTGCTTTCATTATCATTTGTCTCAAGGTATTTTTCAATTTCAGCATTGATTTCCTCATTGATCCATTGTTTTTTCTATAACATATTGTTTAATCTCCATGCTTTCCTTTTTTTCTCCTTTGTTTCTCTGCTGTTGATTTCCAGTTTCATGGCATTGTGGTCAGTAAAGATGCTTGAGATAATTTCTATCTTCTTAAAATTGCTGAGGTTTCTTTTGTGCCCAAGTACATGATGAATCCTGGAAATTGTTCCATGTGCACTTGAAAAGAATGTATATCCTATTTTTGGGGGGTCTAATGCTCTGAAAATATCCACCAAATCTAGTTTTTCTATTGTAGTATTTAATTTCTCTGTTGACTTGTTTATTTTCTGTCTGGAAGATCTGTCTAGTGATGTTAATGCAGTGTTAAAATCTCCAACTATGATTGTATTCCCATCAATACCCCCCTTTATATCTGTTAGTAGTTCTTGTATGTACTTAGGTGCTCATATATTGGGTGCATATATATTAACGAGTGTAATATCCTCATCTTGTATGACTCCTTTAACCATTATAAAATGTCCTTTTTTATCTTTCTTTATGGCCTTTGTTTTAAAGCCTATTTTGTCTGAAATCAGTACTGCAACACCTGCTTTTTTGGCTTTTCCATTTGCATGCAATATTCTTTTCCATCCTTTCACTCTCAATCTATATGTGTCCTTCTCCCTAAAGTGGGTCTCTTGTATGCAGCATATTGAAGGTTCTTGCTTTATTATCCAGTCTGCCACTCTGTGTCTTTTGACTGGAGCATTTAGTCCATTAACATTTACAGTAATTAATGACATATGTGTGTTTATTGCCATTTTGAACTTATCTTTGCAGTTGAATTGTTATATCCTCTTTGTTGCTTTCTTCTTCCTTTTGTTGTTTGGTAATTTTCCTTTGTATTATCATGGATTTTATTTAATTTTTGTGACTCCTTTGTAAATTTTTGGCTTGTGGTTACCCTATTTTGTAAATCTATCAACGCATTACTATAACTGTTTTTATTAAACTGATAGTAACATGATCTCAAACCCATCCTACTGTTAAAAAATTTTAAAAAAGAAAGAAAAAAAATTCTATATTTCCCTGCCTCCCTCTCCCACTCTCAGTGATTTGTATGTCTTCTTTTATAATTTCATGTTTACTTTATTTGTAATTCAAGAGTTATCAACTTTCCAGTTGTGTGTTTCTCATTTCTGTAGCATCCTGCTGCTTTTCTATTTAGAATAGCCCTTTCAATATTTCTTTTAGCATGGGTTTAGTGTTGCTAAACTCCTGCAGCTTTTTTTTTTTTTGTCTGTGAAACTCTTTATTTCTCCTTCTATCCTCAAGGATAGCCTTGCTGGATAAAGGATCCTAGGCTGCATCTTTTTTTCATTCAGGGCTTTGAATATATCTTGCCACTCCCTTCTGCCTGTAGTGTTTGTGTAGAGAAATCAGCTGAGAGCCTTATGGGGGTTCCCTTGTAACTTACTCTTTGCTTTTCTCTTGCTGCCTTTAGAATCATTTCTTTATCCTTGACTCTGGCCATCTTGCTTATGATATGTCTTGGTGTGGGTCTATTTGGGTTCTTCCTGTTTGGGACCCTCTGAGCTTCCTGTACTTGGATATCTGATTCCTTCTTTAAGTTTGGGAAGTTTTCAGTCATGATTTCTTCAAAAACCTTTTCAATCCCCTTTGATCTTTCTTCTCCTTCTGGGACTCCTATTATGCGAATATTGGAATGCTTTATATTATCCCATAGGTCCCTTATGCTATTTTCATTATTTTTTATTTGCTTCTCTTGTAGTTCTTCTGAATGGGTGCTTTCTATTGCCCTGTCTTCTAGATCACTAATTCGTTCCTCTGTATTATCTAGTCGGCTTTGCACAGCTATTAGATCATTCCTCATCTCTGTCAATGGCCTTTGAGGCTGCTAAGCCCTTCAGTGCGATGCAGGTTTTGCCCCCGCCCCCGCCTGAGTGCTCAGCGTGGAGGATATGGCGGCTGTGCCTGAGCCCCACCTATCTTCCCCCGAAAACTTTCCGCAGGTTTTCAGAGATAGGGGTGTGCACCCTTACCCTGAGAGCACATCAACCTTGCTGTTTTATGGAGGGCCCAGGTTGTTCTGCCCTGTGCACCCAAAGCCACGGCGTGCAGCCCCTTGCATTCCCCCGGGGCTGCCTCCGTGCAGCCACTTCCATCCTCCGCCTGGCTTGTGCAGCCTGGCCCTGCCCACGGCTGCCGGCCCGCGTCTCAGGCTGGGTGTCTGGGGGACGCTCTGTGCCCATTTAACTTAGTTCTGTTAGTCAAGGGCTGCTCTGTACATATCCGAGCCTCGGAGGCTCCCCCTCCATCCCGCTGGCCTCTCAGTTGGAGAGGGGAGACCCAGCAAGCGAGCGCCAGACCTCCTTTGCCGCTCCCTCCCCGCGGGACACATCCCGTGCTGCTTTGCCTTTTGTTCTTTCTTTTTTCCTTTTCTCCTACCAGATTTTTGGCGTCTTTATCTTTTGAAGAGGGTGATGTTCTGTCGGATTTCCACAGGTGCTCTTGTTGGCTGAGTGGGTCTGTAGATGTGGGTCTTGGTGTATTTGTGGGAGAAGGTGACCTGCGAGCATCCTTCTACTCCTCCATCTTCTCCGTCTCCTAGAAATACTTTTTAATGTGAAAGAGAAACAAACATCACTTTGTTTATGCCACTGTTCTTTGCAGTCTCTGTAACTGGCAGCTAATTTTAACTAATCCAGAAACTTATCCAAAGTGATCATTTAAGGTTCAAACCCAGGCCCACCAGTCTGCAAAGTCCACACTCTTAGGCAGAAGACTGAAGAACTCCTGCTTATAATCAGCAAAAGATTGGTGTTGGGGAAGTGTGTGTGTTTGTGTGTGTGTGTGTGTGTGTGTGTGTGTGTGTGTGTGTGTGTAAAACTGCTGACAAGAATTTGACAGAAGGAAAGAAGGAAAGTTCGAATATGCTCACAATTATGCATACCTAAGAGACAATCAAAGGGTATATGCTACTGGACAGTAAAGAATGTAGTCTCCATCAGAGGTAGAATGAGAAAGATATGTCACCTGCATGGATCTGGAAAGAGAAAGGAAACAGAAGCTGTGTCTCTGAAATATGCTGCTGAATTTTATTTCCAATCTATATTTTATAAATTTCCTATATGCATTTATTATTCTGTTCATAGAAAATTCTAAAAGACTCAGTCACTATTTCCACAGCCAAATTTGTCAAAGTGTAAAATTGTGTTTAGAAGTCTCATCATAAATATTAAGCATTCATTTTGTGCCCATCAGTATGCTAGATATCAAGCACAATATCAAAAAGCATCAATCTTGATTTCTGACCTCAAGCAGCTCAGAACTTAGGTGAACACATAGAAAACAACCAAGTACTACTTACATGAAGAGATGGATCAGTGCAGGTGATAATAATAAGAAAGAGACTCATGAAAGAGAAGTAAAATTTAGAAAGACCTAAATTCTATATGTTTGCCTTATCTGCCCCAAATATTGTCTTAAAATGACCAATCCACCCTCAGGGCTCAGTCAATCTCTTTCTGGTAACCTGAGAATATCCAGAAGAAAAAGACATAGAAATACTCTGTTTTCTACAGCATCACATTGGTTTGGGGAAATATCTAGTGGTAGGCTCCTCACATTCATATGATAAAGGAGATGACTGTGAGCAGCAATGTGGCCGGTTCCTCTGCCCAATGGCACAAGCAGAGTCACAAATAACAGAAATGAAAGGATCACTACAAATTGTGTTATTGAACTGCATGACCTACATGGAACAATCAACTCACTCCTAGGTTTGGCAGGGCCTTTCTGAGTTGATTCCCTGAAAAACAAAACAAAACAATAAAACCCAAACAAAACCAAAAAATTAAAAATTAAAAAAAAAATTAAAAAATGAGAGACTCTGAGTGTCATCAGCTTTGCTCCATGTGGCTGCCTTGATAAGAGTTCAGTTTTCTCTGTGTCATGAGAAAATTTTTATGATTAATGGAAGACAGAATATTATCCAGTATTAACAGTTATTTTCCAATTCTGTATTATAAAATTATTTCTGATAATGGAAAATTCTCTATTTCTTTAAATTAATTAAAACATTGAAAGTCTGCAGTGTATAAAAGAAAGCACTGGAGTTCTGGAGAGGTGAGGCAGAATACGAAGGTAAACAGGAATCGTTTTTCCTTTTCTGAGAGGTATGTAATCTACAGGGGAAGCAGGCAGCACCTGAAAGGGGAGGAGAGGTTGGTGGGCCATGCAGGGTTGAAGGAGGAGCATAGGAACATGGGTCTGGGAAAGTTTGGCTAGCTTTACAGTGCTCAATTGAAATACTACTTTGGAATATTTTCTCAACACCAGGGTTCAAGTTTGTTAGTCCTACTGAGACATCAGGTCAGAAGAAAAGAACAAAAGTGAGAAGGCATTCATGGCTTTGCATTCTCAGAAAGACATCCTGCTGGTTCAACTGTGTATGATTGAGCATATTGTCATTGATGAAGAATTTTTATTTATTTTTGATCAAAGACTTCACCATGTTTTCCTGAACTTTTCAATCTCCTGTTTGCAGAGTTTTAACGTGAGCTCTCCTCGGGCCTGGGAGAAATTCTGAGAATGACCCCTGTGAATGAGCTCAGTGGTGAGAAGTCCAAGGACAGGATGAGGTCGACATTGCAAGTGTTTTTGGAATAAGGTAGCTTGACTAGAAACTGTAATTGTGCAAGGCCAGTTGTGCACTTCTGTGTGAGCTGATCCCTTATCATGGTCCCAGTCTTAAATATTCACGACCAATTACTCTGTGTTCTCACCCCACTGTGCTGATTGACCCTCTGCCTTAACTATATGACATCCCTTCTTTTTATGACAAGTGTTAGGTAGGTGATCTTCCAGGCTTTTCTTCAAAGGAAAAACACGATTTCCTGCAGCAGGATGTCCGCCATCTCCAGCTAATCGGTCTTCTTGGAAGATGTCCAAATATTTCTTTGAAAGTTTCCCATGCATCCCATTTAAAGAATATGTACTGTCATCTGGGTCCCATATTGGAATCTGCCACACAGGAGCCAGCCAGTTATTGACTATTTTCTCTTTCCCATCCATAAAATGAAGACTTCTAAGAAAATATTTGCAAGTGAAGCCAGGCTGATAGCTTAGAATTAAAGCAGAGTTGGTGCTCCTTAGCTCCTGTGAAGTGATATAAAAAACACCCTGATGGGTTCTGCTAGTGACTGAGAGAGTGCTTGCTGGGATCCCTGTAAGAATTCAATCTGTTCCCTGGACCATGTTGAAATCTGGGCAAAAGTTTTCCTGATACTGTGAAAGCAGCTGGTTTCTGAGGTTCCTCATAGTCAACTTTTTCATTTCTTTGATTTGAAGTAACCCAGGTCTAATTCCAGCTAGGCCTTGATTCCATGCCCCTCCCATCTTTTCTTCCTCAATGACTGTGTGTGTATGTATTTGTGCATATGTGTTTCTTGGCCTAATATTAGGCTATCTGTTAATTGTAATACACATTTAATACTGAACTTCAATTCTAACCTTAACTGATTCTCTAAGACTAGAACATAATATGTATGCACATGTATGTGTGTGTGTGTGTGTGTGTGTGTGTGTGTATGTATGTATATATACACACATATATATAATTTGTTAAGAATTTTTAAGAATCAATGTAAATTGTAAAAGAACAAGATTCAAACATTTTAGAAATAGAGAAAAAGAGATATGACTCAGAAAGTGTATGAGAATTGGTATCTTGTGTTCTGCTTGTGGCTCTTCTGTCAGTGAGATCTGGGGCAAGCCACTAACAGTCTAGGCAGGAGTTTCTGTTTACTATGTGTTTAATGTAGCTATCCTGGACTATATCAGAAAAGAAGATAGGAATATTTCATGTTCCAGATATCTCAGACTTCGTTTCATTTTACCACTCATTTGTCATCCAACAAATATTTATTCTATGCCTACTGTGTGCAAAACACTGGACTGGTTTCTGAGGATACACTGGTCCATTTGATGGATGTGGCCTTTGCCCTCCCGGGTTCCACAAGTTTCCAAGCATTCCTCCAGGGACCGTTAGGCTGGACATGATAAATCAGTGAGGACTAACTAACCAAACACCAGTGTGTCCCCACACCACAGTTCTCTTTGGCTTTGTATCCTGAATCCTATGTATCCAAATGCAGGCACACCTTCCAATTATCCACTTATTCTACTAATTTATCTCTGCTAACTTCTTTATCTCCAATTCAGTCTCTCCACCGAATTGTTTTTGGAGGATATAAAAACAAATAAACATGTGCCCTCAAGAAACTTAGAGTTTAAAAAAAATAGAGGCAAATATGTAGCTGGATATATGAGCAAATTCAGGGCTGAGTAAAATCTCCTAGTACAGGATATTGACATGGTTCAGAGGCTATGACTCAAATATGCTTTATAATAGCTGAATGTAAGCAGGTCACCTTATGAAAAAGAGCAGTATGATAATAAATCAGGCGTCCTTTATCTCATTACAAAATTGAAGGGCAAAAGTAGTTGGGTCTTACATTGGTATATGAAAGAGTGGGCTAAAGTGGAGAGGACTTCCCAGATTTCTCACAGAAATTGAGACCTAAAGGGAAAATTAAAAAAAAAAAAAAAAAAAAAACTTAAGGCTTAAGGAAGCCTGTTGTTTTTGTGAGCAGAATAGCTTTTGGTGTCTGGTAAAGCCTCTGTGTAACTGGGGGAGTTAAAGACAGATTGATTACAAGTAAAAATGAGGGGGGGAAGCATACTAAAGGATGAAACAAATATGTAAGTGGGTGTAAATTTTATAATTTTACCTTCATCTTTGAGTGAACTTAATTATCAAATAAAATGCCTGGATTTGCTTAATTTACTTAACCAATTCAATAATCAGATATAAAATTTTGTTCTTCAGGGTCCTCAAGGACACACACACACAAAAATAATGTATGCATTCTGACAAAACATAATCATAATGCAAATAATTTCTATTTATAAACAATTTTATAGTTCATGCATATCACTCAAACAGTGTATTACTGTCATTTCAAAATAACATGCTCTCTCCTCTGTAGTTGGCACACCTGAGAGTGACAGCATCTCTTAGCAGTCCCCAGTCTTTCTTAGTCATTCTGTTCATCCTCCTCTAGCTCAGGCATCATTCAGAGGCCCAACAGGTTGAGAATTGACAAGTGCTTAACTATGGATCCCTAACTTACTCTGGAGGAATGCTGTAAGACTGTGAACCTCAGGAGAGTAAAGGTCACATCCATCACATAGTCTAGCACATCCCCAGAACTTAGTGCATTGTTGTGCATATGGCAGGCACCCAATAAATATTTGTTAGATAATAAATGAATGGGTGAAATGAAGTCTGAGGCTTCTGAAATGCACATCTTCTCTATCTTGTATAGTGCAGGGTCCTCTCAAGATTTAATCCCTAGCTCTGTCTACATTAACATGTTCTTATTTGATTGAAGAATCAACACACTTAAAGACTGGGATTTGGAAGTGAGAAGGAGTACCTGGAAGTGATTCAGGAAAACAAGGAAATGAGACACAAGTGGCAACATTTGTCAAAGTAAGATAAAAAAAAATACTTATTACAAGATTACTTATTATATTTCTCATGTCTGTGCATGTCTTCATCTTCACCTTCTGGTAACATATACATCCACGTTGAATTGAGCCATTTTCCCCAAATCGAGGATCTTGTGATTTTGAAGTACCATAATATCTTGAGATTTCTTTGATAATTTTTGACCAATGGGTTCTAGAGTTGCTGGAAACCCTGACAGTATAAAATAACAAGACAGTGTAAAAACATGAGTCAGAAATTCATGACTGCCTTTAGACATAGCTACTTAAATATAGCATGGTGACTAAAATTATGGATTCTGGAGCAAGACTACTTAGATTCAAATCCTGACTTTGCCCTTGTGAGCTGTTTGATTTTTGTTGTTAATTAATTTCTCTGTGCCTTAGTTTTGTATTTCAAAAATGATTTGTGGTGAGGATTAATTAAACAATACTGTTAGAGCAGTTCTAGGCGTATAGGAAGTGCCATATTAATCTTAGCTCTTATCGTGATCATGGGTAAGTCACTTATCCACTCTGGGTTTAGTTTCCAGGTATAAAATGACAGATTTTGACTAGATTTTCTCTAAGGCCCTCCTGAACCTACTGTTTTCAAATGCTTACAGTCCATGTGCTTTTCTACATATATGTATGTAGTTTGTGATAGGAAAGTGCATGATTAGTTAGTAAATACTTTCCTTGATTGATGGAAGGAGATGTTATTAGGGGATTGAGACAGTCTTCTTCACTAGGCCAAATTCCTTGAGGGTAAGAGTGTATCTTTTCCTTCTCAGGATCCCAAGGCCTAATGTGGTGCCTGGGGACAGTGGGTGCTCTGTAAACTGTTAATGGATATGGAATAAATGCCTATGTCTTGTGTACCCAGATATATGGGAATGGGAAAGGGTTGTAAGTCCTTCCTAAGCCTTATCTCAATTAAAGCTACTTACACCGAATATTCAAAAAACATTAGTGCTCTCTACTGGAGACATTCCTAGTACAGGAATTCAAGTTTGAGTTTTTGATGGCAAATTCTGATTTGAGTTCATAAGTCCTGGATTTGAGAAGTAGGGTATAGCAGATATACATAGTTTACTGTGTTGCAAGCACAGATTTGGTTTTATGGCATTGAGGATGGCATGATCAGCATTAAAATGCCAAGTCTCATTTCTTTGCCATGTATTTATGCGTTTTTTTCCAGAGCAGCTTTATCTATAGATTTGTACACATGTTGCGTTTGCTTTGATTCATTATAAGTAAAAAAAAAAAAAAAATAGAGAGAGACATAGCATTAATTAAAAAAGTAATGTTAAGAAAATGAAAAGACAACCCACAAAATGGTAGAAAATATTCACAAATAATATATCTGATAAGGGACTTGTATCCAGAGTTCATAAAAACAAAACTAAGCAAAACAATAGGATTTACATTTCTCATTTAAGTTATTATTTTCTCTACACCTCAAGTCTTTTTTTGGCATTACTGTTTTCTTTTTCATTAATTGAATATTTTCTAATATTACTTTTTAACTTCTTTAATGATTTTCTTGCTATATATTTTTAGTTATTTACTTAGTGATTGCTTTAGGCCTTACCATATATGTCTTATCAAAAATAGTTTCACAATTACACCAGCAATTTCAGAGAATGTAGAAACAGCATTCCCATATAGCTCTACTCTCTTTTGTTTCTTACTGTGGTATTCTTGTCATAGGTATTATCTCTATGCATGTTATAAGCCCAACAGTACATCATTATAATTATTATTCCTTTATGTAATTTTATGTCTTTTAAAGTAGCTGAGAGGAGAAAAGAGAGCAAGTTTATACGTATAACTTTTTTTTTTTAATTGAGTTATAGTCAGTTTACAATGTTGTGTCAGTTTCCACTGTAGAACAAAATTTTTATGTTATATGTATAATTTTTCTCATATTAGCCTTCTTTCCATTTCAGGTTCTATGCATTTGTTCCTTTGGATTTAAGTGAAACATCTGGAGTCAATTCTTAACCCAATGTTGGTTTGTTGTCACCAACCTCTTTGCCCTGCTATTGGTAAATATATTACATTTCTGTATGTTATATGCCCACAAATACAATTAAAAGTATACTGCTTTATGATTTTTAAACAAGATAAGAAAAGATAATAGGCAATTATACTCCTTTATAATTGCATAATTACCTTTATCAGTGTTCTTTGTTTTGTGTGTGTGTGTATTCAAATTACTGTCTTGGGTCACTTGCTTTAAGCCTGAAGAACTAACTTTAGTATGTCTTGTAAGGTAGGTCTACTGGCAGCAGACTCTTTCAGATTTTGTTTTCCAAATATCTTTTTATTTCATCTTCATTTTTAAATGATAATTTTGCTGGATATATGATTCTTGATTAAGAGTTTTTAAAATTTGAAGGCTGAGAATAGGTTATCCTATTGCCTTCAGCCCTCTATTGTTTCCGATGATAAGTCAACTGTTAATCTTATAGGAGTTTCCTTAAGCAAGGAGTCATTTTCCTCTTGCTGCCTTCAAGATTTTCTTTGGCATGTTTACTATGTGTCTATTCATGGGTCTTTTTGAGTTTATCCTACTTGCAGTTTGTTGTACTTCCTGGTATGTAGATTTAAATTTTTTAGGAAATGGGAAGTTTTTAGCCACTAATTTTTCAAATATTTTTCTGCTCCTTTCCTTCTCTGTTCTTCTGGTGCTGCCTTTACATGTTTGTTGGTATACATTAGTGTACCACATTTCTCTGAGGCTTTGCTCATTTTTTCTTCATTCATTTTTCACTCTGTTCTTGGATTGCATAATTTCTATTGATCTATTCTTAAGTACTTTTACTTTCTGCCCGTTTAAGTGTATTATTGATTCCATCTAGTGAATTTTTAAATTTCAGTTATTGCTCTTTTCAGCTCCAAAATTTCCATTTGGTTATTTTTAATAATTTCTGTCTCTTTATTAATGTTCTCTATGTGATGTGACACTGTCATCATGCTTTACTTCTAAAATCATGGTTTTCTTTGTTTCTTTGAACATATTTATAATGGCTTCTTTTCTCACATCAGGTCTCTCCTGCAGGTGGCTTTATTGACTGCTATTCTTCTGGTATCTAGGCCATAATTTCCTGCTTATTTTGCATGTCTCATATTTTTTGGAAAATGAACATTTTAGATATTGCAGCAACTTTGGGTACTGGCTTCATCTCTCCCCTCTTTCAGTGCTTGTCATTGTTGTTAGCTTCTTTACTTGTTTAAAGACTAACTGGATTATTTTAGTGATGTACATTCCCTTCTCTTCCTCCTCTATCCCATAAACAGACACAGGGTAAAGCCTCTGATGTTTTTCCTAGGGGATTCATCCTTGGACATGCCCAGCAACTCTGGGATAACAAGGTTTTAGCAGGACTTTGGTGGTGTTAGTCTAGTTACCTGACCACACTAACCTGTGAAACTCCACTAACTGCTGGTTAAAAGCTCTATTGTTCGTAACAATGCCCTGGAGAATAAACTATTTACACCCTAATCCAGTCAAATTCAGGCTGCTAAGAAGGGACAGTTCCTGATGGTCAATGTTTGATATTTATTCAGACTCTAGTTCTTGCAGCTGGTTTCTTATTATTCTCCAGCAACAAGTTGGCTTATCATTTAGCCTGTATCTTCAATGAATTTATCAGTCTCCTCCCCATTGCCTCTTACCAACATTTCTACTGCTTTTGAAAGCACCCTTAGATTTGAACTTCATATGCTGTTGCAAATAATGTTGGCTCCTTTGGGGAGATAATTTGAGCTCTCTGTTCTATGGTCTGCCTTTCCTCCCAGGGAAAATCTCTGAGCCACAATTCTGGTGCTGGAGTAAGGAACAATAGGTCAATTCTAAGTGACAGCCCAGTTTGAAGAAGTAAGTGCTCAGTGGATATATGGGCAAGAGCCCCAGGTGTCCTTGGCTTGTCTCCCTTGGCACAATCCCCTGTCCTACGAGCTGAGTCAATAGCAATTGGGACCTCAATGTCCTCCCATGCCCAAGGTAGAACCTTTGTCTCATGAGAGGAAATGTGGTGGAAGAATGGGGCCCCCACCTGTTGGCTGCAGTAGTACAGAACTTTGCCTC
The DNA here is from genome assembly GCF_036321535.1 of Camelus dromedarius. Classification (NCBI taxonomy): domain Eukaryota; kingdom Metazoa; phylum Chordata; class Mammalia; order Artiodactyla; family Camelidae; genus Camelus; species Camelus dromedarius. Next base: position 919,242 of record NW_026989801.1, read on the forward strand.
AGCAACAAGTATCTAGGGGCAGTATGAGAAATGCTAATGTCATGTCCTTCCCAGGAAGACAACCCTCCAACCAGGACCTGGGGGGAGTCAAAAACTTGTGTTCTTGGTTGTACAAGTCTGGGTGGAGTTCCCAGCTCAATGAGTGGAGAGGAGAAAAGTACGGATTTTCAAATACTAAAGACTCATCATTTTATGGAGCTTTAGTAAATATTCTTGAGTAAATGTGTCCTCATTTGCTGTATATCTGTAGTGGCATTTCCATTTGTGTATGCTCATAAGGCCAACTATTTTTAAATGTGTTTTAAAAATAATTTTCATCAGTTTTTTGAGGAGTGATTCTGAGTTGCACACCATCATGCCAGAAGTGGAGCCAGGAAGGGGAAACTGATACAGTATAGATTAGCATTCTCTTCAACTGAGGGCTTGCTGTATCTTTGGTTGCTAGTGGAAGGCCTAAGATATATTTGTAGTATTAAAAATAAAAATTAAAAAAATAATTTTCTAATGTTAGTATGTTAGAAGCAAAGCATAAGATGGCAATTCCTGTAGATGATTTGTTGCTTGAATCCTATGAGAAAAAATCTTGAGAGAAGTGGAGACCTAGGAGGATGCAAGTTCCCAGGCATTTCTCAAGGGAGATCATGTGAGCCTTTCTAGCAGCCAGCACTTAAAGCATCTTGGGATGGATACTCTGCTGTAAAGAGACTAAGAGAGTTCAATATCTGCTATCAAAATCAACCTCATAAAAATAATCATAGTAAAGAGTATGTAGAGTAAAGAAATTCAGTGTAGAGTTTACTAACAGCTGCTCCAAGAACCCAAATCAACCACAAAAACAAAATTGTAGCAACAGTAATAAAAACAATATAACAGCCACTCTTATTGGAAACTTTCTACCTTTAAGGAAGTACACTTATATCTCTAATCCTCATGATCACACAGTAAATTAGATATTATTCCTACATTTATGCAAGTGAAGAGATTAGACTTAACATCTTCTAGGTCACTTAGCTTGGTTCTAGAGCTTAGTCTCAGATGCAAGCTCTCTGATTCCAAGGCCTGTCCTCTGTCCATTACTTACACAAAACTGTCCAAAAAGAGGTGAAGAAATGAGAAAAGAAAGAAAAACAAAGGGTAAAAACAGATAAGAGAATAAAATGGTAAGGAAAAGTGTATAAAAGTATAGTCATGCATGGGAGTGCCAGGGCAGGATCAACAGGTTCCCCTGTAGCTCTTCATTAGCACAAATACCCTCCAATTTGTTCTAAGCCTTCTGAGGTGAGCTTCATCAAGGCTCAACAATGCTGAACCCACAAATCCTTTCAATGTAGCCCTATCTCTACCTTGGGTTTTTGCTGAGAAGGGTGAGGAAAAACTCCCTTAAACTTTCCAGAAGCCCAATTGTTTGAAAGCATCTATGATACATACTATATCTCCTCAGAGAGTCTTTTCCTTATTATGTCATAGTCCAAGGATGCAACCATAATGATTCTGAGGTTTAAGCAAAAGACTCTTCAGTCACGTCCTTCGTTTCATTTTTGACCCCTCCATCTTTTTTCTTTTGTTTTCTGGCAACACCCTGGATTTGTTCTTTGCTTGGAAACCATTTATGAATTTAATTTTAGGATCATTTCCCTTCCTGGGAACTGCAGCTTTGTGTCTTCCTATTCCCCTTCCCAAAATTGAGTTTATGGTCTCCATAAGATTATATATCATGACAAAAGTATCTTATAAGTCTCCTTCAACTTTCACTGCATTTTGCAAATTTTGATGAGTTGTATTTTTATTTTTATTTCATTGAATACATTTTAAAATCCCTCTTGAGACTTATTTGACCTATGTATAATGTAGAAGTGTGTTGTTTACTATCCAGGTATTTTAGGACTTTCCAGCTATCTTTCCATTGTTGATTTCTAGTTTAATTTCACTCTAGTCTGAGTCATACATTATAACATTTCTGTTCCTTTCAATTTTTAAGGTGTGTTTAATGATACATAATGAGGTCTATCTTGGTGAATGTTTCATGTTAGCTTGAGGAAAATATGTATTCTGATGTTTTTGGTATTCTATAAATGTTGATTACATCCTGTAGATTCCAAATGGAAAAATCAATCAATATAATATACCACATTAAGAGAGCAAAGAAAAAAATGGTCATCCAATTGATTCACAAAAATCCTTTGATCAAATTTAATAATTTTTCTGTTAAAAAAAATACTCAAAAAGTAGGAATAGAAGAAAACTTCCTCAACATGATAAAAACCATGCATGAAAAATCCACAGCTACATCCTACTCAATGATGAAAGACTGATATCTCCTCCCCTAAGATAACAAAAAAGACAGTAATGCCCACTTTTCCCTCCTCTATTTAACATAGAATTAGAGGTACTAGCCAGTGTAATAAAACAAGGGAAAGAAATAAAGAGATTTAAATTTGGAAATGAAGATATAAATTCTCTCTTAACCAACGACATGATATTAAATATAAAAATATCAAAGATTTCACCAAAAAAATAGAAAAAATAAACGAATTCAGCAAATTTGGAGGATACAAAATCAACAATTAAAAATCAGTTGCATTTCTATACACTAACATGGCAATTCAAAAAATTAAGAAAGCAATCCCATTTAAAATAGGATCAAAGTGATTAATTAAAAATAAATTTAGCCTAGAAGAAGAAAGATTTGCATACTGAAAACATTGCCAAAAGACATTAAATAAGACATAAAGAAATAGACATCCATGTTCATAGGTGGCAAGTTTTAATATTGTTAAGCTGTCAGTACTACTCAACAGATTCTACAGATCTCATGCAATTCTTATCAACATTCCAATATTTTTCCAGAAAATAAAAAGTTCTAAAATTCATAGGGAATTTCAAGAGATCCCAAATAAACAAATAAGAAATCTTGAAACAGAAGAACAAAGCGGGAGATAACATACTTCCTGATTTCAAAACTTAGTACAAACTATTGTAATCCAAATAGACATATAGATGAATACAGTAAATAAATCTTCTCATATGTGGTCAAATGATTTGGTAAAGGTGTCAAGACCATTCAGTGGGAAAAGCACAATATTTTCAACAAGTGATACTGAAGAAATTCGATATTCACATGCAAAAGAATGAAGTTATACCCTTACCTTCCTCCATATTCAAAAATTTACTCAAAATAGAACAAAGATTTAAATGTAAAAGCTAAACAAAATCTCTTAGAAGAAAACTTAGTGGAAACTATTCATTCTATTGGGTTTGGCAATGATTTCTTGGATATACACCAAAGGTATGTGTAGACAACAAATTAAAAAATAGATAAATTGGTTTTTACAAAAATTTAAATTTTTGTGCATATCAAAGGACAATATCAAAAGAATAAAGGGTAACTCACAGGATGGGAGAAAATGTTTACAAATCATACATTTGATAAGAAATTAATATTCAGAATATATAAAGAACCCTTTAACTCAGCAACAACAAAAACAAAAACAAAGAGCTCATTTCAAAAATAGTCAAGGACTTGAAGACACCTTCCCCAAATAACAGAGATAAATGGCCAATAAGTACCTGAAAAGGTGCTCATCATCATTATTCATTAAGGAAATGAGATATATTTCACACACATTAATATGGTTGCCATTTCTTTAGAAACAGGAAACAAATTTTGGTGAGGATGTAGAGAAATTGAGAATCCTGTACATCATTGGTAGGAACAAATTGAACAGCTAATATAGAAAACAGTATAACTATTCCTCAGAAAATTAAACATAAAATTACCATTTGATTCAACAGTTCAACTTCTAGTTATATATCTCAAAAGTACTGAAAGTAAGAACTCAAATATATAGTTGTACACCAATGTTTATAATTGCATTATTCAAAAGAATACAAAAAAATGGAAACAATCTATCCACTAACATATGAATGGGTAAATAAATTGTAGTGTATTTGCTGGTCAGAATGGCTGTCATCAAAAGAACACAAGCAACAAATATTGGCAATGATGTGGATAAAAGAAACCCTTGGTGGGCTCTTGGTAGGAAAGTAAATTCATGCAGCCACTGTGGAAAATAGTATGGAGATTTCTCCAAAAATCTCAAAATATAATTACTATATGACCCAGAAATTCTACCCCTGGGTATAAAAGCCAAAACCAAAACCAAAACCAAAAACACTAATTTGAAAAGATACATGCATGTCAATGTTCATAGCATCATTATCTACAATTGCCAAGGTATGGAAACAACCTAAGTGTCCATGAACAGATGAATGGATAAAGAAGATATGATATACACACACACAGAGATAGATATAGATAGATTTAGTATGTATAGATATTTATTGTATACTACACACACACACACACACACACACACACACACACACACACAATGGAATACTACTCAGCCATAAAAATGAAATTTTGCCATTAACAGCAACATGGATGGACTTGGATGGCATTGTGCTAAGTGAAATAAGTCAGACAGAGAAAGACAAATACTATATGATATCACTTATATGTAGAATGTATAAAATACAACAAACTATTGAATATAACAAAAACAACAATAAAATAAGAAGCAGGCTCACAGATATAGAGAACAAACCAGTGGTTACCAGTGGGAAGTGGGGTGGGCAATAAAGGTGTGGAGGAGTGGGAGGAGTGGGAGTAACACACTATTGAGTATAAGACAGGCTACAAAGATGTACTGCACAACACAGGGAACATAGCCAGTATTTTGTAATAACTGCAAATTAAGTGGAAATGTGAAAGTTCTATAATAATTAAAAATTAAAAAAATAAAATAGAGTGTAGTACATTCTTACCATGGAATGTTATTCAGCCTTAAAAAGAAGGATATTCTAACACATGTTACAGTCTAAATAAACCTGAGGACATTATGCTAACTGAAATAAGACAGTCACAAAAAGAAAAATACTATATGATGTCATTTTTATGAGGTATCCAGGGTAGTTAAATTCATAGAAAGAGAAAGTTTACTCACACTTACCAGGATCTTGGGGAGAGGGAAATGGAGACTTGTTTATTGGATACAGAGTTTCAGCTGAGCATGATGCAAAGGGTTGGAGGTAGATGGTGATGATGATTGTAACATCTATGTGAATATACTTAATTCCACTATATTGTACACTTTAAATAGTTAAAATAGTAAATACTTGGGCATATTTCATCAAAATAAAATAATTAGGTACTTTAAGTGGGAGGGAAATAGAACTTGATTGTCTGCATTTTCTATATTAATGGACAGTCAGCAGGGGCAGAGAGAGATTGGGGCCTTAGACTAAATATATCAGGGGAGGAATTAATTACTCATGTTTTATCAGGGACCGTTTCCTGGTCTAAGAGTGGGCACCATATTCAATGCAGCCTGGGACCACTGTCCACAAAACAGTGGTCAGGGAATAAGATCACATTATCTGAAGTAAAAGGAATTCCATCCAAATAACACTGTTGAGTGGCACAACCACACTTCCATGGAAAAAGAGACACAAGGAAGAATATTCCAGAGTTGTCATATCAGTCCTATTACAGTCATAGAAACAGAATCCACTTTAGTTTGTTTAAACATAATACATTTGTACAGGTGATAAAGGAATAGAGATCAAAAAACACAAAATTCTTCACCAAAGCCTTTACTTTTTTGCCTATAGGTAATGAGAGGGATATTTATTACCCTTCAAAATAATAAACAAATGTCACACTTATTCATACATCCAACCATTAATCTATTTATTCATTGTTTCAATCACCATGCACTGTAGGTTTTACCTTACATTAAAGTTACCATATTTGGTCCTTAGGGCTCTATAATACCCAATTATATCTCCAGGCAAGATGCACTAGGTTGAAACCAAACTTAAAAAATGACTATTTGGTTGCTACTTAGATTGTTGATCACTACACATAAAATAATTATATATATACACACACATACACATACATACACATATCTATATACACACACACACATCTATACACACACACACACACACACACATATATATATACATGTATATAATTACAATATTTATTTCTGCCTAAATAACATTATGTAAGGACCATACACAGTGTAAGCTGCATGAGGACAAGATCTTTACATTTCTCTCTTTACATAATCCAGAACAACGGCAGGGAGGACATAAGAATTTAACAATGTAAATAATTAGAAACAAGCATTCCTTAATGAGGATAAGAATAGATGTGTGAATAAATTGTTATCTACTTTTTAAAGCCTTTTTATTTTTCTAAGTGACCATAGTCAGTTTTATTATTTTTTATTGAAAGAAAATAGAAACAGTATTTCAAAGAGATATCTGCACTCATGTTTATTGCAGCATTAACCACAATAGCCAAGCAATGAAAGCAACCTAAATGCCCAACACATGAGTGGATACAAAAGATGTGGCACATATATATATACACAAGGGAATATTATTCAGTCACAAGGAAGGAGGCTATCCTGCCATTTGCAGCATCAATGGACCTTGAGCACATTATACTTAGTGAGATAGGTCAGAGAAAGACAAGTACAGTGTGATATCACTTACATGTCGAATCTAAAAAAGGCAAGGCTTCTCTTTGCTCTTCAATGCAGGGTGTGTCTAGTCCAAGGGATTAGAACATCTGCTTAAGTCAAGCTCTCAGTGGGAACAGATATACAGATATTTCTGTAGAATCGTTTACTTTTGCATTAAACCCCATGATACATTGTTCACATATTCATTACTATATGGTTTCTTCTTTAAAAGGCAAAGCCATTCATTCTTCCTTCTGAACACTTGAAGCCACAGCTAGATGGAGTCATTTAAAGTCTCCAGTGGAGATGAGTTAACATCTTTGCAGAGATACAGAGACTGTGGTGCATAAGGTCACGGGGGGGGCTGTAACAAAAGTGTTTCTTCTGCTCCTCTGGCCCTTAAGTCAACTTAGAGACATTAATCTAATATCTAAAATCCAAACAATCTATTATCTCAGAGGTTTGGAGTGATCATGGAATTCTGGCAATTGTAAACAATCACACATGTGTCAGCTTTTTGTTTTTACAGAAGTTTCTTACTAAGTACCCTCTGTGCCTAAACATACACTATGAAGATGTACAGAAAAATATATATATAATGGTGTCTCTCTTCCAATGAACTTTACTTTTATTTGAAAACAAATACTAGACCAAGTTAGTTGCATTTGGGCCAAGAGTGTGTTATACCATGTACCTCTAACAGGGAGACTGTGATATCTTTTCAGGATATGAGCATCACTCCTAGCTTGGATCCTGATTCTGAGAGTCCTTGAAGTGTTTGGGCATTCTCATTTCCCAGCATATGGATCCAAGTATATTTCCAGAGGTCCCCTACGAGAGGCACTGTGAAAATCATTATCATTTATCCTCATCCCAGAGTTGCAAGGTCCTCTCTCTTGGGATCCTGCCCTCCCCTCCAGGTGATACTTCCATCATCTGAAATTGGTTTAGACGAAGGCTAGGGATTATAACCTTTTATCAATGTTACCTCTCAGCTTCCTATAAATATCCTTGATTCTAATTGTTTCCTCCCCATTCTTTTTTTCTCTACAGACACCTTGTTTTATTTGCCATCTTCAGAATTTTCTCTGGTCAGGTCTGCTAGCTGCCACTCCAACCAAATTATAGACTGAATGTTTGAATGTGTTCCCCAAAATCCATTTGAGGAAACTCCAACTACCAATGTACCAATGTGCTTGGAAGTGGGGTTTGGGAGGGATTAGATAATGAGTGTGGGGCCTTCATGAATCTAATTAGTGCCTGTATAACAAAAAATCATGAGATTCTCTCCCTCTCTCTCTCTCTCTCTCTCCCTCTTTCTCTGTCTCTCTCTCTTCAACATGCTAGGACACAGTAAGAACCTTGTCATCTGTAAAGCTGTAAGAGGAACCTTACCAAGAAAATAACAATGCTGGCACAGTTCTTTTGGACTTTCAGCCTCCAGAACTGGGAGAAATAAATGTTTGTTTTGTAAGCCACACAGTCTATGGTAATTTGTTATAGCAGCCTGAGCTAAAACAAACCACAATGCTCATTACTCTCATTGTATGTACTTGAATTCTGATGTTTAAATGCCAACACCTGGCCTATGTGTGTCTGGGTTTTTCATTCCCCATTACTATCAAGGCATCCATTTCTGCAGTGGTAGATCACAACTTCTGTACTTGACTACAGCAGAGATGCCACCACTGAACTTAAGGATGATGGGAATTCCTCTCACCAGTAAATATTCTTAATGTTTAATAATTTGTTTCTAAACACTGTAAAAGTGTAATTGAAACCTATGAAGAAAAGGTTACTCTTGCTGAGATTTCAAGGGGTAACAGGAAATTTCATACCTTATTTTTGAAGCAAATATAAGGGATTAAAAACCAAGGCCAAAGCAAAAACAAGATTAGGATGCAAACGTTATTTTCTAGTATTCTGATCTTAGTCTTAGACCCCTTATTGAGCAGGCTAATGTCATTTCTAGAAGCAATGAGCAATTCCATTTATTCACATTCCATTTACTATTTTAATTATTAGTATTATACTTTGTTTTCTTTGTTATTCGAGAAATGATAACACAAGTTATCTTTGCAAATTTGAAAAGATAGAGTATATAATGAAAAGCATGTGTCCTTTTCATCCCTGATGCCAAGCTGTCCTCTTCAGGAAGAACCAGTGATACCAATTTCTAATGAATCTTCCGGAAATGTGCTATATATACATGTGTATGCGTGCCCATAATAATTGCATTTTTTTTACGGTGAACACATTATACAAACTGTTTTGTGCCTCATTTTTTCACTCTACAATCTATCTTCCAGATTGTTCTATATTTATACAAATAGAGCTCCACTATCTATTTACTAGCAATCTAGTATTCTAGTATGTGTGCATGCAAAATATATATTACCAAATTACATAAATGAGCATTAAGTGGTTTCCAATCTTTTGCCATTAAAAGTGAAGCCTCAGTGAAACTCTTGTATGTATGTACATACACATATATATGATTTTGCACACATATATATTTCCTAAAAGTGAACACACTAAATCAAAGTGTCCATGCACTTATTCTATCTAATGTGGGCCAGGCATCAGTATTCTCTAGAAATCACTTTTTATACTTAAAGCATTGCTGAATGAAAGTGAAAAGCATGCACATCAGAAATAGGCCAGAGAATATACATGTATAATATATTTTATATATATTTTCTTTACAAGGAAAGCTACATCTTTTTAAATAGTGAGCCCAATACTTTCATAACATTACCAAGAATGTTAGCTGGGGCAGGCAATAATGAAGTGATTATTTTGCCAAGTTGACCAAGGCTTGTGCAAGCAAGGAACGATCATCATTTTTAGTGTCAACAATTCTCTTTCTCAAATGATTTATCTCTGTTTTCATCTTCTCACATTTCTTTCTAAATCCTTAAGTACACAGATCTTCTTGGACCTAAAAAAAAAAAGTGAGGAAGGAAGTAAAACTTTTTAAATCCCCCATTTTTTTCAAGGATTACATTTTGTCAAACTTTAAAACTTTGTCAGACTATCTTTGTTTTATTCCTAAAATTGTTCTCTCTTAATCATGAAAGGAGACTCTTGTAACAAGGAATATTTCCTGGTTTGTACCTAAATATTAAGAGAAAGTGTAGTTTACAGCCTTAATAATATTCATATACCTTAGGGTTTTGCCAGGAGGCTAAGCCTGGCATGAGGACAAATGTAATATTTTCCAGTCAAAAAATGCAAATGAGAGGTAGCCTTGGTCTGACAGCACTAATTCTCAGTTCCACTCAGGATGGTACTGTCACCCATATTATAGAAATCTGTTATAAACACATGGTCCACAAATTATAGAAATCTCTTATAAATCATGTTCAGATGAACAATGAGAGAAATCCCTCCAAGCCACATGATAGCTTGGGGATATATACAAACCTGGAGGCAATGCAGCAAGAGTAAAAGCTGCCACTTCCCTGTATTTTTAATTCTGGACATTTCTGGTAGTTTTATGTCAGCAGAGACCTACCTCAGGGCCTTGGGCTGAGCAGGGCTCCTGGTAATATGTAGTGAACTTGGTAAACAATACTATTTGTTGTTCATATTAAACACACATATTTGGAATATCTGTTCAATCAAGCCCTGTGAGATCATTTTAAATTTCTCTAAGTGGCTATTCAACCTTATTTATATTCTCTGAGGGCTTGGAGTAGGGGGGGCATTCTCATCCTGAACACTCCAAAGTCTACTTACAGAGACGAATTTAAAGGTTTTGGAAGGATTCAAAGGCTTCAGGGTTTTAATAAATCACAAGCAGTAGATGCACTTCTGATCTCTGCATGATCTTGCTGTAACCTTCACCCATCCCTTCCTGAGGTACCAGGGCAAAGCTATGAAGCTCTACTACTGCCACAGCCTGATTCACCTTCAGCTGATGCTCCAATATCTTGTTTGGCTCTCTCAGCAGGTTTTCTCTTTCCCTCACCAGCTTCTCCATCATCTGGACTATGTGTTTCTGAAGACTTCTCTTCTGAGCCTCCACCTGCTGCTGCTGCTCCTGCAGTTTCTGTTTTAGCAGCTCCTGTTCCTTATCAGCTCTCTCATTCCTGGTCCACTCCTCTGCCCCAGGGAGGCATTAGAGAGGGAAAAAATAGGCAACGATTGACCTCCACCCTCTTGAGCTCAGAGGCCAAACCAAATTGAAGAGAGGGGTAGGAAATCTCCGAAGTCTTCCCCCCCACCCCGTGTCCATACCATCAAGACCACACTTCAGAATGTGAGAGAAAAGGCTCTGTCTGTCTGGCATCCAATCACAGTTCCCTTTGCTGTTTCCAGACGCAGCAGGTTTGTTCCACAGAAAGGAAGGAAGCTCCTGTATTGGGAAGGTTTTGCTCTCACACCTGTCAGAGGGCACTGCAAGAACCTACCCATCCCACTGTGAGACCAGCCCTACCCTCTACCTGCTATGGGCTTCTCCCCATCAGTGAGGGCTTTATCTGCCTGCAGGATTTCTCTATTGCCACCTGGGACTGCAGAAATCTCTGGAGGAACTCATTTCCCTGAGGAACCAAGGAGGAGCACAGAAATTAGATTTCGAATAAGTAAATTAGTGCTGCAAAGACAACTAATTCCATGTAACTTTTGCTTCATGTTTAAAGTTCCATAGTGGTTCCTTACAATGAGTCCAAGCTCCTTAGACTGACCGGTCTCCCTCCAGTCACTTGCCCAGTGCTACTTCCTTCTCCCCACTCTAGATTCCAGCCAGTCAGAACCATGTTCAGTTCTACAAATCCAAATCTCTGGTGCTTGTACATATCTGTTTTCCCAGTGTGAAATAGTGCCTCTAAATTGTGCTGCTGTTCTCCTCTGCCACTAGCTGGTTATAACTTTAGACAACTTATTTTAACCTGCCTATGCTTCTCAGTTCAGATCTTTAAAATGTTGATAATGTAGATGCTTCTTAATGTTATTTGAAAGATTAAACTAAAGAGTCTAGGGAACGAGTTTAACATTTTGGCTATAGGAAACAACTGTTCAATATATATTAGTTGCATTAGTATTGTTGATTTTTAATTATGATGATGATGATGATGAATGATGATGATGATGATGATGATGTTTGTTTCTAACACCTAAGTAGCTCTTTCCTGAGTGTTATAACTTGTCTATGTAGTTGACTTCCTGTCTCAATTGTGATCATCCTTGTGTACAAAGACTGACTTGTAAATTGTCAGTGGTCAACACGTCAAATATGTTGTTGAGTAAAAAAAAAATGAATAATTTATGTTCTGTCTCTGGATTTAAGAAACCTGTACTCACGGTTGGGAGTTGACATTTGTACTCTCTTCAGGAATAAATAGCATGCAGTGAACCTTAAGAGCCAAAGCTGTTTGAATGGCCCCATACTCTCTCTTTATGCATGCATGGAGCTGTTCTCTCAGATTTTCAGTATAGCCCTTTGACTATTCTGTAGGTTCCCCATGTTTCCCTTATTCCTCACCTTCACTCCTTTCATGGGCACTTGGTGATATTCCTTTTCAATAATTTCCTTTGCTTTCCTGTAGAGTTCATTACCTCCAGGAACAGAGAAAGTTCCTGCTGGGATACTTTTTATTAGTGTCTTTGAAAGCTGATCAAGTTTAGTCTGGCAATATTTGATTGATGTCTCTTCATTCTGCATCAAGAAATCATCTTTCTTATTCTTTATGATTTCCTAGAGGGAAGAAAGATAGAGGGCTGTCACCAGAATTAAGGAACAGAGGAAGTAAATTTCCAAAGGATCTGGTAGAAGAATTGGTCTAACAGTGTTCCTCATGAGAAAAGTATTCTGTTGGAGGACATGTAATAAAACAGCAGTCACAAGATTTGATTTATTCACAGCTCTGAAAACTCTGGAAGACCATGGGGAAGTTCCCTAACCTCCTTTGGGTATTTCATCTGAGCTGTTGGAGTTGCATTACCTAATCTCTCTGGTTCCTTGAAGCTGCCACATTCAGTGATTCTCTCTGTATTCAATGATAGATACAACAAGGAGCAACCTAAGCTGAAAGTGGCCTGAGATGTGGATCTGAAAAGAGAAATTTTGGTTCCCAGCCATAGGAGTGTGTTCACAGAAAAAGAAGCCAGCTAAAGAATGTCTTGGGTGTTCTGGACAGGCTTGGAATCCACAGAAGTATTTATTTCAAGAGGATATCTATACTGATTTTTCATTGAAGGTCAAAGGGAGTTCCAGATAAACTGCCTGAGTTCTGGCAGTCAAAAAAGAAGGAAATGTAGTCCTTTGAAACTCTGTCCCTCATGAGAACATGGACTACTTTATCCTTGAGTGAGAGATGAGCCATGGGACTGGTAACAACACTTCTAGGCTTCATTCTTCAAGGGGAGGCGACAAAAGGTAAATACTAAGACAGATTACCACAAGGTTACTCTGGAACTCCTGCTTGTCTTCCTTGAAGGAGTGCTCCATGAAGACTGCAGGGGCTTCCCTCTCACAGGCAGCGTGTGCCTCCAGCAGCTCCTGCAGCATGTCTGTGGGGAAGCTCACTCGCTGGGCTATCTGCTCGCTGTAGTGGTTGTCTGCCTTCTGAATGGCAGCTGAGTTCTCCAGCTGGGCCAGAGTTGTCACTGCGTTATCCAAGCGAGGTACTGCTCCGCTATTGATAGTATCCACATAGGTCACAACCAGAGTCCTCAGCCCTGAAGAAGCCAGGAAATTTAGGGGCTAAATATCAAGTTATCAGTCAATGGCTCCAGGATTCTGAGACTATGCTTCTAGGGTCATATACACATGCACACACACAAACACACACATGCACCCCTACCTCCCACTACTATTATCACCTTCATTTTCCTACTGACTCTTCATTTTTATGGTTTTCCAGGCCACAGGACTAAAAAAGTTAATATCTACTTCTATCTAACATACTAGGGGCTACCTGGAAAATACAGTTCCCCATTTTAAAAATTGAAAGCAATATAGATTACATAGATAGACAGATGAGGCAAAGTGTACCATGTTTAATTTATTCCTAATTCTGAGGCTTTGAATGGATTTTCAGTGATTTATGGGCTAATATTTATTTTTGGACCACTCTAAATTCTCAAAATATCTTTTGAATTCTCCTTGTGAGAAACACTTATTGTATAGGACTTTCTTTGAAAACATGCAGTATTCTGTTTTTACACCAAAAGAGTGATTATATTCTAAGTGGAGAATGTTTTCAGATAAGTGGGAGCCACCGATATCATTGACAAAAATTGAAATTTGAGGAAGGAATTTGTAAATCCCCCAAAGTGAGATAATTATAAAGTATACAGATTTATTCATGGAGAATAAATGTCTTTAAAATCAGAATTCTTTATAGAATCAAACAAAAATTCTAGAAAGCACATTATATAAAATATTCAACATATACCAGTCCCCATGGAAATGGGAAAAAGAGACTCACATTTCCCAGTGACCATGATTCCTTCTGTGAGGTTCTTGGTCCTTGCATCAATGAAGGTGTAAGAACAGAAATTTTTTGTTTGCTCCTGGAACTTATGATCCAATTGGTCTTCAGATAATATCCCAATATTGGCTAGAATTTCTTTTTCCTATGTTGGCCAGTCAAAGACAAAACACTTCCATCTTGGAAATAAATGCCTGATGCAGTCTCTGGGTAGATTGGATGTTTGGGCTTTGGGATTCTTCCCTGAGGGACAGAAAAACAGGGATTAGAGTGTGTAGAGTCTTGAGGCGAGGGGATTACAGGTGTTCATGGCAGGGATTTGTGTGTCTTTGCCATTTCTACTCATAGAACTCTTTTAACATAGACATTCAATACTTCTTTGCACATCAGACTTATACCAATGATATAACTGCAGAGAAATTTAGGGAGACATCTGATCCAGTAAAGGAAACCTATGGCTGGTCTCTCCAGACATGCACATAGTAGAGTGGTTGTCTATGATGTGTTTGCTTAACTAGCAGCTAAAAGAATGAAAGGTCACATGAAACTTTCTGCTCAACTCAACCTTATGTAGGAATTGAGCTGTGGAACCAAAAAGGAGAGCTACAAACAAGGGATCATGGACAGTAATTGGAATATTAGGAATGACATCATCATTATTTAAGAAAAACTGTTTTGATGCTAAAAATAATTGATGCAGTTTTATCTATTTTTTAGTAAAACCTCTGAAGTATAAATGTACCTGAAATGAAATTTTAAGGTATCACCAATAATCTATAAACTCTTTGAGGTAAATGATTATATCTGGTCCTCTCCTGCCAGCCAATTTCTTAATAGCTGTTTTGAGAAATCATAAATAGAAACATGAATGTAAGAATGAATAAATTGGGATTGATATTTCTCTCAAGGATTCAATAGACACACATCCTTGGAAATGTAACCCATGAAAATAATTTATTACCTTGTAATTAATTCATGGGTAAACATGTGGGAATTAGGAGAAAGCTATGATGTGGAAGGTAAAATGTATGTTCTAATAATTGTCAGTATTAATGAAAAGGCATAGATTGTAAAGACAGTCACTTCCTCAGGTTTATTTAGAACATACAATCATTTTGTAGATGATATTATTATACAGGATTAGAAAGTTTTATATCCCTCTTTGAAAAGAATAATATGTGAAATCTACATTTTGTTCTTTAGATAAGCTTTTCACTGCAGTTTCATGTCTAACAATTAGCTGATAAGTTGTTTTCTTCAACAGAGACAAATTGAAGGAATAGGAAACACAGCGTCCAGTCTTTAGAATGTTTCAGCACCCATTTAATTCTGGATGCTAAATTTAAAGATGTATAAAAAACAAATTGGTTTTGAGTAATTTCACTTTACTCTTCTTGAGTAAAATTCAACTGTAGCCCCTAGATCTTTGCAACCCACTTTCCAGCCACCATTTCCACAGACTTTGATTTAGTCTCAAATACAAATGCAATCACAGAGATGAGGGATATTGTTTAGTAGATCCCACACTCTATTGGACCGTACACTGCCCAGGCCATACTCTGATACCTGGAATCAGCTTCAGGGCATTCTCCAAGTACTCATCTTCTGTGATAGGCTGACCACATAACTGCAGCTCCAGGGTGAAATCCCATACAGTCCAGATAAATTCTGGAAAGAAATTCACAAATTCTGTGGAATCTTCTACTCTATCAGGTGTTTGAGAGGACTTTGCCCTGATGTTTTGCAAGCTCTGTCACATAACTAAGATTTGGTTAGGGAAAAGAAACTCACTACCAACAATTCCCACATTTCTCTAGTATAAAAATATTATAAACACACTCTTTTGCCATGGGTCCCCTCTGCTCCACCCAAGAAAACTAAATGACAGGAAAGGAGAGACTTACTCTATCCTCATCCAATGAATTCAGTGAAACATGGTGGTTCAGGACCTGGAAGGATACTGCAGATGCTCCAGGGCCTGGTGATTGATGGTGCTCATGCTGTTCTAGACAAAGCTACTGCAGAGTACCACGGCCAGGGCAAAGATCCATGAATCCTTCTTAGACTCATCCTAGAAAGCACATTAGAACAAGAGAGTTAGAAGTTTATCCCTACATTAGAAATTCATCTGTACACTTCTTCAATCATGGTTTCATTTATTATTTCAGCTAACATACTCACCATGCAAAGAAATTGAAGACAGATGTAAATGCAGATATCAACTTTGACAATTACAGAGACATTTCTTGTGTTTGCAAATTTTTCATATATAAAAGGATTCTAATGTTCACAGTACTTTCTTTTTCCTCAATTGGATAAAGTAAAATAACATATACAGAAAAACTAATACAGTACCTGTTGTGTAATTAGGAATTCAGTGATGAGTGTGGGCACTTATTCATTCTACATATATTTATTAATCAGAGTCCATATAAAATACACCATAGTTGGCATAACTGTGTATTTAAATTATATCCAATCAATAAATAATTGCAGGAAGCTACTAAATATCCCCCACTGTTCTTAGATTTTAAAAAAGCAATGCTAAAAATGAAAATTATTTCTTTCAACATGACTATTTCAAAGCAGTGGACAAACATCCATAACAGTATTGCAACAAAGATAGAAGTATCTGTAAAAGGCTTACTCTCAGTAATGTATATAAGCAGTGAAACCTATAGCTATAACACTAAACTAAAATTTAGAAGTCTATCAAGAAAGAACAGAGCTATGAAATTTGGAGAAAGAATTTATAATCTGAAAGCTTCCTCAAAGTCTTGAGCTGAATATTAAATAACTGGTAAATGTGGAACTGAAGAAATGAAGGTGATCCCATAGACAGGAAAACCCAGAGAAACAAAATTAAAGATGGGAGAAGACAGGGGTCTTGTAGTTAGAGTCATTTCAGGGCAGAGGGCAAGTGGAGAAGATAAGGTGAGCTTTCATGCAGCCTAATCAAGGGCCTTAAAGCCCAGGCTAATTTGTATAACTCATAGCATTGTCTAAATAATGGCATAAACTGGAAATTTTTTTTTATTATAAATGGCATGTAAAGTTGCTCCAAGTGCAAATGCAAAAACTGTGGTTTATGTTGAGAATATTCTAAATGGGAGTTTGGGGGGATAAGAGTCTATTCATTACTTTCTTTCCCCAAAACCCACTTTTTAAAAATAATCAATTAGGATAAGAAACAGTAGCAGTTATGACAAACAATTATTTCAACAAGAAGATTATATCATTATTTGATATATGGCTTTAAAAATAAGCACACACTTTCTAACTCCCATTTAGGAAAAAAAAAGAGAGCTATAAAAATGTAGGTATTATTTCCAAATAAATCTCAAAAGGGGGAAAGGAGGGATAGTTCATTTCACCCATTAGCAGAAAGCTAAAACACCAAAAATCCATTTTAAAATGTTTCTTGTAGGACAAAAACTTACTTTTATAGAACTTGCACATTCAGAGGTGTCTCACAGATTTCCAGAACACTCTGTGAGTAGTTGATGAACTACATCATGGAAAATGTAAACCCGTCCCTTAAATCCAACCCTCAAATACATTCTTCACCTTGTAGCTAAGAAGGTGAATCAGAAATTTTTCCTCACTCACAGATTGATACTTCTCCTCTTTCTTAGTTATGCTTAACTGTAAGCTCTCAAAACCAGTCAGGTGCTGCCTGGATTGCCTTTCAAAACTGAAGGACTTATTCCCCCAGCTGTTGGGAGTGCTGGTGGAAGACAGTCTTCAGGTGTCAGCCCTCTTAATTAGAAAGGCTTCTGGAGCAGCTCTTCAAAAATGTATCAGCACCCCTGTCCCAAACTCAGGATAACTCAAAAAAGCCATTCCAGCCATGGAGCTCCCATGAAATTCCCAGAAATTGGGGATTGCAATGCAATGTAATTTCTACTTCCATCCAGCCTGCTTCTTTCCCAATTACATGGTACTAAATCTGACTGCAGATAATGTGGTCTTATCAATTGAACTAAAGACCCTTCTAGGGCAGGACCTTTACTTTGGTCACTGATATCTACAATTCTAAATCCAAAGGCCTGTAACTCAGCTGTTCAATAATGACTTACTAAATGTAATCAAGTCATCCACACAGTGCCAAGAAATAAAATTTATCTAAGACACCATGATATCTTAACTAGAAGTGAGATTCAAACAAATTATAGTTTGCCTTATTTACTATAATTGATTTCTAGATTTTACAGATTAAAGCAGTAAAATTTCTAGGACCATGGAAAGATAAGGGGAAAATCCAGGAAAAAAGTATTTAACTGTGAATTTCTGCTTTACCATTCACTTATCCCCCAGGCACTAAGTGTCCAGAAGGACCACCAGAGAACGATTTGGCTTGCGTGGGTGAGGCACACACCACATCCAGATGCCCTTGGTTTCAGATTGCACTGTAGAGCCTAGAGGAAAGCCTGTGAGGAGAGGGGAGAAAGCAGCATTCAGTTAGAGCAGATAATCTAAACAACCAAGGGGCTACAGAGTCAGATCTATTGGAATGTCAGTATCCCAGCATACGAGTTGGTGCTTTCTCCATTTCTTCAAGAATGTCCTACTTTGTGTGTCATCTGTTTCAAGGAGGAAGGAATATTAATTGTGATAAAGATACCAAGCAAGGGCTCAACATAGAGGCAAAGGGGAATCCATGAATCAGACAAAATGGAAGTCATTGATAACCATAAAAAGAGTATCTTGAAAGAACGGTGAGGTTCAAAGCCAGAGAGAAATGGACTGAAGACAGAAATGGGAAGAGAAAAAGGTGGAAAAAAAATCAAGATTATATTTTTTGTCAGAGAAATTTTTCAAAAGTGGGGAGAGGTGTTAGCCACAGTAGTATATGACATACAGGAAATATTTTTAAGATTATAGACATTTGAACACATTTATATGTAGATGAGTATAGTCCATAAAAACGCGAAATGTGTTTCAAGAGCGAGTAGACACAATTGCAAGAGTCCAGTGTTTAAGCATGTAAAATAAGGTAGGATTGTGAGAATTGGTAGGAGAAATTTTGCTTTACAGGAATAAAACATACAATATGATAATGAATTACAGTAAGACAGTGGTTTAGCAGTGAGAAATAGGAGTGGAAAGTTGATTTGTTAAGAGAAGTTTGGTTCTCCCTACACATGATCAGGACAAAAATTAAGAAGCTGAGGTATTAGCTAGAATGAAGCAATTAGTCCTTGACCCAGTACAACACTCACCATGATTCTGACCTGCAAGATGGCTCATCAAGTAGGATTTGCCTGTATGATTGGTCCTACGATGGCCACCACCAGCACTGGCAAAGAAATCTCACCAAGAATCTGCAGAGATTTTTGGTTCACTGAAAAAACCTTGACACTTTCCAGCAGACAAATGGGGTCCATCATTTTGGGTCTGGATGCCATGGCAACCTGCCAACCTAGAAGAGCTTCTTAGTGGAAATCAGATTATAAAGTCATTCTCTAACTCAGACTTATACAAAGCATCTATCAACATAGGATAAGGTAAGTAAGAGTTCTGTGCTTTCCATTAGACAAAATGTAACCTAGAATTAGCATACTGTAGAGGTTTTCCCCCATCATTCCCTCAAGTCTCTCATGGTATTGGTAGTGAAATAATATAATATCACTCTCCAAACTGTTATTTCAAAATAATAATATACTTAAAGTTATTGTTATGATGCACTGAAGGCCTACAATATACCAAGCCCTTTGATAATAACTTACATATCCAGCTAAACTGATATTCACAAGAGACTGAAAGT
Source organism: Camelus dromedarius (assembly GCF_036321535.1). Classification (NCBI taxonomy): domain Eukaryota; kingdom Metazoa; phylum Chordata; class Mammalia; order Artiodactyla; family Camelidae; genus Camelus; species Camelus dromedarius. Next base: position 938,987 of record NW_026989801.1, read on the forward strand.
TAGAAATTAATATAACTACTTTGGAAATGAGGTAAGTGGTTCTCACAAAGGCTGAGTGAATGTCATTGAGAAAGAATTGAAAATCTACATACTTGAGCAAAATGACAGACTAGCAAACTCTAAGCTCTTGTTTCCCCACGGAGATATAAACAACAACCAAAATACTGGCTAGAATAACCTTACAGTAGTTCCATAAAACACTCAAAGGTCCAAAGCAACCAACCAAATACCAAATCAAGAAACAGCCTCATTCAAAATGGTAGGAAATTCTGTGGTTTTTCTGTTGACCTCGGTCCCCATTGTGGTAAGGTCTTTAAGGAAGTGGCAAATCATTTCCCAATTCCCTCCCCTGATTCAGAGAGAGGGAATTTTATAATGTTCTAACCTGTCAGGGCTGCCTCTTCAGGTCTCTGTTTCACCTCACATGAAACTCAGGGAAGGGTGGCAGAGGGGTAGGTGGTGGTAAAACTTGGATATCAGTTGGAAAGAAGCAGCAGGTATTTCTCAAGGAAAAATGTGGAGAGACAGCTCCACAGATGCCTAGAGCAATAGGTTACCAGTGAATATATAAAATAGACTATCTAAGACATCAGTTGAATTTCCAATTCCCTTTTTCAAAATAAACAGAGCAGAGCAGACTGCATTTACAATGTTCTGACATCTCATGGGCTGCCTGAAGGACTATCTTTTCCCTTATTTGGATCTTAGGCAGGGAGAAGCAGTGGGCATTGCTTGGGAAAGCTGCAGGGAGAATGACCTGCAGACACCTATGACAAGATATTATGGGTGTGTGATATTGAGATGTATAATAAGAAATACAAATTTGATCATTGTCCTTATTCCTGGTATATAGCTCTTAAAACCCTATGTGATGAGAGAGATGAAATTATTTTTCTTGAAACTTTTGGTCTTTTGTCCTCAATTCCTAAAATAGCTCCAGACTGATGAAGATGAAAGGAGAGTCTTTTGTTATTTATAACAAGCACCTTTCAACAACAACTGAGTTTATGTTAATGAGGTGATTTTTTAAAGCCCCTAGATCACTACAATGGAGTTGGTTCCTAGAGGAATCAATGTTATTAGAAAGTTGCAACATTTAGCCTGATGCTCCAACCACTGGTGAGCAGAGAAGAGTTGAAAGTTGAGTTAATCACCAATGACCAATAGTTTACTCAACCATGTCTACCTAAGAAGTCCTCCATTAAAAAAATAAATAAAACCTAACTGAAATGGTTCAGAGAGTTTCTGGCTTGATGAATATGTGGATGTTGTTAGAAGGTGGCACATCCAAAGGGGTCATGGACGCTCCACATGCTTTCTTGATATCTTTCCCTTTGCATCTCCTATTTTGCTGTTTATAGGCTGTATCCTTTTTTAAAATAAACCAGTAATCTAGTAAGCAAATTATCCTTCCTGAGTTCTTAAGCCATCCTAGCAAATCATTGAACCTGGGGAAGAGATGTGAAACCCCAATGTACAGCCAGTTAGTCAGAAGCACAGGTGACAACCTGGATTTGTAATTGCATCTGAACTGAGGAGAAGTCTTGTGGGACTGAGCCCTTAATCTGTAGGGTATAAAGAAACTCTTGGAAGTTAGTGTCAGAATTGCTTATTGTGAAAAAATGCTCACATATGTGGTGACCAGAAATAAGTATAGAGAATAGAAAGTTGAGAAGAGAAACTGAATTTTTCTTTTTCTTTTCAGGGTGGAGACACACAATAGACAATGAAAAGTTCAAAGGAGACATCCTTTGGGAAATTAATATACTTAAAAGGAGCACATATATGGAAAAACTGAAAAAGCAAAACACAGGCCCAGGGAAGATGCATGCTCAAAAAAGCCTAAAAAGACTTTACAACTTCTCTTAAGCTTAATCCCATGTTTCAAAATCAAGAGCCAGCTTAGGAAAAGACTCCCTTGTCAAAAGGCCAGTATGCAAAGAATGGGAAAGGTGACTGCTTTCATAAATGCTCAATTTTCAGGGGGTGGGAGGGTAATAACTCAGTAGTAGAGCATGTACTTAACATGTCCAAGATCCTGGGTTAAATACTGAGTACCTTCATTTAAAATAAATAAATAGATAAATAAATATCCAATTTTTCAACAACAACAACAAAAATCACAAGGCATACAAAATAAATGAAAATATGGCCCTTCCAAAGGAAGAATATAAAGTGGTAAAAAAAAAAAAAACAAAACCCTGAGGAAACATGTGCATTAGATGTTTTAGGCAAAGACTTTAAAATAACTTTTTAAAAATATGCTTAAAAAGCTAAAGGAAAACTCAGAAAAATAACTAAATAAAATCAGCAAAACAATATATGAACAAAATTAGAAAATGAACAAGGAGATAAAAATAATTAAAAAAGGAACCAAACTGAAATTCTGAGGCTGGAAAATACAATGAATGAATTTACACATTTTCTACAGGGAATTAGCCTTGGTGGTAAAGCTCAGGGGAAGAGCATTTGAATACATATAAAGGGGATTAGACTTGCACAGGCAAAAAGACTCAGCAAACTTGAAGACAGGACATTTGAAATTATCAAGTCTCAGGAGCAGAAGGAAGAAATAATTTTTTTAAAGTGAATACAGCCTAACAAACTTATGGAATACTGTCACATAGACAGGTATATACATTATGAAAGTCCCTAAAGCAGAAGGGAGAGGCAGGGCAGAGAGATTATTTGAGGAAATAATGGCTAAAAAATTCCCAATGCAATGAAATATATAAATCTACAAATGCAAGATATTCAACAAACTCCAGTAGGATAAATAATCAGAGACCAATGCTGAGGCATATTATAATCAAACTGTCAAAAGACAAAGAGAGAATCTTGAAAGCGACAAAAAGCAGTAACTCATCACATCCAATAAGATTGTCAGTCAATTTATCAACAAAATATTTGTAGGCCAGAAGGCAGTGGAATGATATGTTTAAATTGCTAAAAACTGAGTGATGGGGTAGGGGGGAACCTACCAATCAAGAATACTGTTTCCAGAGGAGGGGGGTCAAGATGAGGGATACTAACTTCTCACAGAAAAGTGACTGAAAACTGGCAGAACTCCTATACAAACAAGATTTCAAGAGATATTTCCACATAATTAGGGAGGAGTAAAAACTTCAGGTTGGGACCTGTGCACCTAGGGAAGGACTAAGAGGAAAAGGAAGACTGTGCAAATAGGCCCTAACCCTGAGGAGTGAGTAGGTCAATCCACAGACTTGGCATCCCAGTCCTGGGGTCCTGCACAGAGGAGACAAATCCCCTTGGCTACTTGGAGAAAGACTGAAACAGATAGAAAGGCTGGAGAAGCCTAGACTAGAAGGAGTGAATGGGTGCTGGTTTGCCACCAGACAGGTTGGAGACAGGTCAGCCTGAGCAACTACCACCTTACTGTACACCCCAGGAAGATTTTCTATTCAAATAACAACAAAAAGAGTACTGTTGTGGTTATATCTATATGAGATAAAAAAGTTATTTCAAGCACTGTTAAAAGAGACAAAGAAGGACATTATGTTAAAAGAGTCAAATTTATCTAGAAGATAAACAATTTTAATATGTATACCTGAACCTCAGAGTTCCAAAATATGTGAAATAAACATTGACAATATTGAGCAACAGATCACTTAACAATAATACAATAGTTTAATACCTTACTTGCAATAATAGGTAGGAAAAACAGAGTACTTGAATAACACTATAAATTAATTGAACCTAACAGACATATACAGAACACTCTCATCCAACAACAAGAGAAAACACGTTTTCCCAGATGGGCATGGAATATTTCCAAGGATAGACCATATTTTAGGCCACAAAACAAGTCAACAAATTTTAAAAGGTTAAACTCATACAAAGTATCTTTTCTGAACCCAATGAAATGAAACTGGAAATTAATAGATGGAATAAAACTGCAAAGTCTACAAATATGTGAAAACTAAACAAAATACATTTAAGAATAAAAATAAATTACCTGAACATAATGAAGTCTATGTATGGAAAAATGCACAGGTAACATCATCCTCATAGGTAAACTACTGAAGACTTTTCCCACCCTCCTGCCTCCCCTTTTTGAGAAGGAGACTGCACACTTTAGGTCAATGTTCCCACACAATTGCTCCTTCTCCCGCTTGCCACTCTTCTTCTGTTTCAGGAGGATGTCCTGAATCTTGAGAGATTTAGGCCAAGGTACTTAGCTGAGAAGGGTCAGGATTTTTGCAACTTAATCCCATAAATGAAAATAAGAATGAAAATGCAAATATTGTTTTATATTATATTGAGAGACATATACATATATTTAGAGAGAGGAAGCAAATCTAGGAAAATGCCACCAGTGGGTAAATCTAGGTGAAAAGGATATGAGATTCCCTTGTAATTGTTTTCCAAGGCAAATTTGATTTTAAAAATTAAGTACTAAAAACACAATTATACCATGGTTCTTCTGGCATATTTCTGATTGGCATTATAATAAAAGTTCCCTATAATATCTATGCATATTTCATAATCAGACTATATAAACATGATATTATATTCAAATGTCTCAACTATTCAGTTCCATATTTATAGGTCAAGTATTCAAGATGCCTCAAATACTATCAAAAATATTTTTAAAAAATACCAGCTTTATCAGTTACTACTTGTGTGGCCTTAAACAAGAAGCCTCACCTAGCTAAACCTAAGTTTTCAAGAATAATTATAGGGGTAATATGAAAAAAATGGTAAGTCCACTCTGGAGGATGTTTTGATAATAAAATCAGATAAGTAAAACTTATATATGAGCATAGAATGCAGCAGAAAAAGGGATTTCATTGCATGCTTACTGAATTAGATGGAGATTTATCCACAATAATTGCACTAAACAAATTGGGTTACATATTTGAACACAATCTGCAAACTTCAGGTTACTAAGAAACAAGGTCTATAATTTTTTTTTTTCAGAGCAAAGCAGGAAGAAAATTCAAACACTGCTCCTGTACCATCTCCTTTTTTCTGATTCTTCATTGTGGGAGAAAAGAATACAAAGGTAAAACAGGATCCTCTAACAGCTACATTATAATGACCAGAGTTGTCCAGTCCCCCTCTTTAAATGGAAAACTTAAAGGAAGCTGCAGGAAAATGTGAGAGAAACAACTTTATAAAAACCAGGTCTGCGGAATAGAAAAGAAAGCCCAGAAATGATCCCACAGGCTTTTGGTCAACTAATCTTCAACAAAGGAGGCAAGAATATACAATGGAATAAAGATAGTCTATTCAGCAAATGATTTTGGGAAGACTGGACAGCAGCATGTAAATCAATGGAGCTAGAACATTCCCTTACACCATACACAAAAATAAACTCAAAATGGATCAAATGTTTAAACATAACACAAGATAAAATAAACCTCCTAGAAGAAAACATAGGTAAAACATTATCTGACATACAGCTCAAAAACGTTCTCCTAGGGCAGTCTACCCAAGCAGTATAAATAAAAGCAAGAATAAACAAATGGGGCCTAACTAAGCTTACAAGCTTCTGCTCAGCAAAGTAAACCATAAGTAAAACAAAACAAAAATATAAGGAATGGGAAAAAATTTTTGCAAATGATGAAACCAACAAAGGCTTGATCTCCAGAATATATAAGTAGCTCATACTACATAATAAGAAAAAACCAACAGCCCAATTCAAAAATGGGCAGAAGATCTAAACAAGCAATTCTCCAAGGAAGACATAAAAATGATCAATAGGAACAAGAAAAAATGCTCAAGATCACTAATTATCAGAGAAATGCAAATCAAAACTACAGTGAAGTATCACCTCACAACAGCCAGAATGTCCATCATTCAAATGTCCACAAATGACAAATGCTGGAGAGGCTGTGGAGAAAAGGGAACCCTCTTACACTGCTGGTGGGAATGCAGTTTGGTGCAGCCACTGTGGAAAACATTATGGAGATTCCTCAAAAGACTAGGAATAGACATAACATATGACCCAGTGATCCCACTCCTGGGCATATATCAAGAAGGAACTCTACTTCAAAAAGACACCTGCACCCCAATGTTCATAGCAGCACTATTTACAATAGCCAAGAGTTGTCAACAGCCTAAATGTCCATCAACAGATGACTTGATGAAGAAGAAGTGGTATATTTATACAATGGAATACTATTCAGCCATAAAACTGACAACATAACGCCATTTGCAGCAATATGGATGCTCCAGGAGAATGTCATTCTAAGTGAAGTAAGCCAGAAAGAGAAAGAAAAATACCATATGAGATCTCTCATATGTGGAATCTCAAAAAATTTTAAAATGTATATAAATACAAAACAGAAACTGACTCATAGACATAGAATAGAAACTTGTGGTTGCCAAGGGGACAGGGCGGGGGGAGGGAAAGACTGGGAGTTCAAAACTTGTAGATACTGACAGGCATATGCAGAATAGATAAACAAGATTATACTGTATAGCACAGGGAAATATATACAAGATCTTGTGTTACCTCACAGTGAAATATGTGACAATGAATGTATGTATGTTCATATATAATTGAAAAATTGTGCTTTACAGTGGAATTTGACACAACATTGTAAAATGACTATAACTCAATAGAAAATGTATTAAAGAAACAGACCTGTGATTTCTTAGCTGTGAATAAGTAACATAATTTTTAACATCAAATTAACAAACTGCAGCTATTCAATCCTGTTCCAGGTTGGTTTTCAAAATGTGATCTACAGAAAAAAAATCACCCAGAGTGATTGTTAAACCTAGGTTGTGTATGTATAAAACATGCTACAAATGATTCCAATGTTCTTATGAAAAACAAACCCACAAATGTGGGGGCGGGGGTTGGGGGACAGGGGAAGATAGAGAATAAGAGGGAGGAAGAGGGAGCCAGAGAGACAGAAAGAGAAAGATCGTTTTGATGTGATCGTAATGTTTAACTAATAAAGGTCAGGGGTGAGGGGACTAAATTTATCTCTACATAGAGATTTACAGAGCTCTCACTGTGAGCTTTCTTAAATTGACTAATAGAAACATTAAAAAGAAACAATTTCTATAGATGACAGTTCCCTATAACCTCTTTGCCAGGGGCGGTCTTATTCTCTGAATTCTAACGCCAGCCCACAGAGCTTGACAGAGGAAGACAGGCAGGACCCCAGGAGGACTCTCTCAAGGAGAAGAACATCGAGGGGGACACAGTGTGTCTGGCTGTCACTTTGCAGCTGCTACTGGTCCATACAGAGAAGCTGAGCTTCCTTTGAACTAAAGCCAGCCACAGACCCCTGCATGCCAGACAGCAGGCCACTTGCCCTTCCTCAGGTGTCACTTTGAATCTGAAATCAATCTTGCTAACTACTACATACAGAATAGATAAGCAACAAAGTCCTATTGAACTATATTCAGCATCTTGTAATAACCTATAATGAGAAAGAATATATATAGATCAATCACTGTGTTGTACACAAGAAACTAACACAGCATTGTAAATCGACTCTATTTCAATAAAAACAGAAAAGACATCAATTTTGCACTCCATGTAAAAGACAAGGACATACCTGCTCCACACACTGGGGATAAAAGAACGGTTCTCAGTGCCTCTCACACCTTGCTCACTAGCTCCTCCTACCAGTCTGACTCTCCTTCATGAAAGCTAAAAAAGAGCGAGGAGGTTCATCTTTTCTTGGTCCATCTAGTATGATGGTAATAAAACTGAAGCTGAAAGCAAAAGTAATTCATGCTGTTTTTCAGTTAGCAGAGTCATGCTAGATCCACTGATTACATTTCGAATATGGGTGTGTAGTTCATGGTGAGAGGAGATTAGAAAAAGCTATTTAAAAGTCACATCTTAACACATGCCACCGCTTTCTGTGGGCTGCCCTTTACTGGAAGGCCTTCATAGCCCCCTTCTTGATACATCTCTCCCCCCGTGTAAAGTTGCCAAAGGCGGCTTAAGTTTCCTTAGCAAACAAGAAAAATAGAAAATCCATGGCACAAATGTAAGCAAGGCTGTATACAACAAGTATATTTCAAGCATTTTCCTCTTGGCGGGGATTCCTGGGTATTATTGTTAGTAAAGGGCTTTTAACATTTTACATCTGTTCCTTAATATATATGTTTAGTTAAATGAAAATCTTTTATCATAATTAGAAAATAAAGATTAAAGATGGAAATGAACAACCCTTCATTGTATTATCTGGAGATGCTCACTATTGGCATTTTGCTCAGCATGCCTGTACTTCCCTAACACATGGACCCTCTCCTAACATAGATACCCTCTTTCCACAGGAATTTAGCCAATTGGACCAGTTCCAAAGGGATGTATTTGGTCAGATAAGAAAGTGACTGGGGGCACACATTTGTGAGAAAGAAAATGGAGCAGCGTATAAGGGAAAGATGAGAAGTGCAGCAGGGAGATGTCCAAGGAAGCCAGACTGTGAGGGTATAGCGAGTACTTCTCCTTCCTCCTCTTCTCCACCTTCCTCAGCATTCTCCGTGTCTATGGTTACTTCTTCATAAAAGGCCAGATAGTAAATATTTTAGGCTTTTTGAGATATAGGGTCTCTGTCACAACTATTCAGTGAAAGCATCCATGCAATAGGTAAACAAATGGGCATAACAATGTTCCAGTAAGACATTGTTTACAAAGGTGGACAATGGGAAGTCATCCTGGTTTAAGTAAATGTGGTGCTACGATATACCAGGGGTTGTCATCAGCTCATATATGGATCATTGTCTTACAAGCCAAGTAAAATGGTCCAAGTCCAGAATCTCAGGCTGAGTGTCTGCTTCTAGTGCCATTTGGGTTAAACAGTGTCTAACTATCCTCATTGTCTTGGAGCAGAGATGCAGAAAAGGAATCTGTGTACTGTCCATGTGTCTATGCATCATCCACATGGGTTCCTGCCTGGTCCCCAAGCCATGCATCCACACATCTATGCCAGTAACTGTCTCACTCCCAAAAACATAGCACTGCCAGTAACTCCTAGATCAGCCAAAGAGAAACAAAACATGATGGAATACACTCAGTAGTGAGGAAGAGGCTGGTTTGGTGTGTGACATCTGCCCAGGTCTGCAGGCCTCTGTGAGTGTGGGAGGAAGCCTGACATCTGGATAAGTGTCAAGGTGACTGTAAACTCAATTTTTGAATGGGGACTAGGAAGACACCAAGCAGCTATCTGGGTATTTTTCAAATTCATTTGAGTTGGTAAAATATCCACTCTGTTTTCAATTAGTCTTTTCCACATGTGGTAGTTGCTTTTAGGGTCCCTAAATTTCCAAAAATCCACAGAAGGGAAAAAGAAGCCTAAAGCTGAGTGATTATAGAGAGTTTAAGGCTAGAGTGGGAAGGGGAAATTCTGATAAGGGTGGATTGAGGGTTGAAGTATATAGTTATGGGAACATTTAAATAGACCTCAGGATAGAGTTCTATTAGATTTGAAGGGGAACATGTTAGCATCTCCAGTCTTGGAATAGCCAGTATCCTTTCCATTTGGCTTTTAAACAGCCAGAATGAAAGTGTAGCATGGGATACAAGTAGGAACCAGGAGTACCTTATCTAATAATTCTTGAACTATTAGCACCCATCAAGTTTCTCTTGTGTTATATTATATTGGGGGATCTTGGGGGGGGGGTGGGCATGGACAGAACTAATTCTACTTACCATAGCATTCTATTATGGGGTTCTCCACCTCATACATGCCCAATTTCAGTTAAATTCCTTGTCTAGAAAGAAGAGAAGTCCTGTCCACTAATTGACTTAAGTCCACAGTAAGATTGGTACTAGGTTGAAGAGGACAGAGAAGCTTAAGGAAGTCAGGTAAAGCCATTAGAGGTAACAAAAGTGAAAGAAATGAATAGGAGACCTGTGAAAGGAGTCCTGCAGTATCACAATGAAGTATAATACCCCAATCCATGAAGTTATTGGAGTAGTTGGTCTAAGAGGAAAATTGGGTTGACACAGAAGGGATCTTATAGATATACTAAGGGACTGGGAGGCAAACTATGAGGGAAATTATCAAAACCCACCACTGGCAGTTTGGTGACTTTGAAGAAGGTGCCAGAAAAGGAAGCAGTGTTAAAAGTGAAATATGTCACTCCAAAATTAAAGAGAAATGTGTTAGGGTGCCCTTCAACTCATAAAGGTAACCTCACCCTGTGAATTTAGTGGGAACTGTGGTCAAAGAATGCTTGCTTCCTCAGAGCTAAGTTAGTATTCCTCCTGTGTGTTTTGGGGGCTTTTCTTTCTATTTGGAGTCTAGACAGTCCAAAATCCAGTGAAATTTTCTTTGTAATGCCAGCAAGTATTCTGTTCAATGGAAGCCCTTATTTTGGGGTCCTGTCTTTGTTCAGATTTTTGTAATTGTTTTAATTGTAAAGCCATGTGATTTGATAGTGAATTTTCTATTTTTTAGAAATGTTACCCTCACAATGCTGAGCTGATGTCTGAAATTCAGGCATCTCAGCATTTTAACAGTAGACTTTTTTTCTGTCATAAAGCTCAAGTCTTATGTCATTCAGAAAGCTGTGGCTAGAGCAAAGGCTACTTTTGTAATTCAGTTCAAGCCTTGACTGATCTTTCCAAATAGTTTCTAATTGCTGGTGTTAATTTGCCACATTTCATCCTTCAGTTGTTTACAATTTTGAACACAGGACCAAACGATTTTAACAAGATAAAACTTGGAATGGCTTCTAACCCTTTTTCTCTAACTCTTACTTTCTGACTGAACTCAGCAGTAATTTGAGACCCCTCCAGGTCTTCCAAGATAGTGGTCCATTTAGCTTTCTGAAACCAAAGAAAAGTATCACCACAAAAAAGTTTATAAGTTGATATAAGTTTGGGGAATCTCAGAGAGTAAGCAGCCAAGGCTTCTTGACTTTTTGCATAGTTTCCCTCTTTCCTTTTGGGACTTGGGGAAATCACTCGCCATGCAATTTAATTGAAGACAAAGGTTTAAATGCTACTTTCTCAGTTTGTTTATGGTTGGGAGTAGGTGGCATGAGTGGTTTGAGCATTGTCTCCAGAAGGTGGAGATCCAACAGATTTATTCTCCACAGTAAGCTGAAAAGCAGGAGATCATTTTGAGGGGGGAACTAAAAGAGAGGGCGAAGAGGGAAGAATGGAGGCCCTGGAGGATAGGGCATATGGGATTGTGTTTGAGCAAGCAAACTCCTCTGCTGCCCTCTTGTGGATATCTGTGGCTGAGCAGCCAATCATCAGGCTCCCACTAACGAGAAACTGGTAGGTTGTTTTCCTCCTTGGCAGTAACCAAGATGCTGAATCAGTCATAGCCACACTTTAAAAAGATTAACCAGGGAGGCCGAGGGTGGGAAGGGATAGACTGGGATTTCAAAATTGTACAATAGAAAAACAAGATTATACTGTATAGCACAGGGTAATATACAGAAAATGTTATGGTAGCTCACAGAGAAAAAAATGTGACAATGAGTGTGTGTATGTCCATGTATGACTGAAAAATTGTGCTGAACACTGGAATTTGACACAACATTGTAAAATGATTATAAATAAATAAAAAATGTTAAAAAATTAATTAATTGCTTTGTTTGTTTGTTTGTTTGTTTAGGCTCAGCTAGTCTTCTGTTGTTGGTAGCTTATGAGAAGTTTCCCCTATTTTCTGTCCTAGTCCCAAGGTTTAGAGTCAAGGAAGAAAGCAAAGCATTTCACAAATGTATGAAGCTGTTCCCTGCAAAGAGCTCCTGGATTGTGACTAGGTGGGATCAGAATGGTCCTTCTCAAGTGTCCAGATTGAACTTCATTCAGGGTGCCAGGGAGTTACTGAGCTATTTCTGCTGTTTTTTTTCCCTCCAGGAGGGTGCTAAGCATTTAAAATATCTATATCTATATCTATGTCTATATCTATATCTATATCTATATAAAAGTCACATGTTCATTTGTACTTTGGGAAAAACAGATAGTGAGAGAAAGAGAAAGGTCTCCTGTGATGTCAACACAGTGACAAGCTGTTGGTGGTTTGCATTCTATCATCCTGTGTGTACATGTATCTTTGAAGAGTTGTATCCTATTAGAGAAGATGTTCTAGACCCCTCTTCTCACACAGCACCATAATTGCAAACATGTTCCTCAGCCATGCTCATCTTTTTCACCTGTGTAGCCGTCCTCATGCTCACATCAGTGTCATTACACTCTGCTATCACTTGTGAGGATGGGAAGATTTAAGAGGTGTCCCCCGTGGCAGCTCCTTGTTGTCACTCAAGCCTCAGCTCCAATACTGCCACCCCAATGTAACCTTCCCTCTCCCTCAATCTAGGGAAACTCCTCTGTCATTTATTATTTCCTTCATGCCATGCACCAGTCCTATCGGTAATGAATTTGTTCATTTATTTGTTGGCTTGTTTTTGGCTCTCCCCTGAGAGCAGAAGCCTTCTCTATTTTCTTTATCACTCTGTCCTCAGGGCTCAGGGTAATATTGATGCCAAGAACTTGCCTGGGTGGTAACTGTTCACTGATTGGCTGAATTCATTCTGTGGCTGGACCATCTGTACTAAATGTGTTTAAGTGATTTATTTTTGCAGTGCATTTAGATTGTACCCTGAGTTATAATATTTTTAACAGCATTGCAAGAATGCCTTTCTACACTTGGACAGTTCTTTTCTCTCTCCAAACATTAAATTGATACATTTTAAACATACAGAAAAGTGGAAAGATAGTGCAATGAACACCCATATACCTTCCATTAAGATTTAAAATTTGTTAATATTTTGTCACGTTTACTTTCTCTCTCTACATACTTTTTTCGATGAACCATTTAAAACTTGTTTCATGACAATTCACAATACCCCTAAGTATTTCAGCATGCATCTCCCAAGAATAAGTATCTTTTCCTAAATAAACATTTGTTATTAGTGTAACTGGGAAAGAATGGTAATTTATAATTCTCTAATATAACCTGATAGCCAATATTTGAATTTCCCCAATTGCGTCTAACATACCTTTTTAGCTGTATCATTTATTTATACCTTTGTATCAGGGTCAAACCAAGTATCATGTCCTATATTTATTTGTTATATCTGTTTATATAAACCTAGAAGTATCATTTTGTGTTTTTAATGTGTTATTCATTTTAAAAACAGCATTGAATTTTAAAAGAAACTAGTTTTCATATAGAATATCCCTGTTTATTTTTATCCCTGTTTTATCCCTGTTTAAATAATTCCTGTTTATTTTCTCATGGTGTCTTTTATCTTGGTTTTCTTTCCCTGTGTTTCCTATTACTGAAGTTATATCTGGATACCGGTTTAGGTTATGTGAATATAATCACTTATAGTCATGAGTCTTTTTGATATTAAAATTATCCCAAACTTGCCCATGATATGTCCATTTGGCATATTTGATATGACCTATTTGATATGACCTCATTAATCTTTGAGTGTACTTTTGTTTTCTGGCACCAAACTATATCATAGCCACATGTTGTGTTTTTCCCCTACACCTGCAATCAATCTGTGATTTCTCTAAGGAACATTGTTTGCTACATTTTTTTAAGTGAACAAAAATTTGAAAACAAAAATCTGGGTGTTGCATTTATTCATTATTTCTGCAGTACTGTTGCTTCAAAAACATTTTAGTGGGCCAAACTGCTATATATATATATTATATATATTTATATATATATAATATGTATACACATACACACACACTTTTTAATTTAATTTTTATTAAAGTTTAGTCAGTTTACAATGTTGCATCCATTTCTGATACACAGAATAATGTTTCAGTCATAAACACATACATATATTCATTTTCATCTTTTTCTTTATATGTTACTACAAGATACTGAATATAGTTTCCTGTGTTATACAGTATAAACTTGTTTATCTATTTTATATATCTTAACAAGTTTTTAAGTGTGTAGTGCAGTATTGTTAACTGTAGGCATAGTACCATACTGCAGCTCTCTGGAACATACACATCTTGTGCAACTGACAACCTAATGAGCAACCAATCTCCCTTTCATCCTCTTCATAGCTCCTGGCAACCAGCATTTTATTCACTACATCTATGACTTTGACAATATTTAGGCACCTCATGTAAGTAGAATCATGCAGTGTTTGTCCTCTGTGACCAAATTAATTCGCTTATATAACGTCTTCCGGTTTCATTCATGTTGTGTTAAATGGTGGGAATTCCTTACCTTTTTAAAGCCGAGTAATATTCCATTGTATGATTAGACCACATTTTCTTAATCTACTCATTTGTTGCTGGACATTAACTGTTTATAGCTTTGTCTATCTTATAGTTCTTTGTTCCTCTTTTCCTTTCTTGCTGTCTTCCTTTGTGTTTTGTTGATTTTTGTTACTTTTTGATTGTTTTCTCTTTTTCTTCTGTCTTCTCTGTTGGTATTTTCATGTCATGTGGTTACCATGAGGCTTGCATAAAATATCTTAGAGTTATGTCTCTTTTTAAACTGACAATAACTTGACTTCAATCACATACAAATACTCTACTCTTTTACTTCTCCAACTTTATATTTGTTGTCACATTTTACATATTTTTATATTGTGCATCCATTCATAACTTTTTATAATTATGTTTATTTTTAACACTTTTGTGTTTTAACTCTTATACCAAAATAAGCTTTGATTTACACACTACTATCACAGTGTACAATATTCCATATTTGTTTATATATTTATATTTATCAGTGAGTTTTATACTTTGGTATACTTTCCTGTTGCTATTTAGTGTCTTTTCTTTTCAACTTGAATAACTCCCTTTAATATTTGTTGGTGATGAACTCCTTCAGCTTTTGTTTGTCTGAGAATGTCTTTATCTCTCCTTCACTTTTGAATACCAATTTTGTGGGATATAGTAGTCTTATTTTACAGTTTTTCTTCTATCAGCATTTTGAGTATATCATTTTACTCCTTTCTAGCCTATAAGATTTATGCTGAGAAATTTTCTCATTTCTGGGCTCACTATCCTGTTCCATTGGTCCATATGTCTGTTTTTGTACCAATACAATGCTGTCTTGATGACTGTAGCTCTGTAGTATTGTCTGAAGTCTGGGAGAGTTATTTCTCCAGCCTCTTTCTTTCTCTTCAGTAATGCTTTGGTAATTCTAGGTCTTTGATGGTTCCATATAATTTTATAATGATTTGTTCTAGTTCTCTGAAATTTGTCCTGGGTAATTTGATAGGGATTGCATGAAATCTGTACACTGCCTTGGGTAGTGTGACCATTTTAACAATATTGATTCTTCCAATCCAAGAACATGGGATATCTTTCCATTTTTTAAAGTCTTCTTTAATTTCCTTCAGCAGTGTTTTATAGTTTTCTGTATAATTCTTTCACCTCCTTGGTTAGATTTATTCCTAGGTATTTTATTATTTTGGGTGCTATTTTAAAGGGGATTGTTTCTTTACTTTCTTTTTCTGTTGATTCATCATTAGTGTAAAGGAATGCAACTGATTTTTGAACATTAACCTTGTGACCTGCTACCTTGCTGAATTCTTTAAACAGATCTAGTAGTTTTTGTGTGGACCTTTTAGGGTCTTCTATATATAGTAACATGTCATTGGCATATAGTGACACTTTTACCTCTTCTCTTCCAATTTGGATCCCTTTTCGCTCTCTTGCTTGATTGCTGTGTCTAGGACTTCCAAGACGATGTTGAATATGAGTGGTGATATTGGGCATCCTTGTCTTCTCCCAGATTTTAGTGGGAAGCTGCTGAGTTTTTCACCATTGAGTACTATGCTGGCTGTAGGTTTGTCATATATAGCTTTTATTATGTTGAGGTATGTTCCATCTATATCCACTTTGGTAAGAATTTTTATCACAAATGGGTGTTGAATTTTATCAAATGCTTTTTCCACATCTATTGAGATGAGCATGTGGTTTTTGTCCTTTCTCTTGTTGATGTGATGTATTACATTGATTGATTTGCATATGTTGAACCATCCTTGTGTCCCTGGGATGAACGCCACTTGGTCATGATGTATAACCTTTTTTATGTGTTGTTGGATTCTATTTGCTAATACTTTGGTGAGGACTTTGGCATGTATGTTCATCAGTGATACTGGCATATAATTTTCTTTTTTGGTAGTGTCTTTGCCTGGTTTTGGTATCAGGATGATGATGGCTTCATAGAATGAGTTTGGGAGTATTCCCTCCTGTTCAGTCTTCTGGAAGAGTTTGAGAATGACTGGTATGAGTGAACCCACAAACTTTTTGTCAACTCATCTTCAACAAAGGAGGCAAGAGTATACAATGGAATAAAGACAGTCTCTTCAGCAAATGGTATGGAGGAAACTGGACAGAACATGTAAAGCAATGAAGCTAGAACACTCCCTTACACCATACACAAAAATAAACTCAAAATGGATCAAAGACTTAAACATAAGACAAGATACAATAAACCTCCTGGAAGAAAATATAGGCAAAATATTATCTGACATACATCTCAAGAATGTTCTCCTAGAATAGTCTACTCAAGCAATAGAAGTAAAAGCAAGAATAAATAAATGGGACCTAATGAATCTTACAAGCTTCTGCACAGCAGAGGAAACAATAAGTAAAACAAAAAGACAACCTATGGAATGGGAGAAAATTTCTGCAAATGAAACTGACAAAGGCTTGATCTCCAGAATATATAAGCAGCTCATATGACTTAATAAAAGAAAAAACCCAATCCAAAAATGGGCAGAAGAGCTAAACAACAATTCTCCAAGGAAGACATACAAATGATCAATAGGCAGATGAAAAAGTGCTCAGTATCACTAATTATCAGAGAAATGCAAATCAAAACTACAATGAGGTTTCACCTCACATCAGTCAGAATGGCCATAGCTTAAAAATCCACAAATGACAAGTGCTGGAGAGGCTGTCGAGAAAAGGGAACCCTCCTTCACTGCTGGTGGGAATGCAGTTTGGTGCAGCCACTGTGGAAAACAGTATGGAGATTCCTCAAAAGACTAGGAACAGACTTAATATATGACCCAGGAATCCCACTCCTGGGCATATATAGAGAAGGAACCCTAATTCAGGATGACACCTTCACCCCAATGTTCGTAGCATCACTATTTACAATAGCCAAGACATGGAAACAGCCTAAATGTCCATCAACAGATGACTGGATAAAGAAGAAGTGGTATAGTTATACAATGGAATACTATTCAGCCATAAAACCCAACAACATAACGCCATTTTCAGCAACATGGTTGTTCCTGGAGAATGTCATGTTAAGTGAAGTAAGCTAGAAAGAGAAGGAAAAATACCATATGATTTCACTCATATGTGGAATCTAAAAATAAAAACAAACAAACAAAAAAAAACAAAGCATAAATACAAAACAGAAATAGACTTATAGACATAGAATACAAGCTTGTGGTTGCCAAGGGGGTGGAGGGTGGGAAGGGATAGACTGGGATTTCAAAATTGTAGAACTGATAAACAAGATTATACTGTATAGCACAGAGAAATATATACAAGATCTTATGGTAGCTCCCAGAAAAAAAATATGTGACAATGAATATATATATGTTCATGTATAAATGAAAAATTATGCTCTACACTAGAATTTGACACAACATTGTAAAGTGATTTTAAATTAATAAAAACATTAAAAAAAAGGAAATTCTCTCATAGTTATGGGTTCCCTTGTATATGACAAGTTATTTTTTTTAATGACACTTTGTAAAGTCTGTCTTCATCTTTTATTTGACAATTGCTTATAATGTGTCTCAGTGTCGACTTTGAATCCATTCCCTTTGGATTTTTTATGCTGTATGAATATGGATATTTATTTCCATCCATAAATTTGGGAAATTTTCAACCATTATTTCTTTCTAATAAACTTTCTGTCCCTTCTCTCTCTCTCCTCCTCCCCTCATACTGTTCTAGTATTACCTTCCTTCTACTCACTTTGGGCTTTCTTGTTTATTTGTTTGCTTTAGTTTCTTTTGGTGTAAGGTTAGATTGTTTATTTGCTTTCTTGTTTCCCAAGATAGGCCTTTATTACTATACATTTTTGTCTTAGAATGATTTTTGCTGTGTCCTATAGATTTTGGAATGCTGTATTTCTATTTTAATTTGTTTCAAGGTATTTTTTAATTTCCTCTTTGATTTCTTTGTTGACCCATTTACTTTTTTAGAACCTTAATCTTTAGCCTCCATGTGTTTGTTCCTTTTTTTTTTCCAGTTTTCTTATTATAATTGATTTCTAATTTTATACCATTTTGGTCAGAAAAGATGCTTAATATAATTTCCCTCTTCTTAAATTTTTTGAGTTTTGTTTTGTGGCCTCACATGTGATCTATCTTGTATAAGACTTTATGTGCATTTGAAAGGAATATGTATCTGCTGCTTCTGGGTGGAATGTTCTGTGTTTATCTATTATGTTCATCTGGTCTGAAGTATTGTTTAAGGTCATTGTTTCCTTTCTGCTTTTCTGTGATCTAGCCATTGATGTAAGTGAGGTGTTAAAGTCCTCAAATATTATTGAATTATTGTCATTACTATTATTATCTTACTGTCTCCCTTTGTGTCTGTTAATATTTGCTTTGTGTATTTAGGTAATCCTATGTTGGATGCATAGATATTTACAAGTCTTGTGTACTCTTTTAAAAAATATTTTATTTATTATTGTATGATTTAATTATTTAATCTTGGGGGCAGGGTAATTAGGTTTGTCTATTTTTAGAGGAGCTACTGGGGATTGAACCCAGGACCTCATGCATGCTAAGCAAGAACTCTACCACTTGAACTATACCTTCCCCCCATAAAATTGTTATATCCTCTTGTTAAATTGATCCCTTTATCATTATGTAATGCTCTTCTTTGTCTCTTTTTACAGTCTTTGTTTTAAATCTATTTTGTCTGATGTAAGTATTTCTACCCCACCTTTCTTTTTGTCTCCCTTTGCATAGGATATATTTTGCCAATCCTTCACTTTCAGTTAGTGTGTATCTTGATCCAAAGTGAGGCTTTTGTAGGCAACATATACATCGATCTTGTTTTTCATATGTTCAGTCACTCTATGTCTTCTGTTTGGAGACTTTAGTCCATCTACATTTAGAGTAATTATTGTTAGGTATGCAAGTATTGCCATTTTGTTACTTTCTTTCTGGTTGTTGATAGTTCTTTAAAGCTGATTCTGCATTAATCTCAATTTTGTTCTGGAACACCCATTTCATATAGTTTAGATTTTCTTGCCTTATCCTCTAAGATGCCTCAGTTCTCTTCCATATCTTCTTCTCCTTCTCCTCCTACTTCCTCTTCTGTGCTGCACTCAGAATATTGTATTCTGATTTGTCTCCCAGAACAGCAGTTCTCTTCTCAGATGTCTCTAATCTGCTTTTAATAATATATTTTGGGTTTTTAATTTCAGCTATTCCATTTTTCATTTAAAGACTTTTCCATTCCTTTTGAAATTTGCTGTCACTATATAATTTTCTATTACTTGCAAATATTTTAAAGTTTGTCTTTTATTTGTTTAA
The DNA here is from genome assembly GCF_036321535.1 of Camelus dromedarius. Classification (NCBI taxonomy): domain Eukaryota; kingdom Metazoa; phylum Chordata; class Mammalia; order Artiodactyla; family Camelidae; genus Camelus; species Camelus dromedarius. Next base: position 958,448 of record NW_026989801.1, read on the forward strand.
ACAGAGAAAGCTTATGAGTTTGTAATCTGTATTCAATAATTTTTAACATTTAAATTTTGTTAGTCACTTTATTCTTTTTTTTTTTTTTTGGAAGTGTGTTTGCTCATTGTTTCCGTTTGAGCTTGGCAATTTTAAAATTGTTATTGCTATTTAATTTCTTTTAAAATTTCTTGTTGGAATTGTAAGATGAATAGGGTAAAATTATCTTCCATTCTGAAGGATTCATATTTAATTCTTTAAGGTGCCTGTGGATATTACCAGTCCAGAGTCATCCTAAACCAAAATTTTGGCTTGAGTTCCTGGACCATCCAAGAGATGCAACCCTGTAGTAACTATATTTACTAGCTTCTGTATTTAATGGTTTGGCATCTTGGGACTTTGCAGTCCCTGAAGAGACTGATCAAACTGGGGTTAGCCTATTCTTAGAAATAGTAAAGGACTCCCTTGCAAGTGTGCCTTTTGTAAAAAACCAACCAATCAATAGGCTATATTCCAGCCACCTCCTCTATCAGCCTTCACACTCTGGGCCACTATCCAACTGCTCTAATCACCTGAGGATCAGATATCAGTCAACTATGGACACCCCCATACCATACAGCCTGCTGAAATTATTCAAACTAACCAATCTTAACCTGACTACTTTGCTTCACCCCTTCCCTTTCCCCTTCCAGCAACAGCCACAATAAAGCTCTTGCCCAGGTTTCACCTTGCTCACTCTGCTCCTTACTGAATCTGGTACTTTCTTGTGTTGCCCCACATTGTCATGGCATGCCCTCTCCTCTTGGGAGCTGTGAATAACAAACCATCTTTTCCATGACAATCATCTCCTTATCTGTTGGCCTCACCATATTTGAATAATAACAAAACATACACTTTAAAACAAACCGCTGGCTGCAAATAAATATGATAGCCATGAATCTTTTTTTTTTTTGCTTCTCTTCTCTCTCCTTTCCATACTGTATCAAATCAACATTGAATATAATGCATTGGGAGTGAGGGAAGGCAGATTCCCTTCAAGTTCACACTTTCTTTGTAGGTGTACTCCAGTTGTTTTCATCCTTGGCTTGCAATTAAAATCACTTGGGAAGGAGGCCTTAAAAAAACACTCATGCTTAGCTCCAAGTCCAGCTCTGTTAAATCAGACACTCTGGTGATGGTCCAAAGGTCAAGTGTGAGAATTTTTAAGAGCATCCCTGTTGATGTTTATGTACAGAAAATGTTAAGAATAACTAGTTTATTCTTTCAATATTTAAAGGAGGTCTCCCATTAGACCGTGTCTGTCCTCCTAACACCTTCTACTGACAAAGCTGAACTTTGCCATTTTGCCAAGGAAAAATACTTGAGGAGTTAAGCTCTATTTTTTCAGAATAGAGAATAAAGAGTAGACTTGGAGTTGGGAAGTCAATGAATTGACAAATAGCACAATCACATTGAGAATCACACAAGGTGTATAGTGATCACATTTAATATATTAACATTGAGTAAGTTTAGCACAGTTCCAGGAATACAATAAGTGATTAATATATATTTTACTGTTATTATATTTTCTAATATAACATATAGTTTTATGTATAATAAAACCCATTCTAGTTTTATTATCAAATAATGCTGGAATTCTAATTAACGACTCTATGATGTGTGAAATAGTGGATAATTTTCAGGAGAGATGAGATAGCATCTATTCCCTTTAAGCTGAAAGAAACAAACAATGCACAGTTATTCATTTGCCTCATATAGTTTAGGGAGTATTCTTATCTGAAGTTATTTTTTGAAGTGAAAGTTTAAGCCCTTCAAAATGCAGCAAGAATTCATTACTAGGGCTCTACTATGGGAATTTCAAGCTTGGAATTTTTAATGTTCAAGCAAAACATATTTCTTCATTAATAAAGACACTTTGCCATTGAAGCTTCATCACCTTTTGTGTTGAATGAAACTGTTGTCATTGCATTAAACTTCAGTGTTCTTGAGAGGCAAGAATATAGAATTATACATCCCATTTTATATTGCTTTTATTTCTCATAATTGGTTAATATCATGTTATTAAAACCTAAGTCCTTTACCTTTATTTTTCTTCTTTTCTCCTTTGATATTTTAGTACATGCATTTTTACATTATTTTTAAATTGAGATATAACTGGCATATATTACATTCAGGTACACAAAATCATGGATTTGAAATAGATATATTATATATATATATATATATCATATTTATGTATTTGATACAAATGATCACAATAAGTCTAGTTAACATCCATTGCCACAAATAGCTATATATATTTTTTCCTATGATGAGAACGTTTAATATCTACTCTCTTAGCAACTTTCAAATATATAATACAGTATTATTCACTATGGTCATTAAGTACATTGCATCCCCATAGACTCTTTGGGTGAGCTCTGGCTTTTGATCTCTGGCTGCTTATCTCACACCTTCAAAATTGATGGCACGTTCCTTTGTTTGACAACAGCTTCCATGCTCCACTTACCTCACTGAGTTCCCACTTTCCCTTGAAATTTGTCCTAATGATGTCATTCAGTACTAGTTTAACATTTTTATTGCTTTTGAAAAGATACATTTCCTTAATCCAGAAGTTTAAATTATTTTCAGTACAAGGCTTTGTCTGAAATTATTATTCAGATTTGGTCACTCTATTTCCCAATTCTTAGGCTTCAGTTATTTCCAATTCTCATTGATCATCCTCTTGCCTCTGTTCTCAAACGTACTGTAGCAGAGCATTCCTGGTACCAGTAAGCTTACGTCTATGTCCCGCCTCGAGTGCCTTTCATCTATTCTGTCTCAGGATTTTCTTTAAACTGAAAGGCAGCTCATTTTGCACAAGCACAGCCTGAAAGTTTAGGGGTGTTAAAGACATCTACAAAAACTCTCAATCAATGGGAAATGTGAGTTGTTGGATAAATCTCCACATTGCCCTTCAAAGGGATACTTCTGAAGTGCATTCTATGTAGTCCTTCAGAATATCCATTTTGGGATTGACCTCATTTCCCAGAAGGGGAACCAGTCCCATAACTCGCCTTTCTTGACTTTTCCATTTTCCCTGTCTTACTGTCCCTTTTTGCTCTCTATACTTCTCTGGATTCCTGTCATCACTTCCCAAATAAGCCACATACATCCAAATATCTGTTGCTGTGAAATTGTCTCTCTATAGGAGCTTAAGATCTTACTACTTCTCTCTTCATTTCAATTAACCTTTAAAGAAACTACATTATAGCTGTTTATGTTAGGAAACATATGATGGCAAAATTATTATTGCATGCATGGGATATATTTGTATATGTGGATTTCTACTTCACTATAATTGAATTTCTATAAAATCTACATTGAATTTATATTGAATTCTGTAAAGCACTTTTCTCAGGAAAATTCACACATTACTGGATGGATGATGGTTTTGTGTTACCACACGATGGCAGAGTCAGTAAGCCATTACACCTTAGGTTTGGCCTTGTGCAGCACCCGTGGGAACTGTGTTGTTCTCTAATCTGTGCTGGGGATGAACAGACCATTTTGCACAAGTGTAGGCAGAAGTACCCCTGAAAAGTCTGTTATAACCTTCACCAATGCCCCACACTCTCAGCCCAGCTGAGGTCACCTTGATATGTACCCAGATATCAGGCTTCCTCGCTCACTCACAGAGGCCTGCAAACCTAGGAAGATGCCACACGGCCAAACCAGCCTCTTCCAAACCACTACCACTGACTATATCCCATCGAGTTCTTTTTCTCTTTGTCTGGTCTAGGAGCTACTGGCAGTGCTATGTTGTTGGGAGTGAGACAGTTACTTGCATAGTCATGTGGATGCATGGCTTGGGGACCCATGCGGGAACTCACATGGATGATGCTTAGACAGAATGGCAGTACATCTGCACCTCTGATGCAAGACAATAAAGATGTTTAGATACTGTTTAACCTTGATGGCTACTTGTATACTCCTCCCACAGTACCTCTTAATAGCAAGTGGATTTCTACAAGGGCAATTATCATCACAACTTTAGATGACCTTGGTCTGGATAAGTATTGGCCTCTATATCAATGTTTGATATCTGTCTTATCCACTTTTCTGCCATGGTATTGATATGGTTGCTTTGAAAATATTGGACTTTCCAATAATTTTTGTAATGATAAAAAGTCCTCATAGTTGGCACTTTGCACCAAATACTGTAGTCTGCTTTCCCCAAAGCAGGGACACTCACCTGAAGAACCACCATATAATGTACAAATGAGGAAGTGATATGCTTTCCACATTATTATTTAATCTGTAGGCTCACTTCAACTTTCACCAGTAGGTCTAACTGCTTGTTTTCTTTTTTTCTTTTTCTAGAATTGTTACTGAGATTCTCTCCTTTTTACAACCTTGATGGGTTTAAAACATACATGATAATCACTTAATCTGGGAGAACTTTTCTTTATGGCTTTTTTCACTAGGGGTCTTTTTAGTGTGTATTACTATCATGCATTGTATCAGTACTACATTCCTGATTATTTTGATTGTGATTAAAAATACATAATATGACACTTAAATCATTTTAAATCATAACATTTAAATCATTTTAAGTACACACTTTTGTGGTATTAGCTGTCTATAGATAATTGTATAAACAAACTTAGTAACATGCGTACCTACTTTAAGCATGGGAGATACCAAGAAAATTGAGTAATTCCCTGAAATGGCCCAAGACATCACTTGAAATACCATCTTCATCTAAAACCAAAAGAAAGGAAGGGTATGTTCATTGTACAGATTTAAATCTTAGCCTTCTCCATTAATAACAGTGTTTTTTTGTTGTTGTTGTTGTTGTTGTTGTTGTTGTTGTTGTTGTTTGAGATTTAGTCATTTTTCTATTCCTGGCACAGAGGTGGACACAACCTTTCAAATGGAGATTTCCATTATAAATATAAAATTGCCTCAAAAAGGCAAAATTGACTTGGGTTTCAGAGAACCTCATGGTTCTTTTTTAAGAAATCTGTCCATTGTAATCTTCAAGCTAAAGGGATCTATGTTAGAGTGTAATTTGCCATCCTTCACATCGGTATACCCTAATTATCTTATGTATTCATGCATGGAAGGATATCCTCATATTTTAAAGATTTTAGGCATTATGAGTAGAGTTGTTGTGCAAAATTGCAGGCTAGGTTTTGTTTGGACACTTTCAAAGCAGTTGTCTAAATACTAGAGACACACTGTTGGGTCCTCAGGTGAACTTTGACTAGCTTTGGAAAAAACTGCCAAACTGTCTTTCAAAGTAGCCACACATGGATTCCTCCAGCAGTGAGGGAGAGTTCCTGTTTTTCTTCATTCTCTATAAATCACAGGTAATATCATTTCTTTGGAGTTTAGTGGTTCTAATAAGTGTGCATTTCTATATCATCATTTTAGTTTGTAATTCCTTAATGGTATATGATTTTCTTTGGAAAGGTGTTTGTTAAGATCTTTGCCAGTTTTTATTTGGGTTGTTTGTTATAAAATTTTTGATGTAATTGTGTCCAAATCCTTAATCAGTTTTGTGTTGTGTAGATTTATTTTTCTCAGTGTGTGGTTTGTGTTTAGGTTTTCTGAATAAGATCATAAACAATGTTTAAATTTTTATTTTTTTTAAATTCCATGATACAAATTTTACTTTTTTGGATAGATTTGGGGTTTTTTTTTTAAAAGTTCATCACTTAGACAAGGTTATGTAGATTTTCTTACATGTTTTCCTTTAGAATATTTATAGATGTGCATTTTTATAATTGTATGGACAATTTAGAGTACACTTGGTAAACACTGAGTGGTTGCACCTGCAGTTCCCAGCTGGTCAGAAGGTGGCTCCATGCACACTCTCTGACCCTTGAGGTGCACGTTTCTCACTGAGGGGCTTGGCTCCTTGTGGAGCTAGTGGAGGCTGGGCCTCTTCAGGACCCGTTGTGGTTTCAACTTCAGGACAATGCTCAGGTAAGTACACACAGGCAGGAACCAGACTTCTTCAGGAACCAACAGGAGGCAACATCATGAGAGTAAAAGATGTGGAAAAAGTGGGCAGAAGCTTTCTCCATGTGGTTACAGCCAAGGGTTTCCATTTTCAGAGGATCCAGCAGAGAAGGGGCTTTATATGGAAACTTGTGGAGTTTACTCTTAATTTTGTGTGTGATGTTGACAGTGTCTTGTGTCATTTTGGGGGGATACGGTTTCCAGTGTTCTTGGCACCATTTATTGAGGATAATGTCTTTCCCCATTATGTGTCCTTAGCTCTTTTGTTGTGAATTAACTGACAACATAAACTGGGTTTATTCCTGTGCTCTCTATTCTATCACTCTGGTTCATGTGCCTGTTTTTGTGCCAGTACCACACTGCTTAGGTGACTGTAGCTTCATCATGTACTGTGAAGTCAGTGAGAAAGATGCCTCTAGCTGTTTTCTCCTTTCTTAGGATCATTTAGATTATTCCAGGTTCTTTGTTCTACACAAATGCTAGGATTTCTTGGTTTTTGTGTCCATCAAAAAAAGCTATTTGAATTTGATAGAGTTTGCAATTAATGTGTACACTGCTTTGGCTTGATGAATGTTATACCGATGTTCTTCTAATGTATGAGCACAAATTTTGTGGATGTGTGTCCTGTATCAATTTCTTTATCACTGTTTTATAAGTTTCCATGTGCAGGCCTTTCACATCCTTTATAATTTATTTCTAGACATTTTGGTTATTTTTTGGTACAATTGTGAAATAAGTTTGTTTTAGTAATTTATCTTTCTAGAACTTATTAGCATATAGAAAGTCAACTCATTTTTCTTTTTTAAAAATTTTTTATTGCTTTATAATCATTTTACAATGTGTCAAATTCCAGTGAAGAGCACAATTTTTCATTTACACATGAACATATATATATATATATATACTCATTGTCAAATTTTTCTCTCTGTGAGCTACCATAAGATCTTGTATTTATTTCCCTGTGCTATACTGTATAATCTTGTTTATCTATTCTACAATTTTGAAATCCCAGTCTATCCCTTCCCACCGTCTGCCCCCTTGGCAACCACAAGATTGTATTCTATGTCTATGTGTCTATTTCTGATTTGTATTTATGCTGTTTGTTTGTTTGTTTGTTTGTTTGTTTTAGGTTCCACATATAAGTGATCTCATATGGTATTTTTCTTTCTCCTTCTGGCTTACTCCACTTAGAATGACATTCTCCAGGAGCATCCATGTTGCGCAAATGACGTTATGTTGTCGATTTATATGGCTGAATATTATTCAATTGTATAATTATACCACTTCTTATTTATCCAGTCATCTGTTGATGGACATTTAGGCTGTTTCCATGTCTTAGCTACTGTAAATATTGCTGCTATAAACATTGGGACACAAGTGTCTTTTTGAAGTAGGGTTCCATCTGGACAGAGGCCCAGGAGTGGGATTCCTGGGTCATATGATAAGTCTATTCCTAGTCTTTTGCAAAATCTCCATACAATTTTCCACAGTGGCTGCACCAAACTGCATTCCCACCAACAGTGTAGGAGAGTTCCATTTCTCCACAGCCTCTCCAGCATTTGTCACTTGTGGATTTTTGGATGATGGCCTTTCTGACTGGTGTGAGGTGATACCTCATTGTAGTTTTGGTTTGCATTTCTCTGATAATTAGTGATATTGTGTATATTTTAAGAATTGATTTTTCTGTATTGATATTTTATCATACAACTTTTCTAAACTCATTTATTTTTTCAGTTTCTTTTTTTTTTTTTGGTGGTTTGTCTCTGTAACAGCATCTTCAGTATACCCGCAAATGGAGTAGTCATAATCATAATGATCAGATATAAAAATGTCAGGTCTAAGTGTAAACTATTGGATGGCAAGTCAAGGGCCAACTTGAGTACAAATAATATATACAAAATTGTTAAGAAATACCAAAGGAGAACATAGTTGTAAATTAAGAAGTGTGACAAATACAATCAGGAAACGAAGCAGGCACACTCATCCCATCAGCCTACTCAAATAGTGATAACTTTTTATAGCCCATTAGCAAGTACAAGTCATTAATGAGGAGGTGATTCATGACAAGGTGAGCACACCATAGAGTGTGCTTTGATGCATTAAAGTGTAGTTGAAAGAAAAGCACCTGGTTTACACCCAGTAGATTCCTTACTTCATGAAAAATTTGAACTAAAGCCAGCCCAAGCTTCCTACCATATTCAACTATCATAAGTAAATTAGAGATTTGTTTAACAGTTAATATATTGAAGATAGAAAATTAAATCTAGTAGTATAAAGTACCATTACGGAAAGATGAAATAAGTTAAATACCTTGAAACCAGATGATGTATTTATGAACAGTTTACTGGAACAAATTCATCTATATGGTATAATAGAAGATTTATGAGTAGAGGTAATAAGCCCAACAAGTCTGATGATAGCAGGTTGTTCATAAAAGAATTTTAGTTCAATTTTAATTATTAATTAAAAACAAAACTGTTAATATAATTTAATGTAATTTTAAAAGGTACAGGTTTGTAGATGCAGGATATAAGCTTCTCTAGAGAATAAGCATAAACAATGCTGTAGTTTGCTTAAAAGCAGCCACCAATGAAGAAAGTATTCAAGGTTAAGAACACATTCATCTCAATATCAATAGTAAAATAATAAACCTCATAATTTAATACTGGACTAATCTATTAGTAAAAGCAATACTATTCATATTGGTAGCAAGAAATATTTATCCTTGCATAAGCTTATATCAGGATGAATCACTTACTGATGGTTAACAGTAAAATTAACCCTAACCAATACTTAATTATAAAAAACTGTTAGTCCAACACAGGTTTGCATTTAAGGAATGACTTTCTAAAAGGAAAAGGAACTTGGTAATCACATGTCCTGCATGTTTACCAGGAAGGTTACCTCTAGCACTTCTAATCTTAGAGGCACTGCCTAACAAAGGACATATTTAATGGCCATGGTTTCCTGACACTGAAAATGTAGCATAATCACTTGTTTTCTAAATAAGCAGCTAGGAGAATGGCACAAGGTTTTTACTATCTCTTTTCATCAGTGAAATTGACCTTCCCAATAAGAGGTGGGAGCCATATAAAATGAGAAGTTCCTTTGGTGCTTTATGTGTTTAATCTATAAAATAAATAACTGAATCTTAACGGATAGCATAGCTTTTAATGGGTTAATAATTATGGTTGTGGTGGCCCCAATGAATATAACCAGCTTCAAGTGATTAAAATTTAGACCAGCTTTTCAAAATGCTATAGCATGTATTGATCCAATACATTGATTAACATAATAAAGTACTCTAAGAATAATAGCTCAATTCAAAAGTAGAATTCATTTCAGCAATAGGTTTTATACCCTCAGAATTGGATCAGAAGATCCCAGTGTTGTAACTGCTGAAAATGTTTCATTTAATGATTAAAGTTCTGTGAGATATGAGTTCAGACTGGAATGATCCCAGTAAGTTTGTATCTATTATACACTTGTCCCAGTATGAGAGGACAAAAGAATTAAGGGTCACTTTATAAAAGCACCATCAAATTAATTGGTGATACAGTAAAATTTTAATAATTTATATATACCCTAGTGTAGAACATGGTTTGCTACAGTAGCAGAACACAATTGCTTCAAACATAAATCTTTATTTCCTTAAGGTTAAGTCCTCTTCCTAAGAACAGATTTACAATCTACATTCTTTTACTAAGTATTACAGGTTTGCTCACTGTGTCACTTTTCACATTAATTAAAGGGAATTCCTAGGTTCTGGAAATTTAGAGAGGCCCAAATATCATCAATTTATGTATATTATTGCACCAATGCTGGCCTTAACCATGGCTTTCACATTAGCAGTTCCTCTTAACATAACTTATCCACTATCCACTGATGTAAACTTAGGCACACTTCTTATACTGGCTGTATGAAGCCTAGCTTCTTATTCCATGCTCTGATCTGGATGAGTATAATATTAAAAATACACACTAATCAGAGCTTTATGGGCAAGAGCACAATCTCAAATAATGAAAACTAGCAATTATTGGTTTATTATCCCCACTGATAAATGGGTCATTTATACTCTCATTTATTAAACAAGAATACATATGATTAATTTTCCCCTCCCAACCCCTAGCCATATTTTTTTATATTTACCTCTACTGTAGCAGAAATCAACAGAACCCCATTTTGATTTAACAGGAGAATCAAAACTTGTATATACCTTCCATGTAGAATATGTAGCAGGTCTATTTTCTCTGATCTTTATAGCTGAATATGTCAGTATCACTATAATAAATGGCTTCAAAATTATTCTATTTTTAAGGGCATTTCAAAATCCCTGGATAACAGAATTAAATACAGCCAAATTACATACAGCCAATGTTATTATTTAAACATGCATCCTAACAATATCCTTTCTATGAATTTGAATATCCTACACACAATTTTTAGATGATCATCTTATACATCTCTTACTTTTTAACATTTTTATTGAGTTATAGTCATTTTCCAATGTTGTGTCTAATTCCAGTGTAGAGCATAATTTTTCAGTTATACATGAACATATATATATATATATATATATACATTGTTACATTATTTTCCCTGTGAGCTACCACAAGATCTTGTATATATTTCCCTGTGCTATACAGTACAATCTTGTTTACATATTCTGCATATGCCTGTCAGTATCTACAAATTTTGAACTCCCAGTTTATCCCTTCCCACCCCTCTCCCCCTTGGCAACCACAAGTTTGTATTCTATGTCTATGAATCTATTTCTGTTTTGGATTTATGTTCTCTTTTTAGATTTCTTTTTTATACATCTCTTATTTATGAAAAAAATTAACACAAAGACTAGCTCTATGTATATGTTTCAGTACCTGTCAGTGCATCAGGCATCCCACTACAAACATAAGAATTATGTCTGACCAAAGAGTTTTTGTTTGTTTGTTTTGCTTTGCTTTAAGGGGGTAAGTAAGTAGGTTTATTTATGCATGTTTAAATTTATTATTATTATTATTATTATTGTTATTTAAAATATTTAATATATTATTATTATTATTATTATCATCATCATCATCATCTAAGCATACACTCTACCACTGAGCTATATCCTCCCCCAAAAGAGCTCTTTTAAAATAGTAAATAAAAGAGGTTTAATCAGTTCCTAGAATCATAGGAATTGATCCTACCCCTAAGAATTTTAAAATATTCATGCTACCACATTATGCCACATTCTATGGTGAATATAGTCTGTTAAATAAACTATCAGGTACATACCCTAAGAGTATTGTTTTATATCTTTAGTATACTAGTAAACCCTATTTTTACTGTCACTCTGCTGACCATTATCTCAGGAATCATTATTTTAATAAAAAGCTCACATGGTACTAGTATTTCCATTCTAAAAGAAAATTAAATGCACAAGTTATAGAAGCATCCAACAAGTCTTTTCTAACAATAAACACCACATCAATAATATTTATATTGGATATTATTATTAATCTAGTATACTCCAGTCAATGAACAAGTACAAAATTCTTTAATCTAAGAGCATCCACCATTTTAACAATAGCCCTATACATAAAATTGAACTTCGCCCATTTCTTTTCTGAGTGATTGAATTTATACAGGGCATACATCATACAATAGAGCCAATCTTATTAATGTGACAGATGTACACCCCTATGTGTTACACGAAATCTCACTGCCCACTAAACATACTATTCTTCAAAGCTGTATTATGAAGTATCATCAGAAGCTGAGACAGACTAACAAAACCCACTACAAAATGTATAGCCTGCTCATCAACTGTCCATATAAGATGAATAAAAGCTATTACAATGTGTAATCCAATCATGACAACCCTAAATGCACTAATTTGTATCAAAAACACTGTCAACTTACTATTTATGCCCTGTGCATGGACTGCAACAGTATCATTATCACACACATAAAATAAAACTCTTCTGATCATAATTTTTATCCCCATCATCATATTGTCTAAGGTGGTCTGCCACCAGCATAAGGGTTTTTCCTCAAATGAGTAATAACTCAAGATATAACAAAATTCATTAATATCAATCTACAAACATTAATATTCCTTGCAGCATTTTTTAACATATATTTGTACTTCTGGCTAAAATCTTCCATAGCACTACCTATATTTTTAACACTAAATTATGAAAAAAATGAGATTTTAAACATAGAAAACAACACTCTGATTATTACTAATCCTAACAGTCACAGGATTACTGCCCTTAATATCAACTGTATCAGTGCTTAAGTATGGATTCAGGTTATACACACCAACAGTTTTCAAATGTTTAAGGAAGTACAATTTCCTTTCTGAAAATATGGATTACAAGAGTTTGTACTACATCAATTGAAGCCAATCAAACACTTTAATTAAGGAAAATACTTAGTAGATTGGTGGGCTTCCACTACAGGAAGTTTCAGTCAGCAGATAAATCTTCTGGTAAACTGGCTTCAGTCTATTTCTCTCTAGATCGCTTTGGGCACTCCTTCCATGTTTAGTTTTGTTATCAAAATGGGATGTCTTCTTTTTATAAGGTTTTATTTTATTTCTTTTGGTAATGTCTTTTCCATTTCAATTTACTAGTCTTACACCTTGATAAAGTTGATTCTTAAGTATTCTAGTAATATTGATATTATGTAAAATAAAATTCTGTTAAATTATTCTTGATATTATTCATTGTTAGTGTGTACAAGAAAGAAATTCTGATACATTGACAATTTGTATTGTCTACTTGCTGAAGTATTTGAGTCGCTTACAGCTTAAAAGTTAAGCTACTCAGTGAATTGTTCATGATTTCAAGACTTATATATATATATATGATGACATCTGATTGGTGAATAGATTTGTTTTTAGTGTAACAATTTTATTTGTTGATACTCTTACTGTCTTTCACCCTGGCTTTTTGTGGAAGTTCCAGGAAAATAGTGAATAAAAGTGTTGAAAGGAAACCTCTGGGCTTTATTCCAGATTTTTATTTACTGTTTCTTATAATGCTGTGTATCATACTAAGATAATTTGTTTCTACCCCTATTTTCAAGAGTGTTTATTCCATGAAGTAAGAGTGGAGTTTTTTAACGTTTCTTGTGATCAATTGAATCAGATTATGTGATTTCTCCTGCTGTAATATTGTTGTTTATTATACCATTTAGTTTTATGTTAAAATTTAAGACATTGTTTGGTTTAAAATGTTAAAAAATTATAAAATCGTCTGTGGAGACATTTGCTTAAGGTGCATAATCTTTTTATTGTGTGGTTAAATTAAGGTAAGTAGTACTTTAGGTAAGTGGAGGAATCGAATTTAATAGGCAAGTTGATTGTTTTTCTGATGTTTCTGTGGGATTTTATTCCATCAAGATAGTCTTAGGTTATTCCAAGAAAATAGGATTAAGGGATGAGGGGTAGAGAGAGGGTGAAATTAAAATAGTCAGTGGTAAGGGTTAGGTGAAGTGTGTTAGGGGTCAGTGCTAGGGAACAGGGGCCTGGGGAAGTATTGGATGTTTATGTCATGTTTATGGGCTGTGGTTGGGTCTATGGGTAAGAGCTGGGTTAGGCATTATGGCCTAGGGTCAGGGCAAAGGTCAAGGTCTGGGTCATGGTCTAGGTCAGGGTCTAGGGTTTAGGGTATAGGGTCAGAGTCAGGGTTTTAGTGTTCGGGTTTGGGTTCAAGCTTGGGTTGGGGTTCGATTCGGGGTTGGGGCTGGGGTTGGAATCAGGTTAGGGTTAAGGTTAGGGTCAGGGTTCAGGCTTATGGTCAGCATTCAGGCTTAGGGTCAGGGTTCAGGTTCAGGGTCAGTGTTTTGGTTCAGGGTCAGGGTTAGGGCTAGGGCTCTGTCTATGGCTAGGGTTAGGGTAAAGGCTTGGTTTCAGGTTAGGGTTTAGGGTTAGGGTTAGGTTAGGGTTAAGGTAAGGTTAGGGTTAGTGTTAACGGTAGGGTTAAGGTAAGGTCCTGTTCAGCATCTGGGTCTGGGTCAGAGTCTGGGTCAGGGTCAATTTCAGGGGTCAGCATTAGGGTCTGGATAGGAGTCAGTGGTCAGTGTTAAGGTCAGTGTTTTTGGTGTGGGGACAAGTTTCAGGGACAGGTTCAGGGTCAATATCAGTCAGGGTCATGTTCAGGTACAGGGTTTATGGTCAGGGTCAGCAGTTGGGGTCAGGGCTTCTGGGTCATGGCTACGGATTGGGCTAGTGTTAGGACTAGGGTTAGGACTAGAGCCAGGGACAGGGTTAGGGCTTGGGCAGAGTCAGGGCTAGGGTCAGTGTCAGGGTCAATTTCATGGGTAGTGCTGGGTATAGGGCTAGGGGTCAGGGTACAAGTTTATGGCACGGGTAAGTAGGATGCGGGCTCAGGTGTTAGTTAGGGTACATGTTCGTGTTTAGTATGAGGGAGAGGGTGAGGTTGAGGGAGAGGATGAGGGTGCGGATCAGGATGAGAGTGAGGCTCGTGTTCAGGTTAGGGGTCAGGGACAAGTTTCTGGTTGGGGTTGGGTCAAGGTTAGTGTTAGAGCTGGGGCTGGGTCAGGTTCAGTGACAGGGTTTAGGGATAGGAGAAGTGTTCATGGTGAGGGTCAGAGTTCAAGGTTAGGGCCTGGATCCCAGAATGGAACATGTGGAGAAGCATACATTCAGCTAGCGTAATGGGCAAGGGTAAATATAGAATCACTTACCCTGAGTTCTCACCACGTTTCTTAGAGCCGGTTTCAAGGTAAAGGCCGTTTGTGATGGAAAATCGATTTGGAGAGAGTGCCTCCCCATATATATACATAGGTATGACTGTGTCCAAATCAATGAAATTCAGTGTTCGCAAAAAGGTAGGTGATGGATGGCTTCCACACACATTCAGTTCCGAGATTTATTTTTTAAAATTTTTATTGATTTATAGTCATTTTACAATGTTGTGTCAATTTCCTATTTAGAGCACAATTTTTCAGTAATACATGAACATATATTTCATATTTTTCTCTCTGTAAGCTACCATAAGATCTTGTATATATTTCCCTGTGCTATACAGTATAATCTTGTTTAACTATTCTACAATTTTGAAATCCCGATCTATCTCTTCCCACCCCCCGTCCCCTTGGCAGCCACAAGTTTGTATTCTATGTCTATGAGTCAGTTTCTGTTTTGTATTTATGCTTTTTTTTATTTTTTTGATTCCACATATGAGTGATCTCTTATGGCATTTTTTTTCTCTTTCTGGCTTACTTCACTTAGAATGACATTCTCCAGGAACATCCATGTTGCTGCAAATGGCATTATATTGTCGGGTTTTATGGCTGAATATTATTCCATTGTATAAATATACCACTTCTTCTTTATCCAGTCATCTGTTGGACATTTAGGCTGTTACCATGTCTTGGCTATTGTAAAGCTGCTATGAACATTGGGGTGCATGTATCATCCTGAAGTAGGGGTCCTTCTGGATATATGCCCAGGAGTGGGATTCCTGGATCATATGGTAACTCTATTCCTAGTCTTTTGAGGAATCTCCATACTGTTTTCCACAGTGGCTGCACCAAACTGCATTCCCACTAGCAGTGTAAGAGAGTTCCCTTTTCTCCACAGCCACTCCAGCATTTGTCATTTGTGGACTATTGAACGATGGCCATTCTGACTGGTGTGAGGTGATACCTCATTGTAGTTTTGATTTGCATTTTTCTGATAATTAGTGATATTGAACATTTTTTCATGTGTCTATTGATCATTTATATGTCTTCCTTGGAGAATTGCTTGTTTAGATCTTCTGCCCATTTTTGGATTGTGTCGTTTATTTTTTTCTTTTTGAGTCATATGAGCTGCTTATATATTCTGGAGATCAAGCCTTTATCGATTTCATTTGCAAATTTTTTCTCCCATTCCGTAGGTTGTCTTTTTATTTTACTTATGGTTTCTTTTGCTGTGCAGAAGCTTGTAAGTTTCATTAGGTCCCATTTATTTATTCTTGCTTTTATTTCTACTAGGAGAAAAGTTTTGATATGTATGTCAGATAAAGTTTTGCCTATGTTTCCCTCTTATTGTATCTTGTCTTATATTTAAGTCTTTGATACATTTTGAGTTTATTTTTGTGTATGTTGTAAGGGAGTGTTCTAGCTTCAGTGGGGAATTGTACAAAGCATGCAAAGAAGAACCGATACCAGTCCTTCTCAAACTCTTCCAGAAGATTGAAAAGTAAGGAATGCTCCCAAACTCATTCTATAAAGCCACCATCATCCTGATACCACAACCAGGCTAAGACACTACCAAAAAAGAAAATTATAGGCCAATATCACTGATGAACATAGATGCCAAAATCCTCATCAAAATATTAGCAAATAGAATCTAACAACACATAAAAAAGATTATACTTCATGACCAAGTGGCGTTCATCCCAGGGACACAAGGGTGGTTCAACATATGCAAATCAATCAATGTAATACATCACATCAACAAGAGAAAAGACAAAAACCACATGATCATCTCAATAGATGCAGAAAAAGTATTTGATTTTTATTTATAGTCCTGGATTTTTATTTATAGGGAGGTTTCTTATTGCAAATTTGGTTTCATTACTAGTGATTGGTTTGTTCAAGTGGTCAGTTTTTATTGATTCAGTCTTGGTGGACAGCATGTTTCCAGAAACTTGTCCATCTCCTCAAGGTTATCCAGTTTGGTTACATATAGTTTTTCATAATATTCTCAAATGATATTCTGTATTTCTATTTTATTTGTTGCAATTTCTCCATTTCTTTTCTTTTTTTGCTAATTTGTGCTCTCTCTTTTTTCTTCTTTGTGAGTTTGGCCAGAGGTTTGTCGATTTTATTTACTTTTTCAAAAAACCAGATTTTGGTTTGGTTGATTTTACCTATGGTCTTGTTAATCTCTATTTTCTTTATTTCCTCCCTAATCTGTATAATTTCCTTCCTTCTGCTGCCTTTTGGGGTTTTTTGGTCTTCTTTTTCTAGTTCATTCAGCTGGTGGGTTAAATTGTTTATTTGAGGTTTTTCTTCTTTTTAGAGGAAGGGCTGTATCACTATAAACTTCCCTCTTAGCACTGCCTTTGCTGTGTCCCATAAATTTTGTGTGGTTATGCTTTCATTGTCATTTGTCTCAAGGTATTTTTTAATTTCAGCTTTCACTTCCTCATTGACCCATTGTTTTTTTTAATAACATTTTTTTTAATCTCCAAGCTTTCCTTTTCTTCTTCTTTGTTTCTCTGTTGTTGATTTCTAGATTCATGGCATTGTTGTCAGTAAAGATGCTTGAGATAATTACTATCTTCTTAAAATTGTTGAGGTTTCTTTTGTGCCCAAGTACATGATCAATCCTGGAAAATGTTCCATGTGCACTTGAAAAGAATGTATATTCTATTTTTGGGGAGTGTAATTCTCTGAAAATATCCACCAAATGTAATTTTTCTATTGTATTATTTAATTTCTTGTTGCATTATTTAATTTCCCTCTGGAAGATCTGTCTAGTGATGTTAATGTGGTGTTAAAATCTCCAACTATGATTGTATTCCCATCAATATCCCCCTTTATCTCTGTTAGTAATGGTCTTATGTATTTAGGTGCTCCTATATTGGGTGCATATATATTAATGTGTGTAATATCCTCATCTTGTATCACTCCTTTAATCATTATAAAACGTCCTTCTTTATGGCCTTTGTTTTAATGTCTATTTTGTCTGAAATCAGTACTGCAACACCTGCTTTTTTGGCTTTTCCATTTGCATTTATTATCCTTTTCCATCCTTTCATTCTCAATCTATATGTGTCCTTCTCCCTGAAGTGGGTCTCTTGTATGCAGTATATTGAAGGTTCTTGCTTTATTATCCAGTCTGCCACTCAGTGTCTTTAGACTGGAGCATTAGTCCATTAACATTTACAGTAATTAATGACAGATGAGTGTTTATTGCCATGTTGAACTTAACTTTGCAGTTGATTTGGTATTTCCTCTTTGTTCCTTTCTTCTTCCTTTTGTGGTTTGGTAATTTTCCTTTGTATTATCATGAATTTTATTTAGTTTTAGTGACTCCCTTGTAAGTTTTTGGCTCGTGGTTAACCTTTTTTTAAGTCTATTTACCCATTACTATAACTGTTTTTATTAAACTGATAGTAACATGATCTCAAACTCATTCTACTGAGAACAAGAAATTAAAAAAAAAATTCTGTATTTTCCTGCCTCCCTCTCCCACTCTCAATTATTTATATGCCTTCTTTTATAATTTTGTGTTTATTTTATTTGTAATTCATGAGTTATCACCTTTCCAGTTGTGAGTTTCTCATTTATGTAGAATCCTGCTTCTTTTCTATTTAGAGTAGAACTTTCAATATTTCTTTTAGCATGGGCTTAGTGTTGCTAATCTCTGTAGTTTTTTCTTGTCTGTGAAATTCTTTGTCTCTCCTTCTATCCTAAAGGATAGCCTTGCTGGATAAAGTATACTAGGCTGCATCTTTTTTTCATTCAGGGCTTTGAATATATTTTGCCACTCCCTTCTGGCCTGTAGTGTTTGTGTAGAGAAATCAGCTGAAAGTCTTATGGCTGTTCCCTTGTAACTCCCTCTTTGCTTTTCTCTTGCTGACTTTAGGATCATTTCTTTATCCTTGACTCTGGCCATCATGATTATGATATGTGTTGGTGTGGGTCTTTTTGGGTTCTTCCTGTTTGGGACCCTCTGAGCTTCCTATACTTGGATATCTGATTCCTTCTTTACGTTTGGGAAGTTTTCAGTCATGATTTCTTCAAAAACCTTTTCAATCCCCTTTGATCTTTCTCCCCCTTCTGGGACCCCTATTATGGGAAGATTGGGATGCTTTATATTATCCCATAGGTCCCTTATGTCATTTTCATTTATTTTAATTTGTTTATCTTGTAGCTCTTCTCATTGGGTGCTTTCTATTGTCCTGTCTTCTAGGTCACTAATTTGTTCCTCTGCATTTTCTAGTCTGCTTTGCTCAGCCATTAGATCACTCCTCATCTAAGTCAATGAGTTTATCAATTCTACTTGGCTCTTCTTTATAGCTTCAATTTCATTTTTGGCATATTTTATTTCTCTAAACACTATCTCTTTTAGTTCCCTCAATATTTTGATCACTCCTTTTTTGAAATGTTGATCTATTAGTCTATCAATGTCTATTTCATTGATTTTCTTTCAGGGTATTTCTCTTGGTCTTTTAATTGGGGATGCTTTCTCTGCTTCTTCATCATGCTCATGCCTCTCTTGCACTGTGTTTTATGGAGTATCAGTTATCTATTGTGGTCCTTAAGGAGTTTATCTATCTAATGCCTATGTAGGAATAAGACTTAGAAAAAAAAGAGAGAAAGAATTTTAAAAGAATAAAAAAAAGGTTTGAAAAGAGTGTATAATGAATGATAGAACAGGAAGTTGAAGCAGAATAGCAATCGGGTTGAGATGTCATTTAAAAACCTTTAAAAAAGGAGAAAAGTGGAAAAGATGTATCTGAAACCTATGTGTAATCAATAACAGGACACCAAAGCCAAGAGAAATAAAAATGAATTAAGAAGTAAAAATTAAAAGAGTGATAGAAAATAGAACAGGTAAAAACAGATTTAAAAAAACAAAAAAGGAGGGGCTCAGTGTTCTCCTGTAGACTGTGTGCTTTTGATGTGAGATCTTTCTGTCTTTATCCTGTTTTGGAAGCTCAGCTTGCTGTTTCCAGAGGCCCTCCATTGGCACCCTTGTCTGTGCTGCTCCCAGTGCCTGTCAGCAAGCAGATTGTGCCTCCTCCCAACACTGAGTCAGGTGCAGCTCTCCTTTGCTATGGGTGGGCATGTCACTGCCCCTCCCGATGCCACAGTCAGATTTTGCAGACTGGCCAGGTAGAAGGGTGGGTCACTGCCCCTCCCAGCACTGTGGTCAGGGGCTGCGTTCCTGCCCAAAAGTCAGGGGCCACCCTCCTTCTCCTGGTGCCAGTCGCTTTGCTGCTTTCTGCTGCTGTGCTCTCCGCCTGGGTCGGTGCTCCACAGGTGGGCTCAGGGAAGACTGAGGAACATCCCTGTCCCTGCATTGGTATATCTAGAAACAATTATTCTGATTTCTCAGCATGTTTCCTAGAGCTGGTTTCAAGGGCAAGGAGCTTTGCCCTGTAAAAATTGTGTTAGAGCGAGTGTCTCCCCTTAGATATGTAGGTAGCATAATTCCCTTAACACAGAAATCCAGTGTTCCCATCAAGCTCGGTAAAGGATGGCTTTCACACACATTCACATCCCAGAATGGAGTATGTGGAAAGGCATTCTTTCATTTATCAGAAATGGAAATTTTACATCTAGAAACACTTACTCAGATTTCTAAGCATGTTGCCTAGAGCCGTTTTAAAGGGAAAGTCTGTTTGCACTGGAAAACCGAGTTGGAACCTGTGACTACCAATAGATATGTAAGTAGTGTTGTTCCCCTAACACAGTAACAATGTGTTACCAACAAGCTAGTTGAAGGACGGCTTCACACACATTCGGATCCCAGAATGGAGCATTTGGAGATGCATTCTTTCTTCTAGCAGAATCGGCATTGGTACATCTAAAAAACACTTACTCTGATTTCTCAGAATGTTTGCTAGATCTGATATCAAAGGAAAGGAGTTTTTGCTGGAAAACAGAGTTGGAGCGATTGCCTCCTCATAGATATGTAAGTAGTGTAGTTCTCCTAACACAGAAACACTGTGATTCATTAAAGCTAGGTGAAGGACACCATCCACACATTCACATCCCAGAATGGAGCATGTGGAGAAGAGTTCTTTCATTTAGCGTAAAAGGTAAGGTTACATCAACAAAAACTTACTCTCTTTTCTTAACATGTTTCCTAGAGCCGGTTTCAAGGTAAAGGCAGTTTGAACTGTTAAACAGACTTGGAGCCGCTGCCACCCCATAGATACGTATGTAGATTACATTGGCTAACCCAGAAACCATCTTCTCCCAACAAATTATTTGAAGGACGGCTTCCACACACATTCGGATCCCTATATGGAGCATGTGGAGAGGCACTCTTTCATCTAGCATAAAGGGCATAGGTACATCTAGAAACACTTACCTGATAACTCAGCATGTTTCCTAGAGCCAATTTTAAGAGAAAGGCATTTCGCACTGAAAAACAGATTTGGAGCGAGTGCCTCCAGATAGGTCAGTTGCATAGTTCCTCTAACACAGAACACCTGTTTTCCCAACAAGCTATTTGAAGGAAGACTTCCAGACACATTCGGATCCCAGAGTGGAGCATGTAGGGAGGAGTTCTTTCACCTAACATAAAGGGCATGGGTACATCTAGAAACACTTACTCTGTTTTCTCAGCATGTTTCCTAGAGGCGGTTTCAAGGGACCGGCAGTTTGTGCTGGAAAACCGAGCTGGAGACAGTGCTTCCCCAAAGATATGTAAGTAGCATTGTTCTGCTAACCTCAAAACCCTGTGTTACCCACTAGCTAGGGGAAGGATGTCTTATGTGAACACTTACTCTGCTTTCTCAGCATGTTTCCTAGAGTTGGTTTCAAGGGAAAGTCACTTTGCACTGGAAATCCAATTTGGAGCGATTGCCTCCTGAAAGATAGTTAAGTTGCATAGTTTCCCTAACACAGAATTCCTGTGTTCCAAACAAGCTAGTTTAAGGCCGACTTCCACACACATTCGGATCCCACAATGAAGCATGTGGAGAGGAGTTCTTTCATTTAGCATAAAGAGTATGGGTACATCTAGCAATAAATTTTCTGATTTCTCAGCATGTTTCCTACAGCCGGTTTCAAAGGAAAGGCAGTTTGCTCCAGAAAACTGATTAGAAGCAAGTGCCTCCCCATGGATATGTAAGTAGTGTAGTTCTCATGCCACAGAAACCCTGTGTTCAAAGCAAGCTAGATGAAGGATGGCTTTCACACACATTAGGATCCCAGAATGGAGCATGTGGAGATTCGTTCTTTCTTCTAGCATAAAGGGCATAGGTATCTAAAGATACAGTTAGTCTTAATTCTCCACATATTTCCTAGAAGCAGTTTCAAGGGAAAGAAGACAGCACTGGAAAACCGAGTTGGACTGAGTGCCTCCATATGGATTTGTAAATAGAGTATTCCCCTAACACAGAAACTCTGTGTTCCCAACAAACTAGTTGAAGAATAGCTTACATACACATTTGGATCTCAGAATGAAACATGTAGAGAGGCATTAAGTTCATCTAGCATTTAGAGGATTGGTACATTTAGAAACAATGACTCTGAATTCTTAGCATGTTTCATAGGGCCTGTTTCAAGACAAAGGTAGTTTGTGCAGGAAAACAATTTTGAAGCGAGTGCCTCCCATCAATCTGTAGGTAGCGAGTTCCTCCAACACAGAAACAATGTGTTCCCATCAAACTTGGTTAAAGATATCTTCCACACATATTCAGATAACAGAATGGAACGTGTGGAGAAGAGTTCTTTCGTCTAGCTCAAAGGGCATGGGTACGTCTAGAAACAATTACCCTGATTTCTCAGCATGTTTCCCAGAGCCAGGTTAAAAGGAAAGGCAGTTTACTCTGGAAAAGCAAGTTGGAATGTGTGATTCCCCATATGCTTGTAAGTTGTAAAGCTCCACTAACACAGAAAATATGTGTTCCCAACAAGCTAAGTGAAGGACAGCTTCCACACACACTCGGATCCCAGATAGGAACATGTGGAGAGGCGTTCATTCATGTAGCATAAAGGGCATGATTAGATTTAAAAGCCATTAATCTGATTTCCCAGCAAGTTTCCTTGAGCTGGTTTCAAGGGAAAGGAACTTTGATCCGGAAAACTGTGTAGGAGTGATTGCCTCCCAATTGGTCTCTAAGTAACATTGTTCCCTTAATACAGTAACTATGGTTTTCCACCAAGCTAGATTAAGGAAGTCTTCCCAACATTCGGTTCCCAGAATGGAACATGTGGAGAAGCGTTCATTCATCTAGCTGAAAGGCATGTGTACATTTAGAAACACTTACTCTGAATTCTCAGCATGTTTTCTGGAGCCGGTTTCAAGGAAAAGGCTGTTTTCCCTGGAAAACCGAGTTGGAGCTATTGCCTCCCCATACGTATGTAACTTGTGTAGTTCCCCTAACTCAGAATCTCTGTGTTCCCAGCCAGATAGTTGATGGACGGCTTCCACAGACATTCATATTCCAGAATGGAACATGTGGTGAGGTGTTAATTCATCTAGCAGAAAGGGAATGTATACATCTAGATACACTTTGATTTCTCAGCATGTTTCCTAGAACAGGTTTCGAGGGAAAGGCAATTTGCCTGGAAAACAGAGTTGGAGCAAGTGCCTCTATATAGGTTTGTAAGTAGAGTAGTTCCCACAACGCAGGAACTCTGTCTTCATAACAAGCTAGGTGAAGGAGGCCTTACACCCACATTTGGATCCCAGAATAGAACTTGTGGAGAAGTGTTCATTCATCTTGCACAAAGGGCTTGGGTACATCTAACACAAATACTCAGATTTCTCAGCATGTTTCCTAGAGCCGTGTTCAATGGAACAGCAGTTTGTGCTGGAAAACATAGTTGGAGCTCCTGCACCCCCATATGTATTAATGTAATGTAGTTACTTTAACACAGAAGCTATGTGTTAAGAAAAGCTATGTGAAGGATGGCTTGCACACATATTCCGAACCAAATATGGAACTCGTGGACTGGCATTCTTTCATCTAGCACAAAGGGCACCTGTACAGCTATAAACACTCTGAATTCTCAGCCTGTTTCCTAGAACCAGTTTTAAAGGAAAGGCAGTTTGCACTTCAAAACTGAGTTGGAGTGATTGCCACGACATACATATGTAAGTAGCGTAGTTCGGCAAACTTCAAAACACTGTGTTCCCAACAAAATATTTGAAGGAAGGCTTCCACAAATATTCATATCCCAGAATGGAGCTGTGGAGAAGCATTCTTTCATCTAGCATAAAGGTCATGGGTATATCTACAAACACTTACTCTGATTTCTCAGCATGTTTCTCACAGCCAGTCTCAAGGGAAAGGCAGTTTGCAATTCAAAACCGAGTTCGAGCGAGTGTCTCCCAATAGAAATGTAAGTAGCTTAGTTCCCCTAACACAGAACACCTGTGTTTCCAACAAGCTAGTTGAAGGGCGGCTTCCACACACATTCGGATCCCAGTATGGAGCAAATGGACAGGCTTCCTTTCATCTAGCATAAAGGGCCTGATTACATCTAGAAATACTTACACTTATTTCTCAGCATGTTTCCTAGGGCCGTTTTCAAGGGAAAGGAAGCTTGTGCAGGAAAAACTAGTTGGAGCAAGTCACTCCTCATAAATAGGAAAGTAGCATAACTCCTTTAACACAGAACACCTGTGTGACCAACAAACTTCTGAGAGCAGCTTCCACACACATTCAGATCCCAAATGGAGCATGTGGAGAGGCGCTATTTCATCTAGCATAAAGAGCATGGTTACATCTAGAAAAACTTACTGTGATTTCTCAGCATGTTTCCTAGAGCCTTTTTAAAGGGAATGGCTGTTTGCTCTGGATATATGAGTTGAAGTAAATGCCTCCCCATAGATATTTAAGTTGTGCAGTTCCCAGAACACCGATCAACTCTGTTCCCAACAAGCTATATGAAGGAAGGCTTCCACACTCATTTGGATCCCAGAATGGAGCATGTGGAATGCCATTCTTTCATCTAGCATAAAAGGCATGGGTATATATAGAAACAGTCTGATTTCTCAGCATATTTCCTAGAGCTGTTTCAAGGGATAGGCCATTTGCATTAGAAAACCTAGTTGGAGCGAGTGCCTCCCAATAGATAGGTAAGTAGCATAATTCCCGTAACTCAGAATACCTATGTTCCCAACAAATTAGTTGAAGGACGGCTTCCACACACATTCAGATGCCAAAATGGAGCATGTGGAGAGTCGTTCTTTCTTCTATCATAAAGGGCATGTGTACATCTAGTAATACTTACTCTGATCCCTCATGTTTCCTAGAGTCGGTTTGCAGGGAAAAGCAGTTTGCGCTGGAAAATTGAGTACCAGCAAGTGCCTACTCACAGATATTTATGTAGCGTAGTTCAGTTAACCCAGGAACACTGTGTTAACAATAAACAACCTGAAGGACAGCTTCCACACACATTGAGATCTCAGATATGAGCATGTGGAGAATGGCATATTCATCCAGCATAAAGGACCTGGCTACAAGTAGAAACAATGACACTGATTTAATAAAATGTTTCCTTCAGCCGGTTTCCAAGTAAAGTCAGTGTGCACTGGAAAGCCGAGCTGGAGTGCCTCCCCATAGATATGTAAGTAGCATAGTACCCCCTCATCAAAAACTCGGTTTTCCAAACAAGGTAGGTGAAGGATGGCTTCCACACACATTCAGATCTGAGAATGGGACAAGAACAGAGGCATTGCTGCACCTAGCATCAAGGGCTGGGCATCATCTATAAACACTGACTGTGATTTCTCAGATGTTTCCTAGAGTCACTTTGGAAGGAAAGGCAGTTTGTGCTGGGAAAATGAGTAGGAGGAGCTGCTTCCCGTAGAAATGTAAGTTGCTTTGTTCCCCTCAAGCATAAGTTATATGTTCCCAACAAGGTAGGATAAGGACGATTTCTACACATATTCAGATCTGAGAATGGAACAAGAAGAGAGGCGTTGCTGCATGTAGTATCAATGGCTGGGGAATATCTGGACACACATACTGTGATTTCTCAGCATGTTTCCTAGAGCTGGATTGTAAGCAAAGGCAGTTTGCACTGGAAAACCGAGTTGGAGTGAGGGCCCCCCCATGGATATGTAAGTAGCGTAGTTCCCCTCAAGCAGAAACTCTGTGTTCCCAAGAAGGTAGGTGAAGGACTGCTTCAACACACATTCTGATCTGAGAATTAAAAAAGGAGAAAGGTGTTTCTCCACCCAGCATGAAGGGCTGCGGGACATCTGGAAACACTCACTGATTTCTCATCATGTTTACTAGAGCTGGTTTGGAAGGAAAGGCAGTTTCCACTGGAAAAACGATTTGGAGTGATTGCCTCTCCATAGATATGTAAGTAGCCTAGTTCCCTTCAAGCAGACACTCACTGCTTCCAACAAGGTAGTTGAATAACAGCTTCCACACACATTGAGATCTGAGAATGGAACAAGGGGAGAGGCATTGCTGCATCTTGGTTCAAGGGCTAGGGGACATCTAGAAACACTGACTGTGATTTCTCAGCATGTTTCCTACAGCCGGTTTGCAAGGAAAGGCCGTTTGCACTGGAAAACTGAGTTGGAACAAGTGACTACCCATGGATATATAAGTAGCGCATTTCCCCTTAAGCAGAAACTATGTGTTCCCCACAAGGTAGGTGAAGGACGGCTTCCACATACATTCAAATCTGAGAATGAAACAAGGGGAGAGACGTTGCTGCATCTAGCAAGGGCTGGGGGACCTTTAGAAACACTGACTGTGATATCTCAGCATGTTTCCTAGAGCAGGCTTGAAAGGAAAGGCAGTTTGCTTGAAATCGGTGTTGGAGAGAGTGCCTCCCCTTTGATATGTAAGTAGCATAGATTACCTCAAGCAGAAACTGTGTTCCCAACAAGGTTGGGGAAGCACAACTTCCACACACATTCTGATCTGAATATAGAACAATGAGAGAGGCAATGCTGCATGTAGCATTAAGTGCTGGGTGACACCAAGAAACAATGACTGTGAATGCTCAGCACTTTTCCTAGATCCTGTTTGCAAGGAAAGGCAATTTGCAAAGGAAAGCCGAGTTGGAGCGAGTATCTTCCAATAGATTTGTAAGTTGCATAGTTCCCCTCAAGCAGAATCTCGCTGTTCCCAACAAGGTAGGTAAAGGACAGCTTCCAATCACATTCAGAGCTGAAAATGAAACAAGGAGAGAGATATTGCTGCATCTAGAATCAAGGGCTGGGAGACATCTAGAAACACTGTAATTTCTCAGCATGTTCCTTACACCTGGTTTTCAAGGAAAGGCAGTTTGCAATGGAAAACTGAGTTGGAGCGAGTGACTCCCCATAGATATGAAAGTAGTGTGGTTCACCTCAAAAAGAAAGTTTATATTCCCAACAAGGTAGGTGAATGACAGCTTTCACACACATTCAGATCTCAGAATTGAACAAGGAGAGAGGCGTTACTCCATGTAGAATCAAGGGCTAGGGGATATCCAGAATCACTGATTGTGATTTCTCAATTTGTTTCCTAATGCTGGGTTCCAAGAAAAGGCAATATAAGCTAGAAAAGCGAATTTGATCAAGTGCCTCCCCACACATATGTAACTAGCATAGTTCCCCTCAAGCAGAAACTCAGTGTTCACAGCAACTTAAGGGAAGGACAGCTTCCACACACATTCAGATCTGAGAATGTTACAAGGAGAGTGGCTCTGCTGCATCTAGCATCAAGGGCTGGGGAACATCTAGAAACACTGACTGCGACCTCTCAGCATGTTTCATAGAGCCGGTTTGCAAGGAAAGGCAGTTTCCATGGGAAAAGCATGTTGGAGCGAGGGCCTACCCCTAGAAATGTAAGTCTTGTAGTTCCCCTGAAGCAGAAACTAAGTGTTCCCAACAAGGTAGGTGAAGGAAAGCTTCCACACACATTCAGATCTGAGATGGAACAAGGAGAGTGGCGTTGCTGCATCTAGCATCATGGGCTTGGGGACATGTAGAAATAAAGTCTGTGATTTATCAGCATGTTTCCTAGAGCCAGTTTGCAAAGAAGGGCATTTCACACTGGAAAAGAATGTTGGAGTGAGCTCCTCCCCATAGAGATATAAATAGCATTGCTCCCCTCAAGAAGAAACTCAGTGTTCGCCACAAAGTAGTGAAAGATGGCTTCCACACACATTCTGATCTGAGAATCTAATAAGGCAAGTGGTGTTGCTGCATATAGCATCAATGACTGGGGACATCTAAAAACACTGACTGTGTTATCTCAGCATGTTTCGTAGAGTCGGTTTGGAGGGAAATGCTGTTTGCATGGGAAAACTGAGTAGGAGCGAGTGCCTCCTAATTGATATGTAAGTAGTATAGTTCACCTCAAGCAGAATGTCTGTATTCCCAACAAGGTATTTGTAGGATGGCGTCCAAACACATTTAGATCTGAAAATTGAATAAGAAGAGAGGTATGCTACATCTAGCATCGAGGGTTTCAGGACATCTAGAAACACTTACTGTGATCTCTCAGCATGTTTCTTAGAGCTGGTTTGCAAGGAAAGGTTCTTTGCACTGGAAAATCAAGTTGCAGCAAGGGCTTGCCCATAGAGATTTAAGTCACATAGTTCCCCTCAAGCAGAAACTCTGTGTTCCAACAATTTATTTGAAGGAGTGCTTCCACACACATTCAGATCTGAGAATGGAACAAGGAGAGAGGTTTTGCTGCATCGAGCATCAAGGTTGGGGAACTTCTAGAAACACTGTCTTTGATATACCAGCATGTTTCCTAGAGTCGTTTTGCAAGGAAAGGCAGTTTCCACTGGAAAAGAGAGTTGGAATGAGGGCCTCCCCCTAGATATGTAAGTCACATAGTTCCCCTCAAGCAGAAACTCTGTGTTCCCGACAAGTTAGTGAAGACGGCTTCCACTTACATTCAAATCTGAGACCCGAACAAGGAGACAGGCATTACTGCATCTAGCATCATGTGGTGGGGAACATATAGAAACACTGACTGTGATTTCTCAGCATGTTTCCTGGAGCCGGTTTGCAAGAAAAAGTAATTTCCAATGGAAAGCCAGTTGGAGCAAGTCTCTCCCAATCAATATGGTAGTAGTGTCAAGCAGAAACTTTGTGTTCTCAA
Source organism: Camelus dromedarius (assembly GCF_036321535.1). Taxonomy (NCBI): domain Eukaryota; kingdom Metazoa; phylum Chordata; class Mammalia; order Artiodactyla; family Camelidae; genus Camelus; species Camelus dromedarius. The sequence goes on from NW_026989801.1 coordinate 987,199, forward strand.
CAAGGAAGGTCAAGGACGGCTTCCTCACACATTAAGATCTGAGAATGGAACAATGAGAGAGGCGTTGCTGCATCTAGCATCGAGGGCTGCGGGACATCTAGAAACAGTGACTCTGATATATCAGCATGTTTCTTAGAGCCAGTTTACAAGGAAAGGAAGTTTGGACTGAAAATCGATTTCCAGTGATGGCTTCCCCATAGATATTTAAGTCACATATTTTCCCTCAAGCAGAAACTTTTGTTCCCTACAAGGTAGCTGAAGGAAGGCTTCCTCACACACTCAAACCTGAGAATGGAACAAGGAGAGAGGTGTTTCTGCATTTAACATCAAGGGCTGGAGGACAGCAAGAAACACTGACTTTGACTCTCAGCATGTATCCTGGATCTGGATTGCAAGGAAAGTATTTTGCGCTGGAAAACCAGGTAGGAGTGAGTCCCTTTGAATAGCTATGTAAGTCACATAGTTTCCTGCAAACTGAAAATCTGTGTTCCCAACAAGGAAGGTGAAGGAAGGCTTCCAACACATTCAGATCTGAGAATGGAACAAGGCGAGAGGCGTTGCTGCATCTAGATCAAGGATTGGGGGACATCTAGAAACATTGACTCAGATATATCAGCATGCTTCCTAGAACCCCTTTGCAAGGAAAGGCCACTTGCATGGGAAAGCTGAGTATGAGCGAGTGCCTACCAAGAGATATGTAAGTCGCATTGTTCCCCTTAAGCAGAAACTCTGTGTTCTCAACAAGGTAAATGAAGGACGGCTTCCATACACATTCAGATCTGAGAATGGAACAAGGAGAGAGGCATTGCTGCATCAAGCATCAAGGGCTGTGGGACATGTAGAAAGAATGACTGTCATTTCTCAGCATGTTTCCTAGTGCCAGTTTACAAGGAAAGACAGTTTTCACTGGAAAACCGAGTTGGAGCGTGTGCCTCCCCATATATATGTAAATAGTGCAGTTCACCTCAAGCAGAATGTCTATGTTCCCAACAAGGTAGGTGAAGGGCTGCTTCCATACACATTCAGATTTGAGAATGGAACAAGGACAGAGGCGTTGTTGCATCTAGCATTAAGGGCTGGGTGACACCAAGTAAGAATGACTGTGATCTCTCAACATTTTTCCTAGAACATGTTGGCAACATAAGGCAGTTTGCAATGGAAAGCCGAGTTGGAATGAAAGCCTCCCAATAGATATGTAATTAGCATGTTTCCTCTCAAACAGTAAGTCTGTGTTCCCAACAAGCTAGTTGAAGGAAAGCTGCAACACACATTCATATCTGAGAATGGAACAGGGAGAGTGGCATTGCTGCATCTAGAATTAAGGGCTGGGGGACATCTAGAAACACTGACTGTGATCTCTCAGCATGTTTCATAGAGCTGGTTTGCAAGAAAAGGCAGTTTCTGCTGTAAAAGCAGTTAGAGCATGTATCTCCCAATACACATGGAAGTAGTGTACTTCCCCGCAAACAGAAACTCTGTGTTCCCAACAAGGATGGTCAAGGATGGCTTCCTCACACATTCAGATCTGAGAATGGAACAAGGATAGAGGCGTTGCTGCATCTAGCATCAGGGGCTGGGTACATCTCACAACACTTACTTTGATTTCCCCACATGTTACCAAGAGCCAGTTTGCAAGGAAATGCATTTTGCATTAGAAAATCGAGTTGGAGAGAGTGCCTCCCAATAGATATGGAAGTAGTGTTATATCCCTGAAGGAGAAACTGTGTTCCCAACAAGTATTTGAAGAAAGGCTTCCACACACATTCAGATCTGAGAATGGAAGAAGTAGAGAGGCTTTGCTGCATCTATATGCATCTGTAAGCTAGATGAAACAATGCCTCTCCACATGCTTCATTTTAGAATCTGCATGTTTGTGGAAGCCATCCTTCTCTTAGCTTGTTGGCAACATGGAGATTCCGGTTATGAAAACTATGCTACTTATGTATCTATAGGCATGCACTGACCAATCTCAGTTTTACAGCCAAAGTGCCTTTCCCTTATAACATGTTCTAGAAAACATACTGAAAATTCATTGTTAGGGATTCTACATGTACCCATGCTGTTTATGCTAGATGATTCAATGGCTCTCCCCATGCTCCATTTTGGGATGTGTATGAATGTGGAAGACCTCCTTCACCTAGCTTGTTGGGCACTCAGAGTTTCTGTGTTAGGAGAACTAAGCTACATTCCTATCAATGATGAGGCACTGACACCAAGTCTGTTTTCCAGCATAAAACTCTTTTCTTGGAAATCGGGCCTAGGAAACATGCGGAGAAATCAGAGTAATTGTTTCTAGAAATACTCGTGCCCTGTATGCTAGATGTAAGAACGCATTTCCACATGCTCCGTAATGGGACCCAAATGTGTTTGGAAGCCATAGTTCACCTAGCTTTTTGAGAACAAAGATTTTCTGTGTTACAGGAAAAATGCCACCTAAATATCTATGGGGAAGCACTTGCTCAAACTCAGTTTTCCAGGGCAAACTGCCTGTCCTTTAAGAAAGGCACTAGGAAACATGCGGAGAAATCAGTGTATATGTTTCTAGATATACCCAAGAAATGTATGCTTAATGAGTGAATGCCTCTCTGCATGTTTCTTTCTGCAATCCGAATGTGTGTAGAAGCCATTCTTCACCTGTCTTGTAGGGAACAGAGAGTTTCTGTGTTAGGGGACTGAACTACTTACACATATATAGGGATGCACTCACTCTAACTCAGTATTCCTGCACAAACTGCCTTAAACTTGAAAACTGCTCTAGGAAACATGCTGAGAAATCAGAGTATGTGTTTTAGAGATAACCATTTCCTGTAGGTTAGATTAATGAACCCCTGTCCACATGCTCCATTCTGGGACCTGAAACTGTGTGGACACCATCTTTCACCTAGCTTGTTGGGAACACAGAGTTACTGGGCTAGGGCATCTATGCTACTTACACACCTATGGGCATGCACCCACTCCAGCTTGGTTTTCCAATGAAAATTGTCTTTCCCTTGAAACTGGCTCCAGGAAACATGCTGAGAAATCAGAGTAAGGGTTTCTGGATATGCCCATGCCCTGTATGCTAGATGTAAGAACACATCTCCACATGCTGCATTGTGGGATCTGAAAGTGTGTGGATGCTGTCCTTCACCTAGATTGTTGGTAACACAGAGTTTCTGGGCTAGGGGATCTACACTACTTGCATACCTATGGGTATTCTCTCGCCCCAACTTGGTGTTCCAGCACAAAATGCTTTTCCCTTTAAACTGACACTAGGGAACATGCTGAGAAGTCATAGTAAGTGTTTCTAGATGTACACATTCCCTATACACTGGATGAATGAACACCTCTCCACATGCTCCATTATGGTATCCGAGTATTTGAAGAAGCCATCCTTCACCTAGCTTGTTGGGAAAACATAGATTCTGGGTTAGGGGAACTACGCTCTTACATACCATTGTGTAGGCACCCCACAACTATTTTTCCCAGCGCAAACTGTCTTTCTCTTAACCCAGCACAAGGAAACATACTGAGATTTCAAGGTAATTGTTCCTACTTGTACCCATGCCCTGTATCCTAGATGAATGAAGGTCTCTCCACATGCTCTCTCCTGCGATCTGAATGTGTGTGGAAGCCATCTTTCACCTAACTTGTTGGTAACACAGAGTTTCTGTGTTAGGGGTACTACGCTACTTACATACCTATAGGGAGGCAGTTGCTTCAACTCGGTTTTCCAGCACAAAGTGTCTTTCCCTTTGAACCGGCTCTAGGACAGATGCATAGAAATCAGAGTAAGTGTTTCTATATATAACCATGCCATGTATGCTATTTGAATGAATGCCTCCCCATATCCTCTATTCTTAGATTGCAATAGGTTTGGAAACAATCCTTCACCTAACTTGTTGGGAACACAGAGTTTCTGTGTTAGGGTAACAACGCCACTTACATATCTGTGGGCAGGAACTCGTTCGAACTCAGTTTTCCAGGGCAAACGGCCTTTCCTTTGACATCGGCCCTAAGAAGCATCTTGAGTTATCAGAGTATGTGTTTCTAGATATAACAATTAAATATATGATAGACGAATGAACGCCTCTCTATATGCTCCATTCTGGGATCTGAATATGTGTGGCAGCTGTTCTTCATCTAAATTATTGAGAACTCTAAGTTCCTGTGTTAGGGGATCTACTCTGATTACATATCAATGGGGAGAAAATTACTCCAACTCGTTTTTCCAGGGCAAACTTCCTTTCCTTTGAAACCGGCTCTTGGAAACATGCTGAGAAATCAGTGTTTCTAGATGTATCCATGCCCTGTATACTAGATGAATGAACGCTTCTCCACATGCTCCATTTTGGGATCTGAATGTGTGTGGAAGCTGTCCTTCACCTAGCTTGTTATGAACATATACATTCTGTGTTATGGGAACTAGGCTACTTATATACCTATGGGCATGCACTTGATCCAACCAGGTTTTCCAATGCAAACAGCTTTTCCCTTGAAACCTGTTTTAGAAAACATGATGAACGGTCAGAGTAAGTGTTCCTACATGTCCCCATGTCCTGTATGCTAGATGAATGAATTGATCTTGCCGTGCTCCATTCTGGGATCTGTATGGCTGTGGAAGACTTCCTTCACTAAGCTTGTTGGGAACACAGAATTTCTGTGTTAGGAGAACTCAGCTATATTCATACCTATGGGGAGGCACTGGCTCCACATCAGTTTTCCAGTGCAAAATCCCTTTCCTTTAAAATCGGGTTCAGGAATCATGCTGGTAAATCAGAGTAAGTGTTTCTAGATATATTCATACTTTGAATGCTACATAAGTGAACGCCTTTCCACATGCTCCATTCTGGGATCTGAACGTGTGTGGAAGCCATCCTTCACCTAGCTTGTTTGCAATACTGAGTTTCTATCTTAGGGGATCTACACTACTTACATACCTATGGAGAGGCACTCCCTCCACTCAGTTTTCCATTGCAAACTGCCTTTCCCTTGAAAACGGCTCTATGAAGGATGCTGAGAAATGAGAGTAAATGTTTCTAGATATACCCATGTGATGTATGCTAGATGAATAAACACCTCCTCACATACTTCATTCTTAGATCCCTATATATTTGGAAGCCATCCTTCACCTAGCTTGTTGGGAACACAGAGTTTCTGGCTTAGGGAAACTATGCTAATTACATATCTATGGGGAAGCACTCACTCCAACTCGGTTTTCCATTGCAAACTATCTTTCCCTTGAAACTGGCTCTAAGAAACATGCTGAGAAATCAGAGTAAGTGTTTCTAGACGTAATCATACCCTGTATACTAGATGAATGAATGCCTTTCCACATGCTCCATTCTAGGATTCAAAGTGTGTGGTAGTAGTTCTTTAACTAGATTGTTGGGAACATATAGTTTATTGGTTAGGGGACCTACACTACTTGTATTAATATGGAAAGGCACTCGCTCCACTCAGTTTTCCATCGCAAACCACCTTTCCCTTGAAAACGGCTCTATGAGAGATACTGAGAAATGAGAGTAAGTGTTTCTAGATATATCCATGTGATGTATGCTAGTTGAATGAATGCCTCCCCACATATTCCATTCTTAGATCCCTATGTATTTGGAAGCTGTCCTTCACCTAGCTTGTTGGTAACACAGAGATTCTGTATTAGGGGAACTGTGCTACTTACATACCTATGTGGAGGCACCCACTACAACTCAATTTTCCAGTGCAAACTACATTTCCCCTGAACCCAGCTCTAGGGAACATGATGAGTGTTTCTAGATGTACCCATGCCCTGTATGCTAGATGAATGAACGCCTCTCCACATACTACATTCTGGGATCAGAATATGTGTGGAAGCCATCCTTCACCTAGATTGCTGGGATCACAGTTTCTGTTCTAGGGGAAGTAATCTACCTACATATCTATGGGAAGGAACTGGCTCCAACTGTGTTTTCCAGCACAAAATACATTTTGCTTGAAACTGGCTGTATGAAACTTGCAGAGATATCAGAGTAAGTGTTTCTAGACATATTCATGCCCTGTATGCTAGATGAAGGAGTGTCTCTCCACATACTCCACTCTGGGATCCGAATGTACATGGAAGCCATCCTTCACCTAGCTTGTTGGGGACATGGAGTTTCTGTCTTAGGGGAATTACAGTACTTATATATTTATGGGTAGGCACACGCTGCAACTCGTTTTTTCAATGCAATCTGTCTTTCCATTAATACCTGCTTTAGGATAAACGCTGAGAATTCAGAGAGTGTTTCTACATGGACTCATGCCCTGTATGCTAGATGAATGAAGGCATCTCCACATGGTTCATTCTGGGATCTGAATGTTTGTGGAAGACGTCCTTCATCTGGATTGTTGGGAACACAGATTTCTGTGTTCAGGGATTTACACTTCTTACAAATCTATATAAAGGCACTCACTCCAACTCGGTTTTCCAGTGCAAATTGCCTTTCCCTTGAAAACGGTTCTAGGAAAGATGCTGAGAAATCAGATAAGTGTTTCTAGATATACCCATGCCATGTATGCTAGTTGAATTAACTCATACCCACATACTCCAATGTTAGTTCCCAACATGTTTGGAAGCAATCCTTCAACTAGCCTGTTGGGAACCCAGAGTTTCTGGGTAAGGAGAGCAACACCATTTACATATATGTGGGAAGGCACTGGACCAAAGTCAGTTTTCCAGCAAAATTGGACATTCCTTTGATATCGGCTCTATGAAACATATTGAGAAATCAGAGTATGTGTTTCTAGATATAACCATTACCTGTACGATAGATGAATGAACGCATCTCCACATGCTCCACTCTGGAATCTGAATGTGTGTGAATGCCATCTATAACTTGCTTGTTGGGAACACTGAGTTTCTGCGTTAGGGGAACTACACTACTTACATACCTGTTTGGAGTCACTCATTCCTTCTCTGTTTTCCAGCACAAACTGCCTTTCCCTTGGAAACATCACTAGGCAACATGCTGAGAAATCATAGTAAGTGTTTCTAGATATACCTATGCCCTGTATGCTAGACAAATGAACACCTCTTCACATGATCCATTCTAGGATCCGAATGTGTTTGGAAGCCATCCTTCACCTAGCTTGTTGGGAACACAGACTGTCTGTGGTTGGGGATAAACTCTACTTACATACCTATGAGTATGCACTCTCTCCAACTCGGTTTTCCAGCACAAATTGCCTTTCTCTTGAAACCTGCTCCAGGAAACATGCTGAGCAATCAGGATAAGGGTTTCTAGATGTATACCTGCCCCTTTTGCTAGATGAATGAATGCTTCTTCACATGTTCCATTTTGAGTTTCTAATCTGTGTGGAAGCAGTCCTTCACCTACCTTGTTGTTAACATGGAGTTTCTGGGATAGGGGCACTGGCCAAACTGTATATATAAGGGAAGGCTCTCGATCCAACTCGACTTACCAGCACAAACTGCCTTTACATTGAAACCGGCTCAAGGAACCATTCCGAGAAGCAGGGTATGTATTTCAAGATATATCTTTCCATTTTGAGCTACGTTAGAGAATGCTTCTCGTAATGTTCCATTCTGGGATCCGAATGTGTGCGTAAGCCAACCTTCACAAACCTTGTTGTGAACACAGAGTTACTGGGTTAGAGTCACTGGCCTACCTATATATATTAGGGGAGAGCCTCACTCCAAGTCATTTATTAGCACAAACTGCCTTTACCTTGAAACTGACTATAGGAAACATGCTGAGAAATCAGGGTAATTGTTTCTAGATGTACACTTGCTCTCTGTGCTAGATAAATGAATGTTTCTCCACATTTTCCATTCTGACATTCGAATGTGTGTGCAAGCCCTCCTCACATACCTTGTTCAGAACACAGAGTTTCTGTATTAAGGGCACTAGGCTACTTATATATATGAGGAGGCACTCACTCCAACTCAATTTTCCAGCGCAAACAACCTCTACCTTGAAACTGGCTCGATGAAACATGCTGAGAAATCAGGCAAAGTATTTCCACGTGTAACCTTTCCTACTCTGCTAGAATGAAAGAATGCTTCTGTGATCCTAATGTGTGCAGAAACCGTGATTCACATACCTTGATTCAAAAACAGAGTTTCTGGTTTAGTGGCACTGGCTTCCCTATATATATTAGGGGAGGCACATACTCCAACTCAGTTTTCCAGTGCAAACTGCCTTTACCTTGAAACCTACTCTAGGCAACATGCTTAGAAATGAGGGTGTTTCCAGATGTACACTTGCCCTTTGTGCTAGATTAATGAATGCTTTCCCACATGTTCCATTCTGGGAACTGAATGTGTGTGGAAGCTGTCCTTTACCTAGCTTGTTGGGAACACAGAGGTTCTCGGTTAGGGGCACTGGCCAACCTATGTATATTGTGGGAGGTACTTATTCCAACTCAGTTTTCCATTGCAAACTGCCTGTACCTTGAAACTGACTGTAGAAAGCATGTTGAGAAATCAGGGTAACTCTTTCTAGATGTACCATTTCCCTTTGTGCTAGATGAATGTACGATTCACCTAATGTTCCATTTTGGGATCCAAATGTGTGTGGAAGTCATTCTTCACCTGTGTTGTTTGTATCTCACAGTTTTTCGGTTAGTGACACTGGCCTACCTATATATGTAAGGTGAGACAAACGCTCCAACTTGGTTTTCCAGTGCAAAAGCCTTTACCTTGAAACCTGCTCTAGGAAATATGCTGAGAAATCATGGTTAGTATTTTCAGAAGTACTCTTGCCCTTTGTGCTAGCTCAATGAATGCTTCTCCACCTGTCACATTCTGGGATCCAAATGTATGTGTAAGCCACCCTTCACCTACCTTGTTGGGAAAAAAGGGTTTCTGGATTAGGGGTAATGGTCTACCTGTAATAAAAGTGGAGTGAATCACTCCAACTCGGTTTTCCAGCACAAACTGTGTTTACATTGAAACCATCCCTAGAAATCATGCTGAAAAATCAGGGTAGGTTTTTCTAGAGGTACTCTTGCACTTTCTGCTTGATGAATGAACACTTCTGCACATCTTTAGTTCTGGGGTCAGACTGTGTTTGGAAGCAGCCTTTCACCTACTTTATTCTAAATGCAGTGTTTTTCGGTTAGTTGCATTGGCCTACCTATTTATAGAAGGGGAGGCACTCACTCTAACTTGGTTTTCCAGAGCAAACTGCCTTTACCTTGAAACCCACTCTAGGAAGCATGCTGAGAAGTCAAGGTACTTGTTTCTAGATGTACATTTGCCCTTTGTTCTAGCTGAAAGAAAGCTTCTCCACATGTTCCATTCTAGCATCCGAATGTGTGTGTGTAAGGCAACCTTCACCTACCTTGTTCAGAACACAGAGTTTCTGGTTTAGAGGCACTGGCCTACCTCTGTATGTAAAAAGGGGAGTGACTCTCTCCAACTTAGTTTTCCAGCAAAATTGCATTTACTTTGAAACCCTCTCTAGGAACCATGTTGAGAATTCAGGGTGTTTCTAGATATGTCCACGCCCTTTCTGCTGCAAGAATGAACGCTTCTCCACTTGTTCCATTCTGGGATCTGAAAGTGTGTAGAAGCAGTCTTTCACCTACACTTTTGTGAAAATAGTTTCTGGGTTAGTGGAACTAGCCAAACTTTATATATAAGTGAAGAACACACTCCAACTCGGTATTCCAGCACAAACTGCCTTTACCTTGAAACCAGCTCAAGGAACAAGATGAGAAAGGGTAAGTGTTTCTAGATGTAATCTTGCCTTTTGTGCTCGGTGAATGAACGCTTCCCTACATGATTCATTCTGGTATCCAAATGTGTGTCGAATCCTTCATTCACATACCTTGTTCTGAGCACAGAATTTCTCGGTTAGTGGCACTGGCCTGCCTATATATAAAAGGGGAGTCACTTGCTCCAACTCGGCTTTACAGAGCAAACTGGCTTTACTTTGAAACCAGCTTCAGGAAACATGCTGAGAAATGAGGGTAATTGCTTCTAGATGTACCCTTTTCTTTTGTGCTACGTGAATGAACGCTTCTTCACATGTAACATTCTGAGATTCATCTGTGTGTGGAAGCCTTCCTTCAACTACATTTTTATGAACACAAAGTTTCTCGGTTAGTGGCACTGGCCCACCTGTACATATAAGGGAGGCACTCTCTCCAACTGTTATCCAAAGCAAACAGCCTTTACTTTGAAATCGGCTGGAGGAAACATGCAGAGAAACCAGGGTATGTGTTTCTAGATGAACCCTTGTCCTTTGTGCTAGATAAATGAACACATCTCAACATGTTGCATTCCGACATCCCAATGTGTGTGGATGCTGTCATGTAACTACCATGTTGGGAAAACAGTTTCTGGGTTAGGGGGTCTGTCCTACCTTTATATATAATGGGAGGCACATGCTCCAACTTAGTTTTCCAGAGCAATCTGCCTTTACCTTGAAACGGCTTGAGGAAACATGCTGAGAAATCAGGGTTAGTGTTTCTAGATGTACCCTTGTCCTTTGTGCTAGATGAATGATCGGTTCTACACATGTTCCATTCTGGGATCTGATTGTCTGTGGAAGCCGTCCTTCAACTACCCTGCTGGTAACACCTAATTTATGGGTTAGTGACACTGGCCTACCTATGTATATAAGGGGAGACACTCACTCCATCTTGGTTTTTCAGCACAAACTTCCTCTCCCTTGAAACCAGCTCTTGGAAACTTGCTGAGAATTCACATTGTTTATACTTGTACCCTTCACTTTCAGTCTAGCTGAATGAAGGCTTTCCCACATGTTCCATTTTTTGATCCAAATGTGTGTGCAAGCTGTTATTCACCTATCATGTTGGGAAAAAAATTTGTTGTGTTATGTTGACAGGCCTTCCTAAATACATAATGAGAGGCACTCTATCTAACTCGGTTTTCCAGCTCAAACCTCCTTTAGCTTCAAAACATCTCTACAGAACTTGATTTTTATTTCAGGGTAATTGTTTCTAGATATACCATGCCTATTCTGGCTAGCTGAATGAATGCTTCTCCACATGTTCCAATCTGGGATCTGAATGTGTTGGAAGCTGTCCTTCAACTACCTTGTTGGAAACAGACTTTCTTTGTTAGGATGACAGGCTTACCTATGTACATAAGGGGAGCAATCACTCCAAATCAACATTCCAGCACAAACTGCCATTACCTTGAAACTGTCTTTAGGAAACATGCTGAGAAATCAGAGTATGTGTTTCTAGATATATTTATGTTTTACATGAAGTTCTATGATTCATTTTGAGTTATTTTTACATAAGGTGTAAGACTTAGGTCAAGGTTCATTTTTTTCTATGCATATCCAATTGTCCCAGTACCTTTGGTTGAAAAGGCTTTTCAAAAGTTGCTTTTTGTATCTTTGTCAAAAATCAGTTTCCTGTTCTTGGGTGGGGGCTATTTCTGGGTTTTCTATTCTGTTCCATTGACTTATGTGTCTATTGACTAATATAAATTTTATGTAATGGTTCTAAATATTTCCTACTATACAATCTAGTCGCCTGTCTACTGTAGTCTCCTGTTCATTGCTGTCCTCAACCAGGGACTCTTATCATTATGTTCCTGGTGTAAATTTTTTGCTTTGGGGTTTGTTTTTTATTTTTGGTCTATAAAGGAGATATAGAGAATCTTGAATATTATTCTATTTAATGGTATTTTGTGAATTTCCTTGTGAAGAATTTAGTCTCTTTATTAAGCTTTCTTAGAGGGAAAGCCCTCAGCCTCACCATTGAGTATATTAGCTGTGGGCTTTTCATATGTATCATTTATTATGTTGAGGTAGTTATCTTTTATTCCTAGTTTGTTAAGGGTTTACATAATTAAAAGGTGTTAAATTTTGTCAAATGCTCTTTCTGCATAAATTGAGATGATCATGGGTTCCCTTCATCTTTATTCTGCTACTGTGGTATATTAAATTGATTAATATTTGTATGTTGAACCATTCTTGCATTCCAGGAATAAATTCCACTTGGTCACAGTGTATAATACTTACAAACGTGCTGTTAAATTGTCTGCTGATATTTTCTTGAGAATTTTCATCAGGGATATTGGTCTGCAATTTTTATAGTGTCCTTGTCAGGATTTGGTATCAGTGTAATGCTGACAGCATAAAATGAGTCTGGAAATGCTCCCTCCTCTTCAAATTTTTGGAAGAGTTTGGGGGAGAATTAGTGTTAATTCCTCTGTAAATGTTTGGTAGACTTCACAAGTGAAGTCTTCTGGCCCTGAGCTTTTATTTGTTGGAAGTTTTTTGATGATTGATTCAATCTCCTAACTAGTTTTGGATGTTTAGGTTTTCTATTTCTTTATTGTTCAGTCTTGGTAGGTTTTGTGATTCTAGGAATTCGTCCATTTCATCTGAGATATCCAAATTTTTGGTGTACAATTTTTCATAATGCTTTTATAACAATTTTTATTTCTGTAAAATTTATTGTAATATCCCTTCTTTCATTTATGATTTTAGTTATTTGAGTCTGTTTCCTTTTTCCATAGTCAACTTAGCAAAAAGTTTGTCAATTTTGTTTATGTTTTCAATAAAGCAACTCTTGGTTTTATTGATTTTTCTCTGTAGCTTTTCTATTCTCATTTTGAGTATCTCTGCTTGAATCTTTATTATTAAATTTCTGCCACTAGTTTTGCATTTAGTTTGTTCTTTTTTAGTTTTTAAGTTGTAAATTGTTGATTTGGGAATTGTTCTTTTTTTAATATAAGCATTTGCAGGTATAAATTTCCTTCTTAGTACTACTTTTGCAGAATCCCTAAGTTCTGTATGCTAAGTTTTCACTTTCACTTGACTCAGTTTTCCTAAATTTTCTTATGGTTCCTTCTCTGACCCATGGGTTGTTTAAGGGTGTTAATTCCTCACATTAGTGGATCTTCCCAGTTTTTCTCTGCTACTGATATCTAGTTTCATTCCATTTTGATTTAAAGATTATTTGTATGATTTCATACTTTTTAAATTTATTGCGATATTTTTGTGGCCTGACATATAGTGTAACCTGGAGAATATTCCATATATATTAGAGAACAATGTGTTTTGCTGTTTTGTGAAGTGAAGTTTTCTATATATATTTCTCTTAGATTCAACTGATCTATAATGTTGTTCAAGCTGCCTATTTCCTTATTGACCTTCTGTCTTGTTGTTCTACCTATTATTGAAAGTGTGTTATTGATGTCTCCTACTATTATTGTAGAGCTGTCTACTTCTCCCTGCAATTTTGTCAATGTTTTCTTCATATATTTAGGAGCTTTTATGTTTGTTACATATATCATTATAAATTATATTTGTATAACAACTCAATTGAAAAATAGGCAGGAGACCTGAATAGACATTTTACCAAATAAGACATACAGATGGCCAACAAGCACATGCAAAGATGCTCACCACCACTAATAATCAGAGAAATGCAAATCAAACCCACAATGAGTCATCACCTTTCACCTGTCAGAATGGTCATCTAAAAGAACCCAAGTAACAAATGTTGGCAGGGATATGGAGAAAAGTAATCCCTCATATGCTGTCGGTGAGAATGTAAATTGGTGTAGCCATTGTAGAAAACAGTATGGAGGTTCCTCAAAAAGCTAAAAATGGAACTACCATTTGATCCTTGGTGTATATATATAGATACATATATACACACACACATACATAGAATGGAATACTAATCAGCCATAAAAAATGAAAATTTGCCATTTACAACAACATGGATGGACTTGCAGGGTATTATGCTTGGTGAAATGAGGCAGACAGAGAAAGACAAATACTGTATGATATCACTTATACGTGGAATCTAAAAAATACAACAAATTATAAACTAGTGAATATAACAAAAGAAACAGACTTGTAGAGAACAAACTAGTGGTTACCAGGTTACATTGTTTGTCTTTGTGTTGCTTTGTTAAGTGACTGTGCTAGTTTGTCATCATTCAGGATCATCAGGGTGTGCTTAAATAACACATTACTCATAATAATTGAATCATCTTACTTTTTGGAACTCTTAAGAGTTTCTTCATTTCTAACATATGAGAGTTTTCTCCTGCACAGTGAAAAAAAAATTGACAATGAATATATGTATGTTCATGTATAACTGAAACTTGTGTTCTAAACTGGAATTTGACACAACACTGTAAAATGACTATTACTCAGTAAAAAAAAAGTTTAAAAAGAGAAAAAGAAGAAAAAAAGAAACTTTTTTAATACAAAATAAAGCACTAAAATATAAAATAGAGGAAAAAAAAAGGAGTTTCCTCCTGGATCCATCTCCCTGTACTCACTTGAAACTCTTATTTTAAAATGTTGCTTTATGGTTTGGTTTGAAGTTTCTAACCCTAGTCTGTATTAACTTTTATATCTTTTACTTTTTGAAGTTTATCTGAAAAGAAAACTAGAAAAAAACCCTCTGGCAGCTGTGATATCAAACAGAATTATATTACAATAAAAGTCTTACAAAAGATGAAATGCATTTTTAAACACTTGTAAACAGAACTTACCTGCATGAGGTATGGTTACTAAGCCTAATGTATGGATTTTCCTTGCTTCTGCTTTGAAGTCCATGATGCTGAACCAGCAGAGGGTGTTGTTGTTTTGTCCCTCCATGGTGTCATGCAGGTGGTCCCCCTATGGTGGTACAAAGAATGACCAGCAATACACCAGACAGGAGATCGTGTCTGGTGTGAAAGTGATGATCATGGCCTATGCTGGGAAGAAAACATTAAAGGGAGCTTTAATTTAGAGCCTTTTTATTTATGGTCAACAGACAAGCCAGAATTTCAATTTCAGCAGTAGATTTTTTTTTAAGATTCAGAAAACTTAATTCTTTCCTGTAAACTGAATATAGATAGTGAATGTCTTAAAATCTTTGAGCAACTGCTTTAAAGTAGAATAGTTACTTTGCTTTTGGTCTTTAACTTAAGGGAATATCCAGAAGTCCAGTGGCATTTCAAAAGCAAGGGCTTGATCCTTGCCTATTACATTTTTTAAGCACAGTAAGAATAACTGTAGACTTGGGTACTGTGGATAACTCAAGAGCTACTTGGATATGTTATATGAAAGTTATATTATCAAAAATTAGAAATATCATGAAAATCAATCAACCTTGGAGATCAATTTGGTATAATTTATTCTTTAATAATGTAGATTTAGATAGCCCTTTTGTATTTGTAACACTTATGAAGATAAGTTGGCTTTATATAGCTCCTTTGTAGATAAATGATTAAAAATTTGATTTTTTTTTATCATTTGCTTCTTAAAAATAGAATATTAATTGCATAAAATATATTTTCCTTCAAATTCATAATTTTTCCCTATACTATCTTCACTTGTTTAGATAATTGAACCCACAATCTGATTTATTTTAAACACTCAGTATTGCTTCTGTCAGTTGCTTTATTAGATAGCAAGAATTCTTTATTATTTTTAATAAAATGCACTAGCAGGAAACTATACTGGGATTCTTCCATTCACAGAGTCAAGCAATGATACCTGTTTTGTTAGATCAAGTGTCTAAGCCTCTCAACTTCCAAAAGATTACATGGACAAAGTTAAAAAAATCATAAGTGATCAACTAACAAAATTTAACATGTTCCTTGATTAAAAGTATAAATATGGGTCAATCTTAAATTCGGATGTAAAGCTTTTATGAATTACATGAGTTTTCTCCAAAATTCATTAATTTGGGCTTTAAACCCTCCAGTAAAAAACTGGTTTGAAGGAAGAAGAAAGTCGAAAATAGATTCAATCCAAATTCTATGGGAATAAACAAAGCTAAATATTTCAGTCATTTTTTGAAGCAGAACAGATATGTTTTCTGCACCATATGATTTTAATAGTATTCATCTTAACATAAAGTTTAGACACCATGAGACCACAAGCCAACAAACAAGATCTCAGGCAAATCAAGGAAAACAACTAAGGGGATTTTCTATTGCAAAATTTCCCCCAACTAGAACTGTAATAGAGGAGAACGAATCTGACGCCATATTGGATCTGTTCCTTTACTTTGAAGCACTGTGCCCTGTTTTCCAGGCTTAATCTTGCTGGCTCTGCATCTTTTGTAAAACAACGTTGCCTTTAGCCTAAAACCTACAGGAAAGCCTATTCTCGGGGCTCTGACCTTTAAGGATGTTAGCACTTCTGCACTTAGGCAGAGATGGCAAGTTGCAAAATAGAGAATAACCGTTGTTTTGTTGGAGGTTTACAGGGACACCATAGCCTGACCCACATGGATGGCTACAAGAACAAAGAATGCCTGCAGCAAGAAGTTTGCACAATCAACCACACCCCCTCTCCTTTTTAGTTTAAAAGGAGCCTGAATTCTGACAGGCAAGATGGTTCTCCAGGACATTTGTCCCCCATCTTCTTGGTCTGCCAGCTTTCTGAATAAAGTTACTATTCCTTGACCCAAAACCTCATCTCCTGATTTATTTATTTATCACTGTTGGGCAGTGAGCAGAACAAGTTTGGCCTCGGTAACAGAACCAGCTTTGTCATTTCCTCTGATGTGAAATCTCTCTGGGTGTACACGTGCTTGCCTGGTGGTTGTGGTGGTGGTGGTGGTGGTGATGGTGTTGTTGGTGGTGGTAAGCAAAAATATTTCACTTCTCCTAGATTTCAATAGGCTAAAATTTCCTGTTATTTAATTCAACTCTAGACTTTTACATAATCACCTGCAGATGTGCTTCTGGAAGCTACAAAAATTCCAACAAGGAAAACAATTCTATTGTCTCCTGACAAGATACTTTTCCTCAAACTGAGCAGCTATGAAATACACTGCGGGAGTACAG
This sequence comes from Camelus dromedarius, assembly GCF_036321535.1. Lineage (NCBI taxonomy): Eukaryota > Metazoa > Chordata > Mammalia > Artiodactyla > Camelidae > Camelus > Camelus dromedarius. The sequence continues at coordinate 1,003,952 of NW_026989801.1, forward strand.
ATAGATGAAGTGTGCTTCATTTCCCATGCTGTTCCAACACAATTTTCCACTTATATCAAAGTAAATTAAAATCAGCCTTCAATAGCAGATGCTCTAGCATGATACAATAATGTCAGTTTCACTTATTTATTGAGCCAGAGCAGCTTTAGAATAAATTATTTCATACGAAACTCCTGCTTGATGCCCTGTCTTCTCCCTGGTGGCTAATTTCTTCTTCTTACTTCCTTAAAGTTCTACTGTTATGGGAAGTTAGCCTTTACTATGCACATTTGATTGGGAAGGCACAAATTAAATATGTGAGGGGATGACATACATGTTTAATTCTTACTTATACATATATACAAGCACACAGGACCTGTGTCTTGGAAGATGTCATTTCCTAATGTGGGCAAGAGGATGGTCTATAGTACAATCAATGATCTAAAAGCAGTTTTCTAGGGTATAATAAAGCAATGCCTGAGTTATAAGGCAGAACAACTACTGGATATGGATCAGTGGCACCAATCAGTGGGTGCACGTGTGTACACAAACATGCCCATGCACATGGAGCAGCCTTGGAGACAATCCATCTGTGTTGATGGAGCAAAGCCATGCTAGGGTGATGAGGAAAGAGTGCCTAATACAATCAAACCAGGACACCTGAGTAATGGGTAATAGGAGTCAATTGAATTTTCTGGTTAGCTGAAGGTGAAACAAAAACACTTTTAGTTACAAATGTCATTGCTAAAAATTTCCTTAAAGCACGGGAGCCCACTTTCCTGCCTTGCTTAGTGTCATATGACATATTAAACATGACAGATTCATACTTCTCTGAATGTGGAACTGGAAAGGCCTCGCTGTCATATTTCTGAACATTAGTCTATGTTTTGCAGCACAGTGGATACTGAAAATGGGGCAATTTGAGTGAATGGAAATGGACATAATCTAGCAGTCATTGTCTGTGTGTGATTTGCCAACTTTCTCCAAAAAGTAGGGGTAGCAAGCAAATCAGATAAAGTGAGTGTTTTTGGGGTGGGGAGTCAGGTGGGCTGACAGCTAAGTGGTCCCAGGAATCTTGTTTTACTGTGTAAAATTGTGACTATGATCCAGACAGTGACACACTGTCAAATTCTTGTGCCTGTAGCTTTGATACCTGGCCAAGTCTGTGCAGCCAACTTTATCGATGGTGCATAATGAAGATAACTAACATTCCCTGAGGACCAGGTTGTGTGACTTCCATGCATTGACTCACTGAATTCCCTAAGCACTCTTTGTGGTACATAACAGTCTTAAAATATGCAGCAGGGAATTATTCTGTTTACAGATGATAAAATGAAGCTGTGAACAGTTGAAGCCTGGCCCGAAATCATGCAGATGGGAATCTGCCATGCTGGGAGATGAGCTCGGGCCAGACTCTAAAACCTGAAGTGCCCAGCAAGTCCCCTAACCCAGGAACCTGGCCCACAGCCACTGCCAGGCCCTGTTCTGTTTCTATGAATGCTCATAGGAAAATGCCAGGGACTCAGGGCCAGTGTGACTTGATTAAGAAATTCAAACTGCAACAGCCTTTTGTGGGGGACTGTAATCTGGGAGTGAAATTGGCAGTGTAGTAAGGGAGGAAACAGCCCTGGTTGTAAGGGTATTTCTAGGGAAGGAGGTTCCCTGATGGGCTGGCATGGGAATCTGTGGTTGTGAGCCCCCAGTTGCCCTGTGGGAGTGGAGGCAGGGAAGGAGAGAGATTCTTCAGACTGGTCATAGTCAATACAGTTTGTAAACAGCTGAGTTCTGTTCCCTCACAGCTCAGACACATTCAGGGCATGAGGATGCTTAGCTAATGAACAACAGTGTGTAGTAAAGGCCAAGAGTGGGGTGGGGAGGAGATATGTGACCACCCCCTGGAAGGACCTCTGCCCCAGGGGACCAGGAAGGTAATGAATGTTTGGGGATGCACAAAGTGTTTATATGGCCTCATCAGGTAGTTCCCACTTTAAACTGATAGTCTGGACTATATGGTAAAATACGGTGGAATGACTGCTCTTATTTTAGGTTCTACAAACTCTTAAACAGATAGATTTGTATCTCCATTATACAAGCACTGCTGGGTAACCTTTATATTCATGTTAGGATCAAAAGAGTGAGTACTTATTAATATTATTATCATGCTTCTACTGAATTAACACTCCAGCAACAGTATAATGGTCCCACTTCTTAACAACTGCCCCTGTAAGAGCCCTTGTAAGTCACAAATAATAATTATAAAGAAAATATATTAAAAATAATAATTACAGTTACAACAACTATGTTACTTTTAACGATGATAGTGTTAGCATCTCCCTCTCATATTAAACAATACCCAACACTGGATTCCTTAGGAAGGACCGCTAATGCATTTTTGGACTTTTCAAGGTCTTCACCGTGTGAAGCCTTTTTACTCACATTGGTCCACCACAGCCAGAATTGCTGTTCCTTGCATGATGGGCAGCCACGATCTGATGTCCTGGCCTTTTTCTGGCACCATGCATCTCTACTGGCTAGTCAAGTTTCCACGTGTCCACTCTGATTTCCAATATATTGTTCCCCAGAACTAACAGAGGGGGCAGTGGAAAAGAGGCCACAAATAAGGTGGTGAATCCAAGTTGAATAACTGTTGAAGGAATGGACACATATCATGGAGTGGTGGATGGATGGAAGGACAACATATATTCCTTTACTCCTGTAAAGAGAGGGAGGCAAATGGTGAACAAAATCCCAAAGAGAAAAGACGGTCATGGTAATAATAATGTTCAATAGTGAAAGAAACCAAACAAAAGACAACTATAAAATCTCTGGGAAGACGACTAATTACAACCTTTTTCTTTCATGTATATACCTTTAATAGGAATAACATACTTAAAAATCTTTAACCAACCATAGTTATTTGCTGATAATAAACTTGGGAATCTTGAAGAATATTATTCATTCTCAGTGTTGAAATAATACAATCTTGGAAGATGATTTGTAATTGAGGATTAAAAAAAGAATATTGTGGAAGTACCTAACAATTTAAATAGAAATAAGAAATGTACCTTTGGGAAAGCTATGCATAAAGAATGTTGGAGGAAATATGCTGCAAATAGGCAAGTGAGCAAGCTCCCCTGAGTTTGGGAAGGTGAGTGCAGCACATCCAGAGAGTCTAAAAAGTTGTTACAAGTCACAGAAAGGTATGCAATTAAAGTGTCTTCATAAGCAAAATATCCTTCTTCAGGAATGTTTATATTGATATTTCTATGGTCTGTGTGGTCACAGGAAGTGAAAATTATGGTGGTGGCTTGGAAGTTCTTTTCTCTTTGTCTGTAAATTACATGGCGTTGTTACAGATGGGGCAGCAGAGACCTGTGGTAAGCTGTTCCATGGGGTGGGGGAGCAGTTAGAAATGATAAGGCCAGAGATCTAAAAGACTTTTAGACCCTCCCCTCCTAACTGGCAGACCTTTAAAGTAAACTAGCACAGGTATGCTACTAAGACAGTGGATGAGAGGCAAATTTATGGTCCCTATAGGGTTACTGCTCAGTCAAGGGATAGGGACCTCTCATGCCAGGAACGGCAAGACCGTGGATGGGGTGGATGGGTAGGAGGAGCTGACATTTGCTTCTGACCTGAGAGGCAGGGGTGCGTTGCAGAAAAGCAGACAGTGTTGGAAAAATGCAGCAGCTCCACAGCCCAGAAGGAGCTGTCATATTCAGGGAGGACAGAGAGGCAAGAACCAGAGTTAGTGATGCCACAAAGTCGGCAGCGTGGCAGCAGTGATGTCAGTATCTGTGTCCATAACCCATCTAACCCTACATGAACTCATCTGCCTACAGGGGCCAGGTAAGTAACAGAAATGTGTGGAGTGGGTGCACTTACTGGCAAATTGGCAAGTGGATATCCTAATGAAATGCACTGCTCACAATCACCATATTGGAAAGTGGGCCCCACACTGTCAGATCTCCTTCTCATTCAAGAGAAGCTAGAAATTAAGACTTTATTAGAAATCAACCCAGTTCAAATCCCAGAAATCATTTATAATGAAAACAAAGGCACAGACTATTTAGAAATAAATTAGTGAAAAATGTTAAGATGGTTCTGATAATTGAGTTAAAAAAAGAAAGAAAAATAAAGATGGTTGAATGAACAGTAGAATGCACCATACTCTTCATTGGGTAGACTCAAATTTGGGTGACATAGCACACTTTTTCTCCAAAATAAATTTAGAATCTGAATGCAAACTTAGTTATTAATCCCAAATGGATTTAAGAAAAAAAGCTGAAAGGTGATGCTAAAGTACTTCCAGAAAAATACACAAATATACAAGTAAAATAATGAGGAGGGATGGTTGAATTGGTAATATTAGGGACCTTCTGGAAAAGGATAAAGTAGGACCAACTCTAGGAGGTATTAATCTATGGTCATGGAAACAGTTTAGAAATAGTGCACTGAGATTATGAATGAAATAGAATACATTTCAAGAACAGATGTGGATATTTATCAGATTTCAGTAATATTATAAAACTGACACTTCAAATCAGTGGATTAAACTATTGGAGTAATTAGCTAAATCATTGGAAGTCCTGGTAGAGTGTCCTCACTTTTGACATTAAAATAAATTCCAGATAGCTTTTTTTAATTAAAAACTAGAACACCAGAAAAAAAAAAACCCCAACATGATTTAATCAGTTCAGATATTCAAGCGAGAAGAACTTTCTAAAAAGCTTTTGGAACAAAGACCAACAACAACAAAGGCCTAGCAACTTAGCAAGGCCAGAAAAGCCCACTGTAAAACAAAACTAACCCTCACCTGACCTTCTCTCACGGCCCTGTATTGCTCTCTGAAACTTTATACTCTTTATTCTTCCCTTTAAATTCCAGTTTCTTGGGGAAGTACATGCGCTGATAACTCCTCCAGGGCTCAGAGCCCTGCATCCCCCACGGCCCTCACCACGGCACTGAGAAGGAGTTGCACTGTCGGTGGCTATGAGTTCCAAACCAGTGGGCGTTTTCAGTAACTGTTTATTTGATTACCAGGTAGCTTTTGCTGTGGACAAATATTTTCCTCTCTGTGGAATGTTCTTTCCCCTTGAATTTTGTTTTACTTAAATAAAATTAAAAAGCCCAGGCAGATATACACAGATCAGATTTTTAAAGGCTACCTAAGTATAGTTCTCCTCAATTTCCCCAGTCTTGGCAATTAAAGGTCGGCTTTAGCTCTTGCTTTTTTGCCCCACACACCCACCTTTCTCACTATGCTTCTTTCAGTCAGTGTTCAAATCCCTCTTAAGCCAGGTTACAGTCTTCCCTGTGTTGCTTCAACAAGTTTTCTCCCAACTGCTCTGCTATTCTTCTTTCTCTTGGTGGATTTCTCTTCTTCCATTTGCCATGTACATGGCCATTTTCCCCAGGGCCTCGTCTTCAATCCTCTGCCTGGCAAGACTGAATCATGCCGATGGACTCACCCACAGCTCCCCTGAGATCCTGACTTGTGAATCCAGCTTAACAACGGACATCACCCCTCAGATGTCCCATAGACAATTCACACTCAAAATGCCACACACAGAACCATCTCCTAGAAACCAGCTCCTCCCCTTACACTCCTCCTGCAGATCCCCTCTCCGGATGGGTGGCTGCAAGGTCATCTCAGCAGCTCTGTACCCCGCCGCCATGCAGTCACCTCTGCAGCAGTTACCACTTCTGCCGCCCATGTCACTATCCCTCTGCCCAGGGCCTCTCTGCAGGCGTGTGCCACTTGTCAGGGTTACCTGGGGTGGCCCCCTGAAGTAACATTTCCCCCAAATATGGGCCTCCCCCCAAAATAGTATCTTCCATTCTGCTGCCAGAATAACCAGATCTTCTCCAACATAAACATTATGCAATTCTCTTGCTTACAAATATTCCAATATATACTTGTTTCTTTAAGGATACATAAAGTATACTCATCATGACAGAGGCCTTGTGTACCTGATATTCTCACCTGTGGATACTTTGTTCTAGCCCTACTTGTTCTTCAGTCTGGCCAAGCTTCTTCATGCCCGTGTACTCTTATATGTCTCCACCTCTCTGCATGAAGTGTCCACTTTCTCTACCACATGTTAGAGAACTAACTTCCATTCATCTTTCAAAATTCAGTTCAAATATCTCCAGGTCTAGGAAGTCCAATTTGTGTTCACCTGCTTAGTAATCCATCAACTACTCGCCATGCCTCACCTGGCCTGGGGAGTGCAGACACCAAGTCTTACCTGTCTTGGTCTCCCCAGCAGTTGATAGTTTTTGGCATAGCAGGTGCTCAATGTTTGTTGGGTGGATAAATGAATGAGTGAGTAAAGAGATGAGCGGTCTACAATCCCCCCAGTTACTCAGCTGCCATTTTGGAAAGTTCATTCTGCAGAGACAAGGAAATCTCAGTGCAGGTGGTGGGCAGACAGAGCAGAGGTGAGGGCGTGGGGGAGACAGGCCTGGTCCTGGAGAGCGCAGAAGAGGTGTGGATGGGATAGCACTGGAGAGAGAGGGAATGAAGGGGGCGTGTGCAAGGAGATGTTGAAGAACAACTGATATTAACTGTAGTAAATTAAAAGGAGAACATATTATATGAAGGGAAGATCAAGTTAACACAGCACAGGTGGAAGAGGCAGTAACAGAGACAAAGAGGTCTCACTTCATCATTCACTGCATTTCACTTATGGCACCTGCCCTCTGGGAAGGCATCACCAAATTCTTGACAGACTGGTGTTTGTGTTGTGGGTGCTCTAAGTACAAAAAGGTATCTTATGGCTTCCAGATTTTAAGAATGATAGATTATTTCTCTTATGTCCCATGTCTGAGTTCTCAGACAGCAGGATCATTTGCTGGTGGGGGGAGAGTTATTGTGGTTAACAACTCATGATTACTCTAATAATCTCAAAGGACGGTAGGGAATTCACTAAAACAACTAAAAGAGAAATTTCACTCAAAAAATCATATGCCATATAGAATCTTGTGGGGGCCTTGAGGGCAATGTTACCGCCAACTCATCTAAGAGTTGTACGTGAGTGTGTTGAAACTCCAAGCTCAAGTCACTTAAACATGTATGAGAACCAGGGTCCAGGCTGTGGTGCTCTGGACATGGACAGGAAGATGCAAAGCCTTACTACTGCCTCCAACAGGATCAGTCCAGCCGAGGAGCACAATGGACACGGACACAATCACACACCATCAAGAGAAGAATCAAGTGCAATTCATGCCTAGAGAGGAGAGCAGAAAATCTCTAAAAGGTGGAGGGGTTCCTGCCAAGGCTTGGCAAGAATCCTTCCAGGTAGAAAAGCAGAGAAAGGTACTTCAGGAGAAGGAGAATAGGGTTGATGTCTGGGTGTGAGGCCTAATGAAGCACAGGTGGAGGGCTCCAGGATCACCTCTCAGAAGCTGTTCCCCTTCAGCAGCTAAGAGGTATAACTAAAAAGGCAGGTGGGGTGTCATTAATGATCATGGGGAAAACTGGGAGGAGGAAACTGAGGTCAGGAGATCATCACCAAAGGCACTTTATTTTAGAGGAACAAAAGTAATTCAAAAAGCAATTGGAAATTCTATCTCCCATGAACCAAAAGAACAAAAAATAGGTTTCACTCCAGCGTTGAAAACAGAATAACAGACTGCCTACTCTCAGAAATGGATTGAATTTTCTAATTCATTATGGATTATTTAGATAATAGGAAGTCTAATAAATCTGAAAAATCTCTCTAGAGTTGATGTTACTCCATTCTGTTTTGCAGGGTAGGGGGAGGCTGAATTATTTAATTGGTATTTTAATGAGACTATAAAGTTCTAAAAATCCTATCAATTTCTCCCGAAAGCCTACAACTTTTCCATTCAATTCCCTTTATTTGACTTAAATAGAACAATAAATTTTTTCCAAGGCTTTTTCTGTGTGTGTTAAAATAATAAATGCTATGCTGCCCCCAGAATGTTGTTGCTATTATTAATGCTGATAATAGCTCCAATAAGAAATATTTACAATTATGACTCATTTTGGAATAACAGGTCATTGTCTTATAGTCCTTTTGAAAATAAGCAAAATAAACGAACATAACTTCTACACCAGGGACTGCAGCTGCACCTTTAATGGAACCTGGTCATGAAACACAGCAAAAGCAAAAATGTAACTCAAATCAGTCCCCAGGCCACAAAGCATCACTGACTGAAGATGCCACAAGATGACCTTTCACTCACTGAGGGAACCAGATGCTTTTCCATGTATAATGTATATTTTTAAAAGCAATTATTTTATATATAGAATGTGATTTAGGAAAAAAACCTTCCTGTATCTCTAGACTTATAAACAGGAAGCACAAAGTGGTGCCTTTGCAGACATGAACCCTCATGCATAAATGCAAAGCTTATTGGCCAAAATCCTTTTCTGTCTCCTAAGCTTAAGAAAAAAAACTAATTCAAGGCAGTGGTGAGCTGAAAGGGCTCAGATAGAAAACGTGCACATCATCAGCTTTCTAGTAGATAAAAGTGTCCCATGCATAATAGAAAAGATGGTTTTTCCTATTGAAATCTATTTTAAGATACAACCATTTAAAGGCAACTGAGATCTCAGAACCAAGCTCAACCAAAGAGAAACAGAGCCCAAGCAAATGTACAGAAATGGACAAAGACATTGGAGAAGGAGGGGATCTGTGCTTAACCGATATTTGAGATCAGCAAGTTCATCCTGAATTCAAGCCAGTGATGTGCCATGAGGTCACTCAAGGAACCAGGCAGAAACCATCGGTCAGAAGAATGTGAAAAGGAACAATGTGAAAGGCAGGTGTGAGATGTTTAAGGGGTGACACTGTGAACCTTGCTGTCATGACGCAGGATGCTCTTGCGGGCTTTCTGCACAGGCTGGCGGGCTCACATGACTCTGTTTAGAAGGATATCAGCCAACAGCTGTGCCACACGGGCTACATGAATATTCCATTTCATTCCTTGGCAGTAAATCTTCAGCTTTGTACAACAAAAATATTGACAAAGATACACAGAGGCACCCTGTGTTTGAAAGCCTGACTGCATAATTGCATCTAATTGAGAAAAGCGGGCTCCGTTTCGGTATGATGGTCATTGTTTGGCTCAGTAACCGATGCTTCTGAGACCCAAAACATACTCTAGTATAACTGACAGCACCGAAATCTCCACTGATGACTTACTCATTTCAAGGTATTCATAAAATAACTCCAGTTAGCCCATGGGCTGCAGATGGCAGTACCGTTCCCATCGTGGGGTGGTCTGTTCTGCTTCTGAAACTGCGGCACCATTAGATTCATGACCCAGATGCCAAACAGATCAAATTATAAAGCAGGATATTATCAGACCAAGGTCATAAAAGTATTACTGACAGTTCAAGCTGAACACATCATCTTCCCAAGAATTTAATTTCTTGTTTTCAGGATAAATTTCTTTTTATTGCTGCCACCCTACCCCCAAATATTGTGAAAACTAGTCCTGACTACGTATCTGTGTTTACCAAAACTGTAATGACTGCTAATTTATCTCCTACCTCCTTTTCAGGTGGGCATTTTAGCTTTTAGAAGATACCTTCCCTCATTTGTCTTTTTTCCCCCATTTCTCTGCTATTATCCACCATGGACTTTCCAGTCTGAAAATCATCAGAGAAAATAAGTAAAAGAAAGAAAGACAGGGTCTGTGAGCTGGTGATAAGTGCTGTGGAGGAAAATAAAGGAGGACGAGGAATTTGTGGTAGGGAGGATTGGGGATGGTGCAGTGACCTTTGAATAAGGCAAAGAATGAGGCAAAGGGGTGGGCAGACAGAACAGTGATCATGGGCCTGGAGGTCCCTCACGCTGGACAGACAGCATGGAGCCTGGTGTGGGCCAGAGCAAACAGGAAATCAGTGGTGGTTTTGGGGGTGGAGCCTAAGAGACCACAGTGAGGATGTGGGCATTTTTCCCTCTGTAAGAATTGGAGAGCCATGGAGGGTCACCGAGCAGAAAAGTGTGACTCTAACTTTGGATCAAACAGGTCCAAGGCCCTAATTTAAGCAGAATAAATCAAGGGTCAGAGAAGTGACATGCCGCCTCAAAGTCAGTGCAGAGCTTAAAAGAAACACAGCCTCGACTTACAGCCCAGTGCTATGCCCCCTCCTGGATGCTGTCCCACAGAGCTGTCTCTAAGGTTACCTTTTTTCCTCACTCAGAGGCTTGTGGGCCAACTGAATGCTTCCCCCTATTTCAAATGGCAATTTGTCCTGAAATGAAATCGGGGTTGGCAGTGAAACAAGGCATGGGCCTGTAGCCTACAGAGCTGTTGTCCCTGAAAGCAACAGCTGGCACGTGGCTTACTCATGGAATTCAGGAGAAGAGACAGAGCAACAACAGACAACTTAGCATCTGGCAAAGCTTCGGCTGACTGCACTGCACGTTTGGATGGATTTCAAATTTGGGCAGAGAGGCAGCTTCACACGAAATGCCGGTGTATACACCGTACATGCACACACGTCTATATGCACACACACACGGACACACACAGAGTATGTGATGTGACTTGTAAAGAGCTGCCCCTGCTAGGTTTCCCACTGCCTCTGATCTCAGCATTAACCTTTCCCTGGCCATGCTCCCAGGTTTGCTACGAGATTTCTTTGCAATGGAACATGCCCTTCGCTTCACAAACTTTCCCCACTGCTTTCAATGACATTAGGGGAAGAGCAGGGAGCTCTGGGAAGTGGTGGGGATATGGACTGAAGATACCCCTGAATCTGAATCCACACTTCATGGCTTATTTGTTATTTAACTTTATTTACATTCAAAATGCAATTGTTGCAGATCTCAGAAGATGATTTACACTCACTGCTATGGCAGAAAGTTGCGGTTAGTAGACCCACCACTGGATCCTCTTATTCAACACGTTCTTCCAATAATTCAGATATTACTGTATCACAAATGTCCATTTCTATATTTTGATATCTGCTTTTCAGTATAATTATCTTCCTTCTTTATTCTCTAAATCTTAAGATTTTAAAACATTTTTTCTGAGAAGTGGTCCACATGCTCTTTAATTATGATAAGTAGATAAAGAGATCCTGGAGATCAAAACCACATTTAAATCCTGAGATAAACTCAACTCTGTCATATACATGGCTAGGTTTAGTCTGCAAATACCTTGTTTAGTAATTTTTGCATCAAACAACAAGGTCCTACTGTATAGCACAGGGAACTACATTCAAAAAATTTTAATAGCCGATAGTGAAAAAGAATATGACAAGGAATATATATATATATGTATGTATAACTGAATCACTATGCTGTACACCAAGAATTAACACAATATTGTAAACCAACTATACTTTCAACAAAAAAAGTTGAAATAAAATTGGGAGATGAAACTTCCACTGCCCAGGCTGCTGTCAGGATGAAACGATTCAGAGCAGGCCAGGTATTAGCAACCCCCCTAACACATCAAAATGCGGGATCTTCCTTTTGAGCAGCATAGGCTAACTGGCTGTGGCCACCTGTAAATAAGGCTGAAGTCAGTTAGACCCTTGGTTTGGGGACACCGTGGCCACAGGGTTGGGGGTCACTGCAGCATCTACGAGAATGACGGGGACAGCCTGCTGCTGAAGCTGCTCCCCAGTATGCAGCCCAGAGTGCTGCAGTCAGGTCTGAGGTTCGGCCAGGAGCACGCAGCTCCACAGCCACTTGGAGCCCTGCGGTGCGGGTGGCGCTGGGACCGCGCTCGTCCATCACCCTTCCTGGCACCCAGACTCGGGAGTCTCTTGGGGGAATTTTTCTCTGCCTCATACTTCCTGTCTCAGCCTCTTGTGGAATCCGGTCCATGTCCCACGGAAACAGGGCTTTTACCCTCCAGGACCTAAATCCATCACGGTTTGGATCCAGGATGAAACTTCCATGCTAACTCATCTGGCAATAACTTCTTGTGCTGAAATGCTCTCCCCCGCCGATGGTATTAGGTCATATTAGAAGTCCCGACTTGCTTGTCCTTAGCTAAGACTCTGACCCTCTTTCTCAGTCTTCCTGAGTGGAACCACTCATCTGTCGCAGAAAATCTTGGGCTGTCGTCTACCCATCATTGTCCTCGGTCTTTTGGGTTTTCTGTTGGGTTATGGTTCTTGTGCAGGGATATCAATTTGCACATGCGAAGCACCTGTAGACATTTTAAAAAATACAGGCATTGGATCTTCCTCCCTCTCTGGCCAAGGCTGGAAGCTTTCTCCCTCTAGCAGGGTTTACACAATCATTTGCTTGGGAATTGACCACAGATTAGCATAATCATAGTAAATTGCCCTTTACTCAGTGCTTGCCACGTGGCACTTTCTACTTCATGTTGTCTTTGTACCTTCATTATCACATTTAATCTCTGCATTATAGATAATCACCATTTCTGTTGAGGACACTCCCACTTGCTAATCTTGAATACAAGTATCTTTGATTCTCTGAATCTATTTCATTCCTGAGTTTCCTGTTCCTGAATTTAAAGAGTGAATTACAGACACATGTATTTAAGATTCTCTTATTATATGTCTCTGCCTCATCCTCTAACCAAATCATATCTGGAGAAGAGAGATTTTCTTATTATATAGTAGTGCATACCCGCGGTGGAAAATGTAGAAAACATAAAGTAAGAAAATTACAGCCATACATTATCTAAACGTCAAAGGACAATGCTATGCCATTTTGGGCATTTAACTATTTTTCTTAATATTTTATCCTAAAATTTATCCAGGGCAAGTTGCTTAACCCTGGAGTCATACTAGCCTTTTGTCAAGTACAGAATAACATTCCCAGAAATGATCCCAATATCAAAATAGTTTGTGAGGCTGGGAAGGCCACAGGGCTCTCAGCTTATTCTCTGAGTCCTACAAATAATGCTGTTAATTCACTGATATTATGCATTCGATGCCTGTGAGTCACTCACTCGTCAGCTGGCTTGGACTGAGACCTACTATATACCAGGTGCTGATCCAAGTGCTGGGGAGACCCCAGTGGGAGCCTGGGTCATGGCTTCACTGTCCTTCTTCATTTGCTCCCAGAATCCTACTCAAGAGCCCCACATGGAATTGGGGGGTGTAGGCAGGTGAGTTATTTCATTTCATTATGTTCCTTTGGACATATTTAAATAGCATGAAAATAGTCGCTAACTTTGATAAGTTTTCTTTTCCCTTCCTATGTATTTTTGATGATGGGTGTAGTTTTGGCATAGCAAGAATTACTGATAGATATTTGGTATGTTAGGATTTAATATGAAAAAGTAAGAAGGAGACTGGCACCTTATACAAAGAGAAGAGGCAGTGAGGAAAACACAAGCCACCCTCGAACTTGGCTACCACTCAGCATTCCTGGTTTTCAAACAAGGGAATTATAATTCAAAACATATTCCCTAAATATTTTAGCCCATAGTAGAAATACATGGAGGCAAAGTTCAGCTCACTGGAACCTACAACAATGAGCTTACTTAAGCAAAAGAATAAACAGACCACAGATACTATAATGCATCCTTTACTTTAAACTAGTTCATGTGAGCAAGTTTCATTTCACATGAATTTCTCAGTACCAATTTAGGAAATATATCCTTCTCCTTGATTGGTTAAAATAGCTCACTGACAACCAGATTCAACAAAATTTAGTGTTAAATAATTAACCTATTTCCTTAAGGAAATGCTTTTGAGTAACCTGAGTTTAGTATTTCCTCTATCTGATCTATTTCTTTTCACAGAGAAAAATAGTATTATTTGCACATGAGCTACATTTACTCCTCTGGAAAAATCTGACTGTGGGCTCAGTGTAAGAGTTGTGCACTGCACAGTAGGGATAAAAAAGATTCATTTCACAGCAAAGATCAGAATCTTTTTTTTGAGGGGTGTGGTGAGCTGGGGGACAAGGGAAATGCCTTTGTTTAGAGACCGGCCCCAGTAATCCATACTGAACCTGAAAGATGAAGCCCTTGTGAAGAAATGTGGAAGGACACACTGACACCCAAAGTTGTTCACTCTGCAAAAACAGAAAGAAAGAAAGAAAAAATAATTTAACTGCCCTATAAAGAGAATGGACAGAAACTTGGTAATAAGGGAGAGAGAAGGAAGGTTTAGGGAAGGGAGGAGAAACAATGAAAGGGAAGTTGGATGTGGTGGGCAAATAGCAGGTTTCTGGAGCTTACAATGAAGGATGATAAGAAAAAAAGTAAAGTTTTAAAAAAGTAACAAAGTTTAAAATAGTTTAAAAATTAAAAAAAGAAGTTAAAAAATAAATTTTTTATAGTGGCATGGAAGATTTTAAAATGATGGATTTTTTAATTTCAAAATTCAAGTTGTTTGAGTTTCTCCTCCATGCTCCAAACATCAGTAAGGCTTGCTTGTGTAAGTGGTTTTGGGGGACACCACAGAGAGGGGTGAGCTCTGCAGTTAGGTTGCCCAGGAGAAGAATGCTGGTGTGGAAGGCAAGACAGAAGAGAGATCAACAGTTTTGTGAGAACAGAAACTGAAAGCCAAACATTATCCTATAAAGGTTAGCATGCTAGTCAGAAAAATGGTCCCCCCCAAAGATGTCCATGTCCTAATCCCCAGAACATATGAAGAGGTCAGGGTCCCTGGCAAAGGGGGACTATGGTTGCAGATGCAGTTAAGGTTGCTAACCAGCCAACTTTAAGAGAGAGGTGGGCCCAGTGTAATCGCCAGGGTCATTAAAGGAGGAAGAGGGAGGCAGAAGAGGGGAGAGAGGAGAGGAGATATGACCACAGAATCAGAGTCAGAGGCACACCGTGCTGACCTTGAGAGAGAGAAAATAGGTCACAGGCCAAGAGACACAGGTGGCCTCTGGAAGCCAGAAGAGGCAAAGATACAGGTTCCCCTGGGGCCTTCAGAAACAGCCCTGCCAACACCTTGACTTCAGCAGGCTTCTGCATTCAAGAACCCTAGTAGGTTTAATTTGTGTTGTTTAGTGGAGACTTTTTCTTTTTTCTTCCTACTACCATGACGCTTGGGGATACTTGTTACAGCAGCAACAGAAAGTGAATACAGTAAGCTCCTTGAATTGTGCAGAAATTGCAGATAACAGTGGACTGTCCAACTTGATATGGGATTGGGCTTATGTGAAAATCTAAAGGACAGTGTGACCTTAGCTAATATCTGCTCTTCTCATTTTTAGGAAGAGAACAATAAGTCAAAACCACTGTAGTTATTATTTTAGACAAGTGTCTCTTAAAACATTATGTAACCCTGTGCCATAGGACCCCAAGAGAGCCTCTGTTCTTAGAAGAACATGGATTCAGAGAGATAGGGTCTTACATCTGAGTCCCACAGTGGTCTCTTATTGGCAATGAGAGCTTGGGCAAATCTCTTACCCTCTTTAAGCCACAGGATCTTCATTTGCAAAAGGGAGATAAGAATAAGGATTGTTTGGGTGATTAAATTATACACACACACGCGCACACACACACACATATGTACAACACTTAATACAGTGACTAGCACATACTAGGCACTCAACAAATTCCTGTTATGGATTTTTAAATGCATGTATAAAAGGAGGAGAAAGTTGTGGGAAGTTGTGGGAAATCTTAGCTCACGGCCCCAACAAGGGCCATCTCTCAAAGGGCTCTGATCAGTCAGCCCCCAGTGATGGGCTAATAAGCAGAAATTATAGCACTTGGGGATTTAAGTTAAACATAAAAAAAAGGTATTTAATCATAATTATTAAACACCAGGTAAGATTACACTGTTGGATGGATCTTCTTATCTGGAGACCTTTAATAAGCAGAGTTTCCCCTGTTTTAGAGATGGGCATGCAGGAAAATGACTTGGATGGGTGGGCCGTTCTCACCCCAAGATCACATGACTTAGTATTCACGGAAGTAACACCTCTTGTGTGTTATTCCAGATTGACTGTCCTCCCAAGATTATTGTCAGCTGTGTCATCAGTTCAAGGAGACAGCCACCTGGGTCACACTGGAATATTAGAAAGAAAATATCATTTAAATTTTAGATAGCTATAACATGAAATAAAGTCATTTTATGGCTAAAAAAATCTAAGGAACAGACAGTAAAGACACTCTTCTTTGAGCAACTAGGGGAAAACATGAACCAGGTTAGACTGTCAGAACACAAAGCTGTATTCACAGCACTTCATTTCTGTATTTTCACAGCCAATACATCGGATCTCCTGGATAAGTCACAAATCTGCCCTTAAAGAATGTGATGTAGAAACACGAAGAGTAGTAGTTGACAAACTGGAACAAGAACACCTCCATGGCTAGGTTGTTCTCATAGTCATTCTGGTCCTTGGGAGCTCTGCAGCTAGAATAAAGAAAAGTTAAGTCTCTAAAGCTGTGAACAGCTTTGAGACTAATCAAAGCCACGGATACATGAGTTAACACTGTAAATATATATATATATATATATATACACAATTCACACTGTTTTCATTTAAGCTGTTTTGAATTCCTTAACATAGCTACTATGTTAATTCCAAGTGTACACACTGTTGTAAGAGTTTCTCACACTATGAACACAATATCCCACAAGGCAAAAAAAAATAGTCAGCTGTTCCTTAAAATTTGTAAGCACAACAGTATCCAATGGGCAAGAACTGTCCTCTGTCAGGTGTAAGTTGATAGAAAACTACTTCTGAACATCCTGCTAAATGATATTCTCTTGTCTCCCTGAACGGCAGGAAGGTAGGACTATTGAAGAAAACAAACAAAACACGGGGAAACTTGCTAGAAGAATTTGGGGAACATAAAACAGGTCATCCTCCTAGTTTAGAATTTAAATTGGTCTTAGTGTTTTCAGAAGATGACTACTGAGCAGACCACTGGGAGAACGACCCAGCCACATGAAGCTTGTGGGAAGCACTTGGGCCGCTAAGCCGCTGGCTGGGATAAAAGCCAGAGAGAAGAAACAATTTTTATAGAAGCTATAGATGATGAGAATGGAGCTACACTAACAGGAACAGCATCGGGGAAAGACACATAACACTGTGATTATTTGTCCTCTCTGTAACACATGAGCAAATCTGCCACTGGAACCATGACCCTCTTCCACTTATTTGCAATAAAGAGACTATTAACTTTCAACAATAGGGTACATGATCTAATGTAATTGAAAATACTATTCAGCACTGACCTCTTTACACAAAGCTTGGACATTCTAATGCTTGCTTTGTCCCTTTAACTAATGCAAAGCCGGAGCTAATTCACTTCTCATATAGGCTAGAGAAAATACTTTTACACTTGACGTTTTCTAAGGACTGTAATATACTGGAATTGAAGTGCCCAAAAGATACAGTTTCTGTTTTGACCTGGTTCTAAAAGTGGTGTAGAAATGACCTCAGCTGCAGTAGGAGCTTACCAGAGTCAGTCCTCATGATTGCCACTATCTCATATACTGCCTTCAGGGTCACAATGATGATAAAACTGATGAGAGAAGCAGTGATGGGCGTGGCCCATCTGCACTGTCAGGTACTTCTGGATTGGGTCTCTTCCATGCAGGTTCTTGGGAAGTTTTGCAGAAAATACAATGAACACTGAGAGTCCGTAGACAATGATCCCAATAACTGAAGCAATGGTGAACAGGACCTGACAACCCAAAAACCCAGCAGCATGAGACTCACTAATGATCATATTTTTACACAGAAAACTTGCCTCAACCCACGCTTAAACAGACAACATGCATGTGCTCTAAACCTCAAATAAACGTGAGAAGTGATGTAAATCACACATAAATGCCACAAGAGATGTGAATATCAGGTACGTTAATCTTTAGGGTAGGAGGAATGAAGGATGTCAAAAAGAATGAGTGCATCCACTAATGTAACATGCTGACAGCAGGAGCAGCTGTGTGCAGAGCATAGGGAATATATGGGAACCCCACTTTCTGTGAATTTTTCTGTAAACCTAAAACTGCACTAAAGAAGGAAGCTTGTTAAGTATATCTTTAAATGGGTGAAAATGGAGTAACTGGTGACATGTTCTTTTGGAGACAAGTCTGTGATAGCAGAACCAATGAAAATATCCCTTCTACATCTATAGAATTACATAGGTTATGAACTAGTTGTAACCCGTGAAGGGGATATGCTTCCTTTAAAGGGAGAACCTATCACTGATTCAGGGGCCAGCAGGTTCTAGCTGTCTTCTTCATTCTGAATAGGACCAGTGAAGCTGTGGACATGTCCTGAGGGAAACACTGGAAGTGACAGCAGATCTCTGTTGATGAAAGCTTCACATGCTTTTCATACTCCTTGAGATTTTAAAATGGCAGGTATTCATACTCCCTGCATTTGCACAAGATTCATGTCCCTGATCCATTGTAGTTCTGACTGTGTGGACCCAAGGGCAACGGGGGTGTGAAGCATAATTTGCACGCGGCTGATAGGGTTTCAGTTCCTCACTAGGCAGTTTTTTTTCTGGCCACTGAAGAATGCACATTAAAGATCCCATTTTTAAACTGTTTTCCTTCCATCTATCTTCTTGGTCATAGTCCAGAAGCATGTCTCAGTGTCCCTGGCTGCTCCTGACGGCTTCCCCAGAGAGAAAGCTCCAAAGAATGTGAATTTCAAGACTAAGTAAACCACATCATGTTATTTACAGTAATAGCGGGAGGCTGGCTTGCACCTGCAGGAGAGAGCAGAGGGAGTGTTTACAAGCCCCTCCTGGAGCCACACTCCTGCATCTGGATCCCAGCTCTGATGCTAGCTGTGGGGCCTTGTGCAAATTTCTTAACCTCTAGGGGCTTCAATCTCCTCACCCATATAATGGGGGGATAATAATAGCAATTTATAGGATTATTGTGATGAGTCAATGATTTACTAATTGTGAAAACAATTAGAACATTAATCACAGGCATGTGAAAAACTCTACCTAATTATTAGCTATGAATATGGTGACCAAAGTCTTAAAAAGGTGTTTTTTTCTTAGTTTTTAAGCCATCAGTTTTTAGAGAAAGCATTTTATTTCCTCCTCTACTCTCTTTCATTATCCTTTTCTTCACAGTTAAGGCTTCATGCTTGTGAAAGGAATAAGATTTTGGTGTGTGTGTGATTAAATGTGAAAATTAGTTAAGGCTAAAAAAATGTATTATAGAAGGTATATTAAGCTTCCTCTCTTGTACAACACATATAGGCCATTTAAATAGTATGCATTTTTAAAAAGTCTGCATAATAAATTTTTTAATTATGTATTAAATAATCAAAATAGTTAATTATTTAAATGCTTACTATTGCTTCAGCACAGATCTATTTTTCTAAATCCTCACAATCACCCTGTGAGAAAGGTAATATTATATCTCTTTTACAGATGAGGAAATAGATCCACGTGGAGATGATGCAATTTGCCCCAAATGAAACAACTATTAAGTGAAAGAACTGAAATACTCAAAGAGCCCAAAGACACACTAACCGTATAACACTGCCTCCTACATGGACTGTGAAATCAATTCTAATTCATTTCAGAACTTATACAAACTTGACACATTTCCCTTTTTCTTCCAAGAAGTTAATGGGTTCAATATTTCTTAAGAAACAGGAAAGTTTTCCATTCTCCTTCCTCAAGTTTCTTCTTACTTATCATCTTTTCTGATCATAACTTTAATATTTGCTCATTAATGAAAATTTAAAAGTACTCAGTAGTGGACAGAACTGCTGTCCTGGAGCTGTCCCCAGTCTTAGAAGAGGACCCAGATTTTGCTTTAGGATAAATAACTTCCCTCTATCTTTAGTCCTGTGATTTAAGCTTGATTGACACACTCTTTCTGAAGCACCAGAGGTAGATCTCAGTTGGTTTAAGACAAATAATACCCCTCATTCTATTGGTCTCACACATGATTTGAGAATTGGCAAATAACACAGTAAAAGTCACTGTTATGTGAGGCGATACGTGCTGGTGCCCATGTGAATGATGAGCTTCCTCTATCAAGAGAGGAAGCTGCCAAAAGAGACCTCTCTTGGCTTGGATGGATGTGTGATCTGTGATGCTGAGTGCCTAGAAGCAGCATGCTGAGGCATCCTTGGACACAGGATGAAGACAGGACAAAAGCAGCCCTTGACATCATCTGGGCTACAGTATCTCTCCTTGACTGAAGCCAGACCTCAGACCTGAGGTTTTCATTTACAGGAACCAATAAATCCCATGCATCCCCATTTTTTGGTTGTTGTTTAAACACATTGGAGATTGATTTTGTCACCTACAATCAAAAGACTCCAACTCTGAAAATGAATAAAAAATAAAATAAGAAAAATGCTTCTACCTATAGACATAATTCCTTCAGAAATGTGCATTGTTTGTATATTAAAAATCATTTTATATATTAATTTTATTCTCAAGCCTATCATAAGCATAACATTTGACATGTCATAAAATATATTCATGGACACACTTTTTCATGACTGCAAAATATTCTACTATGTGAAGTGTTGGAAGAATATTTTGGCTGAGATTTTATATATATATATACATATAAAAGTATGTCTGTGACTTTCATCCATACTGACTTTTCCCTGCCATTTTGAAATACTTCCTTATTAAAAGTTTTTCAAAGCTGAATTAGTGGATTAAAGCATATGAATATTTTTGACTCTTGATATGAACTGCCAGACTGCTCTCTAAGAAGGCTGGAGGAGTACACCGGAAACTAACACAGCATTGTAAATCACCATACTTCACAAAAACTATCCAGTAGCCTAGGCATGGGATTGGTGATCACTGGCTCTTCATCCTCATAAACAGAGCTGTGTCACTTGAGAGGTGGAAAACTATTTCATTCTGATGTGCACTGACTGAATTACTATTGGAGTGTGACATCTATTTTTTCCTTTGTGAATATGTGTTCTTGTACTCTGCCTTCTACGCTCCTGAGATTTTTTGGTGTTACGTTTGAAGTGATCTGAACTCTCTGTGTATTGAAGGAATTAGCCCCTTGTCGGATTTGTAAACAAATAACATCCTCTGGTGTTTTGTTTAAAATTAGGATGCTTCTGATGCATGGAAATCTTTATATATTTTCCTCTGAAACTTACTGCAAATCTAGAGGTTGTATATTTATCCATATTTATTTCTAGTTTTTTTCTAATTGTGTTACTTTTTTAAATATTTCTGGAATTTCTCACAATATATGGTTCACTGTTTTATTAAAATCTTTTTTTTCCCCTCAAGTAGCTATCATATGTTCCATTTATTGAATAACCTTTATTTATCTCCCTGATTTGTAATGCCTTCCATCTCATATATTAAATTATTATTGATATCAGAAACCATATCTGGACTTCCTCTCCTATTTTCTAATCTGGCTATTCTTGAGCTAGTAAAACTCTCATTGTCTTATTAATTATTATATTAGTAATATGATTTTATTCACAATAAACCACAAATCAATTTTATAACTTCCGATATTTTGGAGATATGATCTTTTAATCTAGAATCATGTGATTAAAGCTTCTTTTATGTCTTTCAGTAGTTTTTATTTATTTAATTTTTTTTGACAGTTCCTACTATCCTTTTGTTAGGCTATTCTTAGACATTTTACCTTGGTTGTTACTCTTGGAAAATTTTAGAATTCTTAATGCCTCCATCTGGTCTCTTAATCAGAACCTGGAGAATCCTAAAGCACTGATCTGATTTGAACAAATGAGTTGAAAAGAACTGGGGGAAGCACTGTGAGCAGAAGAGACTCTGGAACCTCCAGATTGGAGCCCGGCATTGGCTGAGGTGTTCTCTGGAAACAGTTTTCTCTATGAGACTACATATTCCCCATCTTGACTTTCAGTTTCCTCAGCATTTCACATTAGATTTTAAGAAGTCTGTGGCAGATTCTTACCCAGAAAAAGAGCACTTGCACAAAGGGTTATATGTATACACTTTCCCCAGGTGGTAAAAGGAACACGCTCTTCTTCCTAATTAAAAAAAATGTTTAGTCAATCAAGGGATTACACCAATGAAATGATTTTTCTCCTAACTGGTCACTAAATCCTAAGCATAATTTAAAAAAAAATAATTTTCAGACATAGTCTCCTTATTTTTTAACTGCATGGGTTTTTTTCCTTTTTTTTTTTCCTTTTCTTTTCTTTTCTGTTAATGATGTCAGACACACAACAAAATACGTACAGTGTTCATTTTAATATTATTTTTTGAAAATGCACATGTGAACAGCAAACTGTTTCCCTGCCATGGTCTGAGCTTAGGGGTCTGGGTACCTGACGAGGCCAAGCTGTAAAGCTCTATTCCTGAGCTTGCCTTAGATTTCAGAAGTGACTGAAGTGACAGCTTAGAGTCCATGCAGGACAGAAAGTTTCACAGGTGTCTGCAGCTAACTGGTCTCCACTGTGTGTTTCTTGGTTGGGCTTTGTGTGTTAATTAGCTACAACTATGAAGTTTGAGAGTTTCCATTTTAGAGTTTATATTTAGATGTTTTTTAGAGATGATATCAGTAAGACTCAAGGTTTACCTGGATTATAAAAGCAGCAGGAGTATAATAATACCTGTAACTAAGTACATGGCCCCTCCTCTGTGCCAGGAAGTCTTCCAAGTAGATTCTGTACATTAATTCGACCCATCCTTACCACAGTCATGAGGAAATCTCCTATTCTTATTTTATAGGAAACTATGGCACAGAGAAGTTAAGATGTCCAAGATCACTAAGGAAGCAAGCTGCTGTGCTCAAATATGTATTTAGGCAACTTCATTCCCAAGGTCTCACTACCACAATGCTGGCCTCTCTAAAAAATGGAGCATGCATTTGCAATTAAAATAAAACACTTCAATTAAAAAACTAAAAAAAATTAAAAAATTTTTTAAATAAGGAAGAATGATAAAGTGAAATGAATCTTCATCTTCAATTTTTCAACAAGCATGTTCCAATGAAAATTTAAACTTATTAGTTGGCAATTTTAAATTTAAAATTGGCAGTTTAAATGACCAAAAAACTTTTCTTCAGTATTTTTTGTATTCTGCCAATATGATACGTTTTTGTTTTTCAGGACTCAAAAACATTATGAACATCTAATTTTGTCTAAGTTTCAGCTTTCATCTCTGAATGTACAGTCTTTCACCAACATATGCTTTGACCGCCATCTTCAGTTGTAAACAATGGGAACTATTTATAATGGGGATTATTAGAAGCTTATTACATTTTAAAAGGCAAATGTCACTTTCTATTGGTAGCTGAACCTCATTTTTTTCCATTTATAAAAAGAGGAGTTTGACCTGCTCCCTCCAGACCTTTTCAGTGCCAACGTTCTGTAGATCTGTGATTCAATTTATAAAATCTATAGTTGGAGACATTTTCAGATGCTCCTAGTAAAAGCATTTTATTTCCAAGAGTTATTCATGCTCACAACCTTCTGTCCTGCTGCTGCTGACTGCAAGTACCATCAGCTCTAAATTATCTCAGCTGATGGAAAGAAGCAATAATACAGATGACTCAAAAAATCATCATTTCATAGCTCTGGAAGGTTGATACAAAGATACATAGTTTTATTTTTTTTAATTTTGCAGCAGGAGTGGCAGCAATAAATTTACATTTCCAATTATATAAGATGCCTAGCTCAGTGCACAAACACTGATGGCACCTCAACAAAGGTTTCCCTGCTTCTTCTACCCTTTCTCTGACTTTAGGATGAGAGCCACGCTGCTTTGTGCACATCCCAAAAGGAAGGGAGAGCAGTGACCAGGACTTAGTTCAAGCAAAAGGGCACCTAGTCTATGATGAAAAGGAGGCCGCAATAATGAAGGCATATGTGAAAAAATGGGAGTCAACTATAAAAGCCAATGTGTCTTTCTTTCTACATCTATGTCATAGCGGCTAATTTATATTTTGCATTTTTTTATTGGTGTTATGAAAGGATACAATTCAATGCCTCTTTTCTTATACAATTACCATCCTTTTCCTTTTCCCCCTTTTTACTGTTATTATGAAGGAAGGACCACACTTCTCTTCTGTGTCCACCATTCCAGGCAGTGCTCCTTCACCTTGGCTGCACATTAGAATAACCAGAGGAGCTTTAAAAACTTCCCTATGCCAGAATGCACCCCAGGCCACTAAGTACCATTGGAGTTTGCAGTGATGGAATCCAAGCACCAACATTTTTTAAGGTCCCCTGGTGATTCCAACATGCAGCCAAGGCGGACAACTCCAAAAGTAAACAGACTAAAGTGCATCTAATCAGCGCCTGCTTTTCCTGGGTAATCTCATCTATCTCCACGTGGGGACACCACACCTCCTATTCTGACCAGACTTGTTCTTCCTGCTCAACCCTGTCCCATTTGTACTCAAGTTCTGCCTGGCGCCACTTCCAGAACTCCAGAAGTATGGTGACTAACACAGAGAGAGAACAGCAGAATGTGGATCTTCAGTGAAGACTGATGCTTCAGAAATCTGTACTTAATATTTATTACACTTAACACTTTGGTAAATGATTAATAAAATCACATTTTATTTATAGGCGATACTAAAGAGAAACATGAGTTAATGCCTTTCTTTTAAGAAAAAGGAAAATGTAGATAATTTATTGAACTTGTGAAAACAGAATATCTAGCTCTCTAGCTCAGGGGAAAGGTATTAATGTGATGGTCAGAGGCAGGTGACTGTGTCTGATGCTAAAGTACCTGCTACAAGCACATTATGCCCACTAAAAACACAAATATCGGGGGGAAGGGTGGGTATAGCTCAGTGGTAGAGCACGTGCTTAGCATGTACAAGGTCCTGGGTTCAATCCCCAGTACCTCCATTACAAAAGAAAGTTAAAAAAAGCACAAGAAACTGTCATAATTTAAAAGCAGTGCATGGTCCACCCTCCAAGTCTTCTCCTCACATCACTCTGTCTCTTCTGTCCGAAGGACCTGAGGGTAGGGAAGGGGATGAGAATGCTTTAGTAGCCCCTGCATTTCTATTCCACAACCCCAGTCACACAAAATTTAAATAATATTCTTAAATATGGAAAACTGCCATTTTCCTCAATCTTCGGTAAAGTAATTTTAGAAATCGTCATTCTGTTTTAAGACTCAACACTTCAAATAGTAGACAAAAACAACATGAAATGTTAATTGAAAATGTGGCTTCAGGGTAAATCACCTAAGCCCTTCTTCCAACCAGACTGTTACCCCTAGGCTCCAACTACAGAGAAATTTCAGAATAACCACTGTTCCCTCCACCATTATACCTGAGTCTCTACCATGCCCTGAGAATAAAGAGAAAAGAGACACAGTCCCTGCTTCCGGGAGCTCCTAGGTGCACAGAAGTCATCATGAAATGAAGGCTGAGGAGGCGTGTTAAGAGGTCTTGGATTACAGTCAGCAGAGGGTGCTCGGGGCAGAGAGCCAGAACTGTAGCCAAGGCTTTCCCAGAGGAGGGAACCACTGTGGTGAGTACTGAGATGCCCTAGAAGTGATCAGGTGAAGGTATAATGTTAAGGCAATTTCTCCCTGGGGAGCTGCACATGCAAAGGTGGGAGGCCAAAGAGAGCCAGGTCCCTTCCAGGATCTCCAAATAGTCTAGAAGTGAGCACAGGGTGTGGGAAGCAGGTGAGGCAACCAGGTGGAGAGATCACAGGTGCACATCACAAAGGACTCTGTGTGCCTCCAAAGTAGAGGAGACATTTAAAGTGATCAAGAAAGAGACAAGATAGAGGCAGGGAGACCTATTGGCAGGTTCATGTGAAGGCCTGCTGAGGCCCCGCCAGGAGGAGAGAGAAGAAAACATTTAAGCAGGTGGACGGATTGGCCACAGGTGTGATGGAAGGGAAGGAAGAGGTTCAAAGATGCCGTGCAGCTTTCTTGCTTTGGCAGTGTCTTAAATTATAGTGCCGTTCCCTGGAATAAGAAGGGCAGGAAGAGGGGCAAGCCATGAGAGGAGACAACTGATTCAGTTCTGGGTGGGTGCCTGTGGGCTCCAGGAGAGATGTCCAGTAGGCAAATCAAAGTCTAGAAATCAGGAGAAAGTTCTAGGCTGAGACAAGTAGTTTTCCTGTTTCAAGAGGATAATGGGTGTGAGTGGACAAGCTCAAGAGAAGAGGTGTGGAGGGGTAGCTCTCACCCTCCTGCACATGGGAAGCATCTGGGAGCCTTTAAAAAATAGTGTGCCCCAGCCTGGAGTGGGGACTTTGTACTGTTTATTGTTTTTTAAATACGTGTTTCCTTTTTTGGGAGGTAGTTAGTTTTATTTATTTTAATGGAGGTACTGGGAATTGAACCCAGGACCTCTTGCATGCTAAGCACGGGCTCTACCACTGAGCTGTACCCTCCCCACCTTTTTTTTTGTTTTTAGACATTAGCTGTACTGAGCAGTCAGGGTTGAGACTCAACCTGTAGAGAGCAGAGAACCTTGGGGTAGAGATCAAGGAGAAGCTGCCCAGATCCCTGCAGACCCCACCAGGGGCAGCCAGAGACACAGGGACCCTCGGACGGGCTGTGAGGAACATGAACTCAGCACTTCCCAATGGCAAAGACGACAAACATGTTTCAAGCACCCACTTCCCAGCAGTGTTTGTTCCGACTTTACTAGATTTCCAGTAATACTGAGTGAGAATAGAAATAATCTGGACACAGGGATCAAATTCAAATGCCGGCTCTGACCATTCTTAACTGTGTGATTACTGATTAAAAAGCTACCCATCTGCCACGTGTAAAATGGGGGACCTAGAACCGTGCTTGTGGGCTGCTGTGAGAGTAATGAAATGACATCTATAAATGCCCTCCTGACTCTCAGAGGTAATTGCTACTATTGTCCCCATTTGGAACACCAAGAAACAGAGGCACAGAAAGCTTCAAACACTTGCCCAAGATGAGGGTTGGGGTCAGGAATCAAGCCAATGACTTCTTGGATCCAGAGCCCAGGATCTTCTTATGAACAACACATCACTGCCCAGGCTCCCTGCTCCAAAACCCGCCTCCCTTTGTCTCAGTTCCATGGCACCTGCGCTGCACAGATGTCGTCACTGCCTGTCTGCCTGCCTGGTGTCTGATCCTGGCACTCCTCCCTCCATCCCACACAGCACTTCCTTGGGCACACCAATCCTCACAAGGCCATTGCTGTGGCTACTCGGATGTTTACATGGAAACGCAGGTGGCAGCCCAGCATTTTGCTATAGATGCTGCTGTCAGTGGAGGCAAAGAGCTCACAGTTTGTGGGGGAGGCCAATTCTGGTCTCCTCTTTGGCTGGAGAGCTGGATGGAATCTAGTTTCCCTCTGCAACTTAGACATCCAGCATGAGAGATATGTAAGGCCATCTGGCCTCTCAACATAGAAATGATGCCCCCACAGTTGTACTTAACATTGTAATCTCCTGGCTCCACCAGAGAGCAGAGGCCATGGCCTGTTGTCCACCAAGTTTTGTTTCCTTGCATGACAGCTACAATGAGGTGAGTTAACACTGGACCAGAAAATCTACAAATCCCTCGTGTACTATTTCTTGACACCTGCAGGTCACCCAAATATCCCAGATCCTCCAAGTAAACAACTAGTAAGGGGAACTAAGCTGGCTCATCTCTCAGACCCCTGATGGCAGGACTGATTTGGCCTATCCTGCTCTTGGGATGATCTGTTCTCCTTCTATGTGCTCTATCCCGATTGAAAGAGACTGTTCTTTGTTTATGGGCTAGGGAGTATTTGTGGCTTTCTGACCAGAACCTTCAAAAGTAGAGCTCTTAGTTTGAATGGAAGCATGGCACCCACATCTCATGAGATCAGCTACCCAACAGCCTCATCTAGCCAAGACTGTGGCCAAAACCAGGGGTCCATGCTGTTGAGTGTTGGGTCTGGAGAGCAATGCCTCCACCACTGAGAAGCTGCCCCGCCACTTGTGCCCTTGTCCCCATCCAGGGGGAGGTGACACATCCATGGGATGAAAGCCTTGAGGGCACTAGGTGACTGTGGACCAAGCTGTGACTGGCTGGTCCTTCTCCCAATGTGACCCATGTTAGCCTCACATGCAGAAAATCCCCAAAGAGACCCCTGCTTGAGTGAATGGGTCACGTATCAGCCAACTGTCCTCAGGCCACCTAAGAAGCAACACAGTATACACAGTGAGCCACCAACTCACTGAATTCCCCAAGGCTCACAGCTCCCTAATTTGACACCAGGTACCCCCATCAAAAAGAAGACCCTTACTTTAAAATTGAGTTGAGAATTCTACTGCCAATGCTGCCTTCACCTTCCACTTATGAAATTCTTTCCACTCTGTCCCCTGCTCTGCAATTGTGCAATCAGTCCAGAGCTCCTTCATGAGACAGGAGGGAAGGGGGCTGGGCAGAGCCATTAAAAGAATGGCACAGCCATTAGCACAAAGACGGTGGAAAAGTCAACTCCCAGTAGATTTTGAGCTTCAACACACACTCACCGAAATACAGCAGGATGCTAAATGGCACTCCCACAGGTGCCAGGACAGGTTCAAGGCTGACCATAAGAGGTCAAAGGGTCAGTGGTGGCCCAATTTCTGGGAATCCCAACACCTTCCCCAAAACGGTTGGAATATTCCTCCCACTTATTAGCATATGAAGATACTGAGTGCATAATAACTAACCCCACACCTCGTGGCTGCTCTCTCTGCTGAGGGAGACAGCCCACACTCTGTCTGTGGAGTGTGTATCTACTTTTACTTTAAACTGGAGCACCCAACTCCCACGCCTCATGGCCTTTCTCTTGCCTTCTGAAACAGCCCAGTCTGTTTATGGAGTATATATCTCTCTGAATAAATCTACTTTTACTGAACTGTGTCTCTCTCTTGAATTCATTCCTGTGCAAACCAAGGACCCACACTTGGCAAGGTGCATCCCAGGGATCCAAATAAGACCTGGGATACGGCCATCCTCTCCCCCCCATTTTCCTGTATCATACATTCCTTCCCAAAGGATCTCACATTGTGCACTCCAAAATAGACAGCACTCATGTGTCCTGACCTGGATCTGCTTCTGCATGTATCATTCTCATGTCCACTAGAATGTCACCTTCATGAGGACAGGGATTTGGTTCTGTTCACAATGGAAGCACAAGCACATCACAGGTGCTGGAGAAGTATTAACTGATTGAATGAGCTGTGGGAAGTCCTAGGAATTCCACCTGCAACTCCTAGCCTCTTGGGTCCCAGCTGACTCCAGTTGCTCCCGGCTACTCATGGCTGACCTCTTGCCACCACTCTCAACTCTGCCACCACCTGAGCCGGGATGAGCTTAGATGAGCACACACCCCAGAGAGCATGGCGGCTGGTTCATGAGGTTGCAACACACTCACCCCTTGACTGCTAGGGGTTACTTAGGATGGACAAACTGAAGGAAGCACCATGTGCACCGCCCTACCCCACAAATCACTTGAAGCACCAGGACTGCACACAGGGGAAACGCTGGCCCTTTCCAACCTAAGGAGAGGGGCTATGGGTGAGAAGAGGGTCTCTGTCAACTAACAGTCTCTTTACAAGACCAGTCTTAGAAAAGTTCTTTAAAGACACTTTTGGTATCTTCCTTGTGTTTCTGTAATCCCTCTAGATTTTGTCATTTTCATCTACACATCAGAAATACAGATGCTCTTGAAATCTCTATTGATTTTCAATGAAGAAAATCCTCAATTTCCTTCTCTGCTAAGAAAATTACTGCACTTTATATTAAAAAAAAAAGCAGCTTCCTTTCATGAGTTTCTATCTTCAAACACCTAATTTCACAAGAATCAGTGAAGCAGGACATGAAAATCATGCTGTGCTTTACCACATACTGGTGGGCAGGAATGAAATGAATGAGTACTGATCTCATGAGATGGGAAGGCTGGGGCTGTCTTATTCCTGCTACAGATGGAAGGGTCCATATCTGTAAGGGTGAGGAAGGACCAAGGATGAGAAACCAAAATTTTCTAACCAATTTCCCTTTTTCAGAGTCCCAGACAAAACAGGGTGATTGTATCAACAAAAACAAGAACATCTGCACCCTTCTAAAAGCATGCTACGAATTTACTACTACACACGGCACTCTGTCACTGACCTAAAGGCTGATGACAGCCAAGAAATTTGCAGGGATCTTATTCTGTGCTCATCCCTTTTTGTCTTTGGAACTTCAGGAAATTTGCCTTCTCTCCATGAATGTCATTTTCCTCATCCTTCAAATGGGAGTGTAACAGTCATTCATTTGCTCAGTGTCTATTCGACAACAGGAGACGGCTTATGAAAACAACAACAAAAAAAAGCAAAACAGCTATTCTGATCTGTGCTGTCTTCCTCCTCCTCCCTGAACATGAACTTACAGGGTAAAATGGTATCTTTCACTAAATCCCGAACTTAAGGAGCACTTCTGATAAGGAAGTCACAGGACTGCCGTGTAACCGAGAAATGACCTGGTGCAAAAGAATGAGTTGCCAGCAAATCCTCAAAACCCGTAAGGGTGCAAACCCTGGGAGTTACAGGCATGGGTGGGAGTTCCTTAGTTCCCCATTTCACAAAGCCGAGAACTTTGCAAGGTCCATGAAAGACAAAGATAGCCCAGTACAACCACACCATGTTTTGGAGTACACCAGGGCCACATCACTGCTGACCTGCACTTCTTTGTGTCCCAGAGCAAGAGCCCTGGGCGGGGGTGACTGTGTTTGAGGATGGACAAGAAATTCCTCTTCTGTCTCTTTTGCTCTCTCTCTTCCTGCAATAAAACAACTGGTAGGACTCTGGTGGGGAGCACTGCACCCACATTCTCTGGCAAATCACACACCAGGCAGCTCTAGCTGATCTGAGAGAGGACTCTTCAATGAACATATATACACCAAAGTCAGGCAGAAGGCTGCCTGTGACCTTGGGAATCCAAACCAGCTTGCCCTGTTAATCAGGATGTTAGACATCTAAAGAAAGTGTGCACCAGATGAAGACGATGCCTTAGACAGCGTTGGTGGTTATGGCCCGCAGTATCTAAGGACAAGTCATGCTCTGGCAGATGGGAGCATTTTGGTTTCTTTAAGAGTTTGATACTGAAGGGCTGTGATATTTAATTGGGCCTTGAAACTCCAGACCTCTTTACTCACAAAGGCAGACAAGTTAGGTAAGCCAGCTCAGTCTTTATTCCAACTTCCTAACCAAAAGGCTATGAGGTTGAAAATATATTTCTCAGACTCTTCTGCAGCAAGGGTTCCAGATGTGGCTTTAAAAATGCCCATCAGAGATTGAGATTTGAAAATATCAACTACTATATATAAAAATAGCTAAAAAAACTAAATTTCTTCTGTATAGCACAAGGAACTATATTTAATATCTTGTAATAACTTTAATGAAAAAGAATATGAAAAGGAATTCATACATATATATGTGTATATGAATGACTGGAACATTGTGCTGTATATTAGAAATTGACACATTGTAACTGACCATACTTCAATTAAAAAATATATATATATATATAATGCCCATCAGCAGCATCTGAGTGTCACTAAAAGCAGAAACCCAGATGAATAGAGGCAGAGGTGGTTGGAGGAGCTACATTATTTTGCTGGGGTGGATGCAGTCGGCATGGAAGAGATATAGAAGTAATGGTCACAACAGTCACTCACTGATCTGCAAGTGAGTTAGGGTAACAGCTTCCTGAAATCCTCCCCACCCCTCCTGATGAGCCAGGTGTTTGGCGTTTCTCTGGAAGTCACTAGGCGCAGCCTGGAACTCAAAGGTAAAAATTAAAAACTGCAGTCAGGCTGCAAATGGCCTGGCAGGACACATTGGACAAAAGAAGTTCAGAAAGAACAAGGAATGGGGAGGGGATAGAACGTGTGCTGAGGACCCTGACTTCAGTGGTGGATTGTCTGTGTTGAGGATTCTGAGTCAGTATGAGTAGATGGATTGGTGTGGACTAAAATGGTGGCCATTCTTCAGATAAGTGTGTGATTTGGATGATATTTATTAGAGGAGGGTTTTTTTTCCCCCTTCAAAATTGATCATTTCTAGGGAGCAGAAAAATACTCTGCCACACAACATCTAATTGCAAAAGAGATGCTACGGGATGATAGTGATATGAAAAATTTCAGCTCTGCAGTTCCAAGGTTTCTTTAATGAGGTTCACAGCAGTAGGTACTTAAAATAAAATAAGGTACTTAAATAAAGACATCATCATATGTACATATCCTTAAAGATACACATATGGTGCTATAAGTGGGCCTGAAATGTGTTCTTCATTCTAAAATCCAATGAAATAAAATCAGTAGCTCAATATGCCTGTCGGCTCTATAAACATGATGTAGCTAATGATCATAGAAAGCAAGATCAGCTAGCAAATTTGAGATTTGTCTTTTCTAGGGTCAAAGATAATATTTTTTGCTTTACTTAAAAAGCATTTTTTAATTAGGGCTCTCAGCATCCATTGGTGTACGGGGTTTAGTAGATGTGTTCAGATGTTCTAGACAGTGAATCAGAGCAAAGACAGGTTTAGACAGTAGTTAAATGTTTCACCCGTGTGATCAGCATCCACATATTGCTATACTGAAAATCCTTAAAAGTGAGAACTTCATTAAAGCAACGAAAAGAGATGGAAAAAAATAGCCACAGACTAGTGGAAGTTTTTTATCATGTAAAAATGACAAAGGGCTATTCATGAGCATATTTTAAAAACTCTACACTTTAATAAGCAAAACAATAAACTGACAACAGATTGCACACTGCTCCCTGTAGGAAAAGCCATAAAGATGGACTCTTATGTGAATGGGGCTGGAGCTGTAGAATTAGTTAGTCTTGAAAGTAATTCAATTAAAAACAAATGCACATGGGATACACTTCTAGAATATCTGAGTAAAAATCTTGGAAAACTTACTCCTCTATGAAGCAATGACAATGGCAAAATTTGTCAAAATTAACCTCTGCAGAACTCTGGAAATTAAACAGAGGCTTCCAGCAGTCCAGGGAGTGTTTATTTGAGGGAAAAAAACCAGCTAAATCTCCATAAAGATAGTGAGTTTTGTGGCATTGTAATTTGATCTACCCCCATCCCCGTATCCTCACCTAAATGGTGGCCTTTAAAAGCAACAGTCTCTCAATCAAGGTAGGGGCAGAAGTGATTTGAAGTTACCCAAAAAATCCGTCCTCAGAGAGCTGTCACTATTTGACCTATCTCAAACTCATGCTGTGCAAACAGCCTGTCCCCAGAGTGTGTGTGGAAAACAATCAGCAGTGAGTATTTAACATTACAACTGCCTGAGGCAGTGGTACAAGTAGAGGCTAACTATATGTTGACTAGGAAACTTAGAAGGCAAAATTGAGTAATGAGACATTCTGGGGGTGGAGGTACTGTTAAAAATCTCCAAAAAAATTCTGAGAATTGTAGAAGGCCGTACACATGTGTGGCACATGGCAAGGAAAGATCTGAGAAAATCTTAAACCTTCAATTCTGGCTGAAATTGAGGTTCTGCATAAGCAAGAACTAAAGGCTTTGGAAGAGCTGCAGACTGCCTGCTGGTGCTGAGGGCATCCCTCAGCACGCAGACACACAGCCACCTGGCAACAGCTCAAACTATTGGCTCCAGGCATTGAAAGAAATCACTGTCCAATCATTATTACAGTGATGACAACTAGGCTTTCTGCACACACACTGATCTCATGGCCATGCATGATAAAGAATACAGATTTTACAGAATTTGTTCAGAAAAGTAACTAAATAAATAGCTGCAGCATCAATGACAATGGAAGCAACGATAAACCCTGGAGATGAGGAAAATCTGGCTTTCAGATCTGCCACATTGTAATATTTTAAATGTCCAGTTTTCAACAGAAAATTACAAGATGTACAAAGAAACAGAAAAATTTGGCCATAACACAGGGGAAAAAGTAGTCAATAGAAACTCCCTGAGGAAACCCAGACACTGGACTTACTAGACAAAGATATAAATAAGCAATTACACATATATTCAAAGAGCTAAAAGAAACCATGCCTAAAGAATTAAATTATGTGAACATCTCATTGTACAGAGAATATCAATAGGTAAAATTTATATTAAAAACCAACTAGAAATTCTAGAGATACAAATATAATGACTAAAATGAAAAATTCAATAAGAGATTTCTTTGTAGATATGAACTTGTTGAAGAAAAAGTCAGTTAACTTAAAACTACTGAGATTATCCAGTCTGTGGAGCAGAAAGTAAAAGGAATGAAAAAAAAAAAAAAGAACACTGTGTCAGAGATAGGTGGGACACCATCAACAATACCAATAAACACATAATGGGAGCGCCAGAAGGAAGGAGAGAAAAAAAGGGTTGGAAAGATTATATAAAGTATAATGGCTGTAAACTTCCCAAATTTGAAGAAAACATTAATTTGTACATCCCAGCAGCTCAACAACCTCCACGTGGTATAAACATAGAGACATCAAAAATAGGCACATCAGACTCAGTGTGTCAAAAGACAAGAACAAAGAACCTTGACAGCAGAAAGAGAAAAGTGGCTCAACATATACAAAGGCTCCTCAGTAAGACAGTTGATTTCTCATCAAAAACCATGGAGACCAGAAGGCAGTGGGATGGTATTGTCAAAGTGATAAAAGGAAAAGCCTGTCACCAAGTATTTTATAGCCAGCAAAGTGATTCTTCAAAAAAATTAAAGGAGAAATTAAGACCCTCCTACAAAAACAAAATCTGAAAGAATTAATTGCTAGCAGACCTGCCCTACAAGAAATACTAAGGATAGTCCAGCAGGTGTAAATGAAAGGACACTCACTTGAAAAATAAAGAGCACTAGTAGAGGAACTACATGAGTAAAAAAAAAAAAAAAAACACAGTATAAATATAGTATTACATGTAAGTGTTTTCTTCTATTTGATGTAAAAGACAACTGCATAAAACAATACTTATGAAACTCTATAAATGTGCTTATAAATGCATAAAGGTGTAATTTGTATGACAGTGACAGCATGAGGAGGGGGAGGGAAAAGATTGATACCAAAGCCAAGTTTTTGTGTACTATTGAAATTAAGTTGGCATTCATGTGAACTAGATTGCTTTAAAACAAGATGTTAATTATAATCTCCAGGGCAATGGAGGAGAAGGAGGAGGAGTAGGAGGAGGAGAAGGAGAAGAAAAAGATAAAACAACAAATTAAAATGGCACACTGGAAAATGCCTCCTTTTACCAAAAAAGTGTAGTAATAGAGGAATGGGGAAAAAAAAGACATATAGAAAGCAGATAGCAGAGGTAACTTCAACCTGATAAGAAATTACATTAATGTAAATGAATTAAACATTCTAATCAAAATACTAAAGGCAGAAATAAATGGAATAGAGAATTGATGAACAACAGAGAATAACCAACAAGAAGAAAATTTGGTTCTTTGAAAAGATCAACAAAATTGACAAAGTTTAACTAGTACTGAAGAAAAAAAGAGAGAAGATTCAAATTACTAAAAAGAAATGAAAGAAGGATGTCACTACTGCCCTTACAAAAATAACAAGGAATATAAGGGAATACCATGAATAATTATACAGCCAATAAATGAGATAATCTAGATGAAATGGATAAATTCCTAGAAGGACATAAATGACTGAAGCTAATTCAAGGAGAAATAGAAAACTCAAATAATCCTACAATAAGTAGTGACTGAAATAGTAATCCAAAACATTCCCACGAGGAAATGCTAGGCCCCTATGGCTTTGCTGGTGAATTCCATCAACTACTTAAAGAAAAAACAAAGAAACAAACAAAAAAAAAAAGAAAAAGAAACAATGCTTCACAAACTCGTCTAAAAAAAATAGGTGGGCACACTTCCCAATTCATTCAATGAGACTAGTATCACACTGATACCAAAACCAGACAAAGGCATCACAAGAAACTAAAGACTGTCTCTTATGAATATAAAGGCAAAAATCCTCAAGAGAATACAAGCAAATCCAATCCAGTAACATATAAAATAGGCCACAATTAAGTGGGATGTATCCAGGTATGCAAAGGCAGTTCAACGTACAAAAGTCAATTCATGTAATATGCCATATTAATAGAATAATGGATAAAAACTAGGAAAAGAAGACAACTTCCTCAAATTGACAGACAACATCTATGAAAAACCTGGAGCAAAGATCATACATAATGGTGAAAGACTGAATTATTTCCTCCCAAAATCAACATTGTACTAGAGGTTCTAGTCAAAGCAACCAGACAAAGAAAATAAAGCCTCTAGATTAGAAAGAAAGAAATAAAACTATTTCGATTCCACATGACATGATATTATATATTGAAATCCCAAGGAATCCACAAAGAAAAAGAGAGAGAGAGAAAAGAAAAAAAAAAAACTTATTAGAATTAATAACCCAGTCTGACCAAAATTGTAAGACACAAATCAATATATAAAAAAGTAATCATACTTCTATACAACAGCAGTGAATGATCTAAAAATAAAATGAAGGAAACATTTTCATTTACAATAGCATCCAAAAGAATAAAATACTTAGGAATATTAAGAAAAATATGTGGAATACTGAGGAAAATGTCTGAAACTTGTATATTGAAAAGTAAAATACTACTGATAGAAGTTAAAAATGACCTAAAATAAATGGAAAGCTCTTCTGTGTTCATGGATCAGAAGCCTTATTGTTAGGATGGCAATTGTCCTCAAAATGACCTATAGATTCAATGCAACTCTGGCTTTTTGGCAGAAATGAACAAGCTGATCCTAAAACTAATATGGAAATGCAAGATACCCAGAATGGTCAAAAAAATCTTGAAAAAGAACAAAGTTTTGAATTTTCCACATTCAAAACTCACTAACAAAACTGTAATCCATACAGTGTGGTACTTGCATAAAGGACAGACAAATAGATTGAGGAAAAGAACTGAGAGTCCATAAACAAACTCTTACACGTAGCCAGTTAATTTTTGACAAAGGTGCCATGACAATCCAATGGGGAAAAATAACCTTTACAAAAATGATGCTGGGACACCTGAACATACACCTGGAAAGAAAGAAAACTGAACTTTTATCTTAACACCATTTATGAAAATTAACTCAAAATAAATCACAGACCTGAAACTATAAACTTTTACAAAATGAACAATGAGAAAATCTTCAGGACATTGGATTACAAATACTTCTAAGATATGACACCAAAAGCACAAACAACAAAAGAAAAAAAATCAAGTAAACTGGACTTCCGTAAAATTAAAAACTTCTGTGCTTCAAAGGACTTCATCAAGAAAGTAAGAAGACAATCCACAGAATGGGTGAAAATATTTCCAATATGATAAGGGACATTTATCCAGAATAGACAAAGAAGACTTAAAACGTGACAATACAAAGACAAATACAATTAAAATGGGCAAAGAATTTGAATAGATGTTTCTCCAAAGAAGACAATCGAATGGGAAATAAGCACATAAAAAGATGTTCAACATCAGTAGGCATTAGGGAAACAGAAATCAAAAGCACAATGTCATGCCACTTCATACCAACTAGGGTGACAAATATATATGATATATGATATATGATATATAAATATGTATGTATAAACCCGGTAATAAAAAGTGTTGATGAGGATGTGGAGAAACTGGACTCCTCATACATTACTACTGGAAATATAAAATGGTGCAGTCACTTTAAAAACTACTTTAGCAATTCCTCAAAATGTTAAAAGTAGAATACATCCCAGCAATTCCATGTTTTGATATATCCTCAAGAGAACTGAAAATATGTGTTCACACAAAAACTTGTCCATGAGCATTTACAGCAGAATTATTCATCATCAACAGATGGATGGATAAGCAATGTGGTGTATTTATAAAAATGGCAAATTATTTGAACACAAAAAGGAATTTGGGTACTGATATATGCTACACCATGGATGAGCCTTGACAACGTCACACTAAATGAAAGAAAACAATCAAAAAAGGCAGCATACTGTATGGTTCTACTTATATGAAATGCCCAGAACAGGCAAATCCATAGAGGCAGAAAGTAGAGTGGTGGCTGCTGGGGGTTAAGAGAAAGGAAAGTTAGGGGGTGACTTACAAAAGGTACTGCTTCCTTTTGGGGGTGATGGCTACACAACCCTGAAATGTACTTAAAACCCTAATGCACACTTTCAAAGGTTGCATTTTATGGCATATGAATTATATCTCCATAAAGTTGTTATTCTTGAAGCTGAGCCCACCTATGGAGCAAGTGGCACAGCACTGACTGCGGCATCTGGAGGGGGAGTGACCCACCCGCCCACCGCGAAGGAGAGCAGCATCTGATCCAGTGCTGGAGGGGCGCGATCTTCTTGCCAACAGACACTGTGAGCAGCACAGACGAGGGTAACAACAGAGCAAGCTGAGTTCGTGAAACAGGGCAAAGACACAAAGACCTCTCAATAAAACCATTAAGAGCGCAGTCTCTAGGAGAACACATCTTTGTTTTTTAAATCTTTTTATATCTGTTTTATTTTCTATTACCTTTTTAACCTTTTCTTTTTAAACATTTCTATATGTTTACAGTTCTCATTTCATTTTTAATTCTCTTGGTTTTGATCTGTTATTATTATTCACCGGTTTCAAATATTGTGTTTTGATTTTTTCTTCTTTTTATTAACATTTTTAAAAGACATCTCAACTCGATTCCTATTCTGCTTCAACTTTCTCTTCTATTATTTATGATACACTGTTTTCAAACCTTCTTTTCCTCCATTCTTTTAAAATTCTCTCTCTCTCTCTCATTTTAAGTTTTATTCCCACATAGGCTTTAGATAGATAAATAAATAAACTACTTTAAGTACCAGAATAGTTAACTGATACTCCTTAAGCCACAGTGCCAGAGATATGAGCAGCATGAAGAAGCAGAGGAAGCACTCCCAATTAAAAGAGCAAGAGAAATCCCCTGAAAGAACGGTCAAAAAAATAGGCATTGATGGCCTACTAGATCAAGATTTCAAAAAAGAAGTATCAAATTACTGAAGGAACTTAAAGAGATAGTGTTTAGAGACATAAAATATGCCAAAAACAAAATAGAAGCTATAAAAAAGAGCCAAGTAGAATTGGTAAATTCATTGGCTGAAATGAGATCTGATCTAAAGCTTATATAAAGCAGGCTAGAAATGCAGACGAACGAATAAGTGACCTAGTAGACAGGACAACAGAAAGCACCCAATCAGAACAGATGAGAGAAAAACAAATAAAAAACAATGAAAAAAATATAAGGAACATATGGGATAATATAAAGCATGCCAATCTATGCATAATATGGATTCCGTAAGGGGAAGAAAAAACAAAGGGGATGGAAAAGGTATTTAAAGAAATCATGACTGAAAACTTCCCAAACCTAAAGAAGGAATCAGACACCCAAATACAAGAGGCTCAGAGATTCCCAAACAGGAAGAGCCCAAAGAGACCCACACCAAGACATATGATAATCAAGATGGGTAGACTGAAAGATAAAGAAATGAGCCTAAAGGCAGCAAGAGAAAAAAAAAGAGTGAGTTACAAGAGAAGACTCTCAGCTGATTTCTCTACAGAAACACAAAAGTCCCAAATGGAGAGGGAAGTTATATTCAAAGTCCAGAATGAAAAAAAAAAAAAAAAAAAAAGCAGCCAAGGATAGTTTCTCCAGCAAGGCTATCCTTTAGAATAGAAGGAGAGATAAAGAATTTCACAGAGAAGCAAAAACTAAAAGACTCTAGCAACACTAAACACATGCTAAAAGAAATGTGGATCCAGCAGCCACAACAAGCCTCCTGGAACACACCAAAGTTCCACCTGGAATCCAACCGGTAACTGCCATCCACAAAGGCTGCAGCATTTTTTCAGTGTTGGGGGAGGGACTGCATCAGACGAGAGATTCCTAAGTTAAAAGTAATTCACTCCATTAGCATCCCATGGTCCTGTTTTTCTGACCCTCTTTCCTTTAGTTCAGATGTAAATACACATTACAAAGAGAGGGAAGTGTGTGAATATTAAGTTTATACTTCCACACGACTTTAAGCTTTCTAACAGTTAAATATTCACAAAGACCACCCAAAGGAATCTTATGTTTGTGTAATACCCATTCACTCAGAATACATATCCGTCTGTTGCTTTTCTGCTGAAACGCCCACAGTCTCAAGACATGGATCCATTTGTTTCATGGGGGCTGAAATTCCTAGAAATGAAGCCCATCCCAATATACACTTTACTGTCTTTCTATTTTGCTCTTAGAACTGTTTTGTAGAACTACTTGTATTTGTTATGGGCGTATGGCATTTATTCTCTAACTAGGGATGAATATCACATTCAATCTTCCTGTTGGAAGAAGAGTCAATCTATATAAAGTAATATGAATCAAATTTATACAAAATAGGCATTTGGGTTAGGTCACGATTTGCTGTTATGAATTAACATTTTTCAAACTTATTGCTCGCATCTGTTTTCTGAATACAAGTGTGTTGAGTACATGCAAGCAGTGATACTGGGTCGGTGCGTGCTGAATGATACTTGACAGCCCTTTGAGTATTTTCCTTTGAATTCTCATGGTTCCTTTGCATATATGTCAGCCAACAGTACTCTTTGGTGTTTGTTTGTTTGTTTGATATTTTGATTGTTTGCTTGTTGTTTGTTTTGCAAACACATTAGGCCATGCATCTCTCCATTTGCATTAAACAGAGAGTCATATAGGAGGATTCAATTAGTATATTGCTGAAAATCACCTATGTATTCCTGCTTCCCTCTCCCATCTGTAGGCTTTTGATGTCCTCCTTGCCTTCTTCTTGTTAATTCTCTGCAACTCATGGCTCTTCTTGCATTTCCAATGATGGTTTTCTTATTTCCATTTCATCTTACTACTTTTCTCTTCAGGGAAGAATTGTCAATCTTTGTCTAAGGATAAGTAATGAACTGCTGAATTCTATTCAGTTTTGCCACTCTGTGAAATTTTCTAGATCTGCTGTTATCAGATATGGTGTTCTTGTGGCATAGGCTACTCTAGATTGCAGCTTTTTCTCATTCAGGTTTCGGTGTATGTCTGGCACTCCTTCCTGTACTGCAATATATGTGTCGAGTTATCAGCTGAAACACTTCCGGAGTTTCTGTTGTGACTACTTTTCTATTCAGGGTAGAATTCTCAATCTTTCTTTTAGGATAATTATTTAAATGCTGAATTATTTTACACTTAGCCGATCTGTGAAATTGCCAAGTTCTGTCATTAATGGTAATGGCTGTCTTGTGGCATAGGCTACCGTATAATGCAGCTTTGTCTCATTCAAGATTTTGTCTATGTCTTGGCACTCCTTCCTGTACTGTGATATTTTGGTCTAAGTATAAGCTGTAATACGTGTGGGGGTTCTGTTGTGACTGAGTTGCTGTTCTCTAGGTGCACCGAAAATCACAGAGCTTATCATGATCTTTGATGATTTGAATGAAATTATAGCTGCTTGTAGGTCTATTGGGATTCCACATTATTTTGGATGCTGTTTGCTCCTGGTTTCATATAGATGATTGTTTCTTGGCTTTCAGTAATTTTCAGTCTGCTTTTTCTCCAAATACCTATTCAGAGTTTGATTTTTATATCTAGCTTTTCCCTATGGGGCTCTTATGAATCCTAGTCTTTCATGCTTTGTCTTACCCAAGGATTCAACAGCAATATTTGCACTGGTTTACACTTGATTTTCTATGCCATTTTCTGATACAGGGATTTCTTTTCCCTTGTTTTCAGGGACATTCACGTGTCCCTCTGCATTATCTACTCTGCAACGACTGAATTTTGCCCTGCTATTATCTAACATTTTGAGTATTCTGATTTTATTTGGCTCATCTCAATGATTCTCTTCCACATTTCTGGTATTGTGACTTTTGTGATTCTGAGAAACTGTTTTACTTCAGTTTTTCTCTCACCTCGTTTTTCAATATATGCTCAGATAATGTTTCATAATCAAGATGTTTGAAAGCTTTTTTTGGACCTTCAAACTCTTTGAATCAGAAAATGGTACTTCCTGTTTCTTGTACTATACATCTTTATCTCAACTGGTCTATTACTATCAGGTATCTAATGTAGAATTTTAGGGATTTGTAAAGTGAAAATTTTAGTCTCTTATTTGTAGGCAATTCCATGATATTTCTGTGAGGGCAAATTTTCCTGCAGATTGATTCCATGTCGTTTTCCTGTGTGTGTGTTGTCTTGTATATCTCTAACGGCTGGTGTTGACTTTGATGTGATCAACGCAACATACTCTCATCGTTTAGAACAATCTCATTTTTATTACGCTTATGTCAAATTCTTGAAAGTTCAGAGAACCCTCCCCCTTGTGGAAACGGAGCATCTAAATATATTCAGCTTTGCAGGCTGTTGTATGTCATTTTGAAGTGTATTCAATAGAGCACATTGACAGTGCGCTTGTACTTTCTACTTCCATAAGAATGTTCCAAACTTACCAGTTCTTCCCAGAGCTTCTCTGTCCACAGAAAAACCTGTGGAAACACATCTATGGATGTCATGCATCAGGGCATGATGCCATTTTTGCTAAACCCGCCTAGCTGTCCTTGGGCCTGTGCAATTTCAACGCCATCCAAAATGTAGCATCTGCATTTGGGAGATAATGGTGAAGGAAATGCTTCATCTTCTCACGCTGCGGACCTATACAAATGGTCTTTGTTCTCTCATCCTTGTGGCTTGGGACCACGAAAGGAAACCCATCTGTCCCGCATCCTCTACCTCCTACCAAACCCTAATCCCAGTCCAGGCAAGGAATTTAGCTGATCCAAAGGATTTGAAAACTCTTTTCAACCACAAGGTCCCCTGGATTCCTCAGATCAGATGCATGATTTCTCTGATTGAGCCCCCACGTTCTTTATTGGCAAAATGCCAAATTGGTACCTGGGCCTGCAGATGCAGATCATGTGGACATGGTACATTTCAATAAAGTCAACTTTGCACACCGGAGTGGTTGCTTTCTCATTGGGGTTCAAGGTCAGGTTTCTCTCTTGGTAGGGCCAACCACAATCCACAACACACTTCAGATCACTGAGACAAAGCGTGTGACATAATTCATAGTCCTATACCTCATTTTATGCAGCCACTGCTAGCTCAAATTCGGCTGCTCGTTTCTTGGCCTCAGAATCAATTGTGGGGACAATTTGTGCTGATTTATTTCAGTTCTGTCAGCTTAGCATCTGCTGTGTACTCTTCTAACACTCAGCGCATCGCTTTTAGTCCCATGTGTCTGGTCGGCTTAAGAGTGTGGGTCCAATTGAAACAGATTTTCACCTTTGCTGCTCCATTACCAGAGGTAAGGTACTGCACTGATTTCTATTCTCTACTTTGCTTCTCCTCCATCCACGTTTTCTGAGGCATCATACTGTCCTTGCAAGTAAGGGAGCACTCTATGGCAAGTCTCTGAAACAAGGTCTTGGTGAATAGATGTTTAAATTTCTGTGTAATTGGGAGCAAGTTAGCATATGATGCACTAGTACACTGCCACCTGGGCATCAATAAATCATCACTTTCCATATATAACTCACCAAAACGGGATTCTTGTTTATCTCTTTTTCTATAGATTCATGATGTTACTGTTTGTCCAAAACCCCATTTTTGTCATTGTGCTGCTACCTCAGGTGCAGACTTTCAAAAGTTTAATTCAATTGATTTACATATTTTGGGATTTATATGAAAATGAAGTTAGTTTTTGAAACATACTAAATCTACTTACAATCCACACTTCTCAAATTCAGATACCATTTTGTCATCTCTAAGGAAAAACTAGACAGATAAAATGTAAATTGCCACTCGAAAATGATGAAGGGGACAGGTAAATTCTTTAATTTTGATGCCTCCAACACCAACAGTAACCAAGAAATAATTATTGTAAGCATGAAATTACCCCCACACATGGTTTCCCTTGTGCATGTGGTGCCCTTTCCACCCAATGACACATACTGGCCAATGTTGTCATTTCAAGAAGTAACATTTCTCTCCAGGAAAACACAAGGAATCTTAAACAAGTTATTAGTATGTGGGCTTGGTTCAAAAAGGAACTAGGGGCATTAGAGTAATGAGAAACCTGCTGCAGCTTTGCTAGTCTATTGAGAACCAGGGGCTCTTCTATCAACCATGAGAATGCTTAAACGTCCAAACATGTTGGGTAAAGCAGTTTAACACAACCATGTCTCCACCCACATGATATACTGCACCCGGGATTGAATGAAGAAAACAGACTGTCAACATAAAAGTATTTCCTTACATGTCTACGGCGACTTTTACAGTTCGTTTCACTAACTGATTTTTAATAGTTACCTATACTGTCTAAAAAAACTGAGGCCTAATACATATTCAACTTCAGTCAAAAAATCCTCTCACTTACCAAACTCCCTTCAACCGAAAGAAGACGTAACCCCAGAATTTGCTGAAA
The DNA here is from genome assembly GCF_036321535.1 of Camelus dromedarius. Lineage (NCBI taxonomy): Eukaryota > Metazoa > Chordata > Mammalia > Artiodactyla > Camelidae > Camelus > Camelus dromedarius. The sequence goes on from NW_026989801.1 coordinate 1,048,181, forward strand.
CTAGGGGAACATCATCATTTATTTGTGTGAGCTAAGTATTTAATATCTATCTATGATAGCCGAGAGTATTTGACCATTGAGGAATTCAGTGTTGTGCGCAGAGTGTGAAGTTGCAGGAAAACTGTTTCTAGGAGGGGTTTGATCTTCTCCTATTGGCTTCATTGCAGCTCAAGGGCTGATCCTCTGGAATGGATGAGTGAGTGAATGGGAGGGAAGGCAAATGCTTTATAAGTATGACCATATCCGGGTATAACTTACCAGGACTTCGTGCTCTGTGGTCTGTGTGATTTTTAAATGCCCCTTGGGAAGTGTGGATTCTCACGGCCTCTTTCAAGAACATGAGCTATTTTATCAACTCTGCCATCTCTTCTCTTTTAGACGTCAGGAATATTGGACCACTCCTTGGAGCAGAGCATTGAGTACCTTCTTCAAGTTCACGTTGACCCTCCACAGGTTTCTGCTAGTATCAGCCAGGCTCGACATGTCTCATGAATGTCTTTGGAGCGTGGTGTTCTGGAAAGAAGTCTCCATGCCATTATTCTCCATTGTAGCAGAACAACTCTCATCAATGTGTTCGCATCTCTCCTCAATCTGTGCAGCCAGCTTTTCTTCATGCTTCTTTTCGTGTCTCCCATAACGTCGACCTCTACATTACTGGGCATGTCTGAAAGTACCTCGGAGACTCACCAGTATGCTGATGATGGGCATATCTTCCAATGTCTGACTTTTCAGGTTCTAGAAACTGAACCGTGATCTCAGGTGATTGGGCAGCAGCAGTATCACGAACATAAACAGCTCCCGATAAAATAGACCTAAGCCAAGCTCCACAGAGGGTGTCAGCCCCTACATGACTCTGATCCACCCACAGAGCTCTGCCGAGTTACCTTGGATCCTGAAGCCACAACAAGACTCGTGGAACACACCAACGTTCCACCTGGAATCCAACCGGTAACTGCCATCCACAAAGGTTGCAGCATCTTTTCAGTGCTGGGGGAGGGACTGCATCAGACGAGAGATTCCTAAGTTAAAAGTAATTCTCTCCATTAGCATCCCATGGTCCTGTTTTTCCAACCCTCTTTCCTTTAGTTCATATCTCAATACAGATTACAAAGAGAGGGATGTGTGTGCATGTTAAGTTTATATTTCCAACGACTTTAAACATTCTAACAGTTAAAATTCACAAAGACCACCCAAAGGAATCTTATTTTTGTGTTATAGCCATTCACTCAGAATACATATCCGTCTGTTGCTTTTCTGTTGAAAATCCCACAGTCTCAAGACATGGATCCATTTGTTTCATGGGGGCTGAAATTCCTAGAAATGAAGCCCATTCCAATGTACTCTTTACTGTCTGTCTCTTTTCCTCTTAGTACTGTTCTGTAGTACTACTTTTCTTTGTTAGAGGCATATGCCATTAATTCTCTAACTAGGGATGAATATCCCATTCAATCTTCCTGTTGGAAAAAGAGTCAATCTGTATAACGGAATATGAATCCATTTTATACAAAAAAAAGGCATTTGGGTAAGGTCACGATATGCTCTTATGAATGAACATATTTCAATATATTTGCTCGCATCTGTTTTCTGAATACAAGTATTTTGAGTACATGCAAGCAGCGAAAATGGTTCGGTGCGTGCTGAATGATACTTGACAGCCCTTTGAGTATTTTCTTTTGAATTCTCATGGTTCCTTTTCATATATGTCAGCCAACAGTACTCTTTGGTGTTTGTTTGTTTGTTTGATATTTTGATTGTTTGCTTGTTATTTGTTTTGCAAACACATTAGGCCATGCATCTCTCCATTTGCATTAAACAGAGAGCCATATTGGATGATTCAGTTAGTATAGTGCTGAATATCACCTATGTTTTCCTGCTTCCCTCTCCCATCTGTAGGCTTTTGATGTCCTCCTTGCCTTCTTCTTTTTAATTCTCTGCAACTCATGGCTCTTCTTGCATTTCCAATGATGGTTTTCTTATTTCCATTTCATCTTGCTACTTTTCTCTTCAGGGTGGTATTGTCAAACTTTGTCTAAGGATTAGATTTGAACTGCTGAATTCTATTCAGTTTTGCCACTCTGTGAAAATGTCTATATCTGCTGTTGTCAGATATGGCGTTCTTGTGGCATAGGCTACTCTAGATTGAAGCTTTTACTCATTCAGGTTTCAGTGTATGTCCTGGCACTCTTTCCTGTCCTGAAATATTTGTGTCAAGTTATCAGCTGAAACACTTCAGGAGTACTGTTGTGACTATTTTTCTATTCAGGGTAGAATTCTCAATCTTTCTTTTAGGATAACTATTTAACTGCTGAATTATTTTACACTTTGCCAATCGGTGAATTTGCCAAGTTCTGTCTTTAATGGTAATGGCTGTCTTTTGGCATAGGCTACCATATAATGCAGCTTTGTCTCATTCATGATTTGGTGTATGTCTTGACACACCTTCCTGTACTGTGATATTTCTGTCTAGGAATCAGCTGAAACACCTGTGGGAGTTCTGTTGTGATTGAGTTGCTGTCCTCTAGGTGCATCGAAAATCACAGAGCTTATCATGATTTTTGATGATTTGAATGAAAATATAGCTGCTTGTAGGTCTATTGGGATTCCACATTATTTGGATGCTGTTTGCTCCTGGTTTCTTATTGATGATTGTTTCTTGGCTTTCAGTAATTTTCAGTCTGATTTTTTTCCAAATACCTATTCAGAGTTTGATTTTTATATCTAGTTTTTCCCTATGGGGCTCTTATGAATCCTAGTCTTTCATGATTTGTCTTACCCAAGGATTCAACAGCAATATTTGCATTGGTTTACACTTCTATTTCTATGCCATCTTCTTATACAGGGATTTCTTTTCCCTTGTGTTCACGGACATTCACGAATCCCTCTGCATTATCTAGTCTGCTTAGGACTGAATTTTGCCCTGCTATTATCTCATCCATTAAGTGTTCTGATTTTATTTGGCTCGTCTAAATGTTTCGCTTCCCCATGTCTGGTATTGTGCCTTTTTGGTTTCTGAGACACTGTTTTACTTCACTGTTTCTCTCACCACGGTTTTCAATACATGCTTTGATAATGTTTCATAATCTACTTGTTTGAAAGCTTTTTCTTGGACCTTCAATCTCTTTGAAACAGAAAATGGTACTTCCTGTTTCGTGTACTATACTTCTTTATTTCAACTGGTCTATTACTATCAGGTATCTAATGTAAAATTTTAGGGATTTGTAGAGTGAAAATTTTAGTCTCTTAATTTTAGGCAATTCCATGATATTACTGTGAGGACAAATTTTCCTGCACATTGATTCCATGTCGTTTTCCTGTGTGTGTTGTCTTGTATATCTTGAACTGCTGGTGTTGCCTTTGATGTCATCAACGCAACATATTCTCATCGTTTAGAACAATCTCATTTTTATTACGATTATGTCACTTTTCTGAAAGTTCAGAGTACACTTCCCCTTGTGGAAATGGGGCATCTAAATATATTCAGCTTTTCAGGCTGTTGTATGTCGTTTTGTAGTGTATTCAATAGAGCACATTGAGAGTGCGCTTGTCCTTTCTACTTGAATAAGAATGTTCAAATCATACCAGTTCTTCCTAGAGCTTCTCTGTCCACAGAAAAACCTGTGGAAACATATCTATGCATGTCATGCATCAGGGCCTGCTGCCATTATTGCTCACCCCGCCTTGGTGTCCAAGGGGCTGTGCAATCTCAACGCCATCCAAAATGTAGCATCTGCATTTGGAAGATAATGGTGAAGGAAATGCTTCATCTTCTCATGCTGTGGACCTAGACAAATGCTCTTTGTTCTCTCATCCTTGTGGCTTGGGACCACGAATGGAAACCCAGCTGTTCCGCATCCTCTGCCTCATACCAAACCCTAATCCCATTTCAGGTTAGGAGTTTAGCTCATCCAAAGGCTTCGGAAACTGATTTCAACCCCAAGGCCCCCTGGATTCCTCAGATCAGATGCATGATTTCTCTGATTGAGCCCCCACGTTCTCTATTGGGAAAATTCCAAATTGGTCCCTGGGCCTGCAGATGCAGTGCATGTGGCCATGAGAAATTTCGATTAAGTCAACTTTGCACACCGGAGGGGTTGCTTTCTCATTGGTGTTCAACGTCAGTTTTCTGTCTTGATAGGGACAAGCACAATCCACAACACACTCCAGATCCCTGAGACAAAGGGAGTTACATCATTCATAGTCCTATACCTCATTTTACGCAGCCACTGCTAGCTCAAATTCGGATGCTCGTTTCTTGGCCTCAGAATCAATTGTCTGGACAATTTGTGCTGATTTATTTCAGTTAAATCAGCTTACCATCTGCTGTGCACTCTTCTAACACTCAGCGCATCGCTTTGAATCCCATGTGTGAGGTCCACTTAAGAGTGTGCGAACAACTGTAACAGAGTTTAACTTTTGCTTCTCCATTACCACAGGTCAGGTACTGCACTGATTTCCATTCTCGACTTTGCTTCTCCTCCATCCACGTTTTCTGAGGCATCATAATCTCCTTGCAAGTAAGGGAGCACTCTTCGACAAGTCTTCTGAACCAAGGGCTTGGTGAGTGGATATTTAAAATTCTGTGTAATTGGGAGCGAGTTAGCATATGATGCACTGGTACACTGCCACCTGGGCATCAATAAATCAACACATTCCATATATATATCTCACCGAAATGGGATTCTCGTTTATCTCTATTTCTATACAGTCTTGATGTTAGTGTTTGTCAGAAGACTCCATTTTTGTAATTGTGTTGATACCTCAGTTGCAGCCTTTCAAAAGTTTAATACAATTGATTTACATATTTTGGGATTTATATGAAAATGAAGTTAGTTTTTGAAACATACTAATTCTACTTACAATCCACACTTGTCAAATTCAGGTACAATTTTGTCATCTCTAAGGAAAAAATAGACAGTTAAAATGTAATATACCACTCGAAAATGATGAAGGGGACAGGTAAACTCTTTACTTTTGATGCATCCAACACCAACAGGAACCATGAAATAATTATTGTAAGCATGAAATTACCCCCAAACTTGGTTTCAATTGTGAATGTGGTGCCCTATCCACCCAACGACACATACTGGCCAATGTTGTCATTTCAAGAAGTAACATTTCTCTCCAGGAAAACACAAGGAATCTGAAACAAGATATTAATATGTAGGCTTGGTTCAAAAAGGAACTAGGGGCATTAGAGTAATGAGATATCTGCTGCAGCTTTGCTACTCTATTGAGAACCAGGTGCTCTTCTATCAACCATGAGAACGCTTAAACGTCCAAACATGTTGGGTAAAGCATCTTAACACAACAAAGTCTGCACCCACATGATATACTGCACCCGGGATTGAATGAAGAAAACAGACTGTCAACATAAAAGTATTTCCTTACATGTCTACGGCGACTTTTACAGTTCGTTTCACTAACTGATTTTTAATAGTTACCTATACTGTCTAAAAAAACTGAGGCCTAATACATATTCAAGTTCAGTCAAAGAATCCCCTCAGTTACCACACTCCCTTCACCTCAAAGAAGACGTAACCCCAGAATTTGCTGAATCTAGGGGAACGTCATCATTTCTTTGTGTGAGCTATTTACTTAAATTCTATCTATTAAGGTCGAGAGTATTTGACCATTGAGGAATTCAGTTTTGTGCACAGATTGTGAAGTTGTAGGAAAACTGGTTCTAGGAGGGGTTTGCTCTTCTCCTATTGGCTTCATTGCAGCTCAAGTGCTGATCCTCTGGAATGGATGAATGAGTGGTTGGGAGGGAATGGCAAGTGCTTAATAGGTATGACCAAACCCAGGTAAAACTTACCAGGACTTCGTACTCTGTGGTCTGTGTGATTTTTAAATGCCCCTTGGGAAGTGTGGATTCTCACGGCCTCTTTCAAAAACATGAGCAATTTTATCAACTCTGCCATCTCTTCTCTTTTAGACGTCAGGAATATTGGACCACTCCTTGGAGCAGAGCATTGAGTACCTTCTTCAAGTTCACGTTGACCCTCCACAGGTTTCTGCTAGTATCAGCCAGGCTCGACATGTCTCATGAATGTCTTTGGAGCGTGGTGTTCTGGAAAGAAGTCTCCATGCCATTATTCTCCATTGTAGCAGAACAACTCTCATCAATGTGTTCGCATCTCTCCTCAATCTGTGCAGCCAGCTTTTCTTCATGCTTCTTTTCGTGTCTCCCATAAAGTCGACCTCTACATTACTGGGCATGTCTGAAAGTACCTCGGAGACTCACCAGTATGCTGATGATGGGCATATCTTCCAATGTCTGACTTTTCAGTTTCTAGAAACTGAACCGTGATCTCAGGTGATTGGGCAGCAACAGTATCACGAACATAAACAGCTCCCGATAAAATAGACCTAAGCCAAGCTCCACAGAGGGTGTCAGCCCCTACATGACTCTGATCCACCCACAGAGCTCTGCCGAGTTACCTTGGATCCTGAAGCCACAACAAGACTCGTGGAACACACCAAAGTTCCACCTGGAATCCAACCGGTAACTGCCATCCACAAAGGTTGCAGCATCTTTTCAGTGCTGGGGGAGGGACTGCATCAGACGAGAGATTCCTAAGTTAAAAGTAATTCTCTCCATTAGCATCCCATGGTCCTGTTTTTCCAACCCTCTTTCCTTTAGTTCATATCTCAATACAGATTACAAAGAGAGGGAAGTGTGTGCATGTTAAGTGTATATTTCCAAGGGCTTTAAACTTTCTAACAGTTAAAATTCACAAAGACCACCCAAAGGAATCTTATATTTGTGTAATAGCCATTCACTCAGAATACATATCCGTCTGTTGCTTTTCTGCTTAAACTCCCACAGTCTCATGACATGGATCCATTTGTTTCATGGGGGCTGAAATTCCTAGAAATGAAGCCCATCCCAATGTATACTTTTCTGTCTATCTCTTTTGATCTTAGTAGAGTTTGTAGAACTACTTGTCTTTGTTAGAGGCGTATGCCATTAATTCTCTAACTAGGGATGAATATCACATTCAATCTTCCTGTTGGTAGAAGAGTCAATCTATATAATGGAATATGAATCCATTTTATACAAAAAAGGCATTTGGGTTAGGTCACGATATGCTCTTATGAATGAAAATTTTTCAATCATTTTGCTCGCATCTCTTTTCTGAATACAAGTGTTTTGAGTACATGCAAACAGCGATACTGGTTCGGTGTGTGCTGAATGATACTTGACAGCACTTTGAGTATTTTCTTTTGAATTCTCATGGTTCTTTGCATATATGTCAGCCAACAGTACTCTTTGGTGTTTGTTTGTTTGTTTGATATTTTGATTGTTTGCTTGTTGTTTGTTTTGCAAACACATTAGGCCATATATCTCTCCATTTGCATTAAACAGAGAGACGTATAGAATGATTCAGTTAGTATATTGCTGAAAATCACCTATGTTTTCCTGCTTCCCTATACCATCTGTAGGCTTTTGATGTCCTCCTTGCTTTCTTCTTGTTAATTCTCTACAACTCATGGCTCTTCTTTATTTCCAATGATGGTTTCTTATTTCAATTTCATCTTGCTACTTTACTCTTCAGGGTACAATTGTCAATCTTTGTCTAAGTGTAAGAATTGAACTGCTGAATTCTATTCAGCTTGCCGCTCTGTGAAATTTTCTAGATCTGCTGTTATCAGATATGGCATTCTTGTGGCATAGGCTACTCTAGATTGCAGCTTTTTCTCATTCAGATTTCAGTGTATGTCATGGCACTCCTCCCTGTCCTGCAATATTTGTGTCGAATTATCAGCTGAAACACTTCCAGAGTTTCTGTTGTGACTACTTTTCTATTCAGGTTAGAATTCTCAATCTTTCTTTTAGGATAATTTTTTAAATGCTGAAATATTTTACACTTTGCCGATCTGTGAAATTGCCAAATTCTGTCGTTAATGTTAATGGCTGTCTTGAGGCATAGGCTACCGTAATTGGAGATTTGTCTCATTCATGATTTGGTGTATGTCTTGGCACTCCTACCTGTATTGTGATATTTCTGTCTAGGTATCAGCTGAAACACATGTGGGGGTTCTGTTGTGACTGAGTTGCTGTCATCTAGGTGCATCGAAAATCACAGAGCTTATCATGATATTTGATGATTTGAATGAAAATATAGCTTTTTGTAAGTCTATTGCGATTCCAAATTATTTGGATGCTGTTTGCTCCTGATTTCATATAGATGATTGTTTCTTGGATTTCAGTAATTTTCAGTCTGCTTTTTCTCCATATACCTATTCAAAGTTTGATTTTTATATCTAGCTTTTCCCTATGGGGCTCTTATGAATCCTAGTCTTTCATGCTTTGTCTTACCCAAGGATTCAACATCAATATTTGCATTGGTTTACACTTGCATTTCTATGCCATCTTCTGATACAGGGATTTCTTTTCTCTTGTATTGACGGACATTCACGAATCCCTCTGCATTATCTAGTCTTCTTAGGACTGAATTTTGCCTTGCTATTATATCATAGATTGAGTATTCTGATTTTATTTGGCTCGTCTGAATGATTCTCTTCCACATTTCTGGTATTGTGCCTTTTGTGATTCTGAGACACGGTTTTACTTCAGTGTTTCTATGACCTCGGTTTTCAATAAAAGCTCTGATAATGTTTCATAATCTAGGTGTTTGAAAGCTTTATTTTGGACCTTCAATCTCTTTGAAACAGAAAATGGTACTTCCTGTTTCTTGTACTATACATCTTCATCATTACTGGTCTACTATTATCAGGTATCTAATGTAGAATTGTAGGTCTTTTTAAAGTGAAAATTTAAGTCTCTTGTTGTAGACAATTCCATGATATTTCTGTGAGGACATATTTTCCTCCACATTGATTCCATTTCTTTTTACTGTGTGTGTTGTCTTGAATATCTCTAAATGCTTGTGTTGCCTTTGATGTGATTAATACAACATACACCCTTCATTTAGAACAATCTCATTTTTATTACGCTTATGTCAATTTTCTGAAACTTCAGAGGACCCTTCCCCTTGTGGAAATGGAGCATCTATATATTTTCAGATTTGCAGGATGTTGCATGTCATTTTGAAGTGTTTTCTAAAGAGCACATTGAGAGTGCGCTTGTCTTATCTACTTCCATAAGAATGTTCCAATCTTACCAGTACTTCCCAGAGCTTCTCTGTCAACAGAAAATCCTGTGGAATCATATCTATGGATGTCATGCATCAGGGCCTGCTGCCATTATTGCTCAACCCACATAGTTGTCCTCGGGTCCGTGTAATATCAAGGCCATCCAAAATTTAGCATCTGCCTTTGGGAGATAATGGTGAAGGAAATGCTTCATCTTCTCAAGCTGCGGACCTAGACAAATGCTCTTTGTTCTCTCATCCTTGTGGCTTGGGACCTCGAAAGGAAACCCAGATGTCCCGCATCCTCTACCTCATACCAAACCCTAATCCCAGTCCAGGCTATGACTTTAGCTGATCCAAAGGTTTGGAAACTGATTTCAATCCCAAGGCCCCCTGGATTCCTCAGACCAGATGCATGATTTCTCTGATTTAGCCCCCACGTACTCTAATGGCAAAATGACAAATTGGTCCCTGGGCCTGCAGATGCAGTGAATGTGGCCATGGGACTTTTCGATAATGTCAACTTTGCACACCGGAGTGGTTGATTTTACTTTGGGGGTTAAAGGGCAGTTTTCTCTCTTGGTAGGGCCAACCACAGTCCACAACACACTCCAGATCACTGAGACAAAGCGTGTGACATCATCCATTGTCCTATACCTGATTTTACGCATCCAATACTAGCTCAAATTCAGTTGCTTGTTTCTTGGCCTCAGAATCAATTGTGGGGACAATTTTTGCTGATTTATTTCAGTTCTGTCAGATTAGCATCTGCTGTGCACTCTTCTAACACTCAGCGCATCGCTTTGAATCACATGTGTTTTTACCCTTAAAATTGTGCGTACAATTTAAGCAGAAGTTCACATTTGCTGCTCCATTACCAGAGGTCAGGTACTGCACTGATTTCCATTCTCTACTTTGCTTCTCCTCCATCCACGTTTTCTGAGGCATCATACTGTCTTTGGATTTAAGGGGACCACTCGTTGGCAAGTCTCATGAACCAAGGGCTTGGTGAGTGGATTTTCAAAATTCTGTGTAATTGGGAGTGAGTTAGCGTATGATGCACTGGTACACTGCCACCTGGGCGTCAATAAATCAACACATTCCATATATACCTCGCCGAAATAGGATTCTTGTTTATCTCTTTTTTCTATACAGTCATGATGTTATGTGTTGTACAAAGAACACATTTTTGTCATTGTGTTGATACCTCAGTTGCAGCCTTTCAATAGTGTAATACAATTGATTTACATACTTTGGGATTTATATGAAAATGAAGTTAGTTTTTGAAACATACTAAATCTACTTACAATCCACACTTGTCAAATTCAGGTACCATTTTGTAAGCTCTAAGGAAAAACTAGACAGATAAAATGTAAAATACCACTAGAAAATGATGAAGGGGACAGGTAAACTCTTTACTTTTGATGCCTCCAACACCAACAGGAACCATGAAATAATTATTGTAAGCATGAATTTACCCCCACAATTGTTTTCCCTTGTGCATGTGGTGCCCTTTCCACCCAATGACACATACTGACCAATGTTGTCATTTCAAGCAGTAACATTTCCCTCCAGGAAAACACAAGGAATATGAAACAAGATAGTTATATGTAGGCTTGGTTCAAAAAGGAACTAGGGGCACTAGAGCAATGAGAAACCTGCTGCAGCTTTGCTAGTCTATTGAGAACCAGGTGCTCTTCTATCAACCATGAGAACGCTTAAACATCCGATCATGTTGGGTAAAGCAGTTTAACACAACCAAGTCTGCACCCACATGACATACAGCACCCGGGCTTGAATGAAGGGAAAAGACGGTCCACATAAAAAAAAAAATGTCCTTACATGTCTATGGCGACTTTTACTGTTAACTTCACTAACTGACTTATAATAGTTAGCTATACTGTCTAGAAAACCGGAGGACTAATACAAATTCAAGTTCAGTCAAAGAATCCCCTCAGTTACCACACTCCCTTCACCCCAAAGAAGACGTAACCCCAGAATTTGCTGAATCTAGTGGAACATCATCATTTCTTTGTGTGAGCTATTTATTTAATTTCTATCTATTATAGTCGAGAGTATTTGACCATTGAGGATTTCAGTGTTGTGCACAGAGTGTGAAGTTGTAGGAAAACTGGTTCTAGGAGGGGTTTGCTCTTCTCCTATTGGCTTCATTGCAGCTCAAGTTCGGATCATCTGAAATGGATGCCTGAGTTGATAGGAGGGAATGGCAAGTGCTTGATAGTTATTCCCAACCCCGGGTAAATGCTTACCAGGACTTCATGCACTGTGGTCTGTATGATTTTTAAATGCCCCTTGGGACGTGTGGATTCTCACGACCTCTTTCAAGACCATGGGCGGTTTTATCAAATCTGACATCTCTTCTCTTTAGACGTCAGGATTATTGGGCCACTTCTTGGAGCAGAGAATAGTGTACCTTCTTCAAGTTCACGTTTACCCTCCACAGGTTACTTCTAGTATAAGCCAGGCTCAACATGTCTCATGAATGTCTTCTGAGCCTGGTATTCTGTAAAGAATTCTCCATGCCAGTATTCTCCATTGTAGCAGAACAAGTCTCATCAATGTGTTCGCATCTCCCCTCAATCTGTGCAGCCAGCTTCTCTGCAGGCTTCTTTTCGTGTCTCCCATAAAGTCGACTTCTACATTACTGAGCAAGTCTGAAAGATCCTCGGAGCCTCACCAGTATGCTGATGACGGGCAGATCTTCCAATGTCTGACTTTTCATTTCCTAGAAACTGACCCGTGATCTAAGGTCATTGGGCAGCAACAGTTTCTCGTACTTAAAGATCTCCCCATACAATAGACCTAAGCCAAGCTCCACGGAGGGTGTCAGCCCCTACATGACTCTGATCCACCCACAGAACTCTGCTGAGTTACCTTGGATCCAGCAGCCACAACAAGCCTCGTGGAACACATCAACATTCCACCTGGAATCCGACCGGTAACTGCCATCAACAAATGTTACAGCATCTTTTCAGTGCTGGGGGATGGACTGCATCAGACGAGAGTTTCCTAAGTTAAAAGTGATTCTCTCCATTAGCATCCCATGGTCCTCCTTTTCGACCCTCTTTCCTTTAGTTCAGATCTCTATACACAATACAGAGTGAAGTGTGTGCATGTTATGTTTAATTTTCCACACGTCTTTAACCATTCTAACAGTTAACAGTTCACAAAGACCCCACTATAGGAATCTTATGTTTGTGTAATAGCCATTCACCCAGAATACATATCCGTCTGTTGCATTTCTGCTGAAACACCTATACTCCCAAGACATGGATCCCGTTGTTTCATGGGGGATGAAATTCCTAGAAATGAAGCCCCTCCCAAAGTACGCATTACTTTCTGTCTTTTTTGCTCTTAGTACAGTTTTGTAGAACTACTTGAATTTGTGATGGGCGTATGCCGTTTATTCTCCATGTAGGGATGTATATCACATTCAATCTTTCTGTTGGAAGTATACTCAATCTATATAAAGGAATATGAATCGATTTTATACAAAATAGGCATTTGGGTTTGGTCACGATATGCTCTTTTGAATGAACATTTTTCAATCTTTTTGCTCGCATCTGTTTTCTGAATACATGTGTGTTGAGTACATGCAAGGAACAATACTGGGTCGGTGCGTGCTGAATGATACTTGACACCCCTTTGAGTATTTTCTTTTGAATTTTCATGGTTCCTTTGCATATATGTCAGCCAACAGTACTCTTTGGTATTTGATATTTTGATTGTTTGCTTGTTGTTTGTTTTGCAAACACATTAGGCCATGCATCACTCCATTTGCATTAAACAGAGAGTCATATAAGATGATTCAGTTAGTATAGTGCTGAAAATCTCCCATGTTTTCCTGCTTCCCTCTCCCAACTTTAGGGATTTGTTGTCCTCCTTGCCTTCTACTTGTTTACTGCCTACAACTCATGGCTCTTCATGCATTTCCATTGATGTTTTTCTTGTTTCAATTTCATGTTGCTACTTTTCTCTTCAGGGTACAATTCTCAATCTTTGTTTAATGGTAAGTTTGAATTGTTGAATTCTTTTCAGTTATGCCAGTCTGTGAAATTGTCTAGATTGGCCGTTATCAGATATGGCGTACTTGTGGCTTAGGCTTCTCTAGAATGCAGCTGTTTCTTATTCAGCTTTTGGTGTATGTCTTGGCACTCCTTCCTGTCCTGCAATATTTGTGTCGAGTTATCAGCTGAAACTCTTCCGGAGTTTCTGTTGTGACTACTTTTCTATTCAGGGTAGAATTCTCAATCTTTCTTTTAGGATAAGTTTTTAAGTGCTGAATTACTTTACACTTTGCCGATCTGTGAAATTGCCAAGCTCTGTCGTTAATGGTAATGGCTGTCTTGTGGCATAGGCTACCGTATAATGCAGCTTTGTCTCATTCATGATTTGGTCTATGTCTTGACACTCCTTCCTGTACTGCGATATTTCTGTCTAGGTATCAGCTGAAACACATGTGGGGGTTCTGTTGTGACTGAGTTGCTGTACACTACATGCATTGAAAATCACAGAATTGATCATGAACTTTGATGATTTGAATGAAAATATAGCTGCTTGTATGTCTATTGGGATTCCAAATTATTTGGATGCTGTTTGCTCCTGGTTTCGTATAGGAGATTTTTTGGTGGCTTTCAGCAAGTTTCAGTCTGATTTTTCTCCAAATACCTATTCAGAGTTTGATATTTATATCTAGCTTTTCCCTATGGGGCACTTATGAATCCTAGTCTTTCATGCTTTGTCTTACCCCAGGTTTCAACAGCAATATTTGCATTGGTTTACACTTGCTTTTCTATGTCATCTTCTGATACAGGGATTTCATTTCCCCTGTCTTCACGGACATTCACGAGTCCCTCTGTATTATCTAGTCTGCTTAGGACTGAATTTTGCCCTGCTATTATCTCATACATTGAGTATTCTGATTTTATTTGGCTCGTCTCAATGATTCTCTTCCCCAATTCTGGTCTTGTGCCTTTTTTATTCTGAGTCACTATTTTAATTCAGTGTTTCTCTCACCTCGGTTTTCAATACATGCTCTGATAATGTTTCATAATCTAGTTGTTTGAAAGCATTTTTTTGGACCTTCAATCTCTTTGAAAAAGAAAATGGTACTTCCTTTTTCTTGTACTATATGTCTTTATCTCTACTGGTCTAGTATTCTCAGGTATCTAATGTAGAATTGTAGGGCTTGGTAAAGTGAAAATTTTAGTCTCTTAGGTGTAGGCAATTCCATGATATTTCTGTGAGGACAAATTTTCCTGCACATTGATTCCATGTTGTTTTTGGGTGTGTGTTGTTTTGTATATCTCTAACTGCTGGTGTTGCCTTTGATGTGATGAACGGATCTTACTCTCATCGTTTAGAACAATCTCATTGTCATTATGCTTATGTCACATTTCTGAAAGTTCATAGGACCCTTCACTTTGTGGAAACGGAGCATCTATATATTTTCAGCTTTGCAGGATGTTGTATGTCATTTTGAAGTGTTTTCTAAAGAGCACAATGACAGTGCGCTTGTCCTTTCTACTTCTATAAGAATGTTCCAATCTTACCAGTTCTTCCCAGAGCTTCTCTGTCAACAGAAAATCCTGTGGAAACATATCTATGGATGTCATGAATCAGGGCCTGATGCCATTATTGCTCAACCCACATTGTTGTCCTCGGGTCTGTGCAATATCAAGGCCATCAAAAATATAGCATCTGCTTTTGGGAGATAACGGTGAAGGAAATGCTTCATCTTCTCACGCTGCGGATCTAGACAAATGCTCTTTGTTCTCTCATCCTTGTGGCTTGGGACCATGAAAGGAAACCTAGCTGTCCCGCAACCTCTGCCTCATACCAAAATCTAATCCCTGTCCAGGCTATGACTTTAGCTGATCCAAAGGTTTGGAAACTGATTTCAATCCCAAGGCCCCCTGGATTCCTCAGACCAGATGCATGATTTCTCTGATTTAGCCCCCACATGCTCTATTGGCAAAATGACAAATTGGTCCCTGGGCCTGCAGATGCAGTGAATGTGGCCATGGGACATTTCGATAATGTCAACTTTGCACACCGGAGTGGTTGATTTTTCTTTGGGGGTTAAAGGGCAGTTTTCTCTCTTGGTAGGGCCAACTACAATCCACAACACACTCCAGATCACTGAGACAAAGCGTGTGACATCATCCATTGTCCTATACCTGATTTTAAACAGCTAATTCTAGCTCAAATTCCGCTGCTTGATTCTTGGCCTCAGAATCAATTTTGGGGACAATTTTTGCTGATTTATTTCAGTTCTGTCAGATTAGCATCTGCTGTGCACTCTTCTAACACTCAGCACATCGCTTTGAATCCCATGTGTCCGGTCCCCTTAAGAGTGTGCGTCCAATGAAACAGAGTTTCACGTTTGCTGCTCCATTACCAGAGGTCAGGTACTGCAATGATTTCCATTCTCTACATTGCTTCTCCTCGGTCCACGTTCTCTAAGGCATCATACTGTCTTTGGAATTAAGGGACCACTCTTTGGCAAGTCTCCTGAACCAAGGGCTTGGTGAGTGGATTTTCAAAATTCTGTGTAATTGGGAGCGAGTTAGCGAATGATGCACTGGTACACTGCCACCTGGGCCTCAATAAATCAACACTTTCCATATATAACTCGCCGAAATGGGATTCTTGTTTATCTCTTTTTTCTATACAGTCATGATGTTACGTGTTTGTCCGAAGAATACATTTTTGTCATTGAGTTGATACCTCAGTTGCAGCCTTTCAATAGTGTAATACAATTGATTTACATACTTTGGGATTTATATGAAAATGAAGTTAGTTTTTGAAACATACTAAATCTACTTACAATCCACACTTGTCAAATTCAGGTACCATTTTGTAAGCTCTAAGGAAAAACAAGACAGATAAAATGTAAAATACCACTCGAAAATGATGAAGGGGACAGGTAAACTCTTTACTTTTGATGCCTCCAACACCAACAGGAACCATGAAATAATTATTGTAAGCATGAACTTACCCCCACACTTGGTTTCCCTTGTGCATGTGGTGGTCTTTCCACCCAATGACACTTACTGACCAATGTTGTCATTTCAAGCAGTAACATTTCTCTCCAGAAAAACACAAGGAATATGAAACAAGATATTTATATGTAGGCTTGGTTCACAAAGGAACTAGGGGCATTAGAGCAATGAGAAACCTGCTGCAGCTTTGCAAGTCTATTGAGAAACAGGTGCACTTCTATCAACCGTGAGAATGCTTAAATGTCCGATCATGTTGGGTAAATCAGTTTAACACAACCAAGTCTGCACATACATGACATACAGCACACGGGCTGGAATGAAGGGTAAAGACGGTCCACATAAAAAAAAAGTCCTTACATGTCTATGGCGACTTTTAATGTTCACTTCAATAACTGAATTTTAATAGTTACCTATACTGTGTAGAAAACCAGAGGCCTATTACATATTCAAGTTCAGTCAAAGAATCCCCTCACTTACCACACTCCCTTCACCCCAAAGAAGACGTAACCCCAGAATTTGCTGAATCTAGGGGAACGTCATCATTTCTTTGTTTGAGCAATTTACTTAAATTCTATCTATTAAGGTCGAGAGTATTTGACCATTGAGGATTTCAGTGTTGTGCACAGAGTGTGAAGTTGTAGGAAAACTGGTTCTAGGAGGGGCTTGCTCTTCTCCTATTGGCTTCATTGCAGCTCAAATTCTGATCCTCTGAAATGGATGCCTGACTGGATGGGAGGGAAGGGCAAGTGCTTGATAGGTATTCCCAACCCTTGGTAAATGCTTACAAGGACTTCATGCCCTGTGGTCTGTGTGATTTTTAAATCCCCCTTGGGATGTGTGGATTCTCATGACCTCTTTCAAGACCATGGGTGGTTTTTATCAAATCTGACATCTCTTCTCTTTTAGACTTCAGGAATATTGGGCCACTTCTTGTAGCAGAAAATTGAGTACCTTCTTCAAGTTCACGTTGACCATCCACAGGTTACTTCTAGTATAAGCCAGGCTCAACATGTCTCATGAATGTCTTCTGAGCCTAGAATTCTCTAAAGAAGTCTCCATGCCAGTATTCTCCACTGTAGCAGAACAAGTCTCATCAATGTGTTCGCATCTCCCCTCAATCTGTGCAGCCAGCTTTTCTGCAGGCTTCTTTTCGTGTCTCCCATAAAGTCGACTTCTACATTACTGAGCAAGTCTGAAAGTTTCTCGGAGCCTCACCAGTATGCTGATGACGGGCAGATCTTCCAATGTCTGACTTTTCATTTCCTAGAAACTGACCCGTGATCTAAGGTCATTGGGCAGCAACAGTATCTCGTACTTAAAGATCTCCCCATAAAATAGACCTAAGCCAAGCTCCACGGAGGGTGTCAGCCACTACATGTCTCTGATCCACCCACAGAGCTCTGCCGAGTTACCTTGGATCCAGCAGCCACAACCAGCCTCTTGGTACACACCAGCATTCCACCTGGAATCAAACCGGTATCTGCCATCCACAAATGTTGCAGCATCTTTTCAGTGCTGGGGGAGGGACTGCATCAGACGAGAGATTCCTAATTTAAAAGTAATTCTCTCCATTAGCATCCCATGGTCTTTTTTTTCGACCCTGTTTCCTTTAGTTCAGATGTCTATACAAAATACAGATGGAAGTGTGTGCATATTATGTTTATATTTCCACACGTCTTTAAGCTTTGTAACAGTTAACAGTTCACAAAGACCCCACTATAGGAATCTTATGTTTGTGTAATTGCCATTCACCCAGAATACATATCTGTCTGTTGCTTTTCTTCTGAAATTCCCACACTCTCAAGACATGTATCCATTTGTTTCATGGGGTCTGAAATTTCTAGAAATGAAGCGCATCACAATGTACGTATTACTGTCTGTCTTTTTTGCTCATAGTAAAATTTTGTAGAACTAATTGTCTTTGTAATGGGAGTATGAAATTTATTCTCCATTTAGGGATTGATATCACATTCATTCTTTCTGTTGGAAATAGACTCAATCTATATAAAGGAATATGATTCTATTTTATACAAAATAGGGATTTGGGTTTGGTCACGATATGCTCTTATGAACGAAAATTTTTCAATCTTTTTGCTCGCATCTGTTTTCTGAATACATGTGTGTTGATTACATGCAAGGAGCTATACTGGGTCGGTGCGTGCTGAATGATACTTGACACCCCTTTGAGTATTTTCTTTTGAATTATCATGGTTCCTTTGCATATATGTCAGACAAAAGTACTCTTTGGTTTTTGTTTGATATTTTGATTGTTTGTTTGTTGTTTGTTTACAAACACATTAGGTCAGGCATCAAACCATTTGCATTAAACAGAGAGTCATATAAGATCATTCTGTTAGTATAGTGCTGAAAATCTCCTAAATTTTCCTGCTTTCCACTCCCAAATTTATGGATTTGTTGTCCTCCTTGCCTTCTACATGTTTACTCTCTACAACTCATTGCTCTTCATGCATTTCCATTGATGATTTTCTTATTTCAATTTCATGTTGCTACTTTTCTCTTCAGGGTACAATTCTCTTTGTTTAAAGATAAGTTTTGAACTGTTGAATTTTATTAAGTTTTGCCAGTCTGTGAAATTGTCTAGATGTGCCTTTATCAGATATGGCGTTCTTGTGGCATAGGCTACTCAAGAATGAATCTTTTTCTCATTCAGGTTTCAATGTATCTCCTGGAACTCCTTCCTGTCCTGAAATATTTATATCAAGTTATCAGCTGAAACACTTCCGGAGTTTCTGTTGTGACTACTTTTCTATTCAGGGTAGAATTCACAGTCTTTCTTTTAGGATAAGTTTTTAAATGCTGAATTATTTTACACTTTGCCGATCTGTGAAATTTCCAAGCTCTGTTGTTAATGGTAATGGCTGTCTTGAGGCATAGGCTACCGTATAATGCAGCTTTGTCTCATTCATGATTTGGTCTTTTTTTTGGAAATGCTTCCTGTACTGCGATATTTCTGTCTAGGTATCAGCTGCAACACCTGTGGGGGTTCTGTTGTCACTGAGTGGCTGTACTCTTTGTGCATCGAAAATTACAGAGTTGATCATGGACTTTGATGATTTGAATGAAAAGAAAGCTGCTTGTAAGCCTATTGGGATTACAAATTATTTGGATGCTGATTGCTCCTGGTTTCGTATAGGAGATTGTTTGTTGGCTTTCAGCAAATTTCAGTCTGATTTTTCTCCAAATACCTATACAGTTTTTCATTTTTATATCGAGATTTTCACAATGGGGCTCTTATGATTTCTAGTCTTTCATGCTTTGTCTTACCCCAGGTTTCAACACAAATATTGCATTGGTTTACACTTGTTTTTCTATGTCATCTTCTGATACAGGGATTTCTTTTCCCTTGTGTTCACGGAAATTCACGAGTTCCTCTGCATTATGTAGTCTGCTTAGGACTGAATTTTGCCCTGCTATTATTTCATACATTGAGTATTCTGATTTTATTTGGCTCGTCTCAATGATTCTCTTCCCCATTTCTGGTATTGTGCCTTTTGTGGTTCTGAGACACTGGTTTATTTCAGTGTTTCTCTCACCTCGGTTTTCAATACATGCTCTGATAATGTTTCATAATCTAGTTGTTTGAAAGCTTTTTCTTGGACCTTCAATCTCTTTGAAACAGAAAATTGTACTTCCTGTTTCTTATACTATACTTCTTTATCTCTACTGGTCTAGTACTATCAGGTATCTAATGTAGAATTGTAGGGCTTGATAAAGTGAAAATTTTAGTCTCTTTGGTGTAGGCAATTCCATGATATTTTTGTGAGGACAAATTTTCCTGCACTTTGATTCCATGTCATTTTCCTGTGTGTGTTGTCCTGTATATCTCTAACTGCTGGTGTTGCATTTGATGTGATTAACGCAACATATTCTCATCGTTTATAACACACTCATTGTTATTACACTTATGTCACATTTCTGAAAGTTCAGAGGACCCTTCCCCTTGTGGAAACGGAGCATCTAAATATATTCAGCTTTGCAGGCTGTTGTATGTCATTTTGAAGTGTATTCAAAAGAGCACATTGACAGTGCCCTTGTCCTTTCTACTTCCATAAGAAAGTTCCAATCTTACCAGTTCTTCCCAGAGCTTCTCTGTCCACAGAAAATCCTGTGGAAACATATCTTTGGATGCCATGCATCAGGGCCTGCTGCCATTATTGCTCAGACTGCCTAGGTGTCCGCAGGGCTCTGCAATATCAAGGCCATCCAAAATTTAGCATCTGCTTTTGGGAGATAACGCTGAAGGAAATGCTTCATCTTCTCAAGCTGCGGACCTAGACAAATGCTCTTTGTTCTCTCATCCTTGTGGCTTGGGACCACGAAAGGAAACCAGCTGTCCCGCATCCTCTGCCTCATAGCAAACCCAAATTCCAGTCCAGGCTATGTCTTTAGCTGATCCAAATATTTCAAAACTGATATCAATCAAAAGGCCCCCTGGATTCTCAGACCAGATGCATGATTTCTCTGATTGAGCCCCCACGTGCTCTTTTGGAAAATTGCCAAATTGTTCCCTGGTCCTGCAGATGCAGTGCATGTGGACATGGGACATTTCGACAAAGTCAACTTTGTACACTGGGGTTGTAGCTTTCCCTTTGGGTTTCAAGTTCATTTTTCTCTCTTTTTAGGGCCAAACTCAATGCACATCACACTCCAGATCGCTGAGACAAAGCATGTGTCATAATTCATAGTCCTATACCTCATTTTACGCAGCCACTGCTAGCTAAAATTAGGCTGCTCATTTCTTGGCCTCAGAAACAGTTTTGGGGACAATTTGTGCTGATTTACTTCAGTTCTGTCAACTTAGCATCTGCTGTGCACTCTTCTAACACTCAGCACATCGCTATGAATCCCATGTGTCCGGTCCACTTAAGATTGTGTGTTCAATTGAAACAGAATTTCACCTTTGCTGCTCCATTACCAGAGGTCAGGTACTGCACTGATTTCCATTCTCTACTTTGCTTCTCCTCCATCCACGTATTCTAAGGCATCATACTGTCTTTGGAATTAAGGAAACACTCTTTGGCAAGTCTCCTGAACCAAGGGATTGGTGAGTGGATATTTAAAATTCTGTGTAATTGTGAGCGAGTTAGCGTACGATGCAATGGTTCACTGCCACCTGGGCATCAATAATTCAATATTTTCCATATATATCTCGCCGAAATGGTATTTTTGTTTATCCCTGTTTTCTATACACCCATGATGTTATGTGTTTCTCCAAAGACTACATATTTGTCATTGTGTTAATACCTCATTTGCAGCCTTTCAATAGTGTAATAAAATTGATTTATATATTTTGGGATTTATATGAAAATGAAGTTAGTTTTTGAAACATACTAAATCTACTTACAATCCACATTTTTCAAATTAAGGTACCATTTTGTCAGCTCAAAGGAAAATCTAGACAGATATAATGTAAAATAACACTCGAAAATGATGAAGGGGACATGTAACCTATTTAATTTTGATGCCTCCAACACCAACAGGAACCATGAAATAATTATTGTAAGCATGAAATTACCCCCACACTTGGTTTCCCTTATGCATGTGGTGCCCTTTCCACCCAAAGACACATACTGACCTATGTTGTCATTTCAAGCAGTAACATTTCTCTCCAGGAAAACACAAGGAATATGAAACAAGATATTTATATGTAGGCTTGATTCATAAAGGAACTAGTGGCACTAGAGCAATGAGGAACCTGCTGCAGCTTTGCTAGTCTATTGAGAATCAGGTGCTCTTCTATCAATCATGAGAACTCTTTAACGTCCGATCATTTTGCGTAAAGCAGTTTAACACAACCAAGTCTGCACCCACATGACATACAGCACCCGGGCATGAATGAAGGGAAAAGACGTTCCACATAAAAAAAAAAGTCCTTACATGTCTATGGCGACTTTTACTGTTCACTTCACTAACTGACATTTAAAAGTTACCTATACTGTCTAGAAAACCAGAGGCCTAATACATATTCAAGTTCAGTCAAAGAATCCCCTCACTTACCACACTCCCTTCACCCCAAAGAAGACGTAACCCCAGAATTTGCTGAATCTAGGGGAACGTCATCATTTCTTTCTGTGAGCTAATTATTCAATTTCTATCTATTATAGTCGAGAGTATTTGACCATTGAGGATTTCAGTGTCGTGCACAGATTGTGAAGTTGTAGGAAAACTGGTTCTAGGAGGGGCTTGCTCTTCTCCTATTGGCTTCATTGCAGCTCAATTTCTGATCCTCTGAAATGGATGCCTGAGTGGATAGGAGGGAAGGGCAAGTGCTTGATAGGTATTCCCAACCCCGGGTAAATGCTTACCAGGACTTCATGCCCTTTGGTCTGTGTGATTTTTAAATGCCCCTTGGGACGTGTGGATTCTCACGACCTCTTCCAAGACCATGGGCGGTTTTATCAACTCTGACATCTCTTCTCTTTTAGACGTCAGTAATATTGGGCCACTTCTTGGATTAGAGGATAGAGTACCTTCTTCAAATTCACGTTGACCCTCCACAGTTTTCTGCTAGTATCAGCCAGGCTCAATATTTCTCATGAACGTCTTCTGAGCCTGGTATTCTGTAAAGAAGTTTCCATGCCAGTATTCTCCATTGTAGCAGAACAAGTCTCATCAATGTGTTCGCATCTCCCCTCAATCTCTGCAGCCAACTTTTCTGCAGGCTTCACTTCGTGTCTCCCATAATGTCGACTTCTACATTACTGAGCAAGTCTGAAAGTTCCTCGGAGACTCACCAATATGCTCATGACGGGCAGATCTTCCACTTTCTTACTTTTCAGTTCCTAGAAACTGACCCGTGATTTAAGGTCATTGGGCAGAAACAGTATCTCGAACTTAAAGAGCTCCCCATCCAATAGACATAAGCCAAGCTCCACGGAATGTTTCAGCCCCTACATGACTCTGATCCACCCACAGATCTCTGCCGAGTTACCTTGGATCCAGCAGCCACAACAAGCCTCGTGGAACACACCACCATTCCACCTGGAATCCAAGCGGTAACTGCCATCCACAAAGGTTGCTGCATCTTTTCAGTGTTGGGGGAGGGACTTCATCAGAGGAGAGTTTCCTAAGTTAAAAGTGATTCTCTCCATTAACATCCCATGGTCCTTTTTTTGTCCCTCTTTCCTTTAGTTCAAATGTCTGTACAATATACCGAGGGAAGTGTGTGCATTTTATGTTTACTTTTCCACACGTCTTTAAACTTTCTAACAGTTAACATTTCACAAATACCCCACTATAGGAATCTTATGTTTGTGTAATAAACATTGACCCAGAATACATATCCGTCTGTTGCTTTTCTCCCGAAACACCCACACTCTCAGTACATGGATCCAGTTGTTTCATGGGGGCTGAAATTCCTAAAAATGAAGCCCCTCCCAATGTACGCATTACTGTCTGTCTTTTTTGCTCTTAGTACAGTTTTGTAGAACTACTTGTATTTGTTATGGGCGTATGCCATTTATTCTCCATGTAGGGATTGATATCACATTCATTCTTTCTTTTGGAAGTAGACTCAATCTATATAAAGGAATATGAATCGATTTTATACAAAATAAGGATTTGGGTTTGGTCACGATATGCTCTTATAAATGAACATTTTTCAATCTTTTTGCTCGCATCTGTTTTCTGAATACATGTGTGTTGAGTACATGCAAGGAGCAATTCTGGGTCGGTGCGTGCTGAATGATACTTGACACCCCTTTGAGTATTTTCTTTTGAATTATCATGGTTCCTTTGCATATATGTCAGCCAAATGTACTCTTTGGTTTTTGTTTGATATTTTGATTGTTTGCTTGTTGTTTGCTTTGCAAACACATTAGGCCATGCATCTCTCCATTTGCATTAAACAGAGAGTCACATAAGATGATTCTGTTAGTATAGTGCTGAAATTCACCTATGTTTTCCTGCTTCCCTCTCCCAACTTTAGGGATTTGTTGTCCTCCTTGCCTTCTACTTGTTTACTCTCTACAACTCAAGGCTCTTCATGCATTTCCATTGATGTATTTTTATTTCCATTTCATATTGCTACTTTTCTCTTCAGGGTAGAATTCTCAATCTTTGTTTAAAGATAAGTTTTGAACTGTTGAATTCTATTAAGTTTTGCCAGTCTGTGAAATTGTCTAGATGTGCCGTTATCAGATATGGCATTCTTGTGGCATAGGCTTCTCTAGAATGAAACTTTTTCTCATTCAGGTTTCGATGTATGTCCTGGAACTCCTTCCAGTCCTGAAATATTTATATCAAGTTATCAGCTGAAACACTTCCGGAGTTTCTTTTGTGACTACTTTTCTATTCAGGGTAGAATTCTCAGTCTTTCTTTTAGGATAAGATTTTAAATGCTGAATTATTTTATACTTTGCCGATCTGTGAAATTTCCAAGCTCTGTTGTTAATGGTAATGTCTGTCTTGAGGCATAGGCTACCGTATAATGCAGCTTTGTCTCATTCATGATTTGGTCTTTGTCTTGGAAATGCTTCCTGTACTGTGATATTTCTGTCTAGGTATCAGCTGCAACACCTGTGGGGGTTCTGTTGTCACTGAGTGGCTGTACTCTTTGTGCATCGAAAATTACAGAGTTGATCATGGACTTTGATGACTTGAATGAAAGGAAAGCTGCTTGTAAGCCTATTGGGATTCCACATTATTTGGATGCTGTTTGCTCCTGGTTTTGTATAGGAGATTGTTTGTTGGCTTTCAGCAAATTTCAGTCTGATTTTTCTCCAAATACCTATACAGGGTTTCATTTTTATATCGAGGTTTTCCCAAAGGGTTTCTTATGATTTCTAGTCTTTCATGCTTTGTCTTACACCATGTTTCAACAGCAATATTGCATTGGTTAACACTTGTTTTTCTATGTCATCTTCTGATACAGGGATTTCTTTTCCCTTGTGTTCATGGATATTCACGAGTCACTCTGCATTAAGTAGTCTGCTTAGGACTGAATTTTGCAGTGCTATTATCTCATACATTGAGTATTTTGATTTTATTTGGTTCGTCTCATTGATTCTCTTCCCCATTTCTGGTATTGTGCCTTTTGTGGTTCTGAGACACTGGTTTATTTCAGTGTTTCTCTCACCTCGGTTTTCAATAAATGCTCTGATAATGTTTCATAATCTAGTTGTTTGAAAGCTTTTTCTTGGACCTTCAATCTCTTTGAAACAGAAAATGGTACTTCCTGTTTCTTATACTATACTTCTTTATCTCTACTGGTCTAGTACTATCAGGTATCCAATGTAGAATTATAGGGCTTGATAAAGTGAAAATTTTAGTCTCTTTGGTGTAGGCAATTCCATGATATTTCTGTGAGGACAAATTTTCCTGCACATTGATTCCATGTCGTTTTCCTGTGTGTGTTGTCCTGTATATCTCTAACTGCTGGTGTTGCCTTTGATGTGATTAACGCACCATACTCTCTTCGTTTAGAACAATCTCTTTTTTATTACGCTTATGTCACATTTCTGAAAGTTCAGAGGACCCTTCCCCTTGTGGAAACGGAGCATCTAAATATATTCAGCTTTGCAGGCTGTTGTATGTCATTTTGAAGTGTATTCAAAAGAGCACATTGACAGTGCCCTTGTCCTTTCTACTTCCATAAGAAATTTCCAATCTTACCAGTTCTTCCCAGAGCTTCTCTATCCACAGAAAAACCTGTGGAAACATATCTTTGGATGCCATGCATCAGGGCCTGCTGCCATTATTGCTCACACTGCCTAGGTGTCCGCAGTGCTCTGCAATATCAAGGTCATCCAAAATTTAGCATCTGCTATTGGGAGATATCGCTGAAGGATATGCTTCATCTTCTCAAGCTGCGGACCTAGACAAATGCTCTTTGTTCTCTCATCCTTGAGGCTTGGGACCACGAAAAGAAACCCAGGTGTCCCGCATCCTCTGCCTCATACCAAACCCTAATCCAAGTCCAGGCTATGACTTTAACTGATCCAAAAAATTTGGAAAGTGATATCAATCCCAAGGCCCCCTGGATTCTCAGACCAGATGCATGATTTCTCTGATTTAGCCCCCATGTTCTCTATTGGCATAATGCCAAATTGGTCCCTGGTCCTGCAGATGCAGTGCATGTGGCCATGGTACATTTCGATAAATCAACTTTGCACACTTGAGTGGTTGCTTTTCTATGGGGTTCAAGTTCATTTTTCTCTCGTTTTAGGACCAAACTCAATGCACATCACACTCCAGATCGCTGAGACAAAGCATGTGTCATAATCCATAATCCTATACCTCATTTTACGCAGCCACTGCTAGCTCAAATTAGGCTGCTCGTTTCTTGACCTCAGAATAAATTTTCGGAAAAATTTGTGCTGATTTATTTCAGTTCTGTCAAATTAGCATCTGCTGTGCACTCTTCTAACACTCAGCACATCGCTATGAATCCCATGTGTCCGGTCCACTTAAGATTGTGTGTTCAATTGAAACAGAATTTCACCTTTGCTGCTCCATTACCAGAGGTCAGGTACTGCACTGATTTCCATTCTCTACTTTGCTTCTCCTCCATCCACGTATTCTAAGGCATCATACTGTCTTTGGAATTAAGGAAACACTCTTTGGCAAGTCTCCTGAACCAAGGGATTGGTGAGTGGATATTTAAAATTCTGTGTAATTGTGAGCGAGTTAGCGTACGATGCAATGGTTCACTGCCACCTGGGCATCAATAATTCAATATTTTCCATATATATCTCGCCGAAATGGTATTTTTGTTTATCCCTGTTTTCTATACACCCATGATGTTATGTGTTTCTCCAAAGACTACATATTTGTCATTGTGTTAATACCTCATTTGCAGCCTTTCAATAGTGTAATAAAATTGATTTATATATTTTGGGATTTATATGAAAATGAAGTTAGTTTTTGAAACATACTAAATCTACTTACAATCCACAATTGTCAAATTAAGGTACCATTTTGTCAGCTCAAAGGAAAATCTAGACAGATATAATGTAAAATAACACTCGAAAATGATGAAGGGGACATGTAACCTATTTAATTTTGATGCCTCCAACACCAACAGGAACCATGAAATAATTATTGTAAGCATGAAATTACCCCCACACTTGGTTTCCCTTATGCATGTGGTGCCCTTTCCACCCAAAGACACATACTGACCTATGTTGTCATTTCAAGCAGTAACATTTCTCTCCAGGAAAACACAAGGAATATGAAACAAGATATTTATATGTAGGCTTGATTCATAAAGGAACTAGTGGCACTAGAGCAATGAGGAACCTGCTGCAGCTTTGCTAGTCTATTGAGAATCAGGTGCTCTTCTATCAATCATGAGAACTCTTTAACGTCCGATCATTTTGCGTAAAGCAGTTTAACACAACCAAGTCTGCACCCACATGACATACAGCACCCGGGCATGAATGAAGGGAAAAGACGTTCCACATAAAAAAAAAAGTCCTTACATGTCTATGGCGACTTTTACTGTTCACTTCACTAACTGACATTTAAAAGTTACCTATACTGTCTAGAAAACCAGAGGCCTAATACATATTCAAGTTCAGTCAAAGAATCCCCTCACTTACCACACTCCCTTCACCCCAAAGAAGACGTAACCCCAGAATTTGCTGAATCTAGGGGAACGTCATCATTTCTTTCTGTGAGCTAATTATTCAATTTCTATCTATTATAGTCGAGAGTATTTGACCATTGAGGATTTCAGTGTCGTGCACAGATTGTGAAGTTGTAGGAAAACTGGTTCTAGGAGGGGCTTGCTCTTCTCCTATTGGCTTCATTGCAGCTCAATTTCTGATCCTCTGAAATGGATGCCTGAGTGGATAGGAGGGAAGGGCAAGTGCTTGATAGGTATTCCCAACCCCGGGTAAATGCTTACCAGGACTTCATGCCCTTTGGTCTGTGTGATTTTTAAATGCCCCTTGGGACGTGTGGATTCTCACGACCTCTTCCAAGACCATGGGCGGTTTTATCAACTCTGACATCTCTTCTCTTTTAGACGTCAGTAATATTGGGCCACTTCTTGGATTAGAGGATAGAGTACCTTCTTCAAATTCACGTTGACCCTCCACAGTTTTCTGCTAGTATCAGCCAGGCTCAATATTTCTCATGAACGTCTTCTGAGCCTGGTATTCTGTAAAGAAGTTTCCATGCCAGTATTCTCCATTGTAGCAGAACAAGTCTCATCAATGTGTTCGCATCTCCCCTCAATCTCTGCAGCCAACTTTTCTGCAGGCTTCACTTCGTGTCTCCCATAATGTCGACTTCTACATTACTGAGCAAGTCTGAAAGTTCCTCGGAGACTCACCAATATGCTCATGACGGGCAGATCTTCCACTTTCTTACTTTTCAGTTCCTAGAAACTGACCCGTGATTTAAGGTCATTGGGCAGAAACAGTATCTCGAACTTAAAGAGCTCCCCATCCAATAGACATAAGCCAAGCTCCACGGAATGTTTCAGCCCCTACATGACTCTGATCCACCCACAGATCTCTGCCGAGTTACCTTGGATCCAGCAGCCACAACAAGCCTCGTGGAACACACCACCATTCCACCTGGAATCCAAGCGGTAACTGCCATCCACAAAGGTTGCTGCATCTTTTCAGTGTTGGGGGAGGGACTTCATCAGAGGAGAGTTTCCTAAGTTAAAAGTGATTCTCTCCATTAACATCCCATGGTCCTTTTTTTGTCCCTCTTTCCTTTAGTTCAAATGTCTGTACAATATACCGAGGGAAGTGTGTGCATTTTATGTTTACTTTTCCACACGTCTTTAAACTTTCTAACAGTTAACATTTCACAAATACCCCACTATAGGAATCTTATGTTTGTGTAATAAACATTGACCCAGAATACATATCCGTCTGTTGCTTTTCTCCCGAAACACCCACACTCTCAGTACATGGATCCAGTTGTTTCATGGGGGCTGAAATTCCTAAAAATGAAGCCCCTCCCAATGTACGCATTACTGTCTGTCTTTTTTGCTCTTAGTACAGTTTTGTAGAACTACTTGTATTTGTTATGGGCGTATGCCATTTATTCTCCATGTAGGGATTGATATCACATTCATTCTTTCTTTTGGAAGTAGACTCAATCTATATAAAGGAATATGAATCGATTTTATACAAAATAAGGATTTGGGTTTGGTCACGATATGCTCTTATAAATGAACATTTTTCAATCTTTTTGCTCGCATCTGTTTTCTGAATACATGTGTGTTGAGTACATGCAAGGAGCAATTCTGGGTCGGTGCGTGCTGAATGATACTTGACACCCCTTTGAGTATTTTCTTTTGAATTATCATGGTTCCTTTGCATATATGTCAGCCAAATGTACTCTTTGGTTTTTGTTTGATATTTTGATTGTTTGCTTGTTGTTTGCTTTGCAAACACATTAGGCCATGCATCTCTCCATTTGCATTAAACAGAGAGTCACATAAGATGATTCTGTTAGTATAGTGCTGAAATTCACCTATGTTTTCCTGCTTCCCTCTCCCAACTTTAGGGATTTGTTGTCCTCCTTGCCTTCTACTTGTTTACTCTCTACAACTCAAGGCTCTTCATGCATTTCCATTGATGTATTTTTATTTCCATTTCATATTGCTACTTTTCTCTTCAGGGTAGAATTCTCAATCTTTGTTTAAAGATAAGTTTTGAACTGTTGAATTCTATTAAGTTTTGCCAGTCTGTGAAATTGTCTAGATGTGCCGTTATCAGATATGGCATTCTTGTGGCATAGGCTTCTCTAGAATGAAACTTTTTCTCATTCAGGTTTCGATGTATGTCCTGGAACTCCTTCCAGTCCTGAAATATTTATATCAAGTTATCAGCTGAAACACTTCCGGAGTTTCTTTTGTGACTACTTTTCTATTCAGGGTAGAATTCTCAGTCTTTCTTTTAGGATAAGATTTTAAATGCTGAATTATTTTATACTTTGCCGATCTGTGAAATTTCCAAGCTCTGTTGTTAATGGTAATGTCTGTCTTGAGGCATAGGCTACCGTATAATGCAGCTTTGTCTCATTCATGATTTGGTCTTTGTCTTGGAAATGCTTCCTGTACTGTGATATTTCTGTCTAGGTATCAGCTGCAACACCTGTGGGGGTTCTGTTGTCACTGAGTGGCTGTACTCTTTGTGCATCGAAAATTACAGAGTTGATCATGGACTTTGATGACTTGAATGAAAGGAAAGCTGCTTGTAAGCCTATTGGGATTCCACATTATTTGGATGCTGTTTGCTCCTGGTTTTGTATAGGAGATTGTTTGTTGGCTTTCAGCAAATTTCAGTCTGATTTTTCTCCAAATACCTATACAGGGTTTCATTTTTATATCGAGGTTTTCCCAAAGGGTTTCTTATGATTTCTAGTCTTTCATGCTTTGTCTTACACCATGTTTCAACAGCAATATTGCATTGGTTAACACTTGTTTTTCTATGTCATCTTCTGATACAGGGATTTCTTTTCCCTTGTGTTCATGGATATTCACGAGTCACTCTGCATTAAGTAGTCTGCTTAGGACTGAATTTTGCAGTGCTATTATCTCATACATTGAGTATTTTGATTTTATTTGGTTCGTCTCATTGATTCTCTTCCCCATTTCTGGTATTGTGCCTTTTGTGGTTCTGAGACACTGGTTTATTTCAGTGTTTCTCTCACCTCGGTTTTCAATAAATGCTCTGATAATGTTTCATAATCTAGTT
Source organism: Camelus dromedarius (assembly GCF_036321535.1). Taxonomy (NCBI): domain Eukaryota; kingdom Metazoa; phylum Chordata; class Mammalia; order Artiodactyla; family Camelidae; genus Camelus; species Camelus dromedarius. The sequence goes on from NW_026989801.1 coordinate 1,078,988, forward strand.
GTTTGAAAGCTTTTTCTTGGACCTTCAATCTCTTTGAAACAGAAAATGGTACTTCCTGTTTCTTATACTATACTTCTTTATCTCTACTGGTCTAGTACTATCAGGTATCCAATGTAGAATTATAGGGCTTGATAAAGTGAAAATTTTAGTCTCTTTGGTGTAGGCAATTCCATGATATTTCTGTGAGGACAAATTTTCCTGCACATTGATTCCATGTCGTTTTCCTGTGTGTGTTGTCCTGTATATCTCTAACTGCTGGTGTTGCCTTTGATGTGATTAACGCACCATACTCTCTTCGTTTAGAACAATCTCTTTTTTATTACGCTTATGTCACATTTCTGAAAGTTCAGAGGACCCTTCCCCTTGTGGAAACGGAGCATCTAAATATATTCAGCTTTGCAGGCTGTTGTATGTCATTTTGAAGTGTATTCAAAAGAGCACATTGACAGTGCCCTTGTCCTTTCTACTTCCATAAGAAATTTCCAATCTTACCAGTTCTTCCCAGAGCTTCTCTATCCACAGAAAAACCTGTGGAAACATATCTTTGGATGCCATGCATCAGGGCCTGCTGCCATTATTGCTCACACTGCCTAGGTGTCCGCAGTGCTCTGCAATATCAAGGTCATCCAAAATTTAGCATCTGCTATTGGGAGATATCGCTGAAGGATATGCTTCATCTTCTCAAGCTGCGGACCTAGACAAATGCTCTTTGTTCTCTCATCCTTGAGGCTTGGGACCACGAAAAGAAACCCAGGTGTCCCGCATCCTCTGCCTCATACCAAACCCTAATCCAAGTCCAGGCTATGACTTTAACTGATCCAAAAAATTTGGAAAGTGATATCAATCCCAAGGCCCCCTGGATTCTCAGACCAGATGCATGATTTCTCTGATTTAGCCCCCATGTTCTCTATTGGCATAATGCCAAATTGGTCCCTGGTCCTGCAGATGCAGTGCATGTGGCCATGGTACATTTCGATAAATCAACTTTGCACACTTGAGTGGTTGCTTTTCTATGGGGTTCAAGTTCATTTTTCTCTCGTTTTAGGACCAAACTCAATGCACATCACACTCCAGATCGCTGAGACAAAGCATGTGTCATAATCCATAATCCTATACCTCATTTTACGCAGCCACTGCTAGCTCAAATTAGGCTGCTCGTTTCTTGACCTCAGAATAAATTTTCGGAAAAATTTGTGCTGATTTATTTCAGTTCTGTCAAATTAGCATCTGCTGTGCACTCTTCTAACACTCAGCACATCGCTATGAATCCCATGTGTCCGGTCCACTTAAGATTGTGTGTTCAATTGAAACAGAATTTCACCTTTGCTGCTCCATTACCAGAGGTCAGGTACTGCACTGATTTCCATTCTCTACTTTGCTTCTCCTCCATCCACGTATTCTAAGGCATCATACTGTCTTTGGAATTAAGGAAACACTCTTTGGCAAGTCTCCTGAACCAAGGGATTGGTGAGTGGATATTTAAAATTCTGTGTAATTGTGAGCGAGTTAGCGTACGATGCAATGGTTCACTGCCACCTGGGCATCAATAATTCAATATTTTCCATATATATCTCGCCGAAATGGTATTTTTGTTTATCCCTGTTTTCTATACACCCATGATGTTATGTGTTTCTCCAAAGACTACATATTTGTCATTGTGTTAATACCTCATTTGCAGCCTTTCAATAGTGTAATAAAATTGATTTATATATTTTGGGATTTATATGAAAATGAAGTTAGTTTTTGAAACATACTAAATCTACTTACAATCCACAATTGTCAAATTAAGGTACCATTTTGTCAGCTCAAAGGAAAATCTAGACAGATATAATGTAAAATAACACTCGAAAATGATGAAGGGGACATGTAACCTATTTAATTTTGATGCCTCCAACACCAACAGGAACCATGAAATAATTATTGTAAGCATGAAATTACCCCCACACTTGGTTTCCCTTATGCATGTGGTGCCCTTTCCACCCAAAGACACATACTGACCTATGTTGTCATTTCAAGCAGTAACATTTCTCTCCAGGAAAACACAAGGAATATGAAACAAGATATTTATATGTAGGCTTGATTCATAAAGGAACTAGTGGCACTAGAGCAATGAGGAACCTGCTGCAGCTTTGCTAGTCTATTGAGAATCAGGTGCTCTTCTATCAATCATGAGAACTCTTTAACGTCCGATCATTTTGCGTAAAGCAGTTTAACACAACCAAGTCTGCACCCACATGACATACAGCACCCGGGCATGAATGAAGGGAAAAGACGTTCCACATAAAAAAAAAAGTCCTTACATGTCTATGGCGACTTTTACTGTTCACTTCACTAACTGACATTTAAAAGTTACCTATACTGTCTAGAAAACCAGAGGCCTAATACATATTCAAGTTCAGTCAAAGAATCCCCTCACTTACCACACTCCCTTCACCCCAAAGAAGACGTAACCCCAGAATTTGCTGAATCTAGGGGAACGTCATCATTTCTTTCTGTGAGCTAATTATTCAATTTCTATCTATTATAGTCGAGAGTATTTGACCATTGAGGATTTCAGTGTCGTGCACAGATTGTGAAGTTGTAGGAAAACTGGTTCTAGGAGGGGCTTGCTCTTCTCCTATTGGCTTCATTGCAGCTCAATTTCTGATCCTCTGAAATGGATGCCTGAGTGGATAGGAGGGAAGGGCAAGTGCTTGATAGGTATTCCCAACCCCGGGTAAATGCTTACCAGGACTTCATGCCCTTTGGTCTGTGTGATTTTTAAATGCCCCTTGGGACGTGTGGATTCTCACGACCTCTTCCAAGACCATGGGCGGTTTTATCAACTCTGACATCTCTTCTCTTTTAGACGTCAGTAATATTGGGCCACTTCTTGGATTAGAGGATAGAGTACCTTCTTCAAATTCACGTTGACCCTCCACAGTTTTCTGCTAGTATCAGCCAGGCTCAATATTTCTCATGAACGTCTTCTGAGCCTGGTATTCTGTAAAGAAGTTTCCATGCCAGTATTCTCCATTGTAGCAGAACAAGTCTCATCAATGTGTTCGCATCTCCCCTCAATCTCTGCAGCCAACTTTTCTGCAGGCTTCACTTCGTGTCTCCCATAATGTCGACTTCTACATTACTGAGCAAGTCTGAAAGTTCCTCGGAGACTCACCAATATGCTCATGACGGGCAGATCTTCCACTTTCTTACTTTTCAGTTCCTAGAAACTGACCCGTGATTTAAGGTCATTGGGCAGAAACAGTATCTCGAACTTAAAGAGCTCCCCATCCAATAGACATAAGCCAAGCTCCACGGAATGTTTCAGCCCCTACATGACTCTGATCCACCCACAGATCTCTGCCGAGTTACCTTGGATCCAGCAGCCACAACAAGCCTCGTGGAACACACCACCATTCCACCTGGAATCCAAGCGGTAACTGCCATCCACAAAGGTTGCTGCATCTTTTCAGTGTTGGGGGAGGGACTTCATCAGAGGAGAGTTTCCTAAGTTAAAAGTGATTCTCTCCATTAACATCCCATGGTCCTTTTTTTGTCCCTCTTTCCTTTAGTTCAAATGTCTGTACAATATACCGAGGGAAGTGTGTGCATTTTATGTTTACTTTTCCACACGTCTTTAAACTTTCTAACAGTTAACATTTCACAAATACCCCACTATAGGAATCTTATGTTTGTGTAATAAACATTGACCCAGAATACATATCCGTCTGTTGCTTTTCTCCCGAAACACCCACACTCTCAGTACATGGATCCAGTTGTTTCATGGGGGCTGAAATTCCTAAAAATGAAGCCCCTCCCAATGTACGCATTACTGTCTGTCTTTTTTGCTCTTAGTACAGTTTTGTAGAACTACTTGTATTTGTTATGGGCGTATGCCATTTATTCTCCATGTAGGGATTGATATCACATTCATTCTTTCTTTTGGAAGTAGACTCAATCTATATAAAGGAATATGAATCGATTTTATACAAAATAAGGATTTGGGTTTGGTCACGATATGCTCTTATAAATGAACATTTTTCAATCTTTTTGCTCGCATCTGTTTTCTGAATACATGTGTGTTGAGTACATGCAAGGAGCAATTCTGGGTCGGTGCGTGCTGAATGATACTTGACACCCCTTTGAGTATTTTCTTTTGAATTATCATGGTTCCTTTGCATATATGTCAGCCAACAGTACTCTTTGGTTTTTGTTTGATATTTTGATTGTTTGCTTGTTGTTTGTTTTGCAAACACATTAGGCCATGCATCTCTCCATTTGCATTAAACAGAGAGTCATATAAATGATTCAGTTAGTATAGTGCTGAAAATCCCCTTTGTTTTCCTGCTTCCCTCTCCCAACTTTAGGGATTTCTTGTCCTCCTTGCCTTCTACTTGATTACTCTCTTCAACTGATGGATATTTATGCATTTCCATTGATGTTTTTCTTATTTCCATTTCATATTGCTACTTTTCTCTTCAGGGTAGAATTCTCAATCTTTGTTTAAGGATAAGTTTGAACTTTTGAATTCTATTCAGTTATGCCAGTCTGTGAAATTGTCTAGATGTGCCATTATCAGATATGGCGTTCTTGTGACGTAGGCTTCTCTAGAATGCAGCTTTTTTTAATTCAGCTTTTGGTGTATGTCTTGGCACTCCTTCCTGTCCTGCAATATTCGTGTCGAGTTATCAGGTGAAACTCTTCCGGAGTTACTGTTGTGACTACTTTTGTATTCAGAGTAGATTTCTCAAACTTTTTTAGGATAATTTTTAAATGCTGAATTATTATACACTTTGCCGATCTCTGAAATTGCCAAGCTCTGTCGATAATGGTAATGGCTGTCTTGTGGCAGAGGCTACCGTATAATGCAGCTTTGTCTCATTCATGATTTGGTCTATGTCTTGGCACTCCTTCCTGTACTGCAATATTTCTGTCTAGGTATCAGCTGAAACACTTGTGGGGGTTCTGTTGTGACTGAGTTGCTGTAGTCTACGTGCATCGAAAATCACAGAGTTGATCATGAAAATTGATGATTTGAATGAAAAGAAAGCTGCTTGTATGTCTACTTGGATTCCACATTATGTGTATGATGTTTGATCCTGGTTTCATATAGGAGATGGTTTGTTGGGCTTTCAGCAAGTTTCAGTCTGATTTTTCTCCAAATACCTATTCAGAGTTTGACATTTATATCTAGCTTTTCCTTATGGGTCTCTTATGAATCCTATTCTTTAATGCTTTGTCTTACCCCAGGTTTCAACAGCAATATTTGCATTGCTTTACACTTGCTTTTCTATGCCATCTTCTGATACAGGGATTTATTTTCCCTTGTGTTTACAGATATTCATGAGTCCCTCTGTATTATCTAGTCTGCTAAGGACTGAATTTTGCCCTGCTATTATCTCATACATTGAGTATTCTGATTTTATTTTTCTCGTCAAAATGATTCCCTTCCCCATTTATGGTATTGTGCCTTTTGTGATTCTGAGACACTAGTTTACTTCAGTGTTTCTCTCACCTCGGTTTTCAATACATGCTCTGATAATGTTTCATAATCTAGTTGTTTGAAAGCATTTTTTTGGACCTTCAATCTCTTTGAAACTGAAAATGTTACTTCCTGTTTCTTGTACTATACTTCTTTATGCATACAGTTCTAGTAGTCTCAGGTATCTAGTGTAGAATTTTAGGGCTTGTTAAAGTGATAATTTTAGTCTCTTAGGTGTAGGCAATTCCATGATATTTCTGTGAGGACAGATTTTCCTGCACATTGATTCCATGTCGTTTTTCTGTGTGTGTTGTCTTGTATATCTCTAACTGCTGGTGTTGACTTTGATGTGATGAACTCATCATACCCTCACCGTTTAGAACAATCTCAATATTATTATGCTTATGTCAATTTTCTGAAAGTTCAGAGGACCCTACCCCTTGTGGAAACGTAGCATCTAAATATTTTCAGCTTTGCAGGCTGTTGTATGTCATTTTGTACTGTTTTCTAAAGAGCACATTGACAGTGCACTTGTCCTTTCTACTTCCATAAGAATGTTCCAATCTTAACAGTTCTTCCCAGATCTTCTCTGTCCATGGAAAAACCTGTGGATACATATCTATGCATGTCATGCATCAGGGCCTGCTGCCATTATTTCTCAACCAACCTAGATGTCCTCGGGTTATTGCAATATCAATGCCATCCAAAATATACCATCTGCATTTGGGAGATAATGGTGAAGGAAATGCTTCATCTTCTCACGCTGCTGATGTAGACAAATGCTCTTTGTTCTCTCATCCTTGTGGCTTGGCACCATGAATGGAAACCATGCTGTCCTGCATCTCTGCCTCATACCAAACCCTAATCCCAGTAGAGGCTAGGACTTTAGCTTATCCAAAGGCATTCGAAATTGAATTCAACCCCAAGGCCCCCTGAATTCCTCAGACCAGATGCATGATTTCTCTGATTGAGCCCCCACGTGCTCTATTGGCAAAATGCCAAATTGGTCCCTGGGCCTGCAGATGCAGTGCATGAGGCCATGGGATATTTCGACAAAGTCAACATTGCACACCACAGTGGTGCATTCTCTTTGGGGTTCAAGGTCAGTTTTCTCTCTTTTTAGGGCCAAACTCAATCCACAGTACACTCCAGATCGCTGAGAAAAAGCATGTGTCATAATCCATAGTCCTATACCTCATTTTACGCAGCCACTGCTAGCTCAAATTAGGCTGCTCGTTTCTTGACCTCAGAATCAATTATGGGGAAAATTTGTGCTGATTTATTTCAGTTCTGTCAACTTAGCATCTTCTGTGCACTCTTCTAAATCTCAACGCACCGCTTTGAATCCCATGTGTCCGGTCCCCTTAAGTGTGTGTGTCCATTTGAAATAGAGTTTCACCTTTGATGCTCCATTACCAGAGGTCAGGTACTGCACTGATTTCCATTCTCTACTTTGCTTCTCCTCCATCCATGTATTCTAAGGCATCATACTGTTTTTGGAATTAAGGGACCCCTCTTTGGCAAGTCTCCTGATCCAAGGGCTTGGTGAGTGAATTTTTATAATTCTGTGTAATTGGGAGCGAGTTAGCGAATGATGCACTGGTACACAGCCACCTGGGCATCAATAAATCAACACTTTCCATATATAACTTGCCGAAATGGGATTCTTGTTTATCTCTTTTTTCTATACAGTCATGATGTTATGTGTTTGTCCGAAGAATAAATTTTTGTCATTGAGTTGATACCTCAGTTGCAGCCTTTCAATAGTGTAATATAATTGATTTACATATTTTGGGATTTATATGAAAATGAAGTTAGTTTTTGAAACATACTAAATCTACTTAAAATCCACAATTGTCAAATTCAGGTACAATTTTGTCAGCTCTAAGGAAAAACTAGACAGATAAAATGTAAAATACCACTCGAAAATGATGAAGGGGACAGGTAAACTCTTTAATTTTGATGCCTCCAACACCAACAGGAACCATGAAATAATTATTGTAAGCATGAAATTACCCCCACACTTGGTTTCCATTGTGCATGTGGTGCCCTTTCCACCCAATGACACATACTGACCAATGTTGTCATTTCAAGCAGTAACATTTCTCTCCAGGAAAACACAAGGTATCTGAAACAAGATATTTATATGTAGGCTTGGTTCACAAAGGAACTAGGGGCATTAGAGCAATGAGAAACCTGCTGCAGCTTTGCTAGTCTATTGAGAACCAGGTGCTCTTCTATCAACCATGAGAACGCTTAAACGTCCAATCATGTTGGGTAAAGCAGTTTAACACAACCAAGTCTGCACCCACATGACATACAGCACCCGGGCATGAATGAAGGGTAAAGACGGTCCACATAAAAAAAAAAATGTCCTTACATATCTATGGCGACTTTTACTGTTCACTTCACTAACTGACTTATAATAGTTACCTATACTGTCTAGAAAACCAGAGGCCTAATACATATTCAAGTTCAGTCAAAGAATCCCCTCACTTACCACACTCCCTTCACCCCAAAGAAGACGTAACCCCAGAATTTGCTGAATCTAGGGGAACGTCATCATTTCTTTGTGTGAGCTATTTACTTAAATTCTATCTATTAAGGTCGAGAGTATTTGACCATTGAGGATTTCAGTGTTGTGCACAGAGTGTGAAGTTGTAGGAAAACTGGTTCTAGGAGGGGCTTGCTCTTCTCCTATTGGCTTCATTGCAGCTCAAGTTCTGATCCTCTGAAATGGATGCCTGAGTGGATAGGAGGGAAGGGCACGTGCTTGATATGTATTCCCAACCCTGGGTAAATGCTTACCAGGACTTCATGCCCTGTGGTCTGTGTGATTTTTAAATGCCCCTTGGGACGTGTGGATTCTCACGACCTCTTTCAAGACCATGGGAAGTTTTATCAACTCTGACATCTCTTCTCTTTTAGACGTCAGGAATTTTGGGCCACTTCTTGGAGCAGAGAATTTAGTACCTTGTTGAATTTCACGTTGACCCTCCACAGGTTTCTGCTAGTATCACCCAGGCTCAACATGTCTCATGAATGTCTTCTGAGCCTGGAATTATGTAAAGAAATATCCATGCCAGTATTCTCCATTGTAGCAGAACAAGTCTCATCAATGTGTTCGCATCTCCCCTCAATCTGTGCAGCCTGCTTTTCTGCAGGCTTCTCTTCGTGTCTCCGATAAAGTTGTCTTCTACAATACTGAGGAAGTCTGAAAGTCCTTCGGAGCCTCACCAGTATGCTAATGATGGGCAGATCTTCCAATGTCTGACTTTTCACTTCCTAGAAACTGACCCGTGATCTAAACTCATTGGGCAGCAACATTATCTCGAACTTAAAGAGCTCCCCATACAATAGACCTAAGCCAAAGTCCATGGAGGTTTTCAGCCCCTACATGACTCTGATCCACCCACAGATCTCTGCCGAGTTACCTTGTATCCAGCAGCCACATCAAGCCTCGTGGAACACACCAACATTCCACCTGTTATCCAAACGGTAACTGCCATCCACAAAGGTTGCAGCATCTTTTCAGTTTTTGGGGAGGGACTGCATCAGATGAGATTTTCCTAAGTTAAAAGTGATTCTCTCCATTAGCATCCCATGGTCCTTTTTTTCCGACCCTCTTTCCTTTAGTTCAGATGTCTATACACAATACCGAGGGAAGTGTGTGCATGTTATGTTTATTTTTCCATACGTCTTTAACCTTTCTAACATTTAACAGTTCGCCAAGACCCCACTATAGGAATCTTATTTTTGTGTAATAGCCATTCACCCAGAATTCTTATCCGTCTGTTGCTTTTCTGCTGAAACACCCGCACTCTCAGGACATGGATCCATTTGTTTCATGGGGGCTGAAATTCCTAGAAATGAAGCCCATACCAATGTATTCATTACTGTCTGTCCTTTTTGCTCTTAGTACTGTTTTGTAGAACTACTTGTCTTTGTTCTGGGCGTATGCCATTTATTCTCTCTGTAGGCATGTATATCACATTCATTCTTTCTGTTGGAAATAGAGTCAAATTATATAATGAAATATGAATCTATTTTATACAAAATAGGCATTTGTGTTTGGTCACGATATGCTCTTTTGAATGAACATTTTTCAATCTTTTTGCTCGCATCTGTTTTCTGAATACAAGTGTGTTGATTACTTGCAAGCAGCAATACTGTTCATGATGAATGATACTTGACACCCCTTTGAGTATTTTCTTTTGAATTATCATGGTTCCTTTGCATATATGTCAGCCAACAGTACTGTTTGATGTTTGTTTGTTTGTTTGATATTTTGATTGTTTGCTTTTGTTTGTTTTTGAAACACATTAGGCCATGCATCTCTCCATTTTCTTTAAACAGAGATTCATATAAGATTATTCAGTTAGTATAGTGCTGAAAATCACCTATGTTTTCCTTCTTCCCTCTCCCATATTTAGGGTTTTGATGTCCTCCTTGACATCTTCTTGTTTATTCTCTGCAACTCATGACTCTTCTTGCCTTTCCAATGACGGTTTTCTTATTTATATTTCATCTTGCTACTTTACTATTCAGGGTAGAATTCTAAATATTTCTTTTAGGATTAGTTTTGAACTGCTGAATTCTTTTACATTTTGCTGATCTGGGAAATTGCCTAGTTCTGCTGTTTTTAGAGATGGCAGTCTTGTGGCTTATGCTGCTCTAAATTGCAGCTTTTTCTCATTCAGGTTTTGGACTATGTACTGGCACTCTTTCCTTTCCTGCAATAGTCCTGTCAAAATATCAGCTGAATCCCATCTGTAGATTCTGTTGTGACTAAGTTGCTTTCCTCTAGGTTCATTTAAAATATCTGGGTTGATCATGAACTTTAATTATTTGAATGATATAACAGCTTCTTGTATGTCTATTGGTATTCCAGATAATTTAGATGCTGTTTGCTTCTGGTTTCTTATAGATGATTGTTTCTTGGCTTTTAGTAATTTTCTGACTGGTTTTTCTACAAATTAATTTCCAGAATTTTTTTTTTATATATCTTGCTTTACCCTCTGGGACTCTTATGAGTCCTAGTCTTTCATGCTTTGTCTTACCCCAGGGTTCAACAGCATTATTTGCATTGGTTTTCACTTGCTTTTCTATGTCATCTTCTGATAGATGTATTTCTGTTCCCCTGTGTTCACAGTCATTCACGAGTCCCTCTGCATTATTTAGTCTGCTTAGGACTGACTTTAGCCCTGCTATTATCTCATCCATTGAGTTTTCTGATTTTATTTGGCTCCTCTTTAGAGGTTCTCCTCCCCATTTCTGTATTCTTCCTTTTGTGATTCTGAGACACGGTTTTTCTTCAGTATTTCCCTCACCTCCATTTTCAATAATTGCTCTGGTAGTGTTTCACAGTCTAGATGTTTGAAAGCTTTTTTGGGGGCCTTCAATTTCTTTTTAACTGAAAATGGTACTTCCTGTTTATTTTACTATACTTCTTTATCTCTACTGGTCAAGTACTCTCAGGTATCTAAGTAGACTTCTAGGGCTTTGTTAAGTGAAAATTTCAGTCTCTTGGTTGTACACAATTCCATGACATTTCTGTGAGGACAATTTTTCCTAGACTTTGATGCCATGTAGTTTTCCTTGTGTAATATCTGGTATATATGTAATTGCTGGTGATGCCTTCGTTGTGATGAACACACCATACTCTCATCGTTCAGTATAACATCATTTTTATTATGCTTCTATCACTGTTCTGAAAGTCTACAGGATCCTTGCTCTAGTGGAAACGTAGCATCTAAATGTTTTCAGCTCTGCAGGCTGTTGTATGTCATTTTTGAGTGTTTCCAAAACAGCATCGTGTCAGTGCACTTGTCCTTTCTATTTCCATAGGAATGTCCCAATGTTAACAATTCTTCCCAGAGCTTCTCTCTCTGCAGATAAACCTGTGGAAACACATCTAAGGGTGTCATGCATCAGGGCCTTCTGCCATTATCACGCAGCCCCACCTAGTTTTCCTCGGTGCCGTATAATGTCATGCCATTCAAAATGTGGTTTCTGCTTTTGGGAGATAATGGTGAAGGAAATGCTTCATCTTCTCACACTGTGGAATAGACCACTATTCTTTGTTCACTCATCCTTGTGGCTTTGGACCATGAAGGGAACCACAGAGCTGTCCCGCATCCTCTGCCTCATACCAAACTCTAATCCCAGACCAGGCTATGAATGTAGCTGATCCTAAGGCTTTTGAAACTGATTTCATCCCCAAGGCCCCCTGGATATCTCAGACAAGATGCATGATTTCTCTGATTGATCCCCACATGTGCTCTATTGGCAAATTGCCAAATTGGTCCCTGGGCCTGCAGATGCAGTGGATGTGGCCATGGGATATTTCAAAAAACTCAACTTTGCCCGCCAGTGTGGTTGCATTCTTACTGGGGTCTAAGGTCAGATTCCTCTCTTGATAGGGCCAACCACCATCCAAAACACACTCCAGATCACTGACACTCAGTGTGTGCCATGATCCATAGACCAATATCTCATTTTCCACAGCCACTGCTAGCTCAAATTTGGCAGCTCAGATCTTGGTCTCAGAATCAATTGGGATAATTTGTGCTGTTTCTTTCAGTTCTGTCAGCCAAACATGTGCTGTGCACTCTACTAACACTCAGCGCATCCCTTTCAACCCCATGTGTGCTGTCAACTTCAGATTGTGCATCCAAGTAAAACAGAGTTTCACCTTTGCTGCTCCATCATGAGTTCAGGTCCTGCATTGATTTTTCTTCTCTACTTTCCCTTCTCCTCCTTCCAGGTTTTCTGAGGCCTCATTCTGTCTTTGGTTGCTAGAGACCACTCTTCAGCATTTGGCCTGGACCACGGGCTGGGTGAGTGGATACTTATATTGCTGTGTTCATTGGGAGCGAGTGAGCATACGTTGCACTGGTACTCTGCCAACTGGGCTTTGATAAATCGACACATTCCATATATAACTCACAAAAATTTGATTCTTGTTTATCTCTTTGTTCTATACTGCCCTGGTGGGAGGGATTGCCCGAAGACACCAGCTTTGATATTGTGTTGATTCCTCAGTTGCAGTCTTTCAAAGCTTAATAGAATTTATTTACATATTTTGGGATTTATATGAAAATGAAGTTAGGTTTTGAAACATACTAAATCTACTTACAAGCCAGACTTGTCAAATTCAGGTACCATTTTGTCAGTCCTAAAGGAAAAATAGACAGATAGAATGTAATATAGCAGTCTAAAATGATGAAGGGGACAGGTCAACTTTTTACTGTTGATGCCCCCAACACCAACAGGAACCATGAAATATGTATTGGAACCATGAATTAACACCCACCCTGGGTTTCCCTTGAGAATGTGGTGCCCTTTCTCCCCAGTGATACATAAAGGCAATTGTTGCCATTTCAAGGAGTAACATTTCTCTCAAGGAAATCTCAAGGAAATAAAAACAGCATATTTAAATGTAGGCTTGGTGCCAAAAGCAACTAGAGACATATCTATGAGAAAACTGCTGAAGATTTTCTAGGCTATTGAGAATCATGTGCTCTTCTATCAACAATGAGAACACTTAATCTTCCAATCATGTTGGGTAAAGCAACTTAACCCAACCAAGTCTGCACACCCCATGATATACTGCACCCGGGGCTTCAATCAAGGGAAAAGTTGGTCCACATAACATGTGTCTTTACATGTTTATGGTGACTTATACTGATATCTTCACAAACTGCCTTACAATAGTTACCTATAATGTCTTAAAAAACTGAGGCCTAATATATATTCAAGTTCAGTCAAATATTCCCCTCATTTACCACACTCCCTTCACACCAAAGAAGACATAACCCCAGCATTTGCTAAATCTAGGGGAAGGTCATCATTTCTTTGTGTGAGCTAAGTATTCCATTCCTATATATTTTAGTCGAGACTATTTGACCCTAGAGGATTTCACTGTTGTGCACAGACTGTGAAGGAGGAGGAACTCTGATTCTAGTAGGGGCTTGCCCTTGTCCTACTTCCTTCATTGCAGCTCAGGTGCTGATCATTTGAAATGGATGCCTGAGTGGAGGGGAGGGAAGAGCAAGTGCTTGATAGCAAGGCCCAAACCTGGGAAAAGGCTTACCAGGCCTTGGTGCATTGTGGTCTGAATGGTTTGTAAATGCCCCTTGGGACGTGTGGATTCTCACGACTTCTTCCAAGAACATGAGTGGTTTGAACATCTCTGTCATCTCTTCTGTTTTATACATCAGGAATCTTGGACTCGTTCTTGCAGCAGTGAATTGAGTACCTTCCTCAAGTGCATGTTGACCCTCTACAGGTTTCTTACAGTATCAGCAATGCTCAATATGTCTCATGAAAGCCTTTCAAGCCTGGTATTATCTACAGAATTCTCCATGTCAGTATTCTCCATTGTAGCAGAACAACTCTTATCAGTGTATTCGCATCTCACCTCAGTCTGTGCAGCCAGATTTTCTGCTGGCTTCTCTTCATGTCTTCCATAAAGTCGACTTCTACAGGACGGGGCAGTCCTGAAATTACCTCAGAGCCTCAACAGTAAGCTGATGACTGGCAGATCTCCCACTGTCTGCCCTTTCAGGTATGGAAACTGACCCATGAACTCAGGCCATGGTCAGAAGCAGTATCTCTAACTTACACAGCTTCCCATACAGGAGACCTAAGCCAAGCTCCACAGAGGTCGGCAGCCCCTCCATGACACTGATCCACCCACAGAGCTCTGCCCAGTTACCTTGGCTCCACCAGCCACAACAAGCCTCGTGGAACACACTAACATTCCACCTGGAATCCAACCGATAACTGCCATCCCCAATGTTGGCTGCATCTTGTCAGTGTTGGGGAAGGGGCTGCTTCAGTCGAGAGGTTCCTAAGGTTAATATGATTCTCTCCATTAGTGTCTGATTGTCCTTTTTTTCCTTCCCTCTTTCCTTTTGTACAGATCTCTATACAAATTACAAACGGAGGGTTATGAGTCCATGTTAGTTTTATGGTTTCTCACTTCTTTAATCTTTCTAACAGTTAACAGTACACAGAGACCCACTATAGTAATCTTATGTTTGTGTAATATCCATTCACCCAGAATACATATCCGTCTTTTGCTTTTCTGCTGAAACACCCACACTCTCAGAACATGGATCCATTTGTTTCATGGTGGCTGAATTTCCTAGATATGAGGCTAATCCCAGTGTACACTTTACTTCCTGTCTCTTTTGCTCTTAGTACAGTTTTCTAGAGCTATTTGTCTTTGTTATACGCGTATGCCATGTATTCTCTACGTAGGTTTGAATAAGACATTCATTCATCCTTTTGGAAGACCCGTAAGCCTATATCACGGACTATGAAACCATTTTATTTAAAGTAAGCATTTGGGTTAAGTCACTCTGTGCTCTTATGAATCAATATTTATGAATATTAAGGCACGCATCTGTTTTCTGATTACAAGTGTGTTGAGTACATGCAAGCAGCGATACTGTGTTGATGCGTGCTTAATGATCCTTGACATCACTTTGAGTATTTTCTTTTGAATTATCATGGTTCCTTTGGATATATGTCAGCCAATCGTACTCTTTGGTGTTTGTTTTTTTGTTTGCTTGTTTGTTTCTTTACTTTCTTTTTCCTTTGATTCATCATTTGTGTAAAGAAATGCAAGTGATTTTTAACATTAATCTTTTAACCTGCTACCTTGCTAAATTCTTCAATCAGCTCTAGTCGTTTTGTGTGGAACTTTTATGGTTTTCTATATATAGTATCATGTCATCTGCATATAGTGACACTTTTACCTCTTCTTTTCCAATTTAGACCCCTTTTACTTCCCTTTCTTGCCTGATTGCTGTGGCCAGGGTTTCCAAGACTATGTTGAATTGGAGTGGTTTTAGTGGGCATCCTTGTCCTGTCCCAGATTTTAGTGGGAAGGTTTTGAGTTTTTCACTGTTGATTGCTATGCTGGCTGTAGGTTTGTCATATATAGCTTTTATGATGTTGAAATATTTTCCCTTAATACCCACTTTGGTGAGAATTTTTATCATAAATTGGTGTTGAATTTTATCAAAATCTTTTCTCCATCTATTGAGGTGATCATATGGTTTTTGTCCTTTCTCTTGTTGATGTGAAGTATTACATTGATTTATTTGCATATGTTGAACCACCCTTGTGTCCCTGGGATGAACCCCTCTTGGGCATGTTGTATAATCTTTTTTATGTGCTGTTGGAGTCTATTTGCTAGTATTTTGGTAAGGACATTTTCATCTGTGTTCATCAGTGATATTGGTCTGTAATTCTCTTTTTTGTTGGTGTCTTTGCCTGCTTTTGTTATAAGAGTGATGGTGGCTTCATAGAATGAGTTTGGGAATATTCCTTCTTTTCAAACTTCTGGAAGAGTTAGAAGGACTTGTATGAGTTCTTCTTTGTATGTGTGGTAGAATTCCCTGGTGAAGCTGTCCAGTCATGGACTTTTATTTGTAGGGAGGTTTTTTTATTGTTAATTCGATTTCATTCCTTGTGATCGGTTTGTTCAAGTGGTCAGTTTCTTCTTGATTCAGTCTTGGTGGACTGTATGTTTCCAGAAACTTGTCCATCTCCTCTAGGATATCCATTATTTTCCATGAAGTTTTTCATGATATTCTCATATGATATTCTGTATTTCTTTGTTATTTGTTGTAATTTCTCCATTTTCCTTTCTTATTTTGCTTATTTGTGCTCTCTCTTTTTTCTTCTTTGTGAGTTTGGCCAGAGGTTTGTCGATTTTATTTACTCTTTCAAAAAACTAGCTTTTGGTTTGACTGATTATTTTCTTTATTTTTTTTAATCTCTATTTTATTTATTTCCTCCCTGATCTTTATTATTTCCTTCCTTCTGCTGACTTTTGGGTGTTTTTGCTCTTCTGTTTCTAGTTCTTTTAGCTGGTGGGTTAGATTGTTTGTTTGATATTGTTCTTCTTTTTTGAGGAAGGCCTGTATCACCCTAAACTTTCCTCTTAGCACTGCTTTTGCTGCATCCCATAAGTTTTGTGTGTTTGTGTTTTCATTTTCATTTGTCTCAAGGTATTCTTTAATTTCAACTTTGATTTCATCATTGACCCATTGGTTTTTTAATAGCATGTTGTTTAATCTCTATGCTTTCCTTTTTTTCTCCTTTGTTTCTCTGTAGTTGATTTCTAGTTTCAATGGCATTATGGTCAGTAAAGATGCTTGAGATAATTTCTATCTTCTTAAAATTGTTGAGGCTTCTTTTGTGACCAAGTGCATGATCAATCCTAGAAAATGTTCCATGCACACTTGAAAAGAATGTATATCCTATTTTGGGGGGTTGTAATGTTCTGAAAATATCCACTAAATCTAATTTTTCTATTGTATCATTTAATTTCTCTGTTGCCTTATTTATTTTCTGTCTGGAAGATCTACCTAGTGATCTTAATGTGTTGTTAAAATTTCTGACAATGATTGTATTCCCATCAATATCCCCCTTTATCTCTGTTAGTAGTTGTTTTATGTACTTAGGTGCTCATGTTGGGTGCATATATATTAATGATTGTAATATCCTCATCTTGTATTGCTCCTTTAATCATTATAAAATGTCTTTATTTATCTTTCTTATGACCCTTGTTTTAAAGTCTATTTTGACTGAAATCAGTACTGTTACACCTGCTTTTCTGGCATTTCCATTTGCATGGAATATCCTTTTCCCTCCATTCACTCTCAATCTATATGTGTCCTTCTTCCTAAAGTGTGTCTCTTGTATGCAGTGTACTGAAGTTTCCTGCTTTATTATCCAGTCTGCCACTCTGTCTTTTGACTGGAGCATTTAGTCCATTAACATTTACAGTAATTAATGATAGATGAGTGTTTATTGCTATTTTGAACTTATTTTCGCAGTTGATTTGGTATTTCTTCTTTGTTCCTTTCTTCATCCTTTTGTGGTATGTTAATTTTCCTATGTATTATCTTAGATTGTATTTAGTTTTTGTGACTCACTTGTAAGTTTTTGGCTTGTGGTTTCACTTTTTTTTAAGTCTGTTAACTAATTACTGTAACTGTGTGTACTAAACAGATAGTAATGTAATGTCAAACCCATCCTACCGAGAACAAAACATTTAAAAAAAAAAAGAAGAAAAAAAAATACTCTATATTTTCTTGTTTCCCTCTCCCACTCAATGGTTTAGATGTCTTCTTTTACAATTTCATGGTTATTCTATTTGTAATTCATGGTAGTTATCACCTTTCCATTTATGAGTTCTCATTTCTGTAGCATCCTGCTTCTTTTCTATTTAGAGTAGACCTTTCAATATTTCTTTTAGCATGGCTTTAGTGTTGCTAAAGTCTTTTAGTTTTTGCTTCTCTGTGAAATTCTTTATCTCTATTTCTATTCTAAAGGATAGCCTTGCTGGAGAAAGTATCCTTGGCTGCTTTTTTTTTTTTTTTTCATTCTGGACTTTGAATATATCATGCCAATCCCTTCTGGTCTGTAGTGTTTCTGTAGAGAAATCAGCTGAGAGTCTTCTCTTGTAACTCACTCTTTTATTTCTCTTGCTGCCTTTAGAATCATTTCTTTATCCTTCAGTCTGGCCATCTTGATTATGATATGTCTTGGTGTGGGTCTCTTTGGGCTCTTCCTGTTTGGGAACCTCTGAGCCTCCTGTACTTGGGTGTCTGATTCCTTCTTTAGGTTTGGGAAGTTTTCAGTCATGATTTCTTTAAATATCTTTCCCATCCCCTTTGTTTTTTCTTCCCCTTCTGGAACCCATATTATGCATAGATTGGCATGCTTTATATTATCCCATAGGTTCCTTATATTGTTTTCATTGTTTTTTATTTGTTTATCTCTCATCTGTTCTGATTGGGCTTTCTGTGGTCCTGTCTTCTAGGTCACTTATTCGTTCTTCTGCATTATCTAGCCTGCTTTGTATAGGCTTTAGGTGAGATCTCATTTCAGCCAATGAATTTACCAATTCTACTTGGCTCTTCTCTATAGCTTCTATTTTGTTTTTGGCATATTTTATGTCTCTAAACACTATCTCTTTTAGTTCCTTCAGTAATTTGATACTTCTTTTTTGAAATCTTGATCTAGTAGGAAATCAATGCCTATTTTATTGACCGTTCTTTCAGGGGATTTCTCTTGCTCTTTTAATTGGGAGTGCTTCCTCTGCTTCTTCATGCTGCTCATATCTCTGGCACTGTGGCTTAAGGAGTATCAGTTATCTATAGTGGTCCTTAAAGGAGTTTATTTATTTATATATCTAAAGCCTATGCAGGAATAAAACTTAAAAACGAGAGAGAGAGAGAGAGAATTTTAAAAGAATGGAGGAAAAGAAGGTTTGAAAACAGTGTATAATCAATAATAGAAGAGAAAGTTGAAGCAGAATAGGAATCGAGTTGAGATGTCTTTTAAAAATGTTAATAAAAAGAAGAAAAAATCAAAACACAATATTTGAAACATGTGAAAAATAATAACAGATCAAAACCAAGAGAATTAAAAATGAAATGAGAACTGTAAACATATAGAAATGTTTAAAAAGTAAAGGTTAAAAATGTAATAGAAAATAAAACAGATATAAAAAGATTTAAAAAACAAAGATGTGTTCTCCTAGAGACTGCGCTCTTAATGGTTTTATTGAGAGGTCTTTGTGTCTTTGCCCTGTTTCACGAACTCAGATTGCTCTGTTGATACCCTCGTCTTTGCTGCTCACAGTGTCTGTCGGCAAGAAGATCACGCCCCTCCAGCACTGGATCAGATGCTGCTATCCTTCGCAGTGGGCGGGTGGGTCACTCCCTCTCCAGATGCTGCAGTCAGTGCTGTGCCAGTTGCTCCATAGGTGGGCTCAGCTTCAAGAATAACAAATTTATGGAGATATAATTCACATAACATAAAATGCAGCCTTTGAAAGTGTGCATTAGGGTTTTAAGTACATTTCAGGGTTGTGTAGCCATCACCCCCAAAAGGAAGCAGTACCCTTTAGTAAGTCGCTTCCTAACCTTCCATTCTCTTAGCCCCCAGCAGCCATCACTCTACTTTCTGCCTCTATGGATTTGCCTGTTCTGGGCATTTCATATAAGTAGAACCATACAGTATGCTGCCTTTTTTGATTGTTTTCTTTCATTTAGTGTGACGTTGTCAAGGCTCATCCATGGTGTAGCATATATCAGTACCCAAATTCCTTTTTGTGTTCAAATAATATACCATTTTTATAAATACACCACATTGCTTATCCATCCATCTGTTGATGATGAATAATTCTGCTGTAAATGCTCATGGACAAGTTTTTGTGTGAACACATATTTTCAGTTCTCTTGAGGATATATCAAAACATGGAATTGCTGGGATGTATTCTACTTTTAACATTTTGAGGAATTGCTAAAGTAGTTTTTAAAGTGACTGCACCATTTTATATTTCCAGTAGTAATGTATGAGGAGTCCAGTTTCTCCACATCCTCATCAACACTTTTTATTACCGGGTTTATACATACATATTTATATATCATATATCATATATCATATATATTTGTCACCCTAGTTGGTATGAAGTGGCATGACATTGTGCTTTTGATTTCTGTTTCCCTAATGCCTACTGATGTTGAACATCTTTTTATGTGCTTATTTCCCATTCGATTGTCTTCTTTGGAGAAACATCTATTCAAATTCTTTGCCCATTTTAATTGTATTTGTCTTTGTATTGTCACGTTTTAAGTCTTCTTTGTCTATTCTGGATAAATGTCCCTTATCATATTGGAAATATTTTCACCCATTCTGTGGATTGTCTTCTTACTTTCTTGATGAAGTCCTTTGAAGCACAGAAGTTTTTAATTTTACGGAAGTCCAGTTTACTTGATTTTTTTTCTTTTGTTGTTTGTGCTTTTGGTGTCATATCTTAGAAGTATTTGTAATCCAATGTCCTGAAGATTTTCTCATTGTTCATTTTGTAAAAGTTTATAGTTTCAGGTCTGTGATTTATTTTGAGTTAATTTTCATAAATGGTGTTAAGATAAAAGTTCAGTTTTCTTTCTTTCCAGGTGTATGTTCAGGTGTCCCAGCATCATTTTTGTAAAGGTTATTTTTCCCCATTGGATTGTCATGGCACCTTTGTCAAAAATTAACTGGCTACGTGTAAGAGTTTGTTTATGGACTCTCAGTTCTTTTCCTCAATCTATTTGTCTGTCCTTTATGCAAGTACCACACTGTATGGATTACAGTTTTGTTAGTGAGTTTTGAATGTGGAAAATTCAAAACTTTGTTCTTTTTCAAGATTTTTTTGACCATTCTGGGTATCTTGCATTTCCATATTAGTTTTAGGATCAGCTTGTTCATTTCTGCCAAAAAGCCAGAGTTGCATTGAATCTATAGGTCATTTTGAGGACAATTGCCATCCTAACAATAAGGCTTCTGATCCATGAACACAGAAGAGCTTTCCATTTATTTTAGGTCATTTTTAACTTCTATCAGTAGTATTTTACTTTTCAATATACAAGTTTCAGACATTTTCCTCAGTATTCCACATATTTTTCTTAATATTCCTAAGTATTTTATTCTTTTGGATGCTATTGTAAATGAAAATGTTTCCTTCATTTTATTTTTAGATCATTCACTGCTGTTGTATAGAAGTATGATTACTTTTTTATATATTGATTTGTGTCTTACAATTTTGGTCAGACTGGGTTATTAATTCTAATAAGTTTTTTTTTTTTCTTTTCTCTCTCTCTCTTTTTCTTTGTGGATTCCTTGGGATTTCAATATATAATATCATGTCATGTGGAATCGAAATAGTTTTATTTCTTTCTTTCTAATCTAGAGGCTTTATTTTCTTTGTCTGGTTGCTTTGACTAGAACCTCTAGTACAATGTTGATTTTGGGAGGAAATAATTCAGTCTTTCACCATTATGTATGATCTTTGCTCCAGGTTTTTCATAGATGTTGTCTGTCAATTTGAGGAAGTTGTCTTCTTTTCCTAGTTTTTATCCATTATTCTATTAATATGGCATATTACATGAATTGACTTTTGTACGTTGAACTGCCTTTGCATACCTGGATACATCCCACTTAATTGTGGCCTATTTTATATGTTACTGGATTGGATTTGCTTGTATTCTCTTGAGGATTTTTGCCTTTATATTCATAAGAGACAGTCTTTAGTTTCTTGTGATGCCTTTGTCTGGTTTTGGTATCAGTGTGATACTAGTCTCATTGAATGAATTGGGAAGTGTGCCCACCTATTTTTTTTAGACGAGTTTGTGAAGCATTGTTTCTTTTTCTTTTTTTTTTTGTTTGTTTCTTTGTTTTTTCTTTAAGTAGTTGATGGAATTCACCAGCAAAGCCATAGGGGCCTAGCATTTCCTCGTGGGAATGTTTTGGATTACTATTTCAGTCACTACTTATTGTAGGATTATTTGAGTTTTCTATTTCTCCTTGAATTAGCTTCAGTCATTTATGTCCTTCTAGGAATTTATCCATTTCATCTAGATTATCTCATTTATTGGCTGTATAATTATTCATGGTATTCCCTTATATTCCTTGTTATTTTTGTAAGGGCAGTAGTGACATCCTTCTTTCATTTCTTTTTAGTAATTTGAATCTTCTCTCTTTTTTTCTTCAGTACTAGTTAAACTTTGTCAATTTTGTTGATCTTTTCAAAGAACCAAATTTTCTTCTTGTTGGTTATTCTCTGTTGTTCATCAATTCTCTATTCCATTTATTTCTGCCTTTAGTATTTTGATTAGAATGTTTAATTCATTTACATTAATGTAATTTCTTATCAGGTTGAAGTTACCTCTGCTATCTGCTTTCTATATGTCTTTTTTTTCCCCATTCCTCTATTACTACACTTTTTTGGTAAAAGGAGGCATTTTCCAGTGTGCCATTTTAATTTGTTGTTTTATCTTTTTCTTCTCCTTCTCCTCCTCCTACTCCTCCTCCTTCTCCTCCATTGCCCTGGAGATTATAATTAACATCTTGTTTTAAAGCAATCTAGTTCACATGAATGCCAACTTAATTTCAATAGTACACAAAAACTTGGCTTTGGTATCAATCTTTTCCCTCCCCCTCCTCATGCTGTCACTGTCATACAAATTACACCTTTATGCATTTATAAGCACATTTATAGAGTTTCATAAGTATTGTTTTATGCAGTTGTCTTTTACATCAAATAGAAGAAAACACTTACATGTAATACTATATTTATACTGTGTTTTTTTTTTTTTTTTTACTCATGTAGTTCCTCTACTAGTGCTCTTTATTTTTCAAGTGAGTGTCCTTTCATTTACACCTGCTGGACTATCCTTAGTATTTCTTGTAGGGCAGGTCTGCTAGCAATTAATTCTTTCAGATTTTGTTTTTGTAGGAGGGTCTTAATTTCTCCTTTAATTTTTTTGAAGAATCACTTTGCTGGCTATAAAATACTTGGTGACAGGCTTTTCCTTTTATCACTTTGACAATACCATCCCACTGCCTTCTGGTCTCCATGGTTTTTGATGAGAAATCAACTGTCTTACTGAGGAGCCTTTGTATATGTTGAGCCACTTTTCTCTTTCTGCTGTCAAGGTTCTTTGTTCTTGTCTTTTGACACACTGAGTCTGATGTGCCTATTTTTGATGTCTCTATGTTTATACCACGTGGAGGTTGTTGAGCTGCTGGGATGTACAAATTAATGTTTTCTTCAAATTTGGGAAGTTTACAGCCATTATACTTTATATAATCTTTCCAACCCTTTTTTTCTCTCCTTCCTTCTGGCGCTCCCATTATGTGTTTATTGGTATTGTTGATGGTGTCCCACCTATCTCTGACACAGTGTTCTTTTTTTTTTTTTCATTCCTTTTACTTTCTGCTCCACAGACTGGATAATCTCAGTAGTTTTAAGTTAACTGACTTTTTCTTCAACAAGTTCATATCTACAAAGAAATCTCTTATTGAATTTTTCATTTTAGTCATTATATTTGTATCTCTAGAATTTCTAGTTGGTTTTTAATATAAATTTTACCTATTGATATTCTCTGTACAATGAGATGTTCACATAATTTAATTCTTTAGGCATGGTTTCTTTTAGCTCTTTGAATATATGTGTAATTGCTTATTTATATCTTTGTCTAGTAAGTCCAGTGTCTGGGTTTCCTCAGGGAGTTTCTATTGACTACTTTTTCCCCTGTGTTATGGCCAAATTTTTCTGTTTCTTTGTACATCTTGTAATTTTCTGTTGAAAACTGGACATTTAAAATATTACAATGTGGCAGATCTGAAAGCCAGATTTTCCTCATCTCCAGGGTTTATCGTTGCTTCCATTGTCATTGATGCTGCAGCTATTTATTTAGTTACTTTTCTGAACAAATTCTGTAAAATCTGTATTCTTTATCATGCATGGCCATGAGATCAGTGTGTGTGCAGAAAGCCTAGTTGTCATCACTGTAATAATGATTGGACAGTGATTTCTTTCAATGCCTGGAGCCAATAGTTTGAGCTGTTGCCAGGTGGCTGTGTGTCTGCGTGCTGAGGGATGCCCTCAGCACCAGCAGGCAGTCTGCAGCTCTTCCAAAGCCTTTAGTTCTTGCTTATGCAGAACCTCAATTTCAGCCAGAATTGAAGGTTTAAGATTTTCTCAGATCTTTCCTTGCCATGTGCCACACATGTGTACGGCCTTCTACAATTCTCAGAATTTTTTTGGAGATTTTTAACAGTACCTCCACCCCCAGAATGTCTCATTACTCAATTTTGCCTTCTAAGTTTCCTAGTCAACATATAGTTAGCCTCTACTTGTACCACTGCCTCAGGCAGTTGTAATGTTAAATACTCACTGCTGATTGTTTTCCACACACACTCTGGGGACAGGCTGTTTGCACAGCATGAGTTTGAGATAGGTCAAATAGTGACAGCTCTCTGAGGACGGATTTTTTGGGTAACTTCAAATCACTTCTGCCCCTACCTTGATTGAGAGACTGTTGCTTTTAAAGGCCACCATTTAGGTGAGGATACGGGGATGGGGGTAGATCAAATTACAATGCCACAAAACTCACTATCTTTATGGAGATTTAGCTGGTTTTTTTCCCTCAAATAAACACTCCCTGGACTGCTGGAAGCCTCTGTTTAATTTCCAGAGTTCTGCAGAGGTTAATTTTGACAAATTTTGCCATTGTCATTGCTTCATAGAGGAGTAAGTTTTCCAAGATTTTTACTCAGATATTCTAGAAGTGTATCCCATGTGCATTTGTTTTTAATTGAATTACTTTCAAGACTAACTAATTCTACAGCTCCAGCCCCATTCACATAAGAGTCCATCTTTATGGCTTTTCCTACAGGGAGCAGTGTGCAATCTGTTGTCAGTTTATTGTTTTGCTTATTAAAGTGTAGAGTTTTTAAAATATGCTCATGAATAGCCCTTTGTCATTTTTACATGATAAAAAACTTCCACTAGTCTGTGGCTATTTTTTTCCATCTCTTTTCGTTGCTTTAATGAAGTTCTCACTTTTAAGGATTTTCAGTATAGCAATATGTGGATGCTGATCACACGGGTGAAACATTTAACTACTGTCTAAACCTGTCTTTGCTCTGATTCACTGTCTAGAACATCTGAACACATCTACTAAACCCCGTACACCAATGGATGCTGAGAGCCCTAATTAAAAAATGCTTTTTAAGTAAAGCAAAAAATATTATCTTTGACCCTAGAAAAGACAAATCTCAAATTTGCTAGCTGATCTTGCTTTCTATGATCATTAGCTACATCATGTTTATAGAGCCGACAGGCATATTGAGCTACTGATTTTATTTCATTGGATTTTAGAATGAAGAACACATTTCAGGCCCACTTATAGCACCATATGTGTATCTTTAAGGATATGTACATATGATGATGTCTTTATTTAAGTACCTTATTTTATTTTAAGTACCTACTGCTGTGAACCTCATTAAAGAAACCTTGGAACTGCAGAGCTGAAATTTTTCATATCACTATCATCCCGTAGCATCTCTTTTGCAATTAGATGTTGTGTGGCAGAGTATTTTTCTGCTCCCTAGAAATGATCAATTTTGAAGGGGGAAAAAAAACCCTCCTCTAATAAATATCATCCAAATCACACACTTATCTGAAGAATGGCCACCATTTTAGTCCACACCAATCCATCTACTCATACTGACTCAGAATCCTCAACACAGACAATCCACCACTGAAGTCAGGGTCCTCAGCACACGTTCTATCCCCTCCCCATTCCTTGTTCTTTCTGAACTTCTTTTGTCCAATGTGTCCTGCCAGGCCATTTGCAGCCTGACTGCAGTTTTTAATTTTTACCTTTGTGTTCCAGGCTGCGCCTAGTGACTTCCAGAGAAACGCCAAACACCTGGCTCATCAGGAGGGGTGGGGAGGATTTCAGGAAGCTGTTACCCTAACTCACTTGCAGATCAGTGAGTGACTGTTGTGACCATTACTTCTATATCTCTTCCATGCCGACTGCATCCACCCCAGCAAAATAATGTAGCTCCTCCAACCACCTCTGCCTCTATTCATCTGGGTTTCTGCTTTTAGTGACACTCAGATGCTGCTGATGGGCATTATATATATATATATATTTTTTAATTGAAGTATGGTCAGTTACAATGTGTCAATTTCTAATATACAGCACAATGTTCCAGTCATTCATATACACATATATATGTATGAATTCCTTTTCATATTCTTTTTCATTAAAGTTATTACAAGATATTAAATATAGTTCCTTGTGCTATACAGAAGAAATTTAGTTTTTTTAGCTATTTTTATATATAGTAGTTGATATTTTCAAATCTCAATCTCTGATGGGCATTTTTAAAGCCACATCTGGAACCCTTGCTGCAGAAGAGTCTGAGAAATATATTTTCAACCTCATAGCCTTTTGGTTAGGAAGTTGGAATAAAGACTGAGCTGGCTTACCTAACTTGTCTGCCTTTGTGAGTAAAGAGGTCTGGAGTTTCAAGGCCCAATTAAATATCACAGCCCTTCAGTATCAAACTCTTAAAGAAACCAAAATGCTCCCATCTGCCAGAGCATGACTTGTCCTTAGATACTGCGGGCCATAACCACCAACGCTGTCTAAGGCATCGTCTTCATCTGGTGCACACTTTCTTTAGATGTCTAACATCCTGATTAACAGGGCAAGCTGGTTTGGATTCCCAAGGTCACAGGCAGCCTTCTGCCTGACTTTGGTGTATATATGTTCATTGAAGAGTCCTCTCTCAGATCAGCTAGAGCTGCCTGGTGTGTGATTTGCCAGAGAATGTGGGTGCAGTGCTCCCCACCAGAGTCCTACCAGTTGTTTTATTGCAGGAAGAGAGAGAGCAAAAGAGACAGAAGAGGAATTTCTTGTCCATCCTCAAACACAGTCACCCCCGCCCAGGGCTCTTGCTCTGGGACACAAAGAAGTGCAGGTCAGCAGTGATGTGGCCCTGGTGTACTCCAAAACATGGTGTGGTTGTACTGGGCTATCTTTGTCTTTCATGGACCTTGCAAAGTTCTCGGCTTTGTGAAATGGGGAACTAAGGAACTCCCACCCATGCCTGTAACTCCCAGGGTTTGCACCCTTACGGGTTTTGAGGATTTGCTGGCAACTCATTCTTTTGCACCAGGTCATTTCTCGGTTACACGGCAGTCCTGTGACTTCCTTATCAGAAGTGCTCCTTAAGTTCGGGATTTAGTGAAAGATACCATTTTACCCTGTAAGTTCATGTTCAGGGAGGAGGAGGAAGACAGCACAGATCAGAATAGCTGTTTTGCTTTTTTTTGTTGTTGTTTTCATAAGCCGTCTCCTGTTGTCGAATAGACACTGAGCAAATGAATGACTGTTACACTCCCATTTGAAGGATGAGGAAAATGACATTCATGGAGAGAAGGCAAATTTCCTGAAGTTCCAAAGACAAAAAGGGATGAGCACAGAATAAGATCCCTGCAAATTTCTTGGCTGTCATCAGCCTTTAGGTCAGTGACAGAGTGTCGTGTGTAGTAGTAAATTCGTAGCATGCTTTTAGAAGGGTGCAGATGTTCTTGTTTTTGTTGATACAATCACCCTGTTTTGTCTGGGACTCTGAAAAAGGGAAATTGGTTAGAAAATTTTGGTTTCTCATCCTTGGTCCTTCCTCACCCTTACAGATATGGACCCTTCCATCTGTAGCAGGAATAAGACAGCCCCAGCCTTCCCATCTCATGAGATCAGTACTCATTCATTTCATTCCTGCCCACCAGTATGTGGTAAAGCACAGCATGATTTTCATGTCCTGCTTCACTGATTCTTGTGAAATTAGGTGTTTGAAGATAGAAACTCATGAAAGGAAGCTGCTTTTTTTTTTTAATATAAAGTGCAGTAATTTTCTTAGCAGAGAAGGAAATTGAGGATTTTCTTCATTGAAAATCAATAGAGATTTCAAGAGCATCTGTATTTCTGATGTGTAGATGAAAATGACAAAATCTAGAGGGATTACAGAAACACAAGGAAGATACCAAAAGTGTCTTTAAAGAACTTTTCTAAGACTGGTCTTGTAAAGAGACTGTTAGTTGACAGAGACCCTCTTCTCACCCATAGCCCCTCTCCTTAGGTTGGAAAGGGCCAGCGTTTCCCCTGTGTGCAGTCCTGGTGCTTCAAGTGATTTGTGGGGTAGGGCGGTGCACATGGTGCTTCCTTCAGTTTGTCCATCCTAAGTAACCCCTAGCAGTCAAGGGGTGAGTGTGTTGCAACCTCATGAACCAGCCGCCATGCTCTCTGGGGTGTGTGCTCATCTAAGCTCATCCCGGCTCAGGTGGTGGCAGAGTTGAGAGTGGTGGCAAGAGGTCAGCCATGAGTAGCCGGGAGCAACTGGAGTCAGCTTGGACCCAAGAGGCTAGGAGTTGCAGGTGGAATTCCTAGGACTTCCCACAGCTCATTCAATCAGTTAATACTTCTCCAGCACCTGTGATGTGCTTGTGCTTCCATTGTGAACAGAACCAAATCCCTGTCCTCATGAAGGTGACATTCTAGTGGACATGAGAATGATACATGCAGAAGCAGATCCAGGTCAGGACACATGAGTGCTGTCTATTTTGGAGTGCACAATGTGAGATCCTTTGGGAAGGAATGTATGATACAGGAAAATGGGGGGGAGAGGATGGCCGTATCCCAGGTCTTATTTGGATCCCTGGGATGCACCTTGCCAAGTGTGGGTCCTTGGTTTGCACAGGAATGAATTCAAGAGAGAGACACAGTTCAGTAAAAGTAGATTTATTCAGAGAGATATATACTCCATAAACAGACTGGGCTGTTTCAGAAGGCAAGAGAAAGGCCATGAGGCGTGGGAGTTGGGTGCTCCAGTTTAAAGTAAAAGTAGATACACACTCCACAGACAGAGTGTGGGCTGTCTCCCTCAGCAGAGAGAGCAGCCACGAGGTGTGGGGTTAGTTATTATGCACTCAGTATCTTCATATGCTAATAAGTGGGAGGAATATTCCAACCGTTTTGGGGAAGGTGTTGGGATTCCCAGAAATTGGGCCACCACTGACCCTTTGACCTCTTATGGTCAGCCTTGAACCTGTCCTGGCACCTGTGGGAGTGCCATTTAGCATCCTGCTGTATTTCGGTGAGTGTGTGTTGAAGCTCAAAATCTACTGGGAGTTGACTTTTCCACCGTCTTTGTGCTAATGGCTGTGCCATTCTTTTAATGGCTCTGCCCAGCCCCCTTCCCTCCTGTCTCATGAAGGAGCTCTGGACTGATTGCACAATTGCAGAGCAGGGGACAGAGTGGAAAGAATTTCATAAGTGGAAGGTGAAGGCAGCATTGGCAGTAGAATTCTCAACTCAATTTTAAAGTAAGGGTCTTCTTTTTGATGGGGGTACCTGGTGTCAAATTAGGGAGCTGTGAGCCTTGGGGAATTCAGTGAGTTGGTGGCTCACTGTGTATACTGTGTTGCTTCTTAGGTGGCCTGAGGACAGTTGGCTGATACGTGACCCATTCACTCAAGCAGGGGTCTCTTTGGGGATTTTCTGCATGTGAGGCTAACATGGGTCACATTGGGAGAAGGACCAGCCAGTCACAGCTTGGTCCACAGTCACCTAGTGCCCTCAAGGCTTTCATCCCATGGATGTGTCACCTCCCCCTGGATGGGGACAAGGGCACAAGTGGCGGGGCAGCTTCTCAGTGGTGGAGGCATTGCTCTCCAGACCCAACACTCAACAGCATGGACCCCTGGTTTTGGCCACAGTCTTGGCTAGATGAGGCTGTTGGGTAGCTGATCTCATGAGATGTGGGTGCCATGCTTCCATTCAAACTAAGAGCTCTACTTTTGAAGGTTCTGGTCAGAAAGCCACAAATACTCCCTAGCCCATAAACAAAGAACAGTTTCTTTCAATCGGGATAGAGCACATAGAAGGAGAACAGATCATCCCAAGAGCAGGATAGGCCAAATCAGTCCTGCCATCAGGGGTCTGAGAGATGAGCCAGCTCAGTTCCCCTTACTAGTTGTTTACTTGGAGGATCTGGGATATTTGGGTGACCTGCAGGTGTCAAGAAATAGTACACGAGGGATTTGTAGATTTTCTGGTCCAGTGTTAACTCACCCCATTGTAGCTGTCATGCAAGGAAACAAAACTTGGTGGACAACAGGCCATGGCCTCTGCTCTCTGGTGGAGCCAGGAGATTACAATGTTAAGTACAACTGTGGGGGCATCATTTCTATGTTGAGAGGCCAGATGGCCTTACATATCTCTCATGCTGGATGTCTAAGTTGCAGAGGGAAACTAGATTCCATCCAGCTCTCCAGCCAAAGAGGAGACCAGAATTGGCCTCCCCCACAAACTGTGAGCTCTTTGCCTCCACTGACAGCAGCATCTATAGCAAAATGCTGGGCTGCCACCTGCGTTTCCATGTAAACATCCGAGTAGCCACAGCAATGGCCTTGTGAGGATTGGTGTGCCCAAGGAAGTGCTGTGTGGGATGGAGGGAGGAGTGCCAGGATCAGACACCAGGCAGGCAGACAGGCAGTGACGACATCTGTGCAGCGCAGGTGCCATGGAACTGAGACAAAGGGAGGCGGGTTTTGGAGCAGGGAGCCTGGGCAGTGATGTGTTGTTCATAAGAAGATCCTGGGCTCTGGATCCAAGAAGTCATTGGCTTGATTCCTGACCCCAACCCTCATCTTGGGCAAGTGTTTGAAGCTTTCTGTGCCTCTGTTTCTTGGTGTCCCAAATGGGGACAATAGTAGCAATTACCTCTGAGAGTCAGGAGGGCATTTATAGATGTCATTTCATTACTCTCACAGCAGCCCACAAGCACGGTTCTAGGTCCCCCATTTTACACGTGGCAGATGGGTAGCTTTTTAATCAGTAATCACACAGTTAAGAATGGTCAGAGCCGGCATTTGAATTTGATCCCTGTGTCCAGATTATTTCTATTCTCACTCAGTATTACTGGAAATCTAGTAAAGTCGGAACAAACACTGCTGGGAAGTGGGTGCTTGAAACATGTTTGTCGTCTTTGCCATTGGGAAGTGCTGAGTTCATGTTCCTCACAGCCCGTCCGAGGGTCCCTGTGTCTCTGGCTGCCCCTGGTGGGGTCTGCAGGGATCTGGGCAGCTTCTCCTTGATCTCTACCCCAAGGTTCTCTGCTCTCTACAGGTTGAGTCTCAACCCTGACTGCTCAGTACAGCTAATGTCTAAAAACAAAAAAAAAGGTGGGGAGGGTACAGCTCAGTGGTAGAGCCCGTGCTTAGCATGCAAGAGGTCCTGGGTTCAATTCCCAGTACCTCCATTAAAATAAATAAAACTAACTACCTCCCAAAAAAGGAAACACGTATTTAAAAAACAATAAACAGTACAAAGTCCCCACTCCAGGCTGGGGCACACTATTTTTTAAAGGCTCCCAGATGCTTCCCATGTGCAGGAGGGTGAGAGCTACCCCTCCACACCTCTTCTCTTGAGCTTGTCCACTCACACCCATTATCCTCTTGAAACAGGAAAACTACTTGTCTCAGCCTAGAACTTTCTCCTGATTTCTAGACTTTGATTTGCCTACTGGACATCTCTCCTGGAGCCCACAGGCACCCACCCAGAACTGAATCAGTTGTCTCCTCTCATGGCTTGCCCCTCTTCCTGCCCTTCTTATTTCAGGGAACGGCACTATAATTTAAGACACTGCCAAAGCAAGAAAGCTGCACGGCATCTTTGAACCTCTTCCTACCCTTCCATCACACCTGTGGCCAATCCGTCCACCTGCTTAAATGTTTTCTTCTCTCTCCTCCTGGCGGGGCCTCAGCAGGCCTTCACATGAACCTGCCAATAGGTCTCCCTGCCTCTATCTTGTCTCTTTCTTGATCACTTTGAATGTCTCCTCTACTTTGGAGGCACACAGAGTCCTTTGTGATGTGCACCTGTGATCTCTCCACCTGGTTGCCTCACCTGCTTCCCACACCCTGTGCTCACTTCTAGACTATTTGGAGTTCCTGGAAGGGACCAGGCTCTCTTTGGCCTCCCACCTTTGCATGTGCAGCTCCCCAGGGAGAAATTGCCTTAACATTATACCTTCACCTGATCACTTCTAGGGCATCTCAGTACTCACCACAGTGGTTCCCTCCTCTGGGAAAGCCTTGGCTACAGTTCTGGCTCTCTGCCCCGAGCACCCTCTGCTGACTGTTATCCAAGACCTCTTAACACGCCTCCTCAGCCTTCATTTCATGATGACTTCTGTGCACCTAGGAGCTCCCAGAAGCAGGGAATGTGTCTCTTTTCTCTTTATTCTCAGGGCATGGTAGAGACTCAGGTATAATGGTGGAGGGAACAGTGGTTATTCTGAAATTTCTCTGTAGTTGGAGCCTAGGGGTAACAGTCTGGTTGGAAGAAGGGCTTAGGTGATTTACCCTGAAGCCACATTTTCAATTAACATTTCATGTTGTTTTTGTCTACTATTTGAAGTGTTGAGTCTTAAAACAGAATGACGATTTCTAAAAATTACTTTACCGAAGATTGAGGAAAATGGCAGTTTTCCATATTTAAGAATATTATTTAAATTTTGTGTGACTGGGGTTGTGGAATAGAAATGCAGGGGCTACTAAAGCATTCTCATCCCCTTCCCTACCCTCAGGTCCTTCGGACAGAACAGACAGAGTGATGTGAGGAGAAGACTTGGAGGGTGGACCATGCACTGCTTTTAAATTATGACAGTTACTTGTGCTTTTTTTAACTTTCTTTTGTAATGGAGGTACTGGGGATTGAACCCAGGACCTTGTACATGCTAAGCACGTGCTCTACCACTGAGCTATACCCACCCTTCCCCCCGATATTTGTGTTTTTAGTGGGCATAATGTGCTTGTAGCAGGTACTTTAGCATCAGACACAGTCACCTGCCTCTGACCATCACATTAATACCTTTCCCCTGAGCTAGAGAGCTAGATATTCTGTTTTCACAAGTTCAATAAATTATCTACATTTTCCTTTTTCTTAAAAGAAAGGCATTAACTCATGTTTCTCTTTAGTATCGCCTATAAATAAAATGTGATTTTATTAATCATTTACCAAAGTGTTAAGTGTAATAAATATTAAGTACAGATTTCTGAAGCATCAGTCTTCACTGAAGATCCACATTCTGCTGTTCTCTCTCTGTGTTAGTCACCATACTTCTGGAGTTCTGGAAGTGGCGCCAGGCAGAACTTGAGTACAAATGGGACAGGGTTGAGCAGGAAGAACTAGTCTGGTCAGAATAGGAGGTGTGGTGTCCCCACGTGGAGATAGATGAGATTACCCAGGAAAAGCAGGTGCTGATTAGATGCACTTTAGTCTGTTTACTTTTGGAGTTGTCCGCCTTGGCTGCATGTTGGAATCACCAGGGGACCTTAAAAAATGTTGGTGCTTGGATTCCATCACTGCAAACTCCAATGGTACTTAGTGGCCTGGGGTGCATTCTGGCATAGGGAAGTTTTTAAAGCTCCTCTGGTTATTCTAATGTGCAGCCAAGGTGAAGGAGCACTGCCTGGAATGGTGGACACAGAAGAGAAGTGTGGTCCTTCCTTCATAATAACAGTAAAAAGGGGGAAAAGGAAAAGGATGGTAATTGTATAAGAAAAGAGGCATTGAATTGTATCCTTTCATAACACCAATAAAAAAAATGCAAAATATAAATTAGCCGCTATGACATAGATGTAGAAAGAAAGACACATTGGCTTTTATAGTTGACTCCCATTTTTTCACATGTGCCTTCATTATTGCGGCCTCCTTTTCATCATAGACTAGGTGCCCTTTTGCTTGAACTAAGTCCTGGTCACTGCTCCCCCTTCCTTTTGGGATGTGCACAAAGCAGCGTGGCTCTCATCCTAAAGTCAGAGAAAGGGTAGAAGAAGCAGGGAAACCTTTGTTGAGGTGCCATCAGTGTTTGTGCACTGAGCTAGGCATCTTATATAATTGGAAATGTAAATTTATTGCTGCCACTCCTGCTGCAAAATTAAAAAAAATAAAACTATATATCTTTGTATCAACCTTCCAGAGCTATGAATTGATGATTTTTTGAGTCATCTGTATTATTGCTTCTTTCCATCAGCTGAGATAATTTAGAGCTGATGGTACTTGCAGTCAGCAGCAGCAGGACAGAAGGTTGTGAGCATGAATAACTCTTGGAAATAAAATGCTTTTACTAGGAGCATCTGAAAATGTCTCCAACTATAGATTTTATAAATTGAATCACAGATCTACAGAACGTTGGCACTGAAAAGGTCTGGAGGGAGCAGGTCAAACTCCTCTTTTTATAAATGGAAAAAAATGAGGTTCAGCTACCAATAGAAAGTGACATTTGCCTTTTAAAATGTAATAAGCTTCTAATAATCCCCATTATAAATAGTTCCCATTGTTTACAACTGAAGATGGCGGTCAAAGCATATGTTGGTGAAAGACTGTACATTCAGAGATGAAAGCTGAAACTTAGACAAAATTAGATGTTCATAATGTTTTTGAGTCCTGAAAAACAAAAACGTATCATATTGGCAGAATACAAAAAATACTGAAGAAAAGTTTTTTGGTCATTTAAACTGCCAATTTTAAATTTAAAATTGCCAACTAATAAGTTTAAATTTTCATTGGAACATGCTTGTTGAAAAATTGAAGATGAAGATTCATTTCACTTTATCATTCTTCCTTATTTAAAAAATTTTTTAATTTTTTTTAGTTTTTTAATTGAAGTGTTTTATTTTAATTGCAAATGCATGCTCCATTTTTTAGAGAGGCCAGCATTGTGGTAGTGAGACCTTGGGAATGAAGTTGCCTAAATACATATTTGAGCACAGCAGCTTGCTTCCTTAGTGATCTTGGACATCTTAACTTCTCTGTGCCATAGTTTCCTATAAAATAAGAATAGGAGATTTCCTCATGACTGTGGTAAGGATGGGTCGAATTAATGTACAGAATCTACTTGGAAGACTTCCTGGCACAGAGGAGGGGCCATGTACTTAGTTACAGGTATTATTATACTCCTGCTGCTTTTATAATCCAGGTAAACCTTGAGTCTTACTGATATCATCTCTAAAAAACATCTAAATATAAACTCTAAAATGGAAACTCTCAAACTTCATAGTTGTAGCTAATTAACACACAAAGCCCAACCAAGAAACACACAGTGGAGACCAGTTAGCTGCAGACACCTGTGAAACTTTCTGTCCTGCATGGACTCTAAGCTGTCACTTCAGTCACTTCTGAAATCTAAGGCAAGCTCAGGAATAGAGCTTTACAGCTTGGCCTCGTCAGGTACCCAGACCCCTAAGCTCAGACCATGGCAGGGAAACAGTTTGCTGTTCACATGTGCATTTTCAAAAAATAATATTAAAATGAACACTGTACGTATTTTGTTGTGTGTTTGACATCATTAACAGAAAAGAAAAGAAAAGAAAAAAAAAAAAGGAAAAAAACCCATGCAGTTAAAAAATAAGGAGACTATGTCTGAAAATTATTTTTTTTTTAAATTATGCTTAGGATTTAGTGTCCAGTTAGGAGAAAAATCATTTCATTGGTGTAATCCCTTGATTGACTAAACATTTTTTTTAATTAGGAAGAAGAGCGTGTTCCTTTTACCACCTGGGTAAAGTGTATACATATAACCCTTTGTGCAAATGCTCTTTTTCTGGGTAAGAATCTGCCACAGACTTCTTAAAATCTAATGTGAAATGCTGAGGAAACTGAAAGTCAAGATGGGGAATATGTAGTCTCATAGAGAAAACTGTTTCCAGAGAACACCTCAGCCAATGCAGGGCTCCAATCTGGAGGTTCCAGAGTCTCTTCTGCTCACAGTGCTTCCCCCAGTTCTTTTCAACTCATTTGTTCAAATCAGATCAGTGCTTTAGGATTCTCCAGGTTCTGATTAAGAGACCAGATGGAGGCATTAAGAATTCTAAAATTTTCCAAGAGTAACAACCAAGGTAAAATGTCTAAGAATAGCCTAACAAAAGGATAGTAGGAACTGTCAAAAAAAATTAAATAAATAAAAACTACTGAAAGACATAAAAGAAGCTTTAATCACATGATTCTAGATTAAAAGATCATATCTCCAAAATATCAGAAGTTATAAAATTGATTTGTGGTTTATTGTGAATAAAATCATATTACTAATATAATAATTAATAAGACAATGAGAGTTTTACTAGCTCAAGAATAGCCAGATTAGAAAATAGGACAGGAAGTCCAGATATGGTTTCTGATATCAATAATAATTTAATATATGAGATGGAAGGCATTACAAATCAGGGAGATAAATAAAGGTTATTCAATAAATGGAACATATGATAGCTACTTGAGGGGAAAAGAAAAGATTGAAATAAAACAGTGAACCATATATTGTGAGAAATTCCAGAAATATTTAAAAATGTAACACAAATAGAAAAAAACTAGAAATAAATATGGATGAATATACAACCTCTAGATGAGCAGTAAGTTTCAGAGGAAAATTTATAAAGATTTCCATGCATCAGAAGCATCCTAATTTTAAACAAAACACCAGAGGATGTTATTTGTTTACAAATCCGACAAGGGGCTAATTCCTTCAATACACAGAGAGTTCAGATCACTTCAAACGTAACACCAAAAAATCTCAGGAGCGTAGAAGGCAGAGAACATGAACACATATTCACAAAGGAAAAAATAGATGTCACACTCCAATAGTAATTCAGTCAGTGCACATCAGAATGAAATAGTTTTCCACCTCTCAAGTGACACAGCTCTGTTTATGAGGATGAAGAGCCAGTGATCACCAATCCCATGCCTAGGCTACTGGATAGTTTTTGTGAAGTATGGTTGATTTACAATGCTGTGTTAGTTTCCGGTGTACTCCTCCAGCCTTCTTAGAGAGCAGTCTGGCAGTTCATATCAAGATTCAAAAATATTCATATGCTTTAATCCACTAATTCAGCTTTGAAAAACTTTTAATAAGGAAGTATTTCAAAATGGCAGGGAAAAGTCAGTATGGATGAAAGTCACAGACATACTTTTATATGTATATATATATATAAAATCTCAGCCAAAATATTCTTCCAACACTTCACATAGTAGAATATTTTGCAGTCATGAAAAAGTGTGTCCATGAATATATTTTATGACATGTCAAATGTTATGCTTATGATAGGCTTGAGAATAAAATTAATATATAAAATGATTTTTAATATACAAACAATGCACAGTTCTGAAGGAATTATGTCTATAGGTAGAAGCATTTTTCTTATTTTATTTTTTATTCATTTTCAGAGTTGGAGTCTTTTGATTGTAGGTGACAAAATCAATCTCCAATGTGTTTAAACAACAACCAAAAAATGGGGATGCATGGGATTTATTGGTTCCTGTAAATGAAAACCTCAGGTCTGAGGTCTGGCTTCAGTCAAGGAGAGATACTGTAGCCCAGATGATGTCAAGGGCTGCTTTTGTCCTGTCTTCATCCTGTGTCCAAGGATGCCTCAGCATGCTGCTTCTAGGCACTCAGCATCACAGATCACACATCCATCCAAGCCAAGAGAGGTCTCTTTTGGCAGCTTCCTCTCTTGATAGAGGAAGCTCATCATTCACATGGGCACCAGCACGTATCGCCTCACATAACAGTGACTTTTACTGTGTTATTTGCCAATTCTCAAATCATGTGTGAGACCAATAGAATGAGGGGTATTATTTGTCTTAAACCAACTGAGATCTACCTCTGGTGCTTCAGAAAGAGTGTGTCAATCAAGCTTAAATCACAGGACTAAAGATAGAGGGAAGTTATTTATCCTAAAGCAAAATCTGGGTCCTCTTCTAAGACTGGGGACAGCTCCAGGACAGCAGTTCTGTCCACTACTGAGTACTTTCAAATTTTCATTAATGAGCAAATATTAAAGTTATGATCAGAAAAGATGATAAGTAAGAAGAAACTTGAGGAAGGAGAATGGAAAGCTTTCCTGTTTCTTAAGAAATATTGAACCCATTAAGTTCTTGGAAGAAAAAGGGAAATGTGTCAAGTTTGTATAAGTTCTGAAATGAATTAAAATTGATTTCACAGTCCATGTAGGAGGCAGTGTTATACGGTTAGTGTGTCTTTGGGCTCTTTGAGTATTTCAGTTCTTTCACTTAATAGTTGTTTCATTTGGGGCAAATTGCATCATCTCCACGTGGATCTATTTCCTCATCTGTAAAAGAGATATAATATTACCTTTCTCACAGGGTGATTGTGAGGATTTAGAAAAATAGATCTGTGCTGAAGCAATAGTAAGCATTTAAAGAATTTATCTATTTTGATTACTTAATACAGAATTAAAAATTTATTATGCAGACTTTTTAAAAATGCATACTATTTAAATGGCCTATATGTGCTGTACAAGAGAGGAAGGCTTAATATACCTTCTATAATACATTTTTTTAGCCTTAACTAATTTTCAAATTTAATCACACACACACCAAAATCTTATTCCTTTCACAAGCATGAAGCCTTAACTGTGAAGAAAAGGATAATGAAAGAGAGTAGAGGAGGAAATAAAATGCTTTCTCTAAAAACTGATGGCTAAAAACTAAGAAAAAAACACCTTTTTAAGACTTTGGTCACCATATTCATAGCTAATAATTAGGTAGAGTTTTTCACATGCCTGTGATTAATGTTCTAATTGTTTTCACAATTAGTAAATCATTGACTCATCACAATAATCCTATAAATTGCTATTATTATCCCCCCATTATATGGGTGAGGAGATTGAAGCCCCTAGAGGTTAAGAAATTTGCACAAGGCCCCACAGCTAGCATCAGAGCTGGGATCCAGATGCAGGAGTGTGGCTCCAGGAGGGGCTTGTAAACACTCCCTCTGCTCTCTCCTGCAGGTGCAAGCCAGCCTCCCGCTATTACTGTAAATAACATGATGTGGTTTACTTAGTCTTGAAATTCACATTCTTTGGAGCTTTCTCTCTGGGGAAGCCGTCAGGAGCAGCCAGGGACACTGAGACATGCTTCTGGACTATGACCAAGAAGATAGATGGAAGGAAAACAGTTTAAAAATGGGATCTTTAATGTGCATTCTTCAGTGGCCAGAAAAAAAACTGCCTAGTGAGGAACTGAAACCCTATCAGCCGCGTGCAAATTATGCTTCACACCCCCGTTGCCCTTGGGTCCACACAGTCAGAACTACAATGGATCAGGGACATGAATCTTGTGCAAATGCAGGGAGTATGAATACCTGCCATTTTAAAATCTCAAGGAGTATGAAAAGCATGTGAAGCTTTCATCAACAGAGATCTGCTGTCACTTCCAGTGTTTCCCTCAGGACATGTCCACAGCTTCACTGGTCCTATTCAGAATGAAGAAGACAGCTAGAACCTGCTGGCCCCTGAATCAGTGATAGGTTCTCCCTTTAAAGGAAGCATATCCCCTTCACGGGTTACAACTAGTTCATAACCTATGTAATTCTATAGATGTAGAAGGGATATTTTCATTGGTTCTGCTATCACAGACTTGTCTCCAAAAGAACATGTCACCAGTTACTCCATTTTCACCCATTTAAAGATATACTTAACAAGCTTCCTTCTTTAGTGCAGTTTTAGGTTTACAGAAAAATTCACAGAAAGTGGGGTTCCCATATATTCCCTATGCTCTGCACACAGCTGCTCCTGCTGTCAGCATGTTACATTAGTGGATGCACTCATTCTTTTTGACATCCTTCATTCCTCCTACCCTAAAGATTAACGTACCTGATATTCACATCTCTTGTGGCATTTATGTGTGATTTACATCACTTCTCACGTTTATTTGAGGTTTAGAGCACATGCATGTTGTCTGTTTAAGCGTGGGTTGAGGCAAGTTTTCTGTGTAAAAATATGATCATTAGTGAGTCTCATGCTGCTGGGTTTTTGGGTTGTCAGGTCCTGTTCACCATTGCTTCAGTTATTGGGATCATTGTCTACGGACTCTCAGTGTTCATTGTATTTTCTGCAAAACTTCCCAAGAACCTGCATGGAAGAGACCCAATCCAGAAGTACCTGACAGTGCAGATGGGCCACGCCCATCACTGCTTCTCTCATCAGTTTTATCATCATTGTGACCCTGAAGGCAGTATATGAGATAGTGGCAATCATGAGGACTGACTCTGGTAAGCTCCTACTGCAGCTGAGGTCATTTCTACACCACTTTTAGAACCAGGTCAAAACAGAAACTGTATCTTTTGGGCACTTCAATTCCAGTATATTACAGTCCTTAGAAAACGTCAAGTGTAAAAGTATTTTCTCTAGCCTATATGAGAAGTGAATTAGCTCCGGCTTTGCATTAGTTAAAGGGACAAAGCAAGCATTAGAATGTCCAAGCTTTGTGTAAAGAGGTCAGTGCTGAATAGTATTTTCAATTACATTAGATCATGTACCCTATTGTTGAAAGTTAATAGTCTCTTTATTGCAAATAAGTGGAAGAGGGTCATGGTTCCAGTGGCAGATTTGCTCATGTGTTACAGAGAGGACAAATAATCACAGTGTTATGTGTCTTTCCCCGATGCTGTTCCTGTTAGTGTAGCTCCATTCTCATCATCTATAGCTTCTATAAAAATTGTTTCTTCTCTCTGGCTTTTATCCCAGCCAGCGGCTTAGCGGCCCAAGTGCTTCCCACAAGCTTCATGTGGCTGGGTCGTTCTCCCAGTGGTCTGCTCAGTAGTCATCTTCTGAAAACACTAAGACCAATTTAAATTCTAAACTAGGAGGATGACCTGTTTTATGTTCCCCAAATTCTTCTAGCAAGTTTCCCCGTGTTTTGTTTGTTTTCTTCAATAGTCCTACCTTCCTGCCGTTCAGGGAGACAAGAGAATATCATTTAGCAGGATGTTCAGAAGTAGTTTTCTATCAACTTACACCTGACAGAGGACAGTTCTTGCCCATTGGATACTGTTGTGCTTACAAATTTTAAGGAACAGCTGACTATTTTTTTTTGCCTTGTGGGATATTGTGTTCATAGTGTGAGAAACTCTTACAACAGTGTGTACACTTGGAATTAACATAGTAGCTATGTTAAGGAATTCAAAACAGCTTAAATGAAAACAGTGTGAATTGTGTATATATATATATATATATATATATATATATTTACAGTGTTAACTCATGTATCCGTGGCTTTGATTAGTCTCAAAGCTGTTCACAGCTTTAGAGACTTAACTTTTCTTTATTCTAGCTGCAGAGCTCCCAAGGACCAGAATGACTATGAGAACAACCTAGCCATGGAGGTGTTCTTGTTCCAGTTTGTCAACTACTACTCTTCGTATTTCTACATCACATTCTTTAAGGGCAGATTTGTGACTTATCCAGGAGATCCGATGTATTGGCTGTGAAAATACAGAAATGAAGTGCTGTGAATACAGCTTTGTGTTCTGACAGTCTAACCTGGTTCATGTTTTCCCCTAGTTGCTCAAAGAAGAGTGTCTTTACTGTCTGTTCCTTAGATTTTTTTAGCCATAAAATGACTTTATTTCATGTTATAGCTATCTAAAATTTAAATGATATTTTCTTTCTAAAATTCCAGTGTGACCCAGGTGGCTGTCTCCTTGAACTGATGACACAGCTGACAATAATCTTGGGAGGACAGTCAATCTGGAATAACACACAAGAGGTGTTACTTCCGTGAATACTAAGTCATGTGATCTTGGGGTGAGAACGGCCCACCCATCCAAGTCATTTTCCTGCATGCCCATCTCTAAAACAGGGGAAACTCTGCTTATTAAAGGTCTCCAGATAAGAAGATCCATCCAACAGTGTAATCTTACCTGGTGTTTAATAATTATGATTAAATACCTTTTTTTTATGTTTAACTTAAATCCCCAAGTGCTATAATTTCTGCTTATTAGCCCATCACTGGGGGCTGACTGATCAGAGCCCTTTGAGAGATGGCCCTTGTTGGGGCCGTGAGCTAAGATTTCCCACAACTTCCCACAACTTTCTCCTCCTTTTATACATGCATTTAAAAATCCATAACAGGAATTTGTTGAGTGCCTAGTATGTGCTAGTCACTGTATTAAGTGTTGTACATATGTGTGTGTGTGTGCGCGTGTGTGTGTATAATTTAATCACCCAAACAATCCTTATTCTTATCTCCCTTTTGCAAATGAAGATCCTGTGGCTTAAAGAGGGTAAGAGATTTGCCCAAGCTCTCATTGCCAATAAGAGACCACTGTGGGACTCAGATGTAAGACCCTATCTCTCTGAATCCATGTTCTTCTAAGAACAGAGGCTCTCTTGGGGTCCTATGGCACAGGGTTACATAATGTTTTAAGAGACACTTGTCTAAAATAATAACTACAGTGGTTTTGACTTATTGTTCTCTTCCTAAAAATGAGAAGAGCAGATATTAGCTAAGGTCACACTGTCCTTTAGATTTTCACATAAGCCCAATCCCATATCAAGTTGGACAGTCCACTGTTATCTGCAATTTCTGCACAATTCAAGGAGCTTACTGTATTCACTTTCTGTTGCTGCTGTAACAAGTATCCCCAAGCGTCATGGTAGTAGGAAGAAAAAAGAAAAAGTCTCCACTAAACAACACAAATTAAACCTACTAGGGTTCTTGAATGCAGAAGCCTGCTGA
Source organism: Camelus dromedarius (assembly GCF_036321535.1). Lineage (NCBI taxonomy): Eukaryota > Metazoa > Chordata > Mammalia > Artiodactyla > Camelidae > Camelus > Camelus dromedarius. Next base: position 1,121,429 of record NW_026989801.1, read on the forward strand.
AGTCAAGGTGTTGGCAGGGCTGTTTCTGAAGGCCCCAGGGGAACCTGTATCTTTGCCTCTTCTGGCTTCCAGAGGCCACCTGTGTCTCTTGGCCTGTGACCTATTTTCTCTCTCTCAAGGTCAGCACGGTGTGCCTCTGACTCTGATTCTGTGGTCATATCTCCTCTCCTCTCTCCCCTCTTCTGCCTCCCTCTTCCTCCTTTAATGACCCTGGCGATTACACTGGGCCCACCTCTCTCTTAAAGTTGGCTGGTTAGCAACCTTAACTGCATCTGCAACCATAGTCCCCCTTTGCCAGGGACCCTGACCTCTTCATATGTTCTGGGGATTAGGACATGGACATCTTTGGGGGGGACCATTTTTCTGACTAGCATGCTAACCTTTATAGGATAATGTTTGGCTTTCAGTTTCTGTTCTCACAAAACTGTTGATCTCTCTTCTGTCTTGCCTTCCACACCAGCATTCTTCTCCTGGGCAACCTAACTGCAGAGCTCACCCCTCTCTGTGGTGTCCCCCAAAACCACTTACACAAGCAAGCCTTACTGATGTTTGGAGCATGGAGGAGAAACTCAAACAACTTGAATTTTGAAATTAAAAAATCCATCATTTTAAAATCTTCCATGCCACTATAAAAAATTTATTTTTTAACTTCTTTTTTTAATTTTTAAACTATTTTAAACTTTGTTACTTTTTTAAAACTTTACTTTTTTTCTTATCATCCTTCATTGTAAGCTCCAGAAACCTGCTATTTGCCCACCACATCCAACTTCCCTTTCATTGTTTCTCCTCCCTTCCCTAAACCTTCCTTCTCTCTCCCTTATTACCAAGTTTCTGTCCATTCTCTTTATAGGGCAGTTAAATTATTTTTTCTTTCTTTCTTTCTGTTTTTGCAGAGTGAACAACTTTGGGTGTCAGTGTGTCCTTCCACATTTCTTCACAAGGGCTTCATCTTTCAGGTTCAGTATGGATTACTGGGGCCGGTCTCTAAACAAAGGCATTTCCCTTGTCCCCCAGCTCACCACACCCCTCAAAAAAAAGATTCTGATCTTTGCTGTGAAATGAATCTTTTTTATCCCTACTGTGCAGTGCACAACTCTTACACTGAGCCCACAGTCAGATTTTTCCAGAGGAGTAAATGTAGCTCATGTGCAAATAATACTATTTTTCTCTGTGAAAAGAAATAGATCAGATAGAGGAAATACTAAACTCAGGTTACTCAAAAGCATTTCCTTAAGGAAATAGGTTAATTATTTAACACTAAATTTTGTTGAATCTGGTTGTCAGTGAGCTATTTTAACCAATCAAGGAGAAGGATATATTTCCTAAATTGGTACTGAGAAATTCATGTGAAATGAAACTTGCTCACATGAACTAGTTTAAAGTAAAGGATGCATTATAGTATCTGTGGTCTGTTTATTCTTTTGCTTAAGTAAGCTCATTGTTGTAGGTTCCAGTGAGCTGAACTTTGCCTCCATGTATTTCTACTATGGGCTAAAATATTTAGGGAATATGTTTTGAATTATAATTCCCTTGTTTGAAAACCAGGAATGCTGAGTGGTAGCCAAGTTCGAGGGTGGCTTGTGTTTTCCTCACTGCCTCTTCTCTTTGTATAAGGTGCCAGTCTCCTTCTTACTTTTTCATATTAAATCCTAACATACCAAATATCTATCAGTAATTCTTGCTATGCCAAAACTACACCCATCATCAAAAATACATAGGAAGGGAAAAGAAAACTTATCAAAGTTAGCGACTATTTTCATGCTATTTAAATATGTCCAAAGGAACATAATGAAATGAAATAACTCACCTGCCTACACCCCCCAATTCCATGTGGGGCTCTTGAGTAGGATTCTGGGAGCAAATGAAGAAGGACAGTGAAGCCATGACCCAGGCTCCCACTGGGGTCTCCCCAGCACTTGGATCAGCACCTGGTATATAGTAGGTCTCAGTCCAAGCCAGCTGACGAGTGAGTGACTCACAGGCATCGAATGCATAATATCAGTGAATTAACAGCATTATTTGTAGGACTCAGAGAATAAGCTGAGAGCCCTGTGGCCTTCCCAGCCTCACAAACTATTTTGATATTGGGATCATTTCTGGGAATGTTATTCTGTACTTGACAAAAGGCTAGTATGACTCCAGGGTTAAGCAACTTGCCCTGGATAAATTTTAGGATAAAATATTAAGAAAAATAGTTAAATGCCCAAAATGGCATAGCATTGTCCTTTGACGTTTAGATAATGTATGGCTGTAATTTTCTTACTTTATGTTTTCTACATTTTCCACCGCGGGTATGCACTACTATATAATAAGAAAATCTCTCTTCTCCAGATATGATTTGGTTAGAGGATGAGGCAGAGACATATAATAAGAGAATCTTAAATACATGTGTCTGTAATTCACTCTTTAAATTCAGGAACAGGAAACTCAGGAATGAAATAGATTCAGAGAATCAAAGATACTTGTATTCAAGATTAGCAAGTGGGAGTGTCCTCAACAGAAATGGTGATTATCTATAATGCAGAGATTAAATGTGATAATGAAGGTACAAAGACAACATGAAGTAGAAAGTGCCACGTGGCAAGCACTGAGTAAAGGGCAATTTACTATGATTATGCTAATCTGTGGTCAATTCCCAAGCAAATGATTGTGTAAACCCTGCTAGAGGGAGAAAGCTTCCAGCCTTGGCCAGAGAGGGAGGAAGATCCAATGCCTGTATTTTTTAAAATGTCTACAGGTGCTTCGCATGTGCAAATTGATATCCCTGCACAAGAACCATAACCCAACAGAAAACCCAAAAGACCGAGGACAATGATGGGTAGACGACAGCCCAAGATTTTCTGCGACAGATGAGTGGTTCCACTCAGGAAGACTGAGAAAGAGGGTCAGAGTCTTAGCTAAGGACAAGCAAGTCGGGACTTCTAATATGACCTAATACCATCGGCGGGGGAGAGCATTTCAGCACAAGAAGTTATTGCCAGATGAGTTAGCATGGAAGTTTCATCCTGGATCCAAACCGTGATGGATTTAGGTCCTGGAGGGTAAAAGCCCTGTTTCCGTGGGACATGGACCGGATTCCACAAGAGGCTGAGACAGGAAGTATGAGGCAGAGAAAAATTCCCCCAAGAGACTCCCGAGTCTGGGTGCCAGGAAGGGTGATGGACGAGCGCGGTCCCAGCGCCACCCGCACCGCAGGGCTCCAAGTGGCTGTGGAGCTGCGTGCTCCTGGCCGAACCTCAGACCTGACTGCAGCACTCTGGGCTGCATACTGGGGAGCAGCTTCAGCAGCAGGCTGTCCCCGTCATTCTCGTAGATGCTGCAGTGACCCCCAACCCTGTGGCCACGGTGTCCCCAAACCAAGGGTCTAACTGACTTCAGCCTTATTTACAGGTGGCCACAGCCAGTTAGCCTATGCTGCTCAAAAGGAAGATCCCGCATTTTGATGTGTTAGGGGGGTTGCTAATACCTGGCCTGCTCTGAATCGTTTCATCCTGACAGCAGCCTGGGCAGTGGAAGTTTCATCTCCCAATTTTATTTCAACTTTTTTTGTTGAAAGTATAGTTGGTTTACAATATTGTGTTAATTCTTGGTGTACAGCATAGTGATTCAGTTATACATACATATATATATATATATTCCTTGTCATATTCTTTTTCACTATCGGCTATTAAAATTTTTTGAATGTAGTTCCCTGTGCTATACAGTAGGACCTTGTTGTTTGATGCAAAAATTACTAAACAAGGTATTTGCAGACTAAACCTAGCCATGTATATGACAGAGTTGAGTTTATCTCAGGATTTAAATGTGGTTTTGATCTCCAGGATCTCTTTATCTACTTATCATAATTAAAGAGCATGTGGACCACTTCTCAGAAAAAATGTTTTAAAATCTTAAGATTTAGAGAATAAAGAAGGAAGATAATTATACTGAAAAGCAGATATCAAAATATAGAAATGGACATTTGTGATACAGTAATATCTGAATTATTGGAAGAACGTGTTGAATAAGAGGATCCAGTGGTGGGTCTACTAACCGCAACTTTCTGCCATAGCAGTGAGTGTAAATCATCTTCTGAGATCTGCAACAATTGCATTTTGAATGTAAATAAAGTTAAATAACAAATAAGCCATGAAGTGTGGATTCAGATTCAGGGGTATCTTCAGTCCATATCCCCACCACTTCCCAGAGCTCCCTGCTCTTCCCCTAATGTCATTGAAAGCAGTGGGGAAAGTTTGTGAAGCGAAGGGCATGTTCCATTGCAAAGAAATCTCGTAGCAAACCTGGGAGCATGGCCAGGGAAAGGTTAATGCTGAGATCAGAGGCAGTGGGAAACCTAGCAGGGGCAGCTCTTTACAAGTCACATCACATACTCTGTGTGTGTCCGTGTGTGTGTGCATATAGACGTGTGTGCATGTACGGTGTATACACCGGCATTTCGTGTGAAGCTGCCTCTCTGCCCAAATTTGAAATCCATCCAAACGTGCAGTGCAGTCAGCCGAAGCTTTGCCAGATGCTAAGTTGTCTGTTGTTGCTCTGTCTCTTCTCCTGAATTCCATGAGTAAGCCACGTGCCAGCTGTTGCTTTCAGGGACAACAGCTCTGTAGGCTACAGGCCCATGCCTTGTTTCACTGCCAACCCCGATTTCATTTCAGGACAAATTGCCATTTGAAATAGGGGGAAGCATTCAGTTGGCCCACAAGCCTCTGAGTGAGGAAAAAAGGTAACCTTAGAGACAGCTCTGTGGGACAGCATCCAGGAGGGGGCATAGCACTGGGCTGTAAGTCGAGGCTGTGTTTCTTTTAAGCTCTGCACTGACTTTGAGGCGGCATGTCACTTCTCTGACCCTTGATTTATTCTGCTTAAATTAGGGCCTTGGACCTGTTTGATCCAAAGTTAGAGTCACACTTTTCTGCTCGGTGACCCTCCATGGCTCTCCAATTCTTACAGAGGGAAAAATGCCCACATCCTCACTGTGGTCTCTTAGGCTCCACCCCCAAAACCACCACTGATTTCCTGTTTGCTCTGGCCCACACCAGTCTCCATGCTGTCTGTCCAGCGTGAGGGACCTCCAGGCCCATGATCACTGTTCTGTCTGCCCACCCCTTTGCCTCATTCTTTGCCTTATTCAAAGGTCACTGCACCATCCCCAATCCTCCCTACCACAAATTCCTCGTCCTCCTTTATTTTCCTCCACAGCACTTATCACCAGCTCACAGACCCTGTCTTTCTTTCTTTTACTTATTTTCTCTGATGATTTTCAGACTGGAAAGTCCATGGTGGATAATAGCAGAGAAATGGGGGAAAAAAGACAAATGAGGGAAGGTATCTTCTAAAAGCTAAAATGCCCACCTGAAAAGGAGGTAGGAGATAAATTAGCAGTCATTACAGTTTTGGTAAACACAGATACGTAGTCAGGACTAGTTTTCACAATATTTGGGGGTAGGGTGGCAGCAATAAAAAGAAATTTATCCTGAAAACAAGAAATTAAATTCTTGGGAAGATGATGTGTTCAGCTTGAACTGTCAGTAATACTTTTATGACCTTGGTCTGATAATATCCTGCTTTATAATTTGATCTGTTTGGCATCTGGGTCATGAATCTAATGGTGCCGCAGTTTCAGAAGCAGAACAGACCACCCCACGATGGGAACGGTACTGCCATCTGCAGCCCATGGGCTAACTGGAGTTATTTTATGAATACCTTGAAATGAGTAAGTCATCAGTGGAGATTTCGGTGCTGTCAGTTATACTAGAGTATGTTTTGGGTCTCAGAAGCATCGGTTACTGAGCCAAACAATGACCATCATACCGAAACGGAGCCCGCTTTTCTCAATTAGATGCAATTATGCAGTCAGGCTTTCAAACACAGGGTGCCTCTGTGTATCTTTGTCAATATTTTTGTTGTACAAAGCTGAAGATTTACTGCCAAGGAATGAAATGGAATATTCATGTAGCCCGTGTGGCACAGCTGTTGGCTGATATCCTTCTAAACAGAGTCATGTGAGCCCGCCAGCCTGTGCAGAAAGCCCGCAAGAGCATCCTGCGTCATGACAGCAAGGTTCACAGTGTCACCCCTTAAACATCTCACACCTGCCTTTCACATTGTTCCTTTTCACATTCTTCTGACCGATGGTTTCTGCCTGGTTCCTTGAGTGACCTCATGGCACATCACTGGCTTGAATTCAGGATGAACTTGCTGATCTCAAATATCGGTTAAGCACAGATCCCCTCCTTCTCCAATGTCTTTGTCCATTTCTGTACATTTGCTTGGGCTCTGTTTCTCTTTGGTTGAACTTGGTTCTGAGATCTCAGTTGCCTTTAAATGGTTGTATCTTAAAATAGATTTCAATAGGAAAAACCATCTTTTCTATTATGCATGGGACACTTTTATCTACTAGAAAGCTGATGATGTGCACGTTTTCTATCTGAGCCCTTTCAGCTCACCACTGCCTTGAATTAGTTTTTTTTCTTAAGCTTAGGAGACAGAAAAGGATTTTGGCCAATAAGCTTTGCATTTATGCATGAGGGTTCATGTCTGCAAAGGCACCACTTTGTGCTTCCTGTTTATAAGTCTAGAGATACAGGAAGGTTTTTTTCCTAAATCACATTCTATATATAAAATAATTGCTTTTAAAAATATACATTATACATGGAAAAGCATCTGGTTCCCTCAGTGAGTGAAAGGTCATCTTGTGGCATCTTCAGTCAGTGATGCTTTGTGGCCTGGGGACTGATTTGAGTTACATTTTTGCTTTTGCTGTGTTTCATGACCAGGTTCCATTAAAGGTGCAGCTGCAGTCCCTGGTGTAGAAGTTATGTTCGTTTATTTTGCTTATTTTCAAAAGGACTATAAGACAATGACCTGTTATTCCAAAATGAGTCATAATTGTAAATATTTCTTATTGGAGCTATTATCAGCATTAATAATAGCAACAACATTCTGGGGGCAGCATAGCATTTATTATTTTAACACACACAGAAAAAGCCTTGGAAAAAATTTATTGTTCTATTTAAGTCAAATAAAGGGAATTGAATGGAAAAGTTGTAGGCTTTCGGGAGAAATTGATAGGATTTTTAGAACTTTATAGTCTCATTAAAATACCAATTAAATAATTCAGCCTCCCCCTACCCTGCAAAACAGAATGGAGTAACATCAACTCTAGAGAGATTTTTCAGATTTATTAGACTTCCTATTATCTAAATAATCCATAATGAATTAGAAAATTCAATCCATTTCTGAGAGTAGGCAGTCTGTTATTCTGTTTTCAACGCTGGAGTGAAACCTATTTTTTGTTCTTTTGGTTCATGGGAGATAGAATTTCCAATTGCTTTTTGAATTACTTTTGTTCCTCTAAAATAAAGTGCCTTTGGTGATGATCTCCTGACCTCAGTTTCCTCCTCCCAGTTTTCCCCATGATCATTAATGACACCCCACCTGCCTTTTTAGTTATACCTCTTAGCTGCTGAAGGGGAACAGCTTCTGAGAGGTGATCCTGGAGCCCTCCACCTGTGCTTCATTAGGCCTCACACCCAGACATCAACCCTATTCTCCTTCTCCTGAAGTACCTTTCTCTGCTTTTCTACCTGGAAGGATTCTTGCCAAGCCTTGGCAGGAACCCCTCCACCTTTTAGAGATTTTCTGCTCTCCTCTCTAGGCATGAATTGCACTTGATTCTTCTCTTGATGGTGTGTGATTGTGTCCGTGTCCATTGTGCTCCTCGGCTGGACTGATCCTGTTGGAGGCAGTAGTAAGGCTTTGCATCTTCCTGTCCATGTCCAGAGCACCACAGCCTGGACCCTGGTTCTCATACATGTTTAAGTGACTTGAGCTTGGAGTTTCAACACACTCACGTACAACTCTTAGATGAGTTGGCGGTAACATTGCCCTCAAGGCCCCCACAAGATTCTATATGGCATATGATTTTTTGAGTGAAATTTCTCTTTTAGTTGTTTTAGTGAATTCCCTACCGTCCTTTGAGATTATTAGAGTAATCATGAGTTGTTAACCACAATAACTCTCCCCCCACCAGCAAATGATCCTGCTGTCTGAGAACTCAGACATGGGACATAAGAGAAATAATCTATCATTCTTAAAATCTGGAAGCCATAAGATACCTTTTTGTACTTAGAGCACCCACAACACAAACACCAGTCTGTCAAGAATTTGGTGATGCCTTCCCAGAGGGCAGGTGCCATAAGTGAAATGCAGTGAATGATGAAGTGAGACCTCTTTGTCTCTGTTACTGCCTCTTCCACCTGTGCTGTGTTAACTTGATCTTCCCTTCATATAATATGTTCTCCTTTTAATTTACTACAGTTAATATCAGTTGTTCTTCAACATCTCCTTGCACACGCCCCCTTCATTCCCTCTCTCTCCAGTGCTATCCCATCCACACCTCTTCTGCGCTCTCCAGGACCAGGCCTGTCTCCCCCACGCCCTCACCTCTGCTCTGTCTGCCCACCACCTGCACTGAGATTTCCTTGTCTCTGCAGAATGAACTTTCCAAAATGGCAGCTGAGTAACTGGGGGGATTGTAGACCGCTCATCTCTTTACTCACTCATTCATTTATCCACCCAACAAACATTGAGCACCTGCTATGCCAAAAACTATCAACTGCTGGGGAGACCAAGACAGGTAAGACTTGGTGTCTGCACTCCCCAGGCCAGGTGAGGCATGGCGAGTAGTTGATGGATTACTAAGCAGGTGAACACAAATTGGACTTCCTAGACCTGGAGATATTTGAACTGAATTTTGAAAGATGAATGGAAGTTAGTTCTCTAACATGTGGTAGAGAAAGTGGACACTTCATGCAGAGAGGTGGAGACATATAAGAGTACACGGGCATGAAGAAGCTTGGCCAGACTGAAGAACAAGTAGGGCTAGAACAAAGTATCCACAGGTGAGAATATCAGGTACACAAGGCCTCTGTCATGATGAGTATACTTTATGTATCCTTAAAGAAACAAGTATATATTGGAATATTTGTAAGCAAGAGAATTGCATAATGTTTATGTTGGAGAAGATCTGGTTATTCTGGCAGCAGAATGGAAGATACTATTTTGGGGGGAGGCCCATATTTGGGGGAAATGTTACTTCAGGGGGCCACCCCAGGTAACCCTGACAAGTGGCACACGCCTGCAGAGAGGCCCTGGGCAGAGGGATAGTGACATGGGCGGCAGAAGTGGTAACTGCTGCAGAGGTGACTGCATGGCGGCGGGGTACAGAGCTGCTGAGATGACCTTGCAGCCACCCATCCGGAGAGGGGATCTGCAGGAGGAGTGTAAGGGGAGGAGCTGGTTTCTAGGAGATGGTTCTGTGTGTGGCATTTTGAGTGTGAATTGTCTATGGGACATCTGAGGGGTGATGTCCGTTGTTAAGCTGGATTCACAAGTCAGGATCTCAGGGGAGCTGTGGGTGAGTCCATCGGCATGATTCAGTCTTGCCAGGCAGAGGATTGAAGACGAGGCCCTGGGGAAAATGGCCATGTACATGGCAAATGGAAGAAGAGAAATCCACCAAGAGAAAGAAGAATAGCAGAGCAGTTGGGAGAAAACTTGTTGAAGCAACACAGGGAAGACTGTAACCTGGCTTAAGAGGGATTTGAACACTGACTGAAAGAAGCATAGTGAGAAAGGTGGGTGTGTGGGGCAAAAAAGCAAGAGCTAAAGCCGACCTTTAATTGCCAAGACTGGGGAAATTGAGGAGAACTATACTTAGGTAGCCTTTAAAAATCTGATCTGTGTATATCTGCCTGGGCTTTTTAATTTTATTTAAGTAAAACAAAATTCAAGGGGAAAGAACATTCCACAGAGAGGAAAATATTTGTCCACAGCAAAAGCTACCTGGTAATCAAATAAACAGTTACTGAAAACGCCCACTGGTTTGGAACTCATAGCCACCGACAGTGCAACTCCTTCTCAGTGCCGTGGTGAGGGCCGTGGGGGATGCAGGGCTCTGAGCCCTGGAGGAGTTATCAGCGCATGTACTTCCCCAAGAAACTGGAATTTAAAGGGAAGAATAAAGAGTATAAAGTTTCAGAGAGCAATACAGGGCCGTGAGAGAAGGTCAGGTGAGGGTTAGTTTTGTTTTACAGTGGGCTTTTCTGGCCTTGCTAAGTTGCTAGGCCTTTGTTGTTGTTGGTCTTTGTTCCAAAAGCTTTTTAGAAAGTTCTTCTCGCTTGAATATCTGAACTGATTAAATCATGTTGGGGTTTTTTTTTTTCTGGTGTTCTAGTTTTTAATTAAAAAAAGCTATCTGGAATTTATTTTAATGTCAAAAGTGAGGACACTCTACCAGGACTTCCAATGATTTAGCTAATTACTCCAATAGTTTAATCCACTGATTTGAAGTGTCAGTTTTATAATATTACTGAAATCTGATAAATATCCACATCTGTTCTTGAAATGTATTCTATTTCATTCATAATCTCAGTGCACTATTTCTAAACTGTTTCCATGACCATAGATTAATACCTCCTAGAGTTGGTCCTACTTTATCCTTTTCCAGAAGGTCCCTAATATTACCAATTCAACCATCCCTCCTCATTATTTTACTTGTATATTTGTGTATTTTTCTGGAAGTACTTTAGCATCACCTTTCAGCTTTTTTTCTTAAATCCATTTGGGATTAATAACTAAGTTTGCATTCAGATTCTAAATTTATTTTGGAGAAAAAGTGTGCTATGTCACCCAAATTTGAGTCTACCCAATGAAGAGTATGGTGCATTCTACTGTTCATTCAACCATCTTTATTTTTCTTTCTTTTTTTAACTCAATTATCAGAACCATCTTAACATTTTTCACTAATTTATTTCTAAATAGTCTGTGCCTTTGTTTTCATTATAAATGATTTCTGGGATTTGAACTGGGTTGATTTCTAATAAAGTCTTAATTTCTAGCTTCTCTTGAATGAGAAGGAGATCTGACAGTGTGGGGCCCACTTTCCAATATGGTGATTGTGAGCAGTGCATTTCATTAGGATATCCACTTGCCAATTTGCCAGTAAGTGCACCCACTCCACACATTTCTGTTACTTACCTGGCCCCTGTAGGCAGATGAGTTCATGTAGGGTTAGATGGGTTATGGACACAGATACTGACATCACTGCTGCCACGCTGCCGACTTTGTGGCATCACTAACTCTGGTTCTTGCCTCTCTGTCCTCCCTGAATATGACAGCTCCTTCTGGGCTGTGGAGCTGCTGCATTTTTCCAACACTGTCTGCTTTTCTGCAACGCACCCCTGCCTCTCAGGTCAGAAGCAAATGTCAGCTCCTCCTACCCATCCACCCCATCCACGGTCTTGCCGTTCCTGGCATGAGAGGTCCCTATCCCTTGACTGAGCAGTAACCCTATAGGGACCATAAATTTGCCTCTCATCCACTGTCTTAGTAGCATACCTGTGCTAGTTTACTTTAAAGGTCTGCCAGTTAGGAGGGGAGGGTCTAAAAGTCTTTTAGATCTCTGGCCTTATCATTTCTAACTGCTCCCCCACCCCATGGAACAGCTTACCACAGGTCTCTGCTGCCCCATCTGTAACAACGCCATGTAATTTACAGACAAAGAGAAAAGAACTTCCAAGCCACCACCATAATTTTCACTTCCTGTGACCACACAGACCATAGAAATATCAATATAAACATTCCTGAAGAAGGATATTTTGCTTATGAAGACACTTTAATTGCATACCTTTCTGTGACTTGTAACAACTTTTTAGACTCTCTGGATGTGCTGCACTCACCTTCCCAAACTCAGGGGAGCTTGCTCACTTGCCTATTTGCAGCATATTTCCTCCAACATTCTTTATGCATAGCTTTCCCAAAGGTACATTTCTTATTTCTATTTAAATTGTTAGGTACTTCCACAATATTCTTTTTTTAATCCTCAATTACAAATCATCTTCCAAGATTGTATTATTTCAACACTGAGAATGAATAATATTCTTCAAGATTCCCAAGTTTATTATCAGCAAATAACTATGGTTGGTTAAAGATTTTTAAGTATGTTATTCCTATTAAAGGTATATACATGAAAGAAAAAGGTTGTAATTAGTCGTCTTCCCAGAGATTTTATAGTTGTCTTTTGTTTGGTTTCTTTCACTATTGAACATTATTATTACCATGACCGTCTTTTCTCTTTGGGATTTTGTTCACCATTTGCCTCCCTCTCTTTACAGGAGTAAAGGAATATATGTTGTCCTTCCATCCATCCACCACTCCATGATATGTGTCCATTCCTTCAACAGTTATTCAACTTGGATTCACCACCTTATTTGTGGCCTCTTTTCCACTGCCCCCTCTGTTAGTTCTGGGGAACAATATATTGGAAATCAGAGTGGACACGTGGAAACTTGACTAGCCAGTAGAGATGCATGGTGCCAGAAAAAGGCCAGGACATCAGATCGTGGCTGCCCATCATGCAAGGAACAGCAATTCTGGCTGTGGTGGACCAATGTGAGTAAAAAGGCTTCACACGGTGAAGACCTTGAAAAGTCCAAAAATGCATTAGCGGTCCTTCCTAAGGAATCCAGTGTTGGGTATTGTTTAATATGAGAGGGAGATGCTAACACTATCATCGTTAAAAGTAACATAGTTGTTGTAACTGTAATTATTATTTTTAATATATTTTCTTTATAATTATTATTTGTGACTTACAAGGGCTCTTACAGGGGCAGTTGTTAAGAAGTGGGACCATTATACTGTTGCTGGAGTGTTAATTCAGTAGAAGCATGATAATAATATTAATAAGTACTCACTCTTTTGATCCTAACATGAATATAAAGGTTACCCAGCAGTGCTTGTATAATGGAGATACAAATCTATCTGTTTAAGAGTTTGTAGAACCTAAAATAAGAGCAGTCATTCCACCGTATTTTACCATATAGTCCAGACTATCAGTTTAAAGTGGGAACTACCTGATGAGGCCATATAAACACTTTGTGCATCCCCAAACATTCATTACCTTCCTGGTCCCCTGGGGCAGAGGTCCTTCCAGGGGGTGGTCACATATCTCCTCCCCACCCCACTCTTGGCCTTTACTACACACTGTTGTTCATTAGCTAAGCATCCTCATGCCCTGAATGTGTCTGAGCTGTGAGGGAACAGAACTCAGCTGTTTACAAACTGTATTGACTATGACCAGTCTGAAGAATCTCTCTCCTTCCCTGCCTCCACTCCCACAGGGCAACTGGGGGCTCACAACCACAGATTCCCATGCCAGCCCATCAGGGAACCTCCTTCCCTAGAAATACCCTTACAACCAGGGCTGTTTCCTCCCTTACTACACTGCCAATTTCACTCCCAGATTACAGTCCCCCACAAAAGGCTGTTGCAGTTTGAATTTCTTAATCAAGTCACACTGGCCCTGAGTCCCTGGCATTTTCCTATGAGCATTCATAGAAACAGAACAGGGCCTGGCAGTGGCTGTGGGCCAGGTTCCTGGGTTAGGGGACTTGCTGGGCACTTCAGGTTTTAGAGTCTGGCCCGAGCTCATCTCCCAGCATGGCAGATTCCCATCTGCATGATTTCGGGCCAGGCTTCAACTGTTCACAGCTTCATTTTATCATCTGTAAACAGAATAATTCCCTGCTGCATATTTTAAGACTGTTATGTACCACAAAGAGTGCTTAGGGAATTCAGTGAGTCAATGCATGGAAGTCACACAACCTGGTCCTCAGGGAATGTTAGTTATCTTCATTATGCACCATCGATAAAGTTGGCTGCACAGACTTGGCCAGGTATCAAAGCTACAGGCACAAGAATTTGACAGTGTGTCACTGTCTGGATCATAGTCACAATTTTACACAGTAAAACAAGATTCCTGGGACCACTTAGCTGTCAGCCCACCTGACTCCCCACCCCAAAAACACTCACTTTATCTGATTTGCTTGCTACCCCTACTTTTTGGAGAAAGTTGGCAAATCACACACAGACAATGACTGCTAGATTATGTCCATTTCCATTCACTCAAATTGCCCCATTTTCAGTATCCACTGTGCTGCAAAACATAGACTAATGTTCAGAAATATGACAGCGAGGCCTTTCCAGTTCCACATTCAGAGAAGTATGAATCTGTCATGTTTAATATGTCATATGACACTAAGCAAGGCAGGAAAGTGGGCTCCCGTGCTTTAAGGAAATTTTTAGCAATGACATTTGTAACTAAAAGTGTTTTTGTTTCACCTTCAGCTAACCAGAAAATTCAATTGACTCCTATTACCCATTACTCAGGTGTCCTGGTTTGATTGTATTAGGCACTCTTTCCTCATCACCCTAGCATGGCTTTGCTCCATCAACACAGATGGATTGTCTCCAAGGCTGCTCCATGTGCATGGGCATGTTTGTGTACACACGTGCACCCACTGATTGGTGCCACTGATCCATATCCAGTAGTTGTTCTGCCTTATAACTCAGGCATTGCTTTATTATACCCTAGAAAACTGCTTTTAGATCATTGATTGTACTATAGACCATCCTCTTGCCCACATTAGGAAATGACATCTTCCAAGACACAGGTCCTGTGTGCTTGTATATATGTATAAGTAAGAATTAAACATGTATGTCATCCCCTCACATATTTAATTTGTGCCTTCCCAATCAAATGTGCATAGTAAAGGCTAACTTCCCATAACAGTAGAACTTTAAGGAAGTAAGAAGAAGAAATTAGCCACCAGGGAGAAGACAGGGCATCAAGCAGGAGTTTCGTATGAAATAATTTATTCTAAAGCTGCTCTGGCTCAATAAATAAGTGAAACTGACATTATTGTATCATGCTAGAGCATCTGCTATTGAAGGCTGATTTTAATTTACTTTGATATAAGTGGAAAATTGTGTTGGAACAGCATGGGAAATGAAGCACACTTCATCTATCTGTACTCCCGCAGTGTATTTCATAGCTGCTCAGTTTGAGGAAAAGTATCTTGTCAGGAGACAATAGAATTGTTTTCCTTGTTGGAATTTTTGTAGCTTCCAGAAGCACATCTGCAGGTGATTATGTAAAAGTCTAGAGTTGAATTAAATAACAGGAAATTTTAGCCTATTGAAATCTAGGAGAAGTGAAATATTTTTGCTTACCACCACCAACAACACCATCACCACCACCACCACCACCACAACCACCAGGCAAGCACGTGTACACCCAGAGAGATTTCACATCAGAGGAAATGACAAAGCTGGTTCTGTTACCGAGGCCAAACTTGTTCTGCTCACTGCCCAACAGTGATAAATAAATAAATCAGGAGATGAGGTTTTGGGTCAAGGAATAGTAACTTTATTCAGAAAGCTGGCAGACCAAGAAGATGGGGGACAAATGTCCTGGAGAACCATCTTGCCTGTCAGAATTCAGGCTCCTTTTAAACTAAAAAGGAGAGGGGGTGTGGTTGATTGTGCAAACTTCTTGCTGCAGGCATTCTTTGTTCTTGTAGCCATCCATGTGGGTCAGGCTATGGTGTCCCTGTAAACCTCCAACAAAACAACGGTTATTCTCTATTTTGCAACTTGCCATCTCTGCCTAAGTGCAGAAGTGCTAACATCCTTAAAGGTCAGAGCCCCGAGAATAGGCTTTCCTGTAGGTTTTAGGCTAAAGGCAACGTTGTTTTACAAAAGATGCAGAGCCAGCAAGATTAAGCCTGGAAAACAGGGCACAGTGCTTCAAAGTAAAGGAACAGATCCAATATGGCGTCAGATTCGTTCTCCTCTATTACAGTTCTAGTTGGGGGAAATTTTGCAATAGAAAATCCCCTTAGTTGTTTTCCTTGATTTGCCTGAGATCTTGTTTGTTGGCTTGTGGTCTCATGGTGTCTAAACTTTATGTTAAGATGAATACTATTAAAATCATATGGTGCAGAAAACATATCTGTTCTGCTTCAAAAAATGACTGAAATATTTAGCTTTGTTTATTCCCATAGAATTTGGATTGAATCTATTTTCGACTTTCTTCTTCCTTCAAACCAGTTTTTTACTGGAGGGTTTAAAGCCCAAATTAATGAATTTTGGAGAAAACTCATGTAATTCATAAAAGCTTTACATCCGAATTTAAGATTGACCCATATTTATACTTTTAATCAAGGAACATGTTAAATTTTGTTAGTTGATCACTTATGATTTTTTTAACTTTGTCCATGTAATCTTTTGGAAGTTGAGAGGCTTAGACACTTGATCTAACAAAACAGGTATCATTGCTTGACTCTGTGAATGGAAGAATCCCAGTATAGTTTCCTGCTAGTGCATTTTATTAAAAATAATAAAGAATTCTTGCTATCTAATAAAGCAACTGACAGAAGCAATACTGAGTGTTTAAAATAAATCAGATTGTGGGTTCAATTATCTAAACAAGTGAAGATAGTATAGGGAAAAATTATGAATTTGAAGGAAAATATATTTTATGCAATTAATATTCTATTTTTAAGAAGCAAATGATAAAAAAAAATCAAATTTTTAATCATTTATCTACAAAGGAGCTATATAAAGCCAACTTATCTTCATAAGTGTTACAAATACAAAAGGGCTATCTAAATCTACATTATTAAAGAATAAATTATACCAAATTGATCTCCAAGGTTGATTGATTTTCATGATATTTCTAATTTTTGATAATATAACTTTCATATAACATATCCAAGTAGCTCTTGAGTTATCCACAGTACCCAAGTCTACAGTTATTCTTACTGTGCTTAAAAAATGTAATAGGCAAGGATCAAGCCCTTGCTTTTGAAATGCCACTGGACTTCTGGATATTCCCTTAAGTTAAAGACCAAAAGCAAAGTAACTATTCTACTTTAAAGCAGTTGCTCAAAGATTTTAAGACATTCACTATCTATATTCAGTTTACAGGAAAGAATTAAGTTTTCTGAATCTTAAAAAAAAATCTACTGCTGAAATTGAAATTCTGGCTTGTCTGTTGACCATAAATAAAAAGGCTCTAAATTAAAGCTCCCTTTAATGTTTTCTTCCCAGCATAGGCCATGATCATCACTTTCACACCAGACACGATCTCCTGTCTGGTGTATTGCTGGTCATTCTTTGTACCACCATAGGGGGACCACCTGCATGACACCATGGAGGGACAAAACAACAACACCCTCTGCTGGTTCAGCATCATGGACTTCAAAGCAGAAGCAAGGAAAATCCATACATTAGGCTTAGTAACCATACCTCATGCAGGTAAGTTCTGTTTACAAGTGTTTAAAAATGCATTTCATCTTTTGTAAGACTTTTATTGTAATATAATTCTGTTTGATATCACAGCTGCCAGAGGGTTTTTTTCTAGTTTTCTTTTCAGATAAACTTCAAAAAGTAAAAGATATAAAAGTTAATACAGACTAGGGTTAGAAACTTCAAACCAAACCATAAAGCAACATTTTAAAATAAGAGTTTCAAGTGAGTACAGGGAGATGGATCCAGGAGGAAACTCCTTTTTTTTTCCTCTATTTTATATTTTAGTGCTTTATTTTGTATTAAAAAAGTTTCTTTTTTTCTTCTTTTTCTCTTTTTAAACTTTTTTTTTACTGAGTAATAGTCATTTTACAGTGTTGTGTCAAATTCCAGTTTAGAACACAAGTTTCAGTTATACATGAACATACATA
This sequence comes from Camelus dromedarius, assembly GCF_036321535.1. NCBI lineage: Eukaryota > Metazoa > Chordata > Mammalia > Artiodactyla > Camelidae > Camelus > Camelus dromedarius. Next base: position 1,139,008 of record NW_026989801.1, read on the forward strand.
TATTCATTGTCAATTTTTTTTTCACTGTGCAGGAGAAAACTCTCATATGTTAGAAATGAAGAAACTCTTAAGAGTTCCAAAAAGTAAGATGATTCAATTATTATGAGTAATGTGTTATTTAAGCACACCCTGATGATCCTGAATGATGACAAACTAGCACAGTCACTTAACAAAGCAACACAAAGACAAACAATGTAACCTGGTAACCACTAGTTTGTTCTCTACAAGTCTGTTTCTTTTGTTATATTCACTAGTTTATAATTTGTTGTATTTTTTAGATTCCACGTATAAGTGATATCATACAGTATTTGTCTTTCTCTGTCTGCCTCATTTCACCAAGCATAATACCCTGCAAGTCCATCCATGTTGTTGTAAATGGCAAATTTTCATTTTTTATGGCTGATTAGTATTCCATTCTATGTATGTGTGTGTGTATATATGTATCTATATATATACACCAAGGATCAAATGGTAGTTCCATTTTTAGCTTTTTGAGGAACCTCCATACTGTTTTCTACAATGGCTACACCAATTTACATTCTCACCGACAGCATATGAGGGATTACTTTTCTCCATATCCCTGCCAACATTTGTTACTTGGGTTCTTTTAGATGACCATTCTGACAGGTGAAAGGTGATGACTCATTGTGGGTTTGATTTGCATTTCTCTGATTATTAGTGGTGGTGAGCATCTTTGCATGTGCTTGTTGGCCATCTGTATGTCTTATTTGGTAAAATGTCTATTCAGGTCTCCTGCCTATTTTTCAATTGAGTTGTTATACAAATATAATTTATAATGATATATGTAACAAACATAAAAGCTCCTAAATATATGAAGAAAACATTGACAAAATTGCAGGGAGAAGTAGACAGCTCTACAATAATAGTAGGAGACATCAATAACACACTTTCAATAATAGGTAGAACAACAAGACAGAAGGTCAATAAGGAAATAGGCAGCTTGAACAACATTATAGATCAGTTGAATCTAAGAGAAATATATATAGAAAACTTCACTTCACAAAACAGCAAAACACATTGTTCTCTAATATATATGGAATATTCTCCAGGTTACACTATATGTCAGGCCACAAAAATATCGCAATAAATTTAAAAAGTATGAAATCATACAAATAATCTTTAAATCAAAATGGAATGAAACTAGATATCAGTAGCAGAGAAAAACTGGGAAGATCCACTAATGTGAGGAATTAACACCCTTAAACAACCCATGGGTCAGAGAAGGAACCATAAGAAAATTTAGGAAAACTGAGTCAAGTGAAAGTGAAAACTTAGCATACAGAACTTAGGGATTCTGCAAAAGTAGTACTAAGAAGGAAATTTATACCTGCAAATGCTTATATTAAAAAAAGAACAATTCCCAAATCAACAATTTACAACTTAAAAACTAAAAAAGAACAAACTAAATGCAAAACTAGTGGCAGAAATTTAATAATAAAGATTCAAGCAGAGATACTCAAAATGAGAATAGAAAAGCTACAGAGAAAAATCAATAAAACCAAGAGTTGCTTTATTGAAAACATAAACAAAATTGACAAACTTTTTGCTAAGTTGACTATGGAAAAAGGAAACAGACTCAAATAACTAAAATCATAAATGAAAGAAGGGATATTACAATAAATTTTACAGAAATAAAAATTGTTATAAAAGCATTATGAAAAATTGTACACCAAAAATTTGGATATCTCAGATGAAATGGACGAATTCCTAGAATCACAAAACCTACCAAGACTGAACAATAAAGAAATAGAAAACCTAAACATCCAAAACTAGTTAGGAGATTGAATCAATCATCAAAAAACTTCCAACAAATAAAAGCTCAGGGCCAGAAGACTTCACTTGTGAAGTCTACCAAACATTTACAGAGGAATTAACACTAATTCTCCCCCAAACTCTTCCAAAAATTTGAAGAGGAGGGAGCATTTCCAGACTCATTTTATGCTGTCAGCATTACACTGATACCAAATCCTGACAAGGACACTATAAAAATTGCAGACCAATATCCCTGATGAAAATTCTCAAGAAAATATCAGCAGACAATTTAACAGCACGTTTGTAAGTATTATACACTGTGACCAAGTGGAATTTATTCCTGGAATGCAAGAATGGTTCAACATACAAATATTAATCAATTTAATATACCACAGTAGCAGAATAAAGATGAAGGGAACCCATGATCATCTCAATTTATGCAGAAAGAGCATTTGACAAAATTTAACACCTTTTAATTATGTAAACCCTTAACAAACTAGGAATAAAAGATAACTACCTCAACATAATAAATGATACATATGAAAAGCCCACAGCTAATATACTCAATGGTGAGGCTGAGGGCTTTCCCTCTAAGAAAGCTTAATAAAGAGACTAAATTCTTCACAAGGAAATTCACAAAATACCATTAAATAGAATAATATTCAAGATTCTCTATATCTCCTTTATAGACCAAAAATAAAAAACAAACCCCAAAGCAAAAAATTTACACCAGGAACATAATGATAAGAGTCCCTGGTTGAGGACAGCAATGAACAGGAGACTACAGTAGACAGGCGACTAGATTGTATAGTAGGAAATATTTAGAACCATTACATAAAATTTATATTAGTCAATAGACACATAAGTCAATGGAACAGAATAGAAAACCCAGAAATAGCCCCCACCCAAGAACAGGAAACTGATTTTTGACAAAGATACAAAAAGCAACTTTTGAAAAGCCTTTTCAACCAAAGGTACTGGGACAATTGGATATGCATAGAAAAAAATGAACCTTGACCTAAGTCTTACACCTTATGTAAAAATAACTCAAAATGAATCATAGAACTTCATGTAAAACATAAATATATCTAGAAACACATACTCTGATTTCTCAGCATGTTTCCTAAAGACAGTTTCAAGGTAATGGCAGTTTGTGCTGGAATGTTGATTTGGAGTGATTGCTCCCCTTATGTACATAGGTAAGCCTGTCATCCTAACAAAGAAAGTCTGTTTCCAACAAGGTAGTTGAAGGACAGCTTCCAACACATTCAGATCCCAGATTGGAACATGTGGAGAAGCATTCATTCAGCTAGCCAGAATAGGCATGGTATATCTAGAAACAATTACCCTGAAATAAAAATCAAGTTCTGTAGAGATGTTTTGAAGCTAAAGGAGGTTTGAGCTGGAAAACCGAGTTAGATAGAGTGCCTCTCATTATGTATTTAGGAAGGCCTGTCAACATAACACAACAAATTTTTTTCCCAACATGATAGGTGAATAACAGCTTGCACACACATTTGGATCAAAAAATGGAACATGTGGGAAAGCCTTCATTCAGCTAGACTGAAAGTGAAGGGTACAAGTATAAACAATGTGAATTCTCAGCAAGTTTCCAAGAGCTGGTTTCAAGGGAGAGGAAGTTTGTGCTGAAAAACCAAGATGGAGTGAGTGTCTCCCCTTATATACATAGGTAGGCCAGTGTCACTAACCCATAAATTAGGTGTTACCAGCAGGGTAGTTGAAGGACGGCTTCCACAGACAATCAGATCCCAGAATGGAACATGTGTAGAACCGATCATTCATCTAGCACAAAGGACAAGGGTACATCTAGAAACACTAACCCTGATTTCTCAGCATGTTTCCTCAAGCCGTTTCAAGGTAAAGGCAGATTGCTCTGGAAAACTAAGTTGGAGCATGTGCCTCCCATTATATATAAAGGTAGGACAGACCCCCTAACCCAGAAACTGTTTTCCCAACATGGTAGTTACATGACAGCATCCACACACATTGGGATGTCGGAATGCAACATGTTGAGATGTGTTCATTTATCTAGCACAAAGGACAAGGGTTCATCTAGAAACACATACCCTGGTTTCTCTGCATGTTTCCTCCAGCCGATTTCAAAGTAAAGGCTGTTTGCTTTGGATAACAGTTGGAGAGAGTGCCTCCCTTATATGTACAGGTGGGCCAGTGCCACTAACCGAGAAACTTTGTGTTCATAAAAATGTAGTTGAAGGAAGGCTTCCACACACAGATGAATCTCAGAATGTTACATGTGAAGAAGCGTTCATTCACGTAGCACAAAAGAAAAGGGTACATCTAGAAGCAATTACCCTCATTTCTCAGCATGTTTCCTGAAGCTGGTTTCAAAGTAAAGCCAGTTTGCTCTGTAAAGCCGAGTTGGAGCAAGTGACTCCCCTTTTATATATAGGCAGGCCAGTGCCACTAACCGAGAAATTCTGTGCTCAGAACAAGGTATGTGAATGAAGGATTCGACACACATTTGGATACCAGAATGAATCATGTAGGGAAGCGTTCATTCACCGAGCACAAAAGGCAAGATTACATCTAGAAACACTTACCCTTTCTCATCTTGTTCCTTGAGCTGGTTTCAAGGTAAAGGCAGTTTGTGCTGGAATACCGAGTTGGAGTGTGTTCTTCACTTATATATAAAGTTTGGCTAGTTCCACTAACCCAGAAACTATTTTCACAAAAGTGTAGGTGAAAGACTGCTTCTACACACTTTCAGATCCCAGAATGGAACAAGTGGAGAAGCGTTCATTCTTGCAGCAGAAAGGGCGTGGACATATCTAGAAACACCCTGAATTCTCAACATGGTTCCTAGAGAGGGTTTCAAAGTAAATGCAATTTTGCTGGAAAACTAAGTTGGAGAGAGTCACTCCCCTTTTTACATACAGAGGTAGGCCAGTGCCTCTAAACCAGAAACTCTGTGTTCTGAACAAGGTAGGTGAAGGTTGCCTTACACACACACATTCGGATGCTAGAATGGAACATGTGGAGAAGCTTTCTTTCAGCTAGAACAAAGGGCAAATGTACATCTAGAAACAAGTACCTTGACTTCTCAGCATGCTTCCTAGAGTGGGTTTCAAGGTAAAGGCAGTTTGCTCTGGAAAACCAAGTTAGAGTGAGTGCCTCCCCTTCTATAAATAGGTAGGCCAATGCAACTAACCGAAAAACACTGCATTTAGAATAAAGTAGGTGAAAGGCTGCTTCCAAACACAGTCTGACCCCAGAACTAAAGATGTGCAGAAGTGTTCATTCATCAAGCAGAAAGTGCAAGAGTACCTCTAGAAAAACCTACCCTGATTTTTCAGCATGATTTCTAGGGATGGTTTCAATGTAAACACAGTTTGTGCTGGAAAACCGAGTTGGAGTGATTCACTCCACTTTTATTACAGGTAGACCATTACCCCTAATCCAGAAACCCTTTTTTCCCAACAAGGTAGGTGAAGGGTGGCTTACACATACATTTGGATCCCAGAATGTGACAGGTGGAGAAGCATTCATTGAGCTAGCACAAAGGGCAAGAGTACTTCTGAAAATACTAACCATGATTTCTCAGCATATTTCCTAGAGCAGGTTTCAAGGTAAAGGCTTTTGCACTGGAAAACCAAGTTGGAGCGTTTGTCTCACCTTACATATATAGGTAGGCCAGTGTCACTAACCGAAAAACTGTGAGATACAAACAACACAGGTGAAGAATGACTTCCACACACATTTGGATCCCAAAATGGAACATTAGGTGAATCGTACATTCATCTAGCACAAAGGGAAATGGTACATCTAGAAAGAGTTACCCTGATTTCTCAACATGCTTTCTACAGTCAGTTTCAAGGTACAGGCAGTTTGCAATGGAAAACTGAGTTGGAATAAGTACCTCCCACAATATACATAGGTTGGCCAGTGCCCCTAACCGAGAACCTCTGTGTTCCCAACAAGCTAGGTAAAGGACAGCTTCCACACACATTCAGTTCCCAGAATGGAACATGTGGGAAAGCATTCATTAATCTAGCACAAAGGGCAAGTGTACATCTGGAAACACCCTCATTTCTAAGCATGTTGCCTAGAGTAGGTTTCAAGGTAAAGGCAGTTTGCACTGGAAAACTGAGTTGGAGTATGTGCCTCCCCTAATATATATAGGGAAGCCAGTGCCACTAAACCAGAAACTCTGTTTTTGAATCAAGGTATGTGAATCACGGTTTCTGCACACATTAGGATCACAGAAGCATTCTTTCATTCTAGCAGAGTAGGAAAGGTTACACGTGGAAATACTTTGCCTGATTTCTCAGCATGTTTCATCGAGCCAGTTTCAAGGTAGAGGTTGTTTGCGCTGGAAAATTGAGTTGGAGTGAGTGCCTCCTCATATATATAAGTAGCCTAGTGCCCTTAATACAGAAACTCTGTGTTCTGAACAAGGTATGTGAGGAGGGCTTGCACACACATTCGAATGTCAGAATGGAAAATGTGGAGAAACATTCATTTATCTAGCACAGAGAGCAAGTGTACATCTAGAAACAATTACCCTGATTTCTCAGCATGTTTCCTATAGTCAGTTTCAAGGTAAAGGCAGTTTGTGCTAATAAATGACTTGGAGTGAGGCTCTCCCCTAATATATATAGGTAGGCCAGTGACTCTAACCCAGTAACTCTGTGTTCACAACAAGGTTTGTGAAGGTTGGCTTACGCACACATTCGGATCCCAGAATGGAACATTACGAGAAGCATTCTCTAACGTAGCTCAAAATGGAAAGATATATCTTGAAATACATACCCTGCTTCTCGGAATGGTTCCTTGAGCCGGTTTCAATGTAAAGGCAGTTTGTGCTGGTAAGTCGAGTTGGATCGAGAGCCTTCCCTTATATATACAGTTTGGCCAGTGCCCCTATCCCAGAAACTCCATGTTAACAACAAGGTAGGTGAAGGACTGCTTCCACACAGATTAGAAACTCAAAATGGAACATGTGAAGAAGCATTCATTCATCTAGCAAAAGGGGCAGGTATACATCTAGAAACCCTTATCCTGATTGCTCAGCATGTTTCCTGGAGCAGGTTTCAAGAGAAAGGCAATTTGTGCTGGAAAACCGAGTTGGAGAGAGTGCATACTCATAGGTATGTAAGTAGAGTTTATCCCCAACCACAGACAGTCTGTGTTCCCAACAAGCTAGGTGAAGGATGGCTTCCAAACACATTCGGATCCTAGAATGGATCATGTGAAGAGGTGTTCATTTGTCTAGCATACAGGGCATAGGTATATCTAGAAACACTTACTATGATTTCTCAGCATGTTGCCTAGTGATGTTTCCAAGGGAAAGGCAGTTTGTGCTGGAAAACAGAGAAGGAATGAGTGACTCCAAACAGGTATGTAAGTAGTGTAGTTCCCCTAACGCAGAAACTCAGTGTTCCCAACAAGCAAGTTATAGATGGCATTCACACACATTCAGATTCCAGAGTGGAGCATGTGGAGATGCGTTCATTCATCTATCGTACAGGTAATGGTTATATCTAGAAACACATACTCTGATTTCTCAATATGTTTCATAGAGCCGATATCAAAGGAATGTCCAATTTTGCTGGAAAACTGACTTTGGTCCAGTGCCTTCCCACATATATGTAAATGGTGTTGCTCTCCTTACCCAGAAACTCTGGGTTCCCAACAGGCTAGTTGAAGGATTGCTTCCAAACATGTTGGGAACTAACATTGGAGTATGTGGGTATGAGTTAATTCAACTAGCATACATGGCATGGGTATATCTAGAAACACTTATCTGATTTCTCAGCATCTTTCCTAGAACCGTTTTCAAGGGAAAGGCAATTTGCACTGGAAAACCGAGTTGGAGTGAGTGCCTTTATATAGATTTGTAAGAAGTGTAAATCCCTGAACACAGAAATCTGTGTTCCCAACAATCCAGATGAAGGACGTCTTCCACAAACATTCAGATCCCAGAATGAACCATGTGGAGATGCCTTCATTCATCTAGCATACAGGGCATGAGTCCATGTAGAAACACTCTCTGAATTCTCAGCGTTTATCCTAAAGCAGGTATTAATGGAAAGACAGATTGCATTGAAAAAACGAGTTGCAGCGTGTGCCTACCCATAAATATATAAGTACTGTAATTCCCCTAAGACAGAAACTCCATGTCCCCAACAAGCTAGGTGAAGGATGGCTTCCATGTACATTCGGATCCCAGAGTGGAGTATGTGGAGAGACACTCCTTCATCTAGCATACAGGGCATGAATATGTCTAGAAACACTTACTCTGATATCTCTGCAAGTTTCATACAGCCAGTTTCAAGCAAAATGTATTTTGTGCTGGAAAACACAGTTGGAGCCAGTTCCTTCCCATAGATATGTAGGTAGATTACTTCCCCTAGAACAGAAACTGTGATCCCAGCAATCTAGGTGAAGGATGGCTTCCACACATATTCTGATCCCAGAATGTAGTATGTGGAGAGGCGTTCATTCATCTAGCATACAGGGCATGGGTACATCTAGAAACACTCATCATGTTCCCTAGAGCTGGGTTCAGGGGAAATGTAGTTTGCACTGGAAAATTGAGTTGTAGTGGGTGCCTCCACATAGGTATGTAAGTAGCACAGTTCCCCTAATACAGAATCTCTGTGTTACCAACAAGCTAGGTGAAGGACAGCTTCCAAATACATAGGGATCTAAGAATGGAATATGTGGGGAGGCATTCATTCAACTAGCATACATCATATGGATATATCTAGAAACACTTACTCTCATTTCTCAGTATCTCTCATAGAGCCGTTTTCAAGGGAAAGGTGGTTTGCGATGGAAAACTGAGTGGAGCGAGTGCCTTTCCATATTAATACAAGTAGTGTAGGTCCCCTAACCAATAAACTATATGTTCCCAACAATCTAGTTAAAGAACTACTACCACACACTTTGAATCCTAGAATGGAGCATGTGGAAAGGCATTCATTCATCTAGTATACAGGGTATGATTACGTCTAGAAACACTTACTCTGATTTCTCAGCATGTTTCTTAGAGCCAGTTTCAAGGGAAAGATAGTTTGCAATGGAAAACCGAGTTGGAGTGAGTGCTTCCCCATAGATATGTAATTAGCATAGTTTCCCTAAGCCAGAAACTCTGTGTTCCCAACAAGCTAGGTGAAGGATGGCTTCCAAATATATAGGGATCTAAGAATGAAGTATGTGAGGAGGTGTTTATTCATCTAGCATACATCACATGGGTATATCTAGAAACATTTACTCTCATTTCTCAGCATCCTTCATAGAGCCGTTTTCAAGGGAAAGGCAGTTTGCAATGGAAAACTGAGTGGAGGGAGTGCCTCTCCATAGGTATGTAAGTAGTGTAGATCCCCTAAGATAGAAACTCAGTATTGCAAACAAGCTAGGTGAAGGATGGCTTCCACACACGTTCAGATCCCAGAATGGAGCATGTGGAAAGGCGTTCATTTATGTAGCATTCAAAGTATGAATATATCTAGAAACACTTACTCTGATTTACCAGCATGATTCCTGAACCCGATTTTAAAGGAAAGGGATTTTGCACTGGAAAACTGATGTGGAGCCAGTGCCTCCCCATAGGTATGAATATAGCTGAGTTCTCCTAACACAGAAATTCTGTGTTCCCAACAAGCTTAGTGAAGGAAGTCTTCCACAGCCATACAGATCCCAGAATGGAGCACGGCAAGATCAATTCATTCATCTAGCATACAGGACATGGGGACATGTAGGAACACTTACTCTGACCGTTCATCATGTTTTCTAAAACAGGTTTCAAGGGAAAAGCTGTTTGCATTGGAAAACCTGGTTGGATCAAGTGCATGCCCATAGGTATATAAGTAGCCTAGTTCCCATAACACAGAATGTATATGTTCATAACAAGCTAGGTGAAGGACAGCTTCCACACACATTCAGATCCCAAAATGGAGCATGTGGAGAAGCGTTCATTCATCTAGTATACAGGGCATGGATACATCTAGAAACACTGATTTCTCAGCATGTTTCCAAGAGCCGGTTTCAAAGGAAAGGAAGTTTGCCCTGGAAAAACGAGTTGGAGTAATTTTCTCCCCATTGATATGTAATCAGAGTAGATCCCCTAACACAGGAACTTAGAGTTCTCAATAATTTAGATGAAGAACAGCTGCCACACATATTCAGATCCCAGAATGGAGCATATAGAGAGGCGTTCATTCGTCTATCATATATTTAATTGTTATATCTAGAAACACATACTCTGATAACTCAAGATGCTTCTTAGGGCCGATGTCAAAGGAAAGGCCGTTTGCCCTGGAAAACTGAGTTCGAACGAGTTCCTGCCCACAGATATGTAAGTGGCGTTGTTACCCTAACACAGAAACTCTGTGTTCCCAACAAGTTAGGTGAAGGATTGTTTCCAAACCTATTGCAATCTAAGAATAGAGGATATGGGGAGGCATTCATTCAAATAGCATACATGGCATGGTTATATATAGAAACACTTACTCTGATTTCTATGCATCTGTCCTAGAGCCGGTTCAAAGGGAAAGACACTTTGTGCTGGAAAACCGAGTTGAAGCAACTGCCTCCCTATAGGTATGTAAGTAGCGTAGTACCCCTAACACAGAAACTCTGTGTTACCAACAAGTTAGGTGAAAGATGGCTTCCACACACATTCAGATCGCAGGAGAGAGCATGTGGAGAGACCTTCATTCATCTAGGATACAGGGCATGGGTACAAGTAGGAACAATTACCTTGAAATCTCAGTATGTTTCCTTGTGCTGGGTTAAGAGAAAGACAGTTTGCGCTGGGAAAAATAGTTGTGGGGTGCCTACACAATGGTATGTAAGAGCGTAGTTCCCCTAACCCAGAATCTATGTTTTCCCAACAAGCTAGGTGAAGGATGGCTTCTTCAAATACTCGGATACCATAATGGAGCATGTGGAGAGGTGTTCATTCATCCAGTGTATAGGGAATGTGTACATCTAGAAACACTTACTATGACTTCTCAGCATGTTCCCTAGTGTCAGTTTAAAGGGAAAAGCATTTTGTGCTGGAACACCAAGTTGGGGCGAGAGAATACCCATAGGTATGCAAGTAGTGTAGATCCCCTAGCCCAGAAACTCTGTGTTACCAACAATCTAGGTGAAGGACAGCATCCACACACTTTCAGATCCCACAATGCAGCATGTGGAGATGTGTTCTTACATCTAGCATACAGGGCATGGGCATATCCAGAAACCCTTACTCTGATTTCTCAGCATGTTTCCTGGAGCCAGTTTCAAGGGAAAGACAATTTTCATTGGAAAACCAAGCTGGAGTGGGTGCATGCCCATAGGTGTGTAAGTAGCATAGATGCCCTAGCCCAGTAACTCTGTGTTCCCAACAAGCTAGGTGAAAGATGGTGTCCACACAGTTTCAGGTCCCAGAATGGAGCATGTGGACAGGGGTTCATTAATCTAACCTACAGGAAATGGTTATCTCTAAAACACATACTCTGATTTCTCAGCATGTTTCCTAGAGCAGTTTTCAAGTTTAAGGCAGTTTGTGCAGGAATACTGAGTTAGAGTGAGTGCATCCCTATATATGTGTAAGTAGTTCAGTCCCCTAACACAGAAACTCTCTGTTCCCTACAAGACAGGTGAAGAATGGCTTCTACACACATTCGGATTGCAGAAAGAAACATGCAGAGAGGCATTCACTCATTAAGCATACATTTCTTGGGTATATCTAGAAACATATACACTGATTTCTCCGCATGTTTCCTAGTGCCTTTCTTAAAGGACAGGCAGTTTGCCCTGGAAAACTGAGTTTGAGCAAGTGCTTCCCCATAGATATTTAGGTGGCATTTTTCCTGTAACACAGAAAATCTTTGTTCTCAAAAAGCTAGGTGAACTATGGCTTCCAAACACATTTGGGTCCCATTACGGAGCATGTGGAAATGCGTTCTTACATCTAGCATACAGGGCACGAGTATTTCTAGAAACAATTACTCTGATTTCTCCGCATGTTTCCTAGGCCCGATTTCCAAGAAAAGAGTTTTATGCTGGAAAACAGACTTGGTGTCAGTGCCTCATCATTGATAGGAATGTAGCTTAGTTCTCCTAACACAGAAACTCTGAGTGCCCAACAAGCTAGGTGAAGGAGGTCTTCCACATTCATACACATCCCAAAATGGAGCATGGGGAGAGCCATTGAATCATCTAGCATAAACAGCATGGGTACATGTAGAATCCCTAACAATGAATTTTCAGTATGTTTTCTAGAACATGTTATAAGGGAAAGGCACTTTGGCTGTAAAACTGAGATTGGTCAGTGCATGCCTATAGATACATAAGTAGCATAGTTTTCATAACCGGAATCTCCATGTTGCCAACAAGCTAAGAGAAGGATGGCTTCCACAAACATGCAGATTCTAAAATGAAGCATGTGGAGAGGCATTGTTTCATCTAGCTTACAGATGCATATAGATGCAGCAAAGCCTCTCTACTTCTTCCATTCTCAGATCTGAATGTGTGTGGAAGCCTTTCTTCAAATACTTGTTGGGAACACAGTTTCTCCTTCAGGGATATAACACTACTTCCATATCTATTGGGAGGCACTCTCTCCAACTCGATTTTCTAATGCAAAATGCATTTCCTTGCAAACTGGCTCTTGGTAACATGTGGGGAAATCAAAGTAAGTGTTGTGAGATGTACCCAGCCCCTGATGCTAGATGCAGCAACGCCTCTATCCTTGTTCCATTCTCAGATCTGAATGTGTGAGGAAGCCATCCTTGACCATCCTTGTTGGGAACACAGAGTTTCTGTTTGCGGGGAAGTACACTACTTCCATGTGTATTGGGAGATACATGCTCTAACTGCTTTTACAGCAGAAACTGCCTTTTCTTGCAAACCAGCTCTATGAAACATGCTGAGAGATCACAGTCAGTGTTTCTAGATGTCCCCCAGCCCTTAATTCTAGATGCAGCAATGCCACTCTCCCTGTTCCATTCTCAGATATGAATGTGTGTTGCAGCTTTCCTTCAACTAGCTTGTTGGGAACACAGACTTACTGTTTGAGAGGAAACATGCTAATTACATATCTATTGGGAGGCTTTCATTCCAACTCGGCTTTCCATTGCAAACTGCCTTATGTTGCCAACATGTTCTAGGAAAAATGTTGAGAGATCACAGTCATTCTTACTTGGTGTCACCCAGCCCTTAATGCTAGATGCAACAACGCCTCTGTCCTTGTTCCATTCTCAAATCTGAATGTGTATGGAAGCAGCCCTTCACCTACCTTGTTGGGAACATAGACATTCTGCTTGAGGTGAACTGCACTATTTACATATATATGGGGAGGCACACGCTCCAACTCGGTTTTCCAGTGAAAACTGTCTTTCCTTGTAAACTGGCACTAGGAAACATGCTGAGAAATGACAGTCATTCTTTCTACATGTCCCACAGCCCTTGATGCTTGATGCAGCAATGCCTCTCTCCTTGTTCCATTCTCAGATCTGAATGTGTATGGAAGCCGTCCTTCATTTACCTTGTTGAGAACACAGAGTTTCTGCTTAAGGGGAACAATGCGACTTACATATCTCTTGGTAGGCACTCGCTCATACTCAGCTTTCCCATGCAAGTGGCCTTTCCTTGCAAAGGGGTTCTAGGAAGCATGCTGATATATCTGAGTCAATGTTTCTAGATGTCCCCCAATCCTTGATCTAGATGCAGCAATGCCTCTCGCCTTGTTCCATTCTCAGATCTGAATGTGTTGGAAGCCTTCCTTCACCTTCCTTGTTGGGAACACAAATTTTCAGTTTGCAGGAAACTATGTGACTTACATAGCTATTCAAAGGGACTCACTCCTACCTGGTTTTCCAGCGCAAAATACTTTCCTTGCAATCCAGATCCAGGATACATGCTGAGAGTCAAAGTCAGTGTTTCTTGCTGTCCTCCAGCCCTTGATGTTAAATGCAGAAACACCTCTCTCCTTGTTCCATTCTCAGGTTTGAGTGTGTGAGGAAGCCTTCCTTCAGCTACCTTGTAGGGAACAAAAGTTTCTGCTTGAGGGAAAATATGTGACTTAAATATCTATGGGGAAGCCATCACTGGAAATCGATTTTCAGTCCAAACTTCCTTTCCTTGTAAACTGGCTCTAAGAAACATGCTGATATATCAGAGTCACTGTTTCTAGATGTCCCGCAGCCCTCGATGCTAGATGCAGCAACGCCTCTCTCATTGTTCCATTCTCAGATCTTAATGTGTGAGGAAGCCGTCCTTGACCTTCCTTGTTGAGAACACAAAGTTTCTGCTTGACACTACTACCATATTGATTGGGAGAGACTTGCTCCAACTGGCTTTCCATTGGAAATTACTTTTTCTTGCAAACCGGCTCCAGGAAACATGCTGAGAAATCACAGTCAGTGTTTCTATATGTTCCCCACCACATGATGCTAGATGCAGTAATGCCTGTCTCCTTGTTCGGGTCTCAGATTTGAATGTAAGTGGAAGCCGTCTTCACTAACTTGTCGGGAACACAGAGTTTCTGCTTGAGGGGAACTATGTGACTTACATATCTAGGGGGAGGCCCTCATTCCAACTCTCTTTTCCAGTGGAAACTGCCTTTCCTTGCAAAACGACTCTAGGAAACATGCTGGTATATCAAAGACAGTGTTTCTAGAAGTTCCCCAACCTTGATGCTCGATGCAGCAAAACCTCTCTCCTTGTTCCATTCTCAGATCTGAATGTGTGTGGAAGCACTCCTTCAAATAAATTGTTGGAACACAGAGTTTCTGCTTGAGGGGAACTATGTGACTTAAATCTCTATGGGCAAGCCCTTGCTGCAACTTGATTTTCCAGTGCAAAGAACCTTTCCTTGCAAACCAGCTCTAAGAAACATGCTGAGAGATCACAGTAAGTGTTTCTAGATGTCCTGAAACCCTCGATGCTAGATGTAGCATACCTCTCTTCTTATTCAATTTTCAGATCTAAATGTGTTTGGACGCCATCCTACAAATACCTTGTTGGGAATACAGACATTCTGCTTGAGGTGAACTATACTACTTACATATCAATTGGGAGGCACTCGCTCCTACTCAGTTTTCCCATGCAAACAGCATTTCCCTCCAAACCGACTCTACGAAACATGCTGAGATAACACAGTCAGTGTTTTTAGATGTCCCCAGTCATTGATGCTATATGCAGCAACACCACTTGCCTTATTAGATTCTCAGATCAGAATGTGTGTGGAAGCCATCTTTCACTACTTTGTGGCGAACACTGAGTTTCTTCTTGAGGGGAGCAATGCTATTTATATCTCTATGGGGAGGAGCTCACTCCAACATTCTTTTCCAGTGTGAAATGCCCTTCTTTGCAAACTGGCTCTAGGAAACATGCTGATAAATCACAGACTTTATTTCTACATGTCCCCAAGCCCATGATGCTAGATGCAGCAACGCCACTCTCCTTGTTCCATCTCAGATCTGAATGTGTGTGGAAGCTTTCCTTCACCTACCTTGTTGGGAACACTTAGTTTCTGCTTCAGGGGAACTACAAGACTTACATTTCTAGGGGTAGGCCTTCGCTCCAACATGCTTTTCCCATGGAAACTGCCTTTCCTTGCAAACCGGCTCTATGAAACATGCTGAGAGGTCGCAGTCAGTGTTTCTAGATGTTCCCCAGCCCTTGATGCTAGATGCAGCAGAGCCACTCTCCTTGTAACATTCTCAGATCTGAATGTGTGTGGAAGCTGTCCTTCCCTTAAGTTGCTGTGAACACTGAGTTTCTGCTTGAGGGGAACTATGCTAGTTACATATGTGTGGGGAGGCACTTGATCAAATTCGCTTTTCTAGCTTATATTGCCTTTTCTTGGAACCCAGCATTAGGAAACAAATTGAGAAATCACAATCAGTGATTCTGGATATCCCCTAGCCCTTGATTCTACATGGAGTAACGCCTCTCTCCTTGTTCAATTCTGAGATCTGAATGTGTGTGAAAGCTGTCATTCACCTACCTTGTTGGGAATATAAACTTTCTTTTTGAGGTGAACCACACTACTTTCATATCTATGGGGAGTCACTCGCTCCAACTCAGTTTTCCATTGCAAACTGCCTTTCCTTGAAAACCAGGTGTAAGGAACATGCTGAGAAATTACAGTGTTTCTAGATGTCTCCCAGCCCTTGATTCTAGATGCAGCAATATCTCTCTCCTTGTTTCATTTTCAGCTCTGAATGTGATTGGAAGCTGTCCTTTACCTACCTTGTTGGGAACAGCGAGATTCTGCTTGAGGGGAACTATGCAACTTACAAATCTATTGGAAGATACTCGCTCCAACTCGGCTTTCCTTTGCAAATTGCCTTTCCTTGCAAACAGGATCTAGGAAAAGTGCTGAGCATTCACAGTCATTGTTTCTTGGTGTCACCCAGCACTTAATGCTACATGCAGCATTGCCTCTCTCATTGTTCTATATTCAGATCAGAATGTGTGTGGAAGTTGTGCTTCCCCAACCTTGTTGGGAACACAGTTTCTGCTTGAGGTAATCTATGCTACTTACATATCAAAGGGGAGGCACTCTCTCCAACACCGATTTCAAGCAAACTGCCTTTCCTTTCAAGCCTGCTCTAGGAAACATGCTGAGATATCACAGTCAGTGTTTCTAAAGGTCCCCCAGCCCTTGCTAGATGCAGCAACGTCTCTCCCCTTGTTTCATTCTCAGATTTGAATGTATGTGGAAGCCGTCCTTCACCTACCTTGTGGGGAACACATAGTTTCTGCTTAAGGGGAAATGCGCTACTTATATATCCATGGGTAGTCACTTGTTCCAACTCAGTTTTCCAGTGCAAACGGCCTTTCCTTGCAAACCGGCTGTAGGAAACATGCTGAGAAATCACAGTCAGTGTTTCTAGATGTCCCCTAGCCCTTGAACCAAGATGCAGCAATGCCTCTCCCCTTGTTCCATTCTCAGATCTCAATGTGTGTGGAAGCTGTTATTCAACTACCTTGTTGGAAGCAGTGAGTGTCTGCTTGAAGGGAACTAGGCTACTTACATATCTATGGAGAGGCAATCACTCCAAATCGTTTTTCCAGTGGAAACTGCCTTTCCTTCCAAACCAGCTCTAGTAAACATGATGAGAAATCAGTGAGTGTTTCCAGATGTCCCGCAGCCCTTCATGCTGGGTGGAGAAACACCTTTCTCCTTTTTTAATTCTCAGATCAGAATGTGTGTTGAAGCAGTCCTTCACCTACCTTCTTGGGAACACAGAGTTTCTGCTTGAGGGGAACTACGCTACTTACATATCCATGGGGGGGCCCTCACTCCAACTCGGTTTTCCAGTGCAAACTGCCTTTGCTTACAATCCAGCTCTAGGAAACATGCTGAGAAATCACAGTATGTGTGTCCAGATATTCCCCAGCCATTGATACTACATGCAGCAACGCCTCTCTTCTTGTTCCATTCTCAGATCTGAATATGTGTAGAAATCGTCCTTATCCTACCTTGTTGGGAACATATAACTTATGCTTGAGGGGAACAAAGCAACTTACATTTCTACGGGAAGCAGCTCCTCCTACTCATTTTCCCAGCACAAACTGCCTTTCCTTCCAAAGTGACTCTAGGAAACATCTGAGAAATCACAGTCAGTGTTTATAGATGATGCCCAGCCCTTGATGCTAGGTGCAGCAATGCCTCTGTTCTTGTCCCATTCTCAGATCTGAATGTGTGTGGAAGCCATCCTTCACCTACCTTGTTTGGAAAACCGAGTTTTTGATGAGGGGGTACTATGCTACTTACATATCTATGGGGAGGCACTCCAGCTCGGCTTTCCAGTGCACACTGACTTTACTTGGAAACCGGCTGAAGGAAACATTTTATTAAATCAGTGTCATTGTTTCTACTTGTAGCCAGGTCCTTTATGCTGGATGAATATGCCATTCTCCACATGCTCATATCTGAGATCTCAATGTGTGTGGAAGCTGTCCTTCAGGTTGTTTATTGTTAACACAGTGTTCCTGGGTTAACTGAACTACGCTACATAAATATCTGTGAGTAGGCACTTGCTGGTACTCAATTTTCCAGCGCAAACTGCTTTTCCCTGCAAACCGACTCTAGGAAACATGAGGGATCAGAGTAAGTATTACTAGATGTACACATGCCCTTTATGATAGAAGAAAGAACGACTCTCCACATGCTCCATTTTGGCATCTGAATGTGTGTGGAAGCCGTCCTTCAACTAATTTGTTGGGAACATAGGTATTCTGAGTTACGGGAATTATGCTACTTACCTATCTATTGGGAGGCACTCGCTCCAACTAGGTTTTCTAATGCAAATGGCCTATCCCTTGAAACAGCTCTAGGAAATATGCTGAGAAATCAGACTGTTTCTATATATACCCATGCCTTTTATGCTAGATGAAAGAATGGCATTCCACATGCTCCATTCTGGGATCCAAATGAGTGTGGAAGCCTTCCTTCATATAGCTTGTTGGGAACAGAGTTGATCGGTGTTCTGGGAACTGCACAACTTAAATATCTATGGGGAGGCATTTACTTCAACTCATATATCCAGAGCAAACAGCCATTCCCTTTAAAAAGGCTCTAGGAAACATGCTGAGAAATCACAGTAAGTTTTTCTAGATGTAACCATGCTCTTTATGCTAGATGAAATAGCGCCTCTCCACATGCTCCATTTGGGATCTGAATGTGTGTGGAAGCTGCTCTCAGAAGTTTGTTGGTCACACAGGTGTTCTGTGTTAAAGGAGTTATGCTACTTTCCTATTTATGAGGAGTGACTTGCTCCAACTAGTTTTTCCTGCACAAGCTTCCTTTCCCTTGAAAACGGCCCTAGGAAACATGCTGAGAAATAAGTGTAAGTATTTCTAGATGTAATCAGGCCCTTTATGCTAGATGAAAGGAAGCCTGTCCATTTGCTCCATACTGGGATCCGAATGTGTGTGGAAGCCGCCCTTCAACTAGCTTGTTGGAAACACAGGTGTTCTGTGTTAGGGGAACTAAGCTACTTACATTTCTATTGGGAGACACTCGCTCGAACTCGGTTTTGAATTGCAAACTGCCTTTCCCTTGAGACTGGCTGTGAGAAACATGCTGAGAAATCAGAGTAAGTGTTTGTAGATATACCCATGACCTTTATGCTAGATGAAAGAATGCTTCTCCACAGCTCCATTCTGGGATATGAATATTTGTGGAAGCCTTCCTTCAAATATTTTGTTGGGAACACAGTGTTTTGAAGTTTGCCGAACTACGCTACTTACATATGTATGTCGTGGCAATCACTCCAACTCAGTTTTGAAGTGCAAACTGCCTTTCCTTTAAAACTGGTTCTAGGAAACAGGCTGAGAATTCAGAGTGTTTATAGCTGTACAGATGCCCTTTGTGCTAGATGAAAGAATGCCAGTCCACGAGTTCCATATTTGGTTCGGAATATGTGTGCAAGCCATCCTTCACATAGCTTTTCTTAACACATAGCTTCTGTGTTAAAGTAACTACATTACATTAATACATATGGGGGTGCAGGAGCTCCAACTATGTTTTCCAGCACAAACTGCTGTTCCATTGAACACGGCTCTAGGAAACATGCTGAGAAATCTGAGTATTTGTGTTAGATGTACCCAAGCCCTTTGTGCAAGATGAATGAACACTTCTCCACAAGTTCTATTCTGGGATCCAAATGTGGGTGTAAGGCCTCCTTCACCTAGCTTGTTATGAAGACAGAGTTCCTGCGTTGTGGGAACTACTCTACTTACAAACCTATATAGAGGCACTTGCTCCAACTCTGTTTTCCAGGCAAATTGCCTTTCCCTCAAAACCTGTTCTAGGAAACATGCTGAGAAATCAAAGTGTATCTAGATGTATACATTCCCTTTCTGCTAGATGAATTAACACCTCACCACATGTTCCATTCTGGAATATGAATGTCTGTGGAAGCCGTCCATCAACTATCTGGCTGGGAACACAGAGATTCTGAGTTAGGGGAACTACACAAGTTACATACGTATGGGGAGGCAATAGCTCCAACTCGGTTTTCCAGGGAAAACAGCCTTTTCCTTGAAACCGGCTCCAGAAAACATGCTGAGAATTCAGAGTAAGTGTTTCTAAATGTACACATGCCTTTCAGCTAGATGAATGAACGCTTCTCCACATGTTCCATTCTGGGAACCGAATGTTGGGAAGACTTCCTTAATCTAGCTTGGTGGAAAACCATAGTTACTGTATTAAGGGAACAATGTTACTTAGAGACCAATTGGGAGGCAATCACTCCTACACAGTTTTCCGGATCAAAGTTCCTTTCCCTTGAAACCAGCTCAAGGAAACTTGCTGGGAAATCAGATTAATGGCTTTTAAATCTAATCATGCCCTTTATGCTACATGAATGAACGCCTCTCCACATGTTCCTATCTGGGATCCGAGTGTGTGTGGAAGCTGTCCTTCACTTAGCTTGTTGGGAACACATATTTTCTGTGTTAGTGGAGCTTTACAACTTACAAGCATATGGGGAATCACACATTCCAACTTGCTTTTCCAGAGTAAACTGCCTTTCCTTTTAACCTGGCTCTGGGAAACATGCTGAGAAATCAGGGTAATTGTTTCTAGACGTACCCATGCCCTTTGAGCTAGACGAAAGAACTCTTCTCCACACGTTCCATTCTGTTATCTGAATATGTGTGGAAGATATCTTTAACCAAGTTTGATGGGAACACATTGTTTCTGTGTTGGAGGAACTCGCTACCTACAGATTGATGGGAGGCACTCGCTTCAAAACTGTTTTCCTGCACAAACTACCTTTGTCTTGAAACAGGCCCTATGAAACATGCTAAGAATTCAGAGTCATTGTTTCTAAATGTACCAATCCTCTAAATGCTAGATGAACTTAATGCCTCTCTACATGTTTCATTCTGAGATCCAAATGTGTATGTAAGCTATTCTTCAACTAGTTTGTTGGGAACACAGAGTTTCTGTGTTAGGGGAATACTCTATTTACAAATCCATATGGAGGCACTCAGTCCAACTCGGTTTTCCAGTGCTGTCTTCTTTCCCTTGAAACTGCTTCTAGGAAATATGTGGAGAATTAAGACTAACTGTATCTTTAGATACCTATGCCCTTTATGCTAGAAGAAAGAACGAATCTCCACATGCTCCATTCTGGGATCCTAATGTGTGTGAAAGCCATCCTTCATCTAGCTTGCTTTGAACACAGGGTTTCTGTGGCATGAGAACTACACTACTTACATATCCATGGGGAGGCACTTGCTTCTAATCAGTTTTCTGGAGCAAACTGCCTTTCCTTTGAAACCGGCTGTAGGAAACATGCTGAGAAATCAGAAAATTTATTGCTAGATGTACCCATACTCTTTATGCTAAATGAAAGAACTCCTCTCCACATGCTTCATTGTGGGATCCGAATGTGTGTGGAAGTCGGCCTTAAACTAGCTTGTTTGGAACACAGGAATTCTGTGTTAGGGAAACTATGCAACTTAACTATCTTTCAGGAGGCAATCGCTCCAAATTGGATTTCCAGTGCAAAGTGACTTTCCCTTGAAACCAACTCTAGGAAACATGCTGAGAAAGCAGAGTAAGTGTTCACATAAGACATCCTTCCCCTAGCTAGTGGGTAACACAGGGTTTTGAGGTTAGCAGAACAATGCTACTTACATATCTTTGGGGAAGCACTGTCTCCAGCTCGGTTTTCCAGCACAAACTGCCGGTCCCTTGAAACCGCCTCTAGGAAACATGCTGAGAAAACAGAGTAAGTGTTTCTAGATGTACCCATGCCCTTTATGTTAGGTGAAAGAACTCCTCCCTACATGCTCCACTCTGGGATCCGAATGTGTCTGGAAGTCTTCCTTCAAATAGCTTGTTGGGAAAACAGGTGTTCTGTGTTAGAGGAACTATGCAACTGACCTATCTGGAGGCACTCGCTCCAAATCTGTTTTTCAGTGCGAAATGCCTTTCTCTTAAAATTGGCTCTAGGAAACATGCTGAGTTATCAGGTAAGTGTTTCTAGATGTACCTATGCCCTTTATGCTAGATGAAAGAGTGCCTCTCCACATGCTCCATATAGGGATCCGAATGTGTGTGGAAGCCGTCCTTCAAATAATTTGTTGGGAGAAGATGGTTTCTGGGTTAGCCAATGTAATCTACATACGTATCTATGGGGTGGCAGCGGCTCCAAGTCTGTTTAACAGTTCAAACTGCCTTTACCTTGAAACCGGCTCTAGGAAACATGTTAAGAAAAGAGAGTAAGTTTTTGTTGATGTAACCTTACCTTTTACGCTAAATGAAAGAACTCTTCTCCACATGCTCCATTCTGGGATGTGAATGTGTGGATGGTGTCCTTCACCTAGCTTTAATGAATCACAGTGTTTCTGTGTTAGGAGAACTACACTACTTACATATCTATGAGGAGGCAATCGCTCCAACTCTGTTTTCCAGCAAAAACTCCTTTCCTTTGATATCAGATCTAGCAAACATTCTGAGAAGTCAGAGTAAGTGTTTTTTAGATGTACCAATGCCGATTCTGCTAGAAGAAAGAATGCATCTCCAAATGCTCCATTCTGGGATCCGAATGTGTGTGAAGCCGTCCTTCAACTAGCTTGTTGGTAACACATTGTTACTGTGTTAGGGGAACAACACTACTTACATATCTATTGGTAGTCACAGGTTCCAACTCGGTTTTCCAGTGCAAACAGACTTTCCCTTTAAAACGGCTCTAGGCAACATGCTTAGAAATCTGAGTAAGTGTTTCTAGATGTAAAATTTCCATTTCTGATAAATGAAAGAATGCCTTTCCACATACTCCATTCTGGGATGTGAATGTGTGTGAAAGCCATCCTTTACCGAGCTTGATGGGAACACTGGATTTCTGTGTTAAGGGAATTATGCTACCTACATATCTAAGGGGAGACACTCGCTCTAACACAATTTTTACAGGGCAAAGCTCCTTGCCCTTGAAACCAGCTCTAGGAAACATGCTGAGAAATCAGAATAATTGTTTCTAGATATACCAATGCAGGGACAGGGATGTTCCTCAGTCTTCCCTGAGCCCACCTGTGGAGCACCGACCCAGGCGGAGAGCACAGCAGCACAAAGCAGCAAAGCGACTGGCACCAGGAGAAGGAGGGTGGCCCCTGACTTTTGGGCAGGAACGCAGCCCCTGACCACAGTGCTGGGAGGGGCAGTGACCCACCCTTCTACCTGGCCAGTCTGCAAAATCTGACTGTGGCATCGGGAGGGGCAGTGACATGCCCACCCATAGCAAAGGAGAGCTGCACCTGACTCAGTGTTGGGAGGAGGCACAATCTGCTTGCTGACAGGCACTGGGAGCAGCACAGACAAGGGTGCCAATGGAGGGCCTCTGGAAACAGCAAGCTGAGCTTCCAAAACAGGATAAAGACAGAAAGATCTCACATCAAAAGCACACAGTCTACAGGAGAACACTGAGCCCCTCCTTTTTTGTTTTTTTAAATCTGTTTTTACCTGTTCTATTTTCTATCACTCTTTTAATTTTTACTTCTTAATTCATTTTTATTTCTCTTGGCTTTGGTGTCCTGTTATTGATTACACATAGGTTTCAGATACATCTTTTCCACTTTTCTCCTTTTTTAAAGGTTTTTAAATGACATCTCAACCCGATTGCTATTCTGCTTCAACTTCCTGTTCTATCATTCATTATACACTCTTTTCAAACCTTTTTTTATTCTTTTAAAATTCTTTCTCTCTTTTTTTTCTAAGTCTTATTCCTACATAGGCATTAGATAGATAAACTCCTTAAGGACCACAATAGATAACTGATACTCCATAAAACACAGTGCCAGAGAGGCATGAGCATGATGAAGAAGCAGAGAAAGCATCCCCAATTAAAAGACCAAGAGAAATACCCTGAAAGAAAATCAATGAAATAGACATTGATAGACTAATAGATCAACATTTCAAAAAAGGAGTGATCAAAATATTGAGGGAACTAAAAGAGATAGTGTTTAGAGAAATAAAATATGCCAAAAATGAAATTGAAGCTATAAAGAAGAGCCAAGTAGAATTGATAAACTCATTGACTTAGATGAGGAGTGATCTAATGGCTGAGCAAAGCAGACTAGAAAATGCAGAGGAACAAATTAGTGACCTAGAAGACAGGACAATAGAAAGCACCCAATGAGAAGAGCTACAAGATAAACAAATTAAAATAAATGAAAATGACATAAGGGACCTATGGGATAATATAAAGCATCCCAATCTTCCCATAATAGGGGTCCCAGAAGGGGGAGAAAGATCAAAGGGGATTGAAAAGGTTTTTGAAGAAATCATGACTGAAAACTTCCCAAACGTAAAGAAGGAATCAGATATCCAAGTATAGGAAGCTCAGAGGGTCCCAAACAGGAAGAACCCAAAAAGACCCACACCAACACATATCATAATCATGATGGCCAGAGTCAAGGATAAAGAAATGATCCTAAAGTCAGCAAGAGAAAAGCAAAGAGGGAGTTACAAGGGAACCGCCATAAGACTTTCAGCTGATTTCTCTACACAAACACTACAGGCCAGAAGGGAGTGGCAAAATATATTCAAAGCCCTGAATGAAAAAAAGATGCAGCCTAGTATACTTTATCCAGCAAGGCTATCCTTTAGGATAGAAGGAGAGACAAAGAATTTCACAGACAAGAAAAAACTACAGAGATTAGCAACACTAAGCCCATGCTAAAAGAAATATTGAAAGTTCTACTCTAAATAGAAAAGAAGCAGGATTCTACATAAATGAGAAACTCACAACTGGAAAGGTGATAACTCATGAATTACAAATAAAATAAACACAAAATTATAAAAGAAGGCATATAAATAATTGAGAGTGGGAGAGGGAGGCAGGAAAATACAGAATTTTTTTTTTAATTTCTTGTTCTCAGTAGAATGAGTTTGAGATCATGTTACTATCAGTTTAATAAAAACAGTTATAGTAATGGGTAAATAGACTTAAAAAAAGGGTAACCACGAGCCAAAAACTTACAAGGGAGTCACTAAAACTAAATAAAATTCATGATAATACAAAGGAAAATTACCAAACCACAAAAGGAAGAAGAAAGGAACAAAGAGGAAATACCAAATCAACTGCAAAGTTAAGTTCAACATGGCAATAAACACTCATCTGTCATTAATTACTGTAAATGTTAATGGACTAATGCTCCAGTCTAAAGACACTGAGTGGCAGACTGGATAATAAAGCAAGAACCTTCAATATACTGCATACAAGAGACCCACTTCAGGGAGAAGGACACATATAGATTGAGAGTGAAAGGATGGAAAAGGATAATAAATGCAAATGGAAAAGCCAAAAAAGCAGGTGTTGCAGTACTGATTTCAGACAAAATAGACATTAAAACAAAGGCCATAAAGAAGGACGTTTTATAATGATTAAAGGAGTGATACAAGATGAGGATATTACACACATTAATATATATGCACCCAATATGGGAGCACCTAAGTACATAAGACCATTACTAACAGAGATAAAGGGGGATTTTGATGGGAATACAATCATAGTTGGAGATTTTAACACCACATTAACATCACTAGACCGATCTTCCAGAGGGAAATTAAATAATGCAACAGAGAAATTAAATAATACAATAGAAAAATTACATTTGGTGGATATTTTCAGAGAATTACACTCCCCAAAAATATGATATACATTCTTTTCAAGAGCACATGGAACATTTTCCAGGATTGATCATGTACTTGGGCACAAAAGAAACCTCAACAATTTTAAGAAGATAGTAATTATCTCAAGCATCTTTACTGACAACAATGCCATGAAACTAGAAATCAACAACAGAGAAACAAAGAAGAAGAAAAGGAAAGCTTGGAGATTAAAAAAAATGTTATTAAAAAAAACTGGGTCAATGAGGAAGTGAAAGCTGAAATTAAAAAATACCTTGAGACAAATGACAATGAAAGCATAACCACACAAAATTTATGGGACACAGCAAAGGCAGTGCTAAGAGGGAAGTTTATAGTGATACAGCCCTTCCTCTAAAAAGAAGAAAAACCTCAAATAAACAATTTAACCCACCAGCTGAATGAACTAGAAAAAGAAGACCAAAAAACCCCAAAAGGCAGCAGAAGGAAGGAAATTATACAGATTAGGGAGGAAATAAAGAAAATAGAGATTAACAAGACCATAGGTAAAATCAACCAAACCAAAATCTGGTTTTTTGAAAAAGTAAATAAAATCGACAAACCTCTGGCCAAACTCACAAAGAAGAAAAAAGAGAGAGCACAAATTAGCAAAAAAAGAAAAGAAATGGAGAAATTGCAACAAATAAAATAGAAATACAGAATATCATTTGAGAATATTATGAAAAACTATATGTAACCAAACTGGATAACCTTGAGGAGATGGACAAGTTTCTGGAAACATGCTGTCCACCAAGACTGAATCAATAAAAACTGACCACTTGAACAAACCAATCACTAGTAATGAAACCAAATTTGCAATAAGAAACCTCCCTATAAATAAAAATCCAGGACTATAAATAAAAATCAAATACTTTTTCTGCATCTATTGAGATGATCATGTGGTTTTTGTCTTTTCTCTTGTTGATGTGATGTATTACATTGATTGATTTGCATATGTTGAACCACCCTTGTGTCCCTGGGATGAACGCCACTTGGTCATGAAGTATAATCTTTTTTATGTGTTGTTAGATTCTATTTGCTAATATTTTGATGAGGATTTTGGCATCTATGTTCATCAGTGATATTGGCCTATAATTTTCTTTTTTGGTAGTGTCTTAGCCTGGTTGTGGTATCAGGATGATGGTGGCTTTATAGAATGAGTTTGGGAGCATTCCTTACTTTTCAATCTTCTGGAAGAGTTTGAGAAGGACTGGTATCGGTTCTTCTTTGCATGCTTTGTACAATTCCCCACTGAAGCTAGAACACTCCCTTACAACATACACAAAAATAAACTCAAAATGTATCAAAGACTTAAATATAAGACAAGATACAATAAGAGGGAAACATAGGCAAAACTTTATCTGACATACATATCAAAACTTTTCTCCTAGTAGAAATAAAAGCAAGAATAAATAAATGGGACCTAATGAAACTTACAAGCTTCTGCACAGCAAAAGAAACCATAAGTAAAATAAAAAGACAACCTACGGAATGGGAGAAAAAATTTGCAAATGAAATCGATAAAGGCTTGATCTCCAGAATATATAAGCAGCTCATATGACTCAAAAAGAAAAAAATAAATGACACAATCCAAAAATGGGCAGAAGATCTAAACAAGCAATTCTCCAAGGAAGACATATAAATGATCAATAGACACATGAAAAAATGTTCAATATCACTAATTATCAGAAAAATGCAAATCAAAACTACAATGAGGTATCACCTCACACCAGTCAGAATGGCCATCGTTCAATAGTCCACAAATGACAAATGCTGGAGTGGCTGTGGAGAAAAGGGAACTCTCTTACACTGCTAGTGGGAATGCAGTTTGGTGCAGCCACTGTGGAAAACAGTATGGAGATTCCTCAAAAGACTAGGAATAGAGTTACCATATGATCCAGGAATCCCACTCCTGGGCATATATCCAGAAGGACCCCTACTTCAGGATGATACATGCACCCCAATGTTCATAGCAGCTTTACAATAGCCAAGACATGGTAACAGCCTAAATGTCCAACAGATGACTGGATAAAGAAGAAGTGGTATATTTATACAATGGAATAATATTCAGCCATAAAACCCGACAATATAATGCCATTTGCAGCAACATGGATGTTCCTGGAGAATGTCATTCTAAGTGAAGTAAGCCAGAAAGAGAAAAAAAATGCCATAAGAGATCACTCATATGTGGAATCAAAAAAATAAAAAAAAGCATAAATACAAAACAGAAACTGACTCATAGACATAGAATACAAACTTGTGGCTGCCAAGGGGACGGGGGGTGGGAAGAGATAGATCGGGATTTCAAAATTGTAGAATAGTTAAACAAGATTATACTGTATAGCACAGGGAAATATATACAAGATCTTATGGTAGCTTACAGAGAGAAAAATGTGAAATATATGTTCATGTATTACTGAAAAATTGTGCTCTAAATAGGAAATTGACACAACATTGTAAAATGACTATAAATCAATAAAAATTTTAAAAAATAAATCTCGGAACTGAATGTGTGTGGAAGCCATCCATCACCTACCTTTTTGCGAACACTGAATTTCATTGATTTGGACACAGTCATACCTATGTATATATATGGGGAGGCACTCTCTCCAAATCGATTTTCCATCACAAACGGCCTTTACCTTGAAACCGGCTCTAAGAAACGTGGTGAGAACTCAGGGTAAGTGATTCTATATTTACCCTTGCCCATTACGCTAGCTGAATGTATGCTTCTCCACATGTTCCATTCTGGGATCCAGGCCCTAACCTTGAACTCTGACCCTCACCATGAACACTTCTCCTATCCCTAAACCCTGTCACTGAACCTGACCCAGCCCCAGCTCTAACACTAACCTTGACCCAACCCCAACCAGAAACTTGTCCCTGACCCCTAACCTGAACACGAGCCTCACTCTCATCCTGATCCGCACCCTCATCCTCTCCCTCAACCTCACCCTCTCCCTCATACTAAACACGAACATGTACCCTAACTAACACCTGAGCCCGCATCCTACTTACCCATGCCATAAACTTGTACCCTGACCCCTAGCCCTATACCCAGCACTACCCATGAAATTGACCCTGACACTGACCCTAGCCCTGACTCTGCCCAAGCCCTAACCCTGTCCCTGGCTCTAGTCCTAACCCTAGTCCTAACACTAGCCCAATCCGTAGCCATGACCCAGAAGCCCTGACCCCAACTGCTGACCCTGACCATAAACCCTGTACCTGAACATGACCCTGACTGATATTGACCCTGAACCTGTCCCTGAAACTTGTCCCCACACCAAAAACACTGACCTTAACACTGACCACTGACTCCTATCCAGACCCTAATGCTGACCCCTGAAATTGACCCTGACCCAGACTCTGACCCAGACCCAGATGCTGAACAGGACCTTACCTTAACCCTACCGTTAACACTAACCCTAACCTTACCTTAACCCTAACCTAACCCTAACCCTAAACCCTAACCTGAAACCAAGCCTTTACCCTAACCCTAGCCATAGACAGAGCCCTAGCCCTAACCCTGACCCTGAACCAAAACACTGACCCTGAACCTGAACCCTGACCCTAAGCCTGAATGCTGACCATAAGCCTGAACCCTGACCCTAACCTTAACCCTAACCTGATTCCAACCCCAGCCCCAACCCCGAATCGAACCCCAACCCAAGCTTGAACCCAAACCCGAACACTAAAACCCTGACTCTGACCCTAGACCCTAAACCCTAGACCCTGACCTAGACCATGACCCAGACCTTGACCTTTGCCCTGACCCTAGGCCATAATGCCTAACCCAGCTCTTACCCATAGACCCAACCACAGCCCATAAACATGACATAAACATCCAATACTTCCCCAGGCCCCTGTTCCCTAGCACTGACCCCTAACACACTTCACCTAACCCTTACCACTGACTATTTTAATTTCACCCTCTCTCTACCCCTCATCCCTTAATCCTATTTTCTTGGAATAACCTAAGACTATCTTGATGGAATAAAATCCCACAGAAACATCAGAAAAACAATCAACTTGCCTATTAAATTCGATTCCTCCACTTACCTAAAGTACTACTTACCTTAATTTAACCACACAATAAAAAGATTATGCACCTTAAGCAAATGTCTCCACAGACGATTTTATAATTTTTTAACATTTTAAACCAAACAATGTCTTAAATTTTAACATAAAACTAAATGGTATAATAAACAACAATATTACAGCAGGAGAAATCACATAATCTGATTCAATTGATCACAAGAAACGTTAAAAAACTCCACTCTTACTTCATGGAATAAACACTCTTGAAAATAGGGGTAGAAACAAATTATCTTAGTATGATACACAGCATTATAAGAAACAGTAAATAAAAATCTGGAATAAAGCCCAGAGGTTTCCTTTCAACACTTTTATTCACTATTTTCCTGGAACTTCCACAAAAAGCCAGGGTGAAAGACAGTAAGAGTATCAACAAATAAAATTGTTACACTAAAAACAAATCTATTCACCAATCAGATGTCATCATATATATATATATAAGTCTTGAAATCATGAACAATTCACTGAGTAGCTTAACTTTTAAGCTGTAAGCGACTCAAATACTTCAGCAAGTAGACAATACAAATTGTCAATGTATCAGAATTTCTTTCTTGTACACACTAACAATGAATAATATCAAGAATAATTTAACAGAATTTTATTTTACATAATATCAATATTACTAGAATACTTAAGAATCAACTTTATCAAGGTGTAAGACTAGTAAATTGAAATGGAAAAGACATTACCAAAAGAAATAAAATAAAACCTTATAAAAAGAAGACATCCCATTTTGATAACAAAACTAAACATGGAAGGAGTGCCCAAAGCGATCTAGAGAGAAATAGACTGAAGCCAGTTTACCAGAAGATTTATCTGCTGACTGAAACTTCCTGTAGTGGAAGCCCACCAATCTACTAAGTATTTTCCTTAATTAAAGTGTTTGATTGGCTTCAATTGATGTAGTACAAACTCTTGTAATCCATATTTTCAGAAAGGAAATTGTACTTCCTTAAACATTTGAAAACTGTTGGTGTGTATAACCTGAATCCATACTTAAGCACTGATACAGTTGATATTAAGGGCAGTAATCCTGTGACTGTTAGGATTAGTAATAATCAGAGTGTTGTTTTCTATGTTTAAAATCTCATTTTTTTCATAATTTAGTGTTAAAAATATAGGTAGTGCTATGGAAGATTTTAGCCAGAAGTACAAATATATGTTAAAAAATGCTGCAAGGAATATTAATGTTTGTAGATTGATATTAATGAATTTTGTTATATCTTGAGTTATTACTCATTTGAGGAAAAACCCTTATGCTGGTGGCAGACCACCTTAGACAATATGATGATGGGGATAAAAATTATGATCAGAAGAGTTTTATTTTATGTGTGTGATAATGATACTGTTGCAGTCCATGCACAGGGCATAAATAGTAAGTTGACAGTGTTTTTGATACAAATTAGTGCATTTAGGGTTGTCATGATTGGATTACACATTGTAATAGCTTTTATTCATCTTATATGGACAGTTGATGAGCAGGCTATACATTTTGTAGTGGGTTTTGTTAGTCTGTCTCAGCTTCTGATGATACTTCATAATACAGCTTTGAAGAATAGTATGTTTAGTGGGCAGTGAGATTTCGTGTAACACATAGGGGTGTACATCTGTCACATTAATAAGATTGGCTCTATTGTATGATGTATGCCCTGTATAAATTCAATCACTCAGAAAAGAAATGGGCGAAGTTCAATTTTATGTATAGGGCTATTGTTAAAATGGTGGATGCTCTTAGATTAAAGAATTTTGTACTTGTTCATTGACTGGAGTATACTAGATTAATAATAATATCCAATATAAATATTATTGATGTGGTGTTTATTGTTAGAAAAGACTTGTTGGATGCTTCTATAACTTGTGCATTTAATTTTCTTTTAGAATGGAAATACTAGTACCATGTGAGCTTTTTATTAAAATAATGATTCCTGAGATAATGGTCAGCAGAGTGACAGTAAAAATAGGGTTTACTAGTATACTAAAGATATAAAACAATACTCTTAGGGTATGTACCTGATAGTTTATTTAACAGACTATATTCACCATAGAATGTGGCATAATGTGGTAGCATGAACATTTTAAAATTCTTAGGGGTAGGATCAATTCCTATGATTCTAGGAACTGATTAAACCTCTTTTATTTACTATTTTAAAAGAGCTCTTTTGGGGGAGGATATAGCTCAGTGGTAGAGTGTATGCTTAGATGATGATGATGATGATAATAATAATAATAATAATATATTAAATATTTTAAATAACAATAATAATAATAATAAATTTAAACATGCATAAATAAACCTACTTACTTACCCCCTTAAAGCAAAGCAAAACAAACAAACAAAAACTCTTTGGTCAGACATAATTCTTATGTTTGTAGTGGGATGCCTGATGCACTGACAGGTACTGAAACATATACATAGAGCTAGTCTTTGTGTTAATTTTTTTCATAAATAAGAGATGTATAAAAAAGAAATCTAAAAAGAGAACATAAATCCAAAACAGAAATAGATTCATAGACATAGAATACAAACTTGTGGTTGCCAAGGGGGAGAGGGGTGGGAAGGGATAAACTGGGAGTTCAAAATTTGTAGATACTGACAGGCATATGCAGAATATGTAAACAAGATTGTACTGTATAGCACAGGGAAATATATACAAGATCTTGTGGTAGCTCACAGGGAAAATAATGTAACAATGTATATATATATATATATATATATGTTCATGTATAACTGAAAAATTATGCTCTACACTGGAATTAGACACAACATTGGAAAATGACTATAACTCAATAAAAATGTTAAAAAGTAAGAGATGTATAATATGATCATCTAAAAATTGTGTGTAGGATATTCAAATTCATAGAAAGGATATTGTTAGGATGCATGTTTGAATAATAACATTGGCTGTATGTAATTTGGCTGTATTTAATTCTGTTATCCAGGGATTTTGAAATGCCCTTAAAAATAGAATAATTTTGAAGCCATTTATTATAGTGATACTGACATATTCAGCTATAAAGATCAGAGAAAATAGACCTGCTACATATTCTACATGGAAGGTATATACAAGTTTTGATTCTCCTGTTAAATCAAAATGGGGTTCTGTTGATTTCTGCTACAGTAGAGGTAAATATAAAAAAATATGGCTAGGGGTTGGGAGGGGAAAATTAATCATATGTATTCTTGTTTAATAAATGAGAGTATAAATGACCCATTTATCAGTGGGGATAATAAACCAATAATTGCTAGTTTTCATTATTTGAGATTGTGCTCTTGCCCATAAAGCTCTGATTAGTGTGTATTTTTAATATTATACTCATCCAGATCAGCATGGAATAAGAAGCTAGGCTTCATACAGCCAGTATAAGAAGTGTGCCTAAGTTTACATCAGTGGATAGTGGATAAGTTATGTTAAGAGGAACTGCTAATGTGAAAGCCATGGTTAAGGCCAGCATTGGTGCAATAATATACATAAATTGATGATATTTGGGCCTCTCTAAATTTCCAGAACCTAGGAATTCCCTTTAATTAATGTGAAAAGTGACACAGTGAGCAAACCTGTAATACTTAGTAAAAGAATGTAGATTGTAAATCTGTTCTTAGGAAGAGGACTTAACCTTAAGGAAATAAAGATTTATGTTTGAAGCAATTGTGTTCTGCTACTGTAGCAAACCATGTTCTACACTAGGGTATATATAAATTATTAAAATTTTACTGTATCACCAATTAATTTGATGGTGCTTTTATAAAGTGACCCTTAATTCTTTTGTCCTCTCATACTGGGACAAGTGTATAATAGATACAAACTTACTGGGATCATTCCAGTCTGAACTCATATCTCACAGAACTTTAATCATTAAATGAAACATTTTCAGCAGTTACAACACTGGGATCTTCTGATCCAATTCTGAGGGTATAAAACCTATTGCTGAAATGAATTCTACTTTTGAATTGAGCTATTATTCTTAGAGTACTTTATTATGTTAATCAATGTATTGGATCAATACATGCTATAGCATTTTGAAAAGCTGGTCTAAATTTTAATCACTTGAAGCTGGTTATATTCATTGGGGCCACCACAACCATAATTATTAACCCATTAAAAGCTATGCTATCCGTTAAGATTCAGTTATTTATTTTATAGATTAAACACATAAAGCACCAAAGGAACTTCTCATTTTATATGGCTCCCACCTCTTATTGGGAAGGTCAATTTCACTGATGAAAAGAGATAGTAAAAACCTTGTGCCATTCTCCTAGCTGCTTATTTAGAAAACAAGTGATTATGCTACATTTTCAGTGTCAGGAAACCATGGCCATTAAATATGTCCTTTGTTAGGCAGTGCCTCTAAGATTAGAAGTGCTAGAGGTAACCTTCCTGGTAAACATGCAGGACATGTGATTACCAAGTTCCTTTTCCTTTTAGAAAGTCATTCCTTAAATGCAAACCTGTGTTGGACTAACAGTTTTTTATAATTAAGTATTAGTTAGGGTTAATTTTACTGTTAACCATCAGTAAGTGATTCATCCTGATATAAGCTTATGCAAGGATAAATATTTCTTGCTACCAATATGAATAGTATTGCTTTTACTAATAGATTAGTCCAGTATTAAATTATGAGGTTTATTATTTTACTATTGATATTGAGATGAATGTGTTCTTAACCTTGAATACTTTCTTCATTGGTGGCTGCTTTTAAGCAAACTACAGCATTGTTTATGCTTATTCTCTAGAGAAGCTTATATCCTGCATCTACAAACCTGTACCTTTTAAAATTACATTAAATTATATTAACAGTTTTGTTTTTAATTAATAATTAAAATTGAACTAAAATTCTTTTATGAACAACCTGCTATCATCAGACTTGTTGGGCTTATTACCTCTACTCATAAATCTTCTATTATACCATATAGATGAATTTGTTCCAGTAAACTGTTCATAAATACATCATCTGGTTTCAAGGTATTTAACTTATTTCATCTTTCCGTAATGGTACTTTATACTACTAGATTTAATTTTCTATCTTCAATATATTAACTGTTAAACAAATCTCTAATTTACTTATGATAGTTGAATATGGTAGGAAGCTTGGGCTGGCTTTAGTTCAAATTTTTCATGAAGTAAGGAATCTACTGGGTGTAAACCAGGTGCTTTTCTTTCAACTACACTTTAATGCATCAAAGCACACTCTATGGTGTGCTCACCTTGTCATGAATCACCTCCTCATTAATGACTTGTACTTGCTAATGGGCTATAAAAAGTTATCACTATTTGAGTAGGGTGATGGGATGAGTGTGCCTGCTTCGTTTCCTGATTGTATTTGTCACACTTCTTAATTTACAACTATGTTCTCCTTTGGTATTTCTTAACAATTTTGTATATATTATTTGTACTCAAGTTGGCCCTTGACTTGCCATCCAATAGTTTACACTTAGACCTGACATTTTTATATCTGATCATTATGATTATGACTACTCCATTTGCGGGTATACTGAAGATGCTGTTACAGAGACAAACCACCAAAAAAAAAAAAAACTGAAAAAATAAATGAGTTTAGAAAAGTTGTATGATAAAATATCAATACAGAAAAATCAATTATTAAAATATACACAATATCACTAATTATCAGAGAAATGCAAACCAAAACTACAATGAGGTATCACCTCACACCAGTCAGAATGGCCATCATCCAAAAATCCACAAATGACAAATGCTGGAGAGGCTGTGGAGAAATGGAACTCTCCTACACTGTTGGTGGGAATGCAGTTTGGTGCAGCCACTGTGGAAAATTGTATGGAGATTCTGCAAAAGACTAGGAATAGACTTATCATATGACCCAGGAATCCCACTCCTGGGCCTCTGTCCAGATGGAACCCTACTTCAAAAAGACACTTGTGTCCCAATGTTTATAGCAGCAATATTTACAGTAGCCAAGACATGGAAACAGCCTAAATGTCCATCAACAGATGACTGGATAAATAAGAAGTGGTATAATTATACAATTGAATAATATTCAGCCATATAAATCGACAACGTAACGTCATTTGCGCAACATGGATGCTCCTGGAGAATGTCATTCTAAGTGGAGTAAGCCAGAAGGAGAAAGAAAAATACCATATGAGATCACTTATATGTGGAACCTAAAACAAACAAACAAACAAACAAACATCATAAATACAAATCAGAAATAGACACATAGACATAGAATACAATCTTGTGGTTGCCAAGGGGGCAGACGGTGGGAAGGGATAGACTGGGATTTCAAAATTGTAGAATAGATAAACAAGATTATACAGTATAGCACAGGGAAATAAATACAAGATATTATGGTAGCTCACAGAGAGAAAAATTTGACAATGAGTATATATATATATATATATATGTTCATGTGTAAATGAAAAATTGTGCTCTTCACTGGAATTTGACACATTGTAAAATGATTATAAAGCAATAAAAAATTTTTAAAAAAGAAAAATGAGTTGACTTTCTATATGCTAATAAGTTCTAGAAAGATAAATTACTAAAACAAACTTATTTCACAATTGTACCAAAAAATAACCAAAATGTCTAGAAATAAATTATAAAGGATGTGAAAGGCCTGCACATGGAAACTTATAAAACAGTGATAAAGAAATTGATACAGGACACACATCCACAAAATTTGTGCTCATACATTAGAAGAACATCGGTATAACATTCATCAAGCCAAAGCAGTGTACACATTAATTGCAAACTCTATCAAATTCAAATAGCTTTTTTTTCATGGACACAAAAACCAAGAAATCCTAGCATTTGTGTAGAACAAAGAACCTGGAATAATCTAAATGATCCTAAGAAAGGAGAAAACAGCTAGAGGCATCTTTCTCACTGACTTCACAGTACATGATGAAGCTACAGTCACCTAAGCAGTGTGGTACTGGCACAAAAACAGGCACATGAACCAGAGTGATAGAATAGAGAGCACAGGAATAAACCCAGTTTATGTTGTCAGTTAATTCACAACAAAAGAGCTAAGGACACATAATGGGGAAAGACATTATCCTCAATAAATGGTGCCAAGAACACTGGAAACCGTATCCCCCCAAAATGACACAAGACACTGTCAACATCACACACAAAATTAAGAGTAAACTCCACAAGTTTCCATATAAAGCCCCTTCTCTGCTGGATCCTCTGAAAATGGAAACCCTTGGCTGTAACCACATGGAGAAAGCTTCTGCCCACTTTTTCCACATCTTTTACTCTCATGATGTTGCCTCCTGTTGGTTCCTGAAGAAGTCTGGTTCCTGCCTGTGTGTACTTACCTGAGCATTGTCCTGAAGTTGAAACCACAACGGGTCCTGAAGAGGCCCAGCCTCCACTAGCTCCACAAGGAGCCAAGCCCCTCAGTGAGAAACGTGCACCTCAAGGGTCAGAGAGTGTGCATGGAGCCACCTTCTGACCAGCTGGGAACTGCAGGTGCAACCACTCAGTGTTTACCAAGTGTACTCTAAATTGTCCATACAATTATAAAAATGCACATCTATAAATATTCTAAAGGAAAACATGTAAGAAAATCTACATAACCTTGTCTAAGTGATGAACTTTTAAAAAAAATCCCCAAATCTATCCACAAAAGTAAAATTTGTATCATGGAATTTAAAAAAAATAAAAATTTAAACATTGTTTATGATCTTATTCAGAAAACCTAAACACAAACCACACACTGAGAAAAATAAATCTACACAACACAAAACTGATTAAGGATTTGGACACAATTACATCAAAAATTTTATAACAAACAACCCAAATAAAAACTGGCAAAGATCTTAACAAACACCTTTCCAAAGAAAATCATATACCATTAAGGAATTACAAACTAAAATGATGATATAGAAATGCACACTTATTAGAACCACTAAACTCCAAAGAAATGATATTACCTGTGATTTATAGAGAATGAAGAAAAACAGGAACTCTCCCTCACTGCTGGAGGAATCCATGTGTGGCTACTTTGAAAGACAGTTTGGCAGTTTTTTCCAAAGCTAGTCAAAGTTCACCTGAGGACCCAACAGAGTGTCTCTAGTATTTAGACAACTGCTTTGAAAGTGTCCAAACAAAACCTAGCCTGCAATTTTGCACAACAACTCTACTCATAATGCCTAAAATCTTTAAAATATGAGGATATCCTTCCATGCATGAATACATAAGATAATTAGGGTATACCCATGTGAAGGATGGCAAATTACACTCTAACATAGATCCCTTTAGCTTGAAGATTACAATGGACAGATTTCTTAAAAAAGAACCATGAGGTTCTCTGAAACCCAAGTCAATTTTGCCTTTTTGAGGCAATTTTATATTTATAATGGAAATCTCCATTTGAAAGGTTGTGTCCACCTCTGTGCCAGGAATAGAAAAATGACTAAATCTCAAACAACAACAACAACAAACAACAACAACAACAACAACAAAAAACACTGTTATTAATGGAGAAGGCTAAGAATTAAATCTGTACAATAAACATACCCTTCCTTTCTTTGGTTTTAGATGAAGATGGTATTTCAAGTGATGTCTTGGGCCATTTCAGGGAATTACTCAATTTTCTTGGTATCTCCCATGCTTAAAGGAGGTACGCATGTTACTAAGTTTGTTTATACAATTATCTATAGACAGCTAATACCACAAAAGTGTGTACTTAAAATGATTTAAATGTTATGATTTAAAATGATTTAAGTGTCATATTATGTATTTTTAATCACAATCAAAATAATCAGGAATGTAGTACTGATACAATGCATGATAGTAATACACACTAAAAAGACCCCTAGTGAAAAAAGCCATAAAGAAAAGTTCTCCCAGATTAAGTGATTATCATGTATGTTTTAAACCCATCAAGGTTGTAAAAAGGAGAGAATCTCAGTAACAATTCTAGAAAAAGAAAAAAAGAAAACAAGCAGTTAGACCTACTGGTGAAAGTTGAAGTGAGCCTACAGATTAAATAATAATGTGGAAAGCATATCACTTCCTCATTTGTACATTATATGGTGGTTCTTCAGGTGAGTGTCCCTGCTTTGGGGAAAGCAGACTACAGTATTTGGTGCAAAGTGCCAACTATGAGGACTTTTTATCATTACAAAAATTATTGGAAAGTCCAATATTTTCAAAGCAACCATATCAATACCATGGCAGAAAAGTGGATAAGACAGATATCAAACATTGATATAGAGGCCAATACTTATCCAGACCAAGGTCATCTAAAGTTGTGATGATAATTGCCCTTGTAGAAATCCACTTGCTATTAAGAGGTACTGTGGGAGGAGTATACAAGTAGCCATCAAGGTTAAACAGTATCTAAACATCCTTATTGTCTTGCATCAGAGGTGCAGATGTACTGCCATTCTGTCTAAGCATCATCCATGTGAGTTCCCGCATGGGTCCCCAAGCCATGCATCCACATGACTATGCAAGTAACTGTCTCACTCCCAACAACATAGCACTGCCAGTAGCTCCTAGACCAGACAAAGAGAAAAAGAACTCGATGGGATATAGTCAGTGGTAGTGGTTTGGAAGAGGCTGGTTTGGCCGTGTGGCATCTTCCTAGGTTTGCAGGCCTCTGTGAGTGAGAGAGGAAGCCTGATATCTGGGTACATATGAAGGTGACCTCAGCTGGGCTGAGAGTGTGGGGCATTGGTGAAGGTTATAACAGACTTTTCAGGGGTACTTCTGCCTACACTTGTGCAAAATGGTCTGTTCATCCCCAGCACAGATTAGAGAACAACACAGTTCCCACGGGTGCTGCACAAGGCCAAACCTAAGGTGTAATGGCTTACTGACTCTGCCATCGTGTGGTAACACAAAACCATCATCCATCCAGTAATGTGTGAATTTTCCTGAGAAAAGTGCTTTACAGAATTCAATATAAATTCAATGTAGATTTTATAGAAATTCAATTATAGTGAAGTAGAAATCCACATATACAAATATATCCCATGCATGCAATAATAATTTTGCCATCATATGTTTCCTAACATAAACAGCTATAATGTAGTTTCTTTAAAGGTTAATTGAAATGAAGAGAGAAGTAGTAAGATCTTAAGCTCCTATAGAGAGACAATTTCACAGCAACAGATATTTGGATGTATGTGGCTTATTTGGGAAGTGATGACAGGAATCCAGAGAAGTATAGAGAGCAAAAAGGGACAGTAAGACAGGGAAAATGGAAAAGTCAAGAAAGGCGAGTTATGGGACTGGTTCCCCTTCTGGGAAATGAGGTCAATCCCAAAATGGATATTCTGAAGGACTACATAGAATGCACTTCAGAAGTATCCCTTTGAAGGGCAATGTGGAGATTTATCCAACAACTCACATTTCCCATTGATTGAGAGTTTTTGTAGATGTCTTTAACACCCCTAAACTTTCAGGCTGTGCTTGTGCAAAATGAGCTGCCTTTCAGTTTAAAGAAAATCCTGAGACAGAATAGATGAAAGGCACTCGAGGCGGGACATAGACGTAAGCTTACTGGTACCAGGAATGCTCTGCTACAGTACGTTTGAGAACAGAGGCAAGAGGATGATCAATGAGAATTGGAAATAACTGAAGCCTAAGAATTGGGAAATAGAGTGACCAAATCTGAATAATAATTTCAGACAAAGCCTTGTACTGAAAATAATTTAAACTTCTGGATTAAGGAAATGTATCTTTTCAAAAGCAATAAAAATGTTAAACTAGTACTGAATGACATCATTAGGACAAATTTCAAGGGAAAGTGGGAACTCAGTGAGGTAAGTGGAGCATGGAAGCTGTTGTCAAACAAAGGAACGTGCCATCAATTTTGAAGGTGTGAGATAAGCAGCCAGAGATCAAAAGCCAGAGCTCACCCAAAGAGTCTATGGGGATGCAATGTACTTAATGACCATAGTGAATAATACTGTATTATATATTTGAAAGTTGCTAAGAGAGTAGATATTAAACGTTCTCATCATAGGAAAAAATATATATAGCTATTTGTGGCAATGGATGTTAACTAGACTTATTGTGATCATTTGTATCAAATACATAAATATGATATATATATATATATATAATATATCTATTTCAAATCCATGATTTTGTGTACCTGAATGTAATATATGCCAGTTATATCTCAATTTAAAAATAATGTAAAAATGCATGTACTAAAATATCAAAGGAGAAAAGAAGAAAAATAAAGGTAAAGGACTTAGGTTTTAATAACATGATATTAACCAATTATGAGAAATAAAAGCAATATAAAATGGGATGTATAATTCTATATTCTTGCCTCTCAAGAACACTGAAGTTTAATGCAATGACAACAGTTTCATTCAACACAAAAGGTGATGAAGCTTCAATGGCAAAGTGTCTTTATTAATGAAGAAATATGTTTTGCTTGAACATTAAAAATTCCAAGCTTGAAATTCCCATAGTAGAGCCCTAGTAATGAATTCTTGCTGCATTTTGAAGGGCTTAAACTTTCACTTCAAAAAATAACTTCAGATAAGAATACTCCCTAAACTATATGAGGCAAATGAATAACTGTGCATTGTTTGTTTCTTTCAGCTTAAAGGGAATAGATGCTATCTCATCTCTCCTGAAAATTATCCACTATTTCACACATCATAGAGTCGTTAATTAGAATTCCAGCATTATTTGATAATAAAACTAGAATGGGTTTTATTATACATAAAACTATATGTTATATTAGAAAATATAATAACAGTAAAATATATATTAATCACTTATTGTATTCCTGGAACTGTGCTAAACTTACTCAATGTTAATATATTAAATGTGATCACTATACACCTTGTGTGATTCTCAATGTGATTGTGCTATTTGTCAATTCATTGACTTCCCAACTCCAAGTCTACTCTTTATTCTCTATTCTGAAAAAATAGAGCTTAACTCCTCAAGTATTTTTCCTTGGCAAAATGGCAAAGTTCAGCTTTGTCAGTAGAAGGTGTTAGGAGGACAGACACGGTCTAATGGGAGACCTCCTTTAAATATTGAAAGAATAAACTAGTTATTCTTAACATTTTCTGTACATAAACATCAACAGGGATGCTCTTAAAAATTCTCACACTTGACCTTTGGACCATCACCAGAGTGTCTGATTTAACAGAGCTGGACTTGGAGCTAAGCATGAGTGTTTTTTTAAGGCCTCCTTCCCAAGTGATTTTAATTGCAAGCCAAGGATGAAAACAACTGGAGTACACCTACAAAGAAAGTGTGAACTTGAAGGGAATCTGCCTTCCCTCACTCCCAATGCATTATATTCAATGTTGATTTGATACAGTATGGAAAGGAGAGAGAAGAGAAGCAAAAAAAAAAAAAAAGATTCATGGCTATCATATTTATTTGCAGCCAGCGGTTTGTTTTAAAGTGTATGTTTTGTTATTATTCAAATATGGTGAGGCCAACAGATAAGGAGATGATTGTCATGGAAAAGATGGTTTGTTATTCACAGCTCCCAAGAGGAGAGGGCATGCCATGACAATGTGGGGCAACACAAGAAAGTACCAGATTCAGTAAGGAGCAGAGTGAGCAAGGTGAAACCTGGGCAAGAGCTTTATTGTGGCTGTTGCTGGAAGGGGAAAGGGAAGGGGTGAAGCAAAGTAGTCAGGTTAAGATTGGTTAGTTTGAATAATTTCAGCAGGCTGTATGGTATGGGGGTGTCCATAGTTGACTGATATCTGATCCTCAGGTGATTAGAGCAGTTGGAGAGTGGCCCAGAGTGTGAAGGCTGATAGAGGAGGTGGCTGGAATATAGCCTATTAATTGGTTGGTTTTTTACAAAAGGCACACTTGCAAGGGAGTCCTTTACTATTTCTAAGAATAGGCTAACCCCAGTTTGATCAGTCTCTTCAGGGACTGCAAAGTCCCAAGATGCCAAACCATTAAATACAGAAGCTAGTAAATATAGTTACTACAGGGTTGCATCTCTTGGATGGTCCAGGAACTCAAGCCAAAATTTTGGTTTAGGATGACTCTGGACTGGTAATATCCACAGGCACCTTAAAGAATTAAATATGAATCCTTCAGAATGGAAGATAATTTTACCCTATTCATCTTACAATTCCAACAAGAAATTTTAAAAGAAATTAAATAGCAATAACAATTT
The DNA here is from genome assembly GCF_036321535.1 of Camelus dromedarius. Lineage (NCBI taxonomy): Eukaryota > Metazoa > Chordata > Mammalia > Artiodactyla > Camelidae > Camelus > Camelus dromedarius. The sequence goes on from NW_026989801.1 coordinate 1,181,648, forward strand.
TAAAATTGCCAAGCTCAAACGGAAACAATGAGCAAACACCCTTCCAAAAAAAAAAAAAAGAATAAAGTGACTAACAAAATTTAAATGTTGAAAATTATTGAATACAGATTACAAACTCATAAGCTTTCTCTGTTTAAACAAATAAAAGACAAACTTTAAAATATTTGCAAGTAATAGAAAATTATATAGTGACAGCAAATTTCAAAAGGAATGGAAAAGTCTTTAAATGAAAAATGGAATAGCTGAAATTAAAAACCCAAAATATATTATTAAAAGCAGATTAGAGACATCTGACAAGAAAACTGCTGTTCTGGGAGACAAATCAGAATACAATATTCTGAGTGCAGCACAGAAGAGGTAGTAGGAGGAGAAGGAGAAGAAGATATGGAAGAGAACTGAGGCATCTTAGAGGATAAGGCAAGAAAATCTAAACTATATGAAATGGGTGTTCCAGAACAAAATTGAGATTAATGCAGAATCAGCTTTAAAGAACTATCAACAACCAGAAAGAAAGTAACAAAATGGCAATACTTGCATACCTAACAATAATTACTCTAAATGTAGATGGACTAAAGTCTCCAAACAGAAGACATAGAGTGACTGAACATATGAAAAACAAGATCGATGTATATGTTGCCTACAAAAGCCTCACTTTGGATCAAGATACACACTAACTGAAAGTGAAGGATTGGCAAAATATATCCTATGCAAAGGGAGACAAAAAGAAAGGTGGGGTAGAAATACTTACATCAGACAAAATAGATTTAAAACAAAGACTGTAAAAAGAGACAAAGAAGAGCATTACATAATGATAAAGGGATCAATTTAACAAGAGGATATAACAATTTTATGGGGGGAAGGTATAGTTCAAGTGGTAGAGTTCTTGCTTAGCATGCATGAGGTCCTGGGTTCAATCCCCAGTAGCTCCTCTAAAAATAGACAAACCTAATTACCCTGCCCCCAAGATTAAATAATTAAATCATACAATAATAAATAAAATATTTTTTAAAAGAGTACACAAGACTTGTAAATATCTATGCATCCAACATAGGATTACCTAAATACACAAAGCAAATATTAACAGACACAAAGGGAGACAGTAAGATAATAATAGTAATGACAATAATTCAATAATATTTGAGGACTTTAACACCTCACTTACATCAATGGCTAGATCACAGAAAAGCAGAAAGGAAACAATGACCTTAAACAATACTTCAGACCAGATGAACATAATAGATAAACACAGAACATTCCACCCAGAAGCAGCAGATACATATTCCTTTCAAATGCACATAAAGTCTTATACAAGATAGATCACATGTGAGGCCACAAAACAAAACTCAAAAAATTTAAGAAGAGGGAAATTATATTAAGCATCTTTTCTGACCAAAATGGTATAAAATTAGAAATCAATTATAATAAGAAAACTGGAAAAAAAAAAGGAACAAACACATGGAGGCTAAAGATTAAGGTTCTAAAAAAGTAAATGGGTCAACAAAGAAATCAAAGAGGAAATTAAAAAATACCTTGAAACAAATTAAAATAGAAATACAGCATTCCAAAATCTATAGGACACAGCAAAAATCATTCTAAGACAAAAATGTATAGTAATAAAGGCCTATCTTGGGAAACAAGAAAGCAAATAAACAATCTAACCTTACACCAAAAGAAACTAAAGCAAACAAACAAATAAACAAGAAAGCCCAAAGTGAGTAGAAGGAAGGAAATACTAGAACAGTATGAGGGGAGGAGGAGAGAGAGAGAAGGGACAGAAAGTTTATTAGAAAGAAATAATGGTTGAAAATTTCCCAAATTTATGGATGGAAATAAATATCCATATTCATACAGCATAAAAAAGCCAAAGGGAATGGATTCAAAGTCGACACTGAGACACATTATAAGCAATTGTCAAATAAAAGATGAAGACAGACTTTACAAAGTGTCATTAAAAAAAATAACTTGTCACATACAAGGGAACCCATAACTATGAGAGAATTTCCTTTTTTTTAATGTTTTTATTAATTTAAAATCACTTTACAATGTTGTGTCAAATTCTAGTGTAGAGCATAATTTTTCATTTATACATGAACATATATATATTCATTGTCACATATTTTTTTTCTGGGAGCTACCATAAGATCTTGTATATATTTCTCTGTGCTATACAGTATAATCTTGTTTATCAGTTCTACAATTTTGAAATCCCAGTCTATCCCTTCCCACCCTCCACCCCCTTGGCAACCACAAGCTTGTATTCTATGTCTATAAGTCTATTTCTGTTTTGTATTTATGCTTTGTTTTTTTTTTTGTTTGTTTGTTTTTATTTTTAGATTCCACATATGAGTGAACTCATATGGTATTTTTCTTTCTCTTTCTAGCTTACTTCACTTAACATGACATTCTCCAGGAACATCCATGTTGCTGAAAATGGCGTTATGTTGTTGGGTTTTATGGCTGAATAGTATTCCATTGTATAACTATACCACTTCTTCTTTATCCAGTCATCTGTTGATGGACATTTAGGCTGTTTCCATGTCTTGGCTATTGTAAATAGTGATGCTATGAACATTGGGGTGAAGGTGTCATCCTGAATTAGGGTTCCTTCTCTATATATGCCCAGGAGTGGGATTCCTGGGTCATATATTAAGTCTGTTCCTAGTCTTTTGAGGAATCTCCATACTGTTTTCCACAGTGGCTGCACCAAACTGCATTCCCACCAGCAGTGAAGGAGGGTTCCCTTTTCTCGACAGCCTCTCCAGCACTTGTCATTTGTGGATTTTTAAGCTATGGCCATTCTGACTGATGTGAGGTGAAACCTCATTGTAGTTTTGATTTGCATTTCTCTGATAATTAGTGATACTGAGCACTTTTTCATCTGCCTATTGATCATTTGTATGTCTTCCTTGGAGAATTGTTGTTTAGCTCTTCTGCCCATTTTTGGATTGGGTTTTTTCTTTTATTAAGTCATATGAGCTGCTTATATATTCTGGAGATCAAGCCTTTGTCAGTTTCATTTGCAGAAATTTTCTCCCATTCCATAGGTTGTCTTTTTGTTTTACTTATTGTTTCCTCTGCTGTGCAGAAGCTTGTAAGATTCATTAGGTCCCATTTATTTATTCTTGCTTTTACTTCTATTGCTTGAGTAGACTATTCTAGGAGAACATTCTTGAGATGTATGTCAGATAATATTTTGCCTATATTTTCTTCCAGGAGGTTTATTGTATCTTGTCTTATGTTTAAGTCTTTGATCCATTTTGAGTTTATTTTTGTGTATGGTGTAAGGGAGTGTTCTAGCATCATTGCTTTACATGTTCTGTCCAGTTTCCTCCATACCATTTGCTGAAGAGACTGTCTTTATTCCATTGTATACTCTTGCCTCCTTTGTTGAAGATGAGTTGACAAAAAGTTTGTGGGTTCACTCATACCAGTCATTCTCAAACTCTTCCAGAAGACTGAACAGGAGGGAATACTCCCAAACTCATTCTATGAAGCCATCATCATCCTGATACCAAAACCAGGCAAAGACACTACCAAAAAAGAAAATTATATGCCAGTATCACTGATGAACATACATGCCAAAGTCCTCACCAAAATATTAGCAAATAGAATCCAACAACACATAAAAAAGATTATACATCATGACCAAGTGGCGTTCATCCCAGGGACACAAGGATGGTTCAACATATGCAAATCAATCAATGTAATACATCACATCAACAAGAGAAAGGACAAAAACCACATGCTCATCTCAATAGATGTGGAAAAAGCATTTGATAAAATTCAACACCCATTTGTGATAAAAATTCTTACCTAAGTGGATATAGATGGAACATACCTCAACATAATAAAAGCTATATATGACAAGCCTACAGCCAGCATAGTACTCAATGGTGAAAAACTCAGCAGCTTCCCACTAAAATCTGGGAGAAGACAAGGATGCCCAATATCACCACTCATATTCAACATCGTCTTGGAAGTCCTAGACACAGCAATCAAGCAAGAGAGCGAAAAGGGATCCAAATTGGAAGAGAAGAGGTAAAAGTGTCACTATATGCCAATGACATGTTACTATATATAGAAGACCCTAAAAGGTCCACACAAAAACTACTAGATCTGTTTAAAGAATTCAGCAAGGTAGCAGGTCACAAGGTTAATGTTCAAAAATCAGTTGCATTCCTTTACACTAATGATGAATCAACAGAAAAAGAAAGTAAAGAAACAATCCCCTTTAAAATAGCACCCAAAATAATAAAATACCTAGGAATAAATCTAACCAAGGAGGTGAAAGAATTATACAGAAAACTATAAAACACTGCTGAAGGAAATTAAAGAAGACTTTAAAAAATGGAAAGATATCCCATGTTCTTGGATTGGAAGAATCAATATTGTTAAAATGGTCACACTACCCAAGGCAGTGTACAGATTTCATGCAATCCCTATCAAATTACCCAGGACAAATTTCAGAGAACTAGAACAAATCATTATAAAATTATATGGAACCATCAAAGACCTAGAATTACCAAAGCATTACTGAAGAGAAAGAAAGAGGCTGGAGAAATAACTCTCCCAGACTTCAGACAATACTACAGAGCTACAGTCATCAAGACAGCATTGTATTGGTACAAAAACAGACATATGGACCAATGGAACAGGATAGTGAGCCCAGAAATGAGAAAATTTCTCAGCATAAATCTTATAGGCTAGAAAGGAGTAAAATGATATACTCAAAATGCTGATAGAAGAAAAACTGTAAAATAAGACTACTATATCCCACAAAATTGGTATTCAAAAGTGAAGGAGAGATAAAGACATTCTCAGACAAACAAAAGCTGAAGGAGTTCATCACCAACAAATATTAAAGGGAGTTATTCAAGTTGAAAAGAAAAGACACTAAATAGCAACAGGAAAGTATACCAAAGTATAAAACTCACTGATAAATATAAATATATAAACAAATATGGAATATTGTACACTGTGATAGTAGTGTGTAAATCAAAGCTTATTTTGGTATAAGAGTTAAAACACAAAAGTGTTAAAAATAAACATAATTATAAAAAGTTATGAATGGATGCACAATATAAAAATATGTAAAATGTGACAACAAATATAAAGTTGGAGAAGTAAAAGAGTAGAGTATTTGTATGTGATTGAAGTCAAGTTATTGTCAGTTTAAAAAGAGACATAACTCTAAGATATTTTATGCAAGCCTCATGGTAACCACATGACATGAAAATACCAACAGAGAAGACAGAAGAAAAAGAGAAAACAATCAAAAAGTAACAAAAATCAACAAAACACAAAGGAAGACAGCAAGAAAGGAAAAGAGGAACAAAGAACTATAAGATAGACAAAGCTATAAACAGTTAATGTCCAGCAACAAATGAGTAGATTAAGAAAATGTGGTCTAATCATACAATGGAATATTACTCGGCTTTAAAAAGGTAAGGAATTCCCACCATTTAACACAACATGAATGAAACCGGAAGACGTTATATAAGCGAATTAATTTGGTCACAGAGGACAAACACTGCATGATTCTACTTACATGAGGTGCCTAAATATTGTCAAAGTCATAGATGTAGTGAATAAAATGCTGGTTGCCAGGAGCTATGAAGAGGATGAAAGGGAGATTGGTTGCTCATTAGGTTGTCAGTTGCACAAGATGTGTATGTTCCAGAGAGCTGCAGTATGGTACTATGCCTACAGTTAACAATACTGCACTACACACTTAAAAACTTGTTAAGATATATAAAATAGATAAACAAGTTTATACTGTATAACACAGGAAACTATATTCAGTATCTTGTAGTAACATATAAAGAAAAAGATGAAAATGTATATATGTATGTGTTTATGACTGAAATATTATTCTGTGTATCAGAAATGGATGCAACATTGTAAACTGACTAAACTTTAATAAAAATTAAATTAAAAAGTGTGTGTGTATGTGTATACATATTATATATATATAAATATATATAATATATATATATAGCAGTTTGGCCCACTAAAATGTTTTTGAAGCAACAGTACTGCAGAAATAATGAATAAATGCAACACCCAGATTTTTGTTTTCAAATTTTTGTTCACTTAAAAAAATGTAGCAAACAATGTTCCTTAGAGAAATCACAGATTGATTGCAGGTGTAGGGGAAAAACACATGTGGCTATGATATAGTTTGGTGCCAGAAAACAAAAGTACACTCAAAGATTAATGAGGTCATATCAAATAGGTCATATCAAATATGCCAAATGGACATATCATGGGCAAGTTTGGGATAATTTTAATATCAAAAAGACTCATGACTATAAGTGATTATATTCACATAACCTAAACCGGTATCCAGATATAACTTCAGTAATAGGAAACACAGGGAAAGAAAACCAAGATAAAAGACACCATGAGAAAATAAACAGGTGGGATATTCTATATGAAAACTAGTTTCTTTTAAAATTCAATGCTGTTTTTAAAATGAATAACACATTAAAAACACAAAATGATACTTCTAGGTTTATATAAACAGATATAACAAATAAATATAGGACATGATACTTGGTTTGACCCTGATACAAAGGTATAAATAAATGATACAGCTAAAAAGGTATGTTAGACGCAATTGGGGAAATTCAAATATTGGCTATCAGGTTATATTAGAGAATTATAAATTACCATTCTTTCCCAGTTACACTAATAACAAATGTTTATTTAGGAAAAGATACTTATTCTTGGGAGATGCATGCTGAAATACTTAGGGGTATTGTGAATTGTCATGAAACAAGTTTTAAATGGTTCATCGAAAAATGTATGTAGAGAGAGAAAGTAAACGTGACAAAATATTAACAAATTTTAAATCTTAATGGAAGGTATATGGGTGTTCATTGCACTATCTTTCCACTTTTCTGTATGTTTAAAATGTATCAATTTAATGTTTGGAGAGAGAAAAGAACTGTCCAAGTGTAGAAAGGCATTCTTGCAATGCTGTTAAAAATATTATAACTCAGGGTACAATCTAAATGCACTGCAAAAATAAATCACTTAAACACATTTAGTACAGATGGTCCAGCCACAGAATGAATTCAGCCAATCAGTGAACAGTTACCACCCAGGCAAGTTCTTGGCATCAATATTACCCTGAGCCCTGAGGACAGAGTGATAAAGAAAATAGAGAAGGCTTCTGCTCTCAGGGGAGAGCCAAAAACAAGCCAACAAATAAATGAACAAATTCATTACCGATAGGACTGGTGCATGGCATGAAGGAAATAATAAATGACAGAGGAGTTTCCCTAGATTGAGGGAGAGGGAAGGTTACATTGGGGTGGCAGTATTGGAGCTGAGGCTTGAGTGACAACAAGGAGCTGCCACGGGGGACACCTCTTAAATCTTCCCATCCTCACAAGTGATAGCAGAGTGTAATGACACTGATGTGAGCATGAGGACGGCTACACAGGTGAAAAAGATGAGCATGGCTGAGGAACATGTTTGCAATTATGGTGCTGTGTGAGAAGAGGGGTCTAGAACATCTTCTCTAATAGGATACAACTCTTCAAAGGTACATGTACACACAGGATGATAGAATGCAAACCACCAACAGCTTGTCACTGTGTTGACATCACAGGAGACCTTTCTCTTTCTCTCACTATCTGTTTTTCCCAAAGTACAAATGAACATGTGACTTTTATATAGATATAGATATAGATATAGACATAGATATAGATATAGATATTTTAAATGCTTAGCACCCTCCTGGAGGGAAAAAAAACAGCAGAAATAGCTCAGTAACTCCCTGGCACCCTGAATGAAGTTCAATCTGGACACTTGAGAAGGACCATTCTGATCCCACCTAGTCACAATCCAGGAGCTCTTTGCAGGGAACAGCTTCATACATTTGTGAAATGCTTTGCTTTCTTCCTTGACTCTAAACCTTGGGACTAGGACAGAAAATAGGGGAAACTTCTCATAAGCTACCAACAACAGAAGACTAGCTGAGCCTAAACAAACAAACAAACAAACAAAGCAATTAATTAATTTTTTAACATTTTTTATTTATTTATAATCATTTTACAATGTTGTGTCAAATTCCAGTGTTCAGCACAATTTTTCAGTCATACATGGACATACACACACTCATTGTCACATTTTTTTCTCTGTGAGCTACCATAACATTTTCTGTATATTACCCTGTGCTATACAGTATAATCTTGTTTTTCTATTGTACAATTTTGAAATCCCAGTCTATCCCTTCCCACCCTCGGCCTCCCTGGTTAATCTTTTTAAAGTGTGGCTATGACTGATTCAGCATCTTGGTTACTGCCAAGGAGGAAAACAACCTACCAGTTTCTCGTTAGTGGGAGCCTGATGATTGGCTGCTCAGCCACAGATATCCACAAGAGGGCAGCAGAGGAGTTTGCTTGCTCAAACACAATCCCATATGCCCTATCCTCCAGGGCCTCCATTCTTCCCTCTTCGCCCTCTCTTTTAGTTCCCCCCTCAAAATGATCTCCTGCTTTTCAGCTTACTGTGGAGAATAAATCTGTTGGATCTCCACCTTCTGGAGACAATGCTCAAACCACTCATGCCACCTACTCCCAACCATAAACAAACTGAGAAAGTAGCATTTAAACCTTTGTCTTCAATTAAATTGCATGGCGAGTGATTTCCCCAAGTCCCAAAAGGAAAGAGGGAAACTATGCAAAAAGTCAAGAAGCCTTGGCTGCTTACTCTCTGAGATTCCCCAAACTTATATCAACTTATAAACTTTTTTGTGGTGATACTTTTCTTTGGTTTCAGAAAGCTAAATGGACCACTATCTTGGAAGACCTGGAGGGGTCTCAAATTACTGCTGAGTTCAGTCAGAAAGTAAGAGTTAGAGAAAAAGGGTTAGAAGCCATTCCAAGTTTTATCTTGTTAAAATCGTTTGGTCCTGTGTTCAAAATTGTAAACAACTGAAGGATGAAATGTGGCAAATTAACACCAGCAATTAGAAACTATTTGGAAAGATCAGTCAAGGCTTGAACTGAATTACAAAAGTAGCCTTTGCTCTAGCCACAGCTTTCTGAATGACATAAGACTTGAGCTTTATGACAGAAAAAAAGTCTACTGTTAAAATGCTGAGATGCCTGAATTTCAGACATCAGCTCAGCATTGTGAGGGTAACATTTCTAAAAAATAGAAAATTCACTATCAAATCACATGGCTTTACAATTAAAACAATTACAAAAATCTGAACAAAGACAGGACCCCAAAATAAGGGCTTCCATTGAACAGAATACTTGCTGGCATTACAAAGAAAATTTCACTGGATTTTGGACTGTCTAGACTCCAAATAGAAAGAAAAGCCCCCAAAACACACAGGAGGAATACTAACTTAGCTCTGAGGAAGCAAGCATTCTTTGACCACAGTTCCCACTAAATTCACAGGGTGAGGTTACCTTTATGAGTTGAAGGGCACCCTAACACATTTCTCTTTAATTTTGGAGTGACATATTTCACTTTTAACACTGCTTCCTTTTCTGGCACCTTCTTCAAAGTCACCAAACTGCCAGTGGTGGGTTTTGATAATTTCCCTCATAGTTTGCCTCCCAGTCCCTTAGTATATCTATAAGATCCCTTCTGTGTCAACCCAATTTTCCTCTTAGACCAACTACTCCAATAACTTCATGGATTGGGGTATTATACTTCATTGTGATACTGCAGGACTCCTTTCACAGGTCTCCTATTCATTTCTTTCACTTTTGTTACCTCTAATGGCTTTACCTGACTTCCTTAAGCTTCTCTGTCCTCTTCAACCTAGTACCAATCTTACTGTGGACTTAAGTCAATTAGTGGACAGGACTTCTCTTCTTTCTAGACAAGGAATTTAACTGAAATTGGGCATGTATGAGGTGGAGAACCCCATAATAGTATGCTATGGTAAGTAGAATTAGTTCTGTCCATGCCCACCCCCCCCCAAGATCCCCCAATATAATATAACACAAGAGAAACTTGATGGGTGCTAATAGTTCAAGAATTATTAGATAAGGTACTCCTGGTTCCTACTTGTATCCCATGCTACACTTTCATTCTGGCTGTTTAAAAGCCAAATGGAAAGGATACTGGCTATTCCAAGACTGGAGATGCTAACATGTTCCCCTTCAAATCTAATAGAACTCTATCCTGAGGTCTATTTAAATGTTCCCATAACTATATACTTCAACCCTCAATCCACCCTTATCAGAATTTCCCCTTCCCACTCTAGCCTTAAACTCTCTATAATCACTCAGCTTTAGGCTTCTTTTTCCCTTCTGTGGATTTTTGGAAATTTAGGGACCCTAAAAGCAACTACCACATGTGGAAAAGACTAATTGAAAACAGAGTGGATATTTTACCAACTCAAATGAATTTGAAAAATACCCAGATAGCTGCTTGGTGTCTTCCTAGTCCCCATTCAAAAATTGAGTTTACAGTCACCTTGACACTTATCCAGATGTCAGGCTTCCTCCCACACTCACAGAGGCCTGCAGACCTGGGCAGATGTCACACACCAAACCAGCCTCTTCCTCACTACCACTGAGTGTATTCCATCATGTTTTGTTTCTCTTTGGCTGATCTAGGAGTTACTGGCAGTGCTATGTTTTTGGGAGTGAGACAGTTACTGGCATAGATGTGTGGATGCATGGCTTGGGGACCAGGCAGGAACCCATGTGGATGATGCATAGACACATGGACAGTACACAGATTCCTTTTCTGCATCTCTGCTCCAAGACAATGAGGATAGTTAGACACTGTTTAACCCAAATGGCACTAGAAGCAGACACTCAGCCTGAGATTCTGGACTTGGACCATTTTACTTGGCTTGTAAGACAATGATCCATATATGAGCTGATGACAACCCCTGGTATATCGTAGCACCACATTTACTTAAACCAGGATGACTTCCCATTGTCCACCTTTGTAAACAATGTCTTACTGGAACATTGTTATGCCCATTTGTTTACCTATTGCATGGATGCTTTCACTGAATAGTTGTGACAGAGACCCTATATCTCAAAAAGCCTAAAATATTTACTATCTGGCCTTTTATGAAGAAGTAACCATAGACACGGAGAATGCTGAGGAAGGTGGAGAAGAGGAGGAAGGAGAAGTACTCTCTATACCCTCACAGTCTGGCTTCCTTGGACATCTCCCTGCTGCACTTCTCATCTTTCCCTTATACGCTGCTCCATTTTCTTTCTCACAAATGTGTGCCCCCAGTCACTTTCTTATCTGACCAAATACATCCCTTTGGAACTGGTCCAATTGGCTAAATTCCTGTGGAAAGAGGGTATCTATGTTAGGAGAGGGTCCATGTGTTAGGGAAGTACAGGCATGCTGAGCAAAATGCCAATAGTGAGCATCTCCAGATAATACAATGAAGGGTTGTTCATTTCCATCTTTAATCTTTATTTTCTAATTATGATAAAAGATTTTCATTTAACTAAACATATATATTAAGGAACAGATGTAAAATGTTAAAAGCCCTTTACTAACAATAATACCCAGGAATCCCCGCCAAGAGGAAAATGCTTGAAATATACTTGTTGTATACAGCCTTGCTTACATTTGTGCCATGGATTTTCTATTTTTCTTGTTTGCTAAGGAAACTTAAGCCGCCTTTGGCAACTTTACACGGGGGGAGAGATGTATCAAGAAGGGGGCTATGAAGGCCTTCCAGTAAAGGGCAGCCCACAGAAAGCGGTGGCATGTGTTAAGATGTGACTTTTAAATAGCTTTTTCTAATCTCCTCTCACCATGAACTACACACCCATATTCGAAATGTAATCAGTGGATCTAGCATGACTCTGCTAACTGAAAAACAGCATGAATTACTTTTGCTTTCAGCTTCAGTTTTATTACCATCATACTAGATGGACCAAGAAAAGATGAACCTCCTCGCTCTTTTTTAGCTTTCATGAAGGAGAGTCAGACTGGTAGGAGGAGCTAGTGAGCAAGGTGTGAGAGGCACTGAGAACCGTTCTTTTATCCCCAGTGTGTGGAGCAGGTATGTCCTTGTCTTTTACATGGAGTGCAAAATTGATGTCTTTTCTGTTTTTATTGAAATAGAGTCGATTTACAATGCTGTGTTAGTTTCTTGTGTACAACACAGTGATTGATCTATATATAATCTTTCTCATTATAGGTTATTACAAGATGCTGAATATAGTTCAATAGGACTTTGTTGCTTATCTATTCTGTATGTAGTAGTTAGCAAGATTGATTTCAGATTCAAAGTGACACCTGAGGAAGGGCAAGTGGCCTGCTGTCTGGCATGCAGGGGTCTGTGGCTGGCTTTAGTTCAAAGGAAGCTCAGCTTCTCTGTATGGACCAGTAGCAGCTGCAAAGTGACAGCCAGACACACTGTGTCCCCCTCGATGTTCTTCTCCTTGAGAGAGTCCTCCTGGGGTCCTGCCTGTCTTCCTCTGTCAAGCTCTGTGGGCTGGCGTTAGAATTCAGAGAATAAGACCGCCCCTGGCAAAGAGGTTATAGGGAACTGTCATCTATAGAAATTGTTTCTTTTTAATGTTTCTATTAGTCAATTTAAGAAAGCTCACAGTGAGAGCTCTGTAAATCTCTATGTAGAGATAAATTTAGTCCCCTCACCCCTGACCTTTATTAGTTAAACATTACGATCACATCAAAACGATCTTTCTCTTTCTGTCTCTCTGGCTCCCTCTTCCTCCCTCTTATTCTCTATCTTCCCCTGTCCCCCAACCCCCGCCCCCACATTTGTGGGTTTGTTTTTCATAAGAACATTGGAATCATTTGTAGCATGTTTTATACATACACAACCTAGGTTTAACAATCACTCTGGGTGATTTTTTTTCTGTAGATCACATTTTGAAAACCAACCTGGAACAGGATTGAATAGCTGCAGTTTGTTAATTTGATGTTAAAAATTATGTTACTTATTCACAGCTAAGAAACCACAGGTCTGTTTCTTTAAAACATTTTCTATTGAGTTATAGTCATTTTACAATGTTGTGTCAAATTCCACTGTAAAGCACAATTTTTCAATTATATATGAACATACATACATTCATTGTCACACATTTCACTGTGAGGTAACACAAGATCTTGTATATATTTCCCTGTGCTATACAGTATAATCTTGTTTATCTATTCTGCATATGCCTGTCAGTATCTACAAGTTTTGAACTCCCAGTCTTTCCCTCCCCCCGCCCTGTCCCCTTGGCAACCACAAGTTTCTATTCTATGTCTATGAGTCAGTTTCTGTTTTGTATTTATATACATTTTAAAATTTTTTGAGATTCCACATATGAGAGATCTCATATGGTATTTTTCTTTCTCTTTCTGGCTTACTTCACTTAGAATGACATTCTCCTGGAGCATCCATATTGCTGCAAATGGCGTTATGTTGTCAGTTTTTATGGCTGAATAGTATTCCATTGTATAAATATACCACTTCTTCTTCATCAAGTCATCTGTTGATGGACATTTAGGCTGTTGACATCTCTTGGCTATTGTAAATAGTGCTGCTATGAACATTGGGGTGCAGGTGTCTTTTTGAAGTAGAGTTCCTTCTTGATATATGCCCAGGAGTGGGATCACTGGGTCATATGTTATTTCTATTCCTAGTCTTTTGAGGAATCTCCATACTGTTTTCCACAGTGGCTGCACCAAACTGCATTCCCACCAGCAGTGTAAGAGGGTTCCCTTTTCTCCACAGCCTCTCCAGCATTTGTCATTTGTGGACATTTGAATGATGGACATTCTGGCTGTTGTGAGGTGATACTTCACTGTAGTTTTGATTTGCATTTCTCTGATAATTAGTGATCTTGAGCATTTTTTCTTGTTCCTATTGATCATTTTTATGTCTTCCTTGGAGAATTGCTTATTTAGATCTTCTGCCCATTTTTGAATTGGGCTGTTGGTTTTTTCTTATTATGTAGTATGAGCTTCTTATATATTCTGGAGATCAAGCCTTTGTTGGTTTCATCATTTGCAAAAATTTTTTCCCATTCCTTATATTTTTGTTTTGTTTTACTTATGGTTTCCTTTGCTGAGCAGAAGCTTGTAAGCTTAGTTAGGCCCCATTTGTTTCTTCTTGCTTTTATTTATACTGCTTGGGTAGACTGCCCTAGGAGAACATTTTTGAGCTGTATGTCAGATAATGTTTTACCTATGTTTTCTTCTAGGAGGTTTATTTTATCTTGTGTTATGTTTAAACATTTGATCCATTTTGAGTTTATTTTTGTGTATGGTGTAAGGGAATGTTCTAGCTCCATTGATTTACATGCTGCTGTCCAGTCTTCCCAAAATCATTTGCTGAATAGACTATCTTTATTCCATTGTATATTCTTGCCTCCTTTGTTGAAGATTAGTTGACCAAAAGCCTGTGGGATCATTTCTGGGCTTTCTTTTCTATTCCGCAGACCTGGTTTTTATAAAGTTGTTTCTCTCACATTTTCCTGCAGCTTCCTTTAAGTTTTCCATTTAAAGAGGGGGACTGGACAACTCTGGTCATTATAATGTAGCTGTTAGAGGATCCTGTTTTACCTTTGTATTCTTTTCTCCCACAATGAAGAATCAGAAAAAAGGAGATGGTACAGGAGCAGTGTTTGAATTTTCTTCCTGCTTTGCTCTGAAAAAAAAAAAATTATAGACCTTGTTTCTTAGTAACCTGAAGTTTGCAGATTGTGTTCAAATATGTAACCCAATTTGTTTAGTGCAATTATTGTGGATAAATCTCCATCTAATTCAGTAAGCATGCAATGAAATCCCTTTTTCTGCTGCATTCTATGCTCATATATAAGTTTTACTTATCTGATTTTATTATCAAAACATCCTCCAGAGTGGACTTACCATTTTTTTCATATTACCCCTATAATTATTCTTGAAAACTTAGGTTTAGCTAGGTGAGGCTTCTTGTTTAAGGCCACACAAGTAGTAACTGATAAAGCTGGTATTTTTTAAAAATATTTTTGATAGTATTTGAGGCATCTTGAATACTTGACCTATAAATATGGAACTGAATAGTTGAGACATTTGAATATAATATCATGTTTATATAGTCTGATTATGAAATATGCATAGATATTATAGGGAACTTTTATTATAATGCCAATCAGAAATATGCCAGAAGAACCATGGTATAATTGTGTTTTTAGTACTTAATTTTTAAAATCAAATTTGCCTTGGAAAACAATTACAAGGGAATCTCATATCCTTTTCACCTAGATTTACCCACTGGTGGCATTTTCCTAGATTTGCTTCCTCTCTCTAAATATATGTATATGTCTCTCAATATAATATAAAACAATATTTGCATTTTCATTCTTATTTTCATTTATGGGATTAAGTTGCAAAAATCCTGACCCTTCTCAGCTAAGTACCTTGGCCTAAATCTCTCAAGATTCAGGACATCCTCCTGAAACAGAAGAAGAGTGGCAAGCGGGAGAAGGAGCAATTGTGTGGGAACATTGACCTAAAGTGTGCAGTCTCCTTCTCAAAAAGGGGAGGCAGGAGGGTGGGAAAAGTCTTCAGTAGTTTACCTATGAGGATGATGTTACCTGTGCGTTTTTCCATACATAGACTTCATTATGTTCAGGTAATTTATTTTTATTCTTAAATGTATTTTGTTTAGTTTTCACATATTTGTAGACTTTGCAGTTTTATTCCATCTATTAATTTCCAGTTTCATTTCATTGGGTTCAGAAAAGATACTTTGTATGAGTTTAACCTTTTAAAATTTGTTGACTTGTTTTGTGGCCTAAAATATGGTCTATCCTTGGAAATATTCCATGCCCATCTGGGAAAACGTGTTTTCTCTTGTTGTTGGATGAGAGTGTTCTGTATATGTCTGTTAGGTTCAATTAATTTATAGTGTTATTCAAGTACTCTGTTTTTCCTACCTATTATTGCAAGTAAGGTATTAAACTATTGTATTATTGTTAAGTGATCTGTTGCTCAATATTGTCAATGTTTATTTCACATATTTTGGAACTCTGAGGTTCAGGTATACATATTAAAATTGTTTATCTTCTAGATAAATTTGACTCTTTTAACATAATGTCCTTCTTTGTCTCTTTTAACAGTGCTTGAAATAACTTTTTTATCTCATATAGATATAACCACAACAGTACTCTTTTTGTTGTTATTTGAATAGAAAATCTTCCTGGGGTGTACAGTAAGGTGGTAGTTGCTCAGGCTGACCTGTCTCCAACCTGTCTGGTGGCAAACCAGCACCCATTCACTCCTTCTAGTCTAGGCTTCTCCAGCCTTTCTATCTGTTTCAGTCTTTCTCCAAGTAGCCAAGGGGATTTGTCTCCTCTGTGCAGGACCCCAGGACTGGGATGCCAAGTCTGTGGATTGACCTACTCACTCCTCAGGGTTAGGGCCTATTTGCACAGTCTTCCTTTTCCTCTTAGTCCTTCCCTAGGTGCACAGGTCCCAACCTGAAGTTTTTACTCCTCCCTAATTATGTGGAAATATCTCTTGAAATCTTGTTTGTATAGGAGTTCTGCCAGTTTTCAGTCACTTTTCTGTGAGAAGTTAGTATCCCTCATCTTGACCCCCCTCCTCTGGAAACAGTATTCTTGATTGGTAGGTTCCCCCCTACCCCATCACTCAGTTTTTAGCAATTTAAACATATCATTCCACTGCCTTCTGGCCTACAAATATTTTGTTGATAAATTGACTGACAATCTTATTGGATGTGATGAGTTACTGCTTTTTGTCGCTTTCAAGATTCTCTCTTTGTCTTTTGACAGTTTGATTATAATATGCCTCAGCATTGGTCTCTGATTATTTATCCTACTGGAGTTTGTTGAATATCTTGCATTTGTAGATTTATATATTTCATTGCATTGGGAATTTTTTAGCCATTATTTCCTCAAATAATCTCTCTGCCCTGCCTCTCCCTTCTGCTTTAGGGACTTTCATAATGTATATACCTGTCTATGTGACAGTATTCCATAAGTTTGTTAGGCTGTATTCACTTTAAAAAAATTATTTCTTCCTTCTGCTCCTGAGACTTGATAATTTCAAATGTCCTGTCTTCAAGTTTGCTGAGTCTTTTTGCCTGTGCAAGTCTAATCCCCTTTATATGTATTCAAATGCTCTTCCCCTGAGCTTTACCACCAAGGCTAATTCCCTGTAGAAAATGTGTAAATTCATTCATTGTATTTTCCAGCCTCAGAATTTCAGTTTGGTTCCTTTTTTAATTATTTTTATCTCCTTGTTCATTTTCTAATTTTGTTCATATATTGTTTTGCTGATTTTATTTAGTTATTTTTCTGAGTTTTCCTTTAGCTTTTTAAGCATATTTTTAAAAAGTTATTTTAAAGTCTTTGCCTAAAACATCTAATGCACATGTTTCCTCAGGGTTTTGTTTTTTTTTTTTTTACCACTTTATATTCTTCCTTTGGAAGGGCCATATTTTCATTTATTTTGTATGCCTTGTGATTTTTGTTGTTGTTGTTGAAAAATTGGATATTTATTTATCTATTTATTTATTTTAAATGAAGGTACTCAGTATTTAACCCAGGATCTTGGACATGTTAAGTACATGCTCTACTACTGAGTTATTACCCTCCCACCCCCTGAAAATTGAGCATTTATGAAAGCAGTCACCTTTCCCATTCTTTGCATACTGGCCTTTTGACAAGGGAGTCTTTTCCTAAGCTGGCTCTTGATTTTGAAACATGGGATTAAGCTTAAGAGAAGTTGTAAAGTCTTTTTAGGCTTTTTTGAGCATGCATCTTCCCTGGGCCTGTGTTTTGCTTTTTCAGTTTTTCCATATATGTGCTCCTTTTAAGTATATTAATTTCCCAAAGGATGTCTCCTTTGAACTTTTGATTGTCTATTGTGTGTCTCCACCCTGAAAAGAAAAAGAAAAATTCAGTTTCTCTTCTCAACTTTCTATTCTCTATACTTATTTCTGGTCACCACATATGTGAGCATTTTTTCACAATAAGCAATTCTGACACTAACTTCCAAGAGTTTCTTTATACCCTACAGATTAAGGGCTCAGTCCCACAAGACTTCTCAGTTCAGATGCAATTACAAATCCAGGTTGTCACCTGTGCTTCTGACTAACTGGCTGTACATTGGGGTTTCACATCTCTTCCCCAGGTTCAATGATTTGCTAGGATGGCTTAAGAACTCAGGAAGGATAATTTGCTTACTAGATTACTGGTTTATTTTAAAAAAGGATACAGCCTATAAACAGCAAAATAGGAGATGCAAAGGGAAAGATATCAAGAAAGCATGTGGAGCGTCCATGACCCCTTTGGATGTGCCACCTTCTAACAACATCCACATATTCATCAAGCCAGAAACTCTCTGAACCATTTCAGTTAGGTTTTATTTATTTTTTTAATGGAGGACTTCTTAGGTAGACATGGTTGAGTAAACTATTGGTCATTGGTGATTAACTCAACTTTCAACTCTTCTCTGCTCACCAGTGGTTGGAGCATCAGGCTAAATGTTGCAACTTTCTAATAACATTGATTCCTCTAGGAACCAACTCCATTGTAGTGATCTAGGGGCTTTAAAAAATCACCTCATTAACATAAACTCAGTTGTTGTTGAAAGGTGCTTGTTATAAATAACAAAAGACTCTCCTTTCATCTTCATCAGTCTGGAGCTATTTTAGGAATTGAGGACAAAAGACCAAAAGTTTCAAGAAAAATAATTTCATCTCTCTCATCACATAGGGTTTTAAGAGCTATATACCAGGAATAAGGACAATGATCAAATTTGTATTTCTTATTATACATCTCAATATCACACACCCATAATATCTTGTCATAGGTGTCTGCAGGTCATTCTCCCTGCAGCTTTCCCAAGCAATGCCCACTGCTTCTCCCTGCCTAAGATCCAAATAAGGGAAAAGATAACAGTCCTTCAGGCAGCCCATGAGATGTCAGAACATTGTAAATGCAGTCTGCTCTGCTCTGTTTATTTTGAAAAAGGGAATTGGAAATTCAACTGATGCCTTAGATAGTCTATTTTATATATTCACTGGTAACCTATTGCTCTAGGCATCTGTGGAGCTGTCTCTCCACATTTTTCCTTGAGAAATACCTGCTGCTTCTTTCCAACTGATATCCAAGTTTTACCACCACCTACCGCTCTGCCACCCTTCCCTGAGTTTCATGTGAGGTGAAACAGAGACCTGAAGAGGCAGCCCTGACAGGTTAGAACATTATAAAATTCCCTCTCTCTGAATCAGGGGAGGGAATTGGGAAATGATTTGCCACTTCCTTAAAGACCTTACCACAATGGGGACCGAGGTCAACAGAAAAACCACAGAATTTCCTACCATTTTGAATGAGGCTGTTTCTTGATTTGGTATTTGGTTGGTTGCTTTGGACCTTTGAGTGTTTTATGGAACTACTGTAAGGTTATTCTAGCCAGTATTTTGGTTGTTGTTTATATCTCCGTGGGGAAACAAGAGCTTAGAGTTTGCTAGTCTGTCATTTTGCTCAAGTATGTAGATTTTCAATTGTTTCTCAATGACATTCACTCAGCCTTTGTGAGAACCACTTACCTCATTTCCAAAGTAGTTATATTAATTTCTAACTTTCAGTCTCTTGTGAATATCAGTTTAGCTGGATATGTAAGTTATTATCAAAGGGCTTGGTATATTGTAGGCCTTCAGTGCATCATAACAATAACTTTAAGTATATTATTATTTTGAAATAACAGTTTGGAGAGTGATATTATATTATTTCACTACCAATACCATGAGAGACTTGAGGGAATGATGGGGGAAAACCTCTACAGTATGCTAATTCTAGGTTACATTTTGTCTAATGGAAAGCACAGAACTCTTACTTACCTTATCCTATGTTGATAGATGCTTTGTATAAGTCTGAGTTAGAGAATGACTTTATAATCTGATTTCCACTAAGAAGCTCTTCTAGGTTGGCAGGTTGCCATGGCATCCAGACCCAAAATGATGGACCCCATTTGTCTGCTGGAAAGTGTCAAGGTTTTTTCAGTGAACCAAAAATCTCTGCAGATTCTTGGTGAGATTTCTTTGCCAGTGCTGGTGGTGGCCATCGTAGGACCAATCATACAGGCAAATCCTACTTGATGAGCCATCTTGCAGGTCAGAATCATGGTGAGTGTTGTACTGGGTCAAGGACTAATTGCTTCATTCTAGCTAATACCTCAGCTTCTTAATTTTTGTCCTGATCATGTGTAGGGAGAACCAAACTTCTCTTAACAAATCAACTTTCCACTCCTATTTCTCACTGCTAAACCACTGTCTTACTGTAATTCATTATCATATTGTATGTTTTATTCCTGTAAAGCAAAATTTCTCCTACCAATTCTCACAATCCTACCTTATTTTACATGCTTAAACACTGGACTCTTGCAATTGTGTCTACTCGCTCTTGAAACACATTTTGCGTTTTTATGGACTATTCTCATCTACATATAAATGTGTTCAAATGTCTATAATCTTAAAAATATTTCCTGTATGTCATATACTACTGTGGCTAACACCTCTCCCCACTTTTGAAAAATTTCTCTGACAAAAAATATAATCTTGATTTTTTTTCCACCTTTTTCTCTTCCCATTTCTGTCTTCAGTCCATTTCTCTCTGGCTTTGAACCTCACCGTTCTTTCAAGATACTCTTTTTATGGTTATCAATGACTTCCATTTTGTCTGATTCATGGATTCCCCTTTGCCTCTATGTTGAGCCCTTGCTTGGTATCTTTATCACAATTAATATTCCTTCCTCCTTGAAACAGATGACACACAAAGTAGGACATTCTTGAAGAAATGGAGAAAGCACCAACTCGTATGCTGGGATACTGACATTCCAATAGATCTGACTCTGTAGCCCCTTGGTTGTTTAGATTATCTGCTCTAACTGAATGCTGCTTTCTCCCCTCTCCTCACAGGCTTTCCTCTAGGCTCTACAGTGCAATCTGAAACCAAGGGCATCTGGATGTGGTGTGTGCCTCACCCACGCAAGCCAAATCGTTCTCTGGTGGTCCTTCTGGACACTTAGTGCCTGGGGGATAAGTGAATGGTAAAGCAGAAATTCACAGTTAAATACTTTTTTCCTGGATTTTCCCCTTATCTTTCCATGGTCCTAGAAATTTTACTGCTTTAATCTGTAAAATCTAGAAATCAATTATAGTAAATAAGGCAAACTATAATTTGTTTGAATCTCACTTCTAGTTAAGATATCATGGTGTCTTAGATAAATTTTATTTCTTGGCACTGTGTGGATGACTTGATTACATTTAGTAAGTCATTATTGAACAGCTGAGTTACAGGCCTTTGGATTTAGAATTGTAGATATCAGTGACCAAAGTAAAGGTCCTGCCCTAGAAGGGTCTTTAGTTCAATTGATAAGACCACATTATCTGCAGTCAGATTTAGTACCATGTAATTGGGAAAGAAGCAGGCTGGATGGAAGTAGAAATTACATTGCATTGCAATCCCCAATTTCTGGGAATTTCATGGGAGCTCCATGGCTGGAATGGCTTTTTTGAGTTATCCTGAGTTTGGGACAGGGGTGCTGATACATTTTTGAAGAGCTGCTCCAGAAGCCTTTCTAATTAAGAGGGCTGACACCTGAAGACTGTCTTCCACCAGCACTCCCAACAGCTGGGGGAATAAGTCCTTCAGTTTTGAAAGGCAATCCAGGCAGCACCTGACTGGTTTTGAGAGCTTACAGTTAAGCATAACTAAGAAAGAGGAGAAGTATCAATCTGTGAGTGAGGAAAAATTTCTGATTCACCTTCTTAGCTACAAGGTGAAGAATGTATTTGAGGGTTGGATTTAAGGGACGGGTTTACATTTTCCATGATGTAGTTCATCAACTACTCACAGAGTGTTCTGGAAATCTGTGAGACACCTCTGAATGTGCAAGTTCTATAAAAGTAAGTTTTTGTCCTACAAGAAACATTTTAAAATGGATTTTTGGTGTTTTAGCTTTCTGCTAATGGGTGAAATGAACTATCCCTCCTTTCCCCCTTTTGAGATTTATTTGGAAATAATACCTACATTTTTATAGCTCTCTTTTTTTTTCCTAAATGGGAGTTAGAAAGTGTGTGCTTATTTTTAAAGCCATATATCAAATAATGATATAATCTTCTTGTTGAAATAATTGTTTGTCATAACTGCTACTGTTTCTTATCCTAATTGATTATTTTTAAAAAGTGGGTTTTGGGGAAAGAAAGTAATGAATAGACTCTTATCCCCCCAAACTCCCATTTAGAATATTCTCAACATAAACCACAGTTTTTGCATTTGCACTTGGAGCAACTTTACATGCCATTTATAATAAAAAAAAATTTCCAGTTTATGCCATTATTTAGACAATGCTATGAGTTATACAAATTAGCCTGGGCTTTAAGGCCCTTGATTAGGCTGCATGAAAGCTCACCTTATCTTCTCCACTTGCCCTCTGCCCTGAAATGACTCTAACTACAAGACCCCTGTCTTCTCCCATCTTTAATTTTGTTTCTCTGGGTTTTCCTGTCTATGGGATCACCTTCATTTCTTCAGTTCCACATTTACCAGTTATTTAATATTCAGCTCAAGACTTTGAGGAAGCTTTCAGATTATAAATTCTTTCTCCAAATTTCATAGCTCTGTTCTTTCTTGATAGACTTCTAAATTTTAGTTTAGTGTTATAGCTATAGGTTTCACTGCTTATATACATTACTGAGAGTAAGCCTTTTACAGATACTTCTATCTTTGTTGCAATACTGTTATGGATGTTTGTCCACTGCTTTGAAATAGTCATGTTGAAAGAAATAATTTTCATTTTTAGCATTGCTTTTTTAAAATCTAAGAACAGTGGGGGATATTTAGTAGCTTCCTGCAATTATTTATTGATTGGATATAATTTAAATACACAGTTATGCCAACTATGGTGTATTTTATATGGACTCTGATTAATAAATATATGTAGAATGAATAAGTGCCCACACTCATCACTGAATTCCTAATTACACAACAGGTACTGTATTAGTTTTTCTGTATATGTTATTTTACTTTATCCAACTGAGGAAAAAGAAAGTACTGTGAACATTAGAATCCTTTTATATATGAAAAATTTGCAAACACAAGAAATGTCTCTGTAATTGTCAAAGTTGATATCTGCATTTACATCTGTCTTCAATTTCTTTGCATGGTGAGTATGTTAGCTGAAATAATAAATGAAACCATGATTGAAGAAGTGTACAGATGAATTTCTAATGTAGGGATAAACTTCTAACTCTCTTGTTCTAATGTGCTTTCTAGGATGAGTCTAAGAAGGATTCATGGATCTTTGCCCTGGCCGTGGTACTCTGCAGTAGCTTTGTCTAGAACAGCATGAGCACCATCAATCACCAGGCCCTGGAGCATCTGCAGTATCCTTCCAGGTCCTGAACCACCATGTTTCACTGAATTCATTGGATGAGGATAGAGTAAGTCTCTCCTTTCCTGTCATTTAGTTTTCTTGGGTGGAGCAGAGGGGACCCATGGCAAAAGAGTGTGTTTATAATATTTTTATACTAGAGAAATGTGGGAATTGTTGGTAGTGAGTTTCTTTTCCCTAACCAAATCTTAGTTATGTGACAGAGCTTGCAAAACATCAGGGCAAAGTCCTCTCAAACACCTGATAGAGTAGAAGATTCCACAGAATTTGTGAATTTCTTTCCAGAATTTATCTGGACTGTATGGGATTTCACCCTGGAGCTGCAGTTATGTGGTCAGCCTATCACAGAAGATGAGTACTTGGAGAATGCCCTGAAGCTGATTCCAGGTATCAGAGTATGGCCTGGGCAGTGTACGGTCCAATAGAGTGTGGGATCTACTAAACAATATCCCTCATCTCTGTGATTGCATTTGTATTTGAGACTAAATCAAAGTCTGTGGAAATGGTGGCTGGAAAGTGGGTTGCAAAGATCTAGGGGCTACAGTTGAAGTTTACTCAAGAAGAGTAAAGTGAAATTACTCAAAACCAATTTGTTTTTTATACATCTTTAAATTTAGCATCCAGAATTAAATGGGTGCTGAAACATTCTAAAGACTGGATGCTGTGTTTCCTATTCCTTCAATTTGTCTCTGTTGAAGAAAACAACTTATCAGCTAATTGTTAGACATGAAACTGCAGTGAAAAGCTTATCTAAAGAAAAAAATGTAGATTTCACATATTATTCTTTTCAAAGAGGGATATAAAACTTTCTAATCCTGTATAATTATATCATCTACAAAATGATTGTATGTTCTAAATAAACCTGAGGAAGTGACTGTCTTTACAATCTATGCCTTTTCATTAATACTGACAATTATTAGAACATACATTTTACCTTCCACATCATAGCTTTCTCCTAATTCCCACATGTTTACCCATGAATTAATTACAAGGTAATAAATTATTTTCATGGGTTACATTTCCAAGGATGTGTGTCTATTGAAACCTTGAGAGAAATATCAATCCCAATTTTTTCATTCTTCTTTTCACGTTTCTATTTATGATTTCTCAAAACAGCTATTAAGAAATTGGCTGGCAGGAGAGGACCAGATATAATCATTTACCTCAAAGAGTTTATAGATTATTGGTGATACCTTAAAATTTCATTTCAGGTACATTTATACTTCAGAGGTTTTACTAAAAAATAGATAAAACTGCATCAATTATTTTTAGCATCAAAACAGTTTTTCTTAAATAATGATGATGTCATTCCTAATATTCCAATTACTGTCCATGATCCCTTGTTTGTAGCTCTCCTTTTTGGTTCCACAGCTCAATTCCTACATAAGGTTGAGTTGAGCAGAAAGTTTCATGTGACCTTTCATTCTTTTAGCTGCTAGTTAAGCAAACACATCATAGACAACCACTCTACTATGTGCATGTCTGGAGAGACCAGCCATAGGTTTCCTTTACTGGATCAGATGTCTCCCTAAATTTCTCTGCAGTTATATCATTGGTATAAGTCTGATGTGCAAAGAAGTATTGAATGTCTATGTTAAAAGAGTTCTATGAGTAGAAATGGCAAAGACACACAAATCCCTGCCATGAACACCTGTAATCCCCTCGCCTCAAGACTCTACACACTCTAATCCCTGTTTTTCTGTCCCTCAGGGAAGAATCCCAAAGCCCAAACATCCAATCTACCCAGAGACTGCATCAGGCATTTATTTCCAAGATGGAAGTGTTTTGTCTTTGACTGGCCAACATAGGAAAAAGAAATTCTAGCCAATATTGAGATATTATCTGAAGACCAATTGGATCCTAAGTTCCAGGAGCAAACAAAAAATTTCTGTTCTTACACCTTCATTGATGCAAGGACCAAGAACCTCACAGAAGGAATCATGGTCACTGGGAAATGTGAGTCTCTTTTTCCCATTTCCATGGGGACTGGTATATGTTGAATATTTTATATAATGTGCTTTCTAGAATTTTTGTTTGATTCTATAAAGAATTCTGATTTTAAAGACATTTATTCTCCATGAATAAATCTGTATACTTTATAATTATCTCACTTTGGGGGATTTACAAATTCCTTCCTCAAATTTCAATTTTTGTCAATGATATCGGTGGCTCCCACTTATCTGAAAACATTCTCCACTTAGAATATAATCACTCTTTTGGTGTAAAAACAGAATACTGCATGTTTTCAAAGAAAGTCCTATACAATAAGTGTTTCTCACAAGGAGAATTCAAAAGATATTTTGAGAATTTAGAGTGGTCCAAAAATAAATATTAGCCCATAAATCACTGAAAATCCATTCAAAGCCTCAGAATTAGGAATAAATTAAACATGGTACACTTTGCCTCATCTGTCTATCTATGTAATCTATATTGCTTTCAATTTTTAAAATGGGGAACTGTATTTTCCAGGTAGCCCCTAGTATGTTAGATAGAAGTAGATATTAACTTTTTTAGTCCTGTGGCCTGGAAAACCATAAAAATGAAGAGTCAGTAGGAAAATGAAGGTGATAATAGTAGTGGGAGGTAGGGGTGCATGTGTGTGTTTGTGTGTGTGCATGTGTATATGACCCTAGAAGCATAGTCTCAGAATCCTGGAGCCATTGACTGATAACTTGATATTTAGCCCCTAAATTTCCTGGCTTCTTCAGGGCTGAGGACTCTGGTTGTGACCTATGTGGATACTATCAATAGCGGAGCAGTACCTCGCTTGGATAACGCAGTGACAACTCTGGCCCAGCTGGAGAACTCAGCTGCCATTCAGAAGGCAGACAACCACTACAGCGAGCAGATAGCCCAGCGAGTGAGCTTCCCCACAGACATGCTGCAGGAGCTGCTGGAGGCACACGCTGCCTGTGAGAGGGAAGCCCCTGCAGTCTTCATGGAGCACTCCTTCAAGGAAGACAAGCAGGAGTTCCAGAGTAACCTTGTGGTAATCTGTCTTAGTATTTACCTTTTGTCGCCTCCCCTTGAAGAATGAAGCCTAGAAGTGTTGTTACCAGTCCCATGGCTCATCTCTCACTCAAGGATAAAGTAGTCCATGTTCTCATGAGGGACAGAGTTTCAAAGGACTACATTTCCTTCTTTTTTGACTGCCAGAACTCAGGCAGTTTATCTGGAACTCCCTTTGACCTTCAATGAAAAATCAGTATAGATATCCTCTTGAAATAAATACTTCTGTGGATTCCAAGCCTGTCCAGAACACCCAAGACATTCTTTAGCTGGCTTCTTTTTCTGTGAACACACTCCTATGGCTGGGAACCAAAATTTCTCTTTTCAGATCCACATCTCAGGCCACTTTCAGCTTAGGTTGCTCCTTGTTGTATCTATCATTGAATACAGAGAGAATCACTGAATGTGGCAGCTTCAAGGAACCAGAGAGATTAGGTAATGCAACTCCAACAGCTCAGATGAAATACCCAAAGGAGGTTAGGGAACTTCCCCATGGTCTTCCAGAGTTTTCAGAGCTGTGAATAAATCAAATCTTGTGACTGCTGTTTTATTACATGTCCTCCAACAGAATACTTTTCTCATGAGGAACACTGTTAGACCAATTCTTCTACCAGATCCTTTGGAAATTTACTTCCTCTGTTCCTTAATTCTGGTGACAGCCCTCTATCTTTCTTCCCTCTAGGAAATCATAAAGAATAAGAAAGATGATTTCTTGATGCAGAATGAAGAGACATCAATCAAATATTGCCAGACTAAACTTGATCAGCTTTCAAAGACACTAATAAAAAGTATCCCAGCAGGAACTTTCTCTGTTCCTGGAGGTAATGAACTCTACAGGAAAGCAAAGGAAATTATTGAAAAGGAATATCACCAAGTGCCCATGAAAGGAGTGAAGGTGAGGAATAAGGGAAACATGGGGAACCTACAGAATAGTCAAAGGGCTATACTGAAAATCTGAGAGAACAGCTCCATGCATGCATAAAGAGAGAGTATGGGGCCATTCAAACAGCTTTGGCTCTTAAGGTTCACTGCATGCTATTTATTCCTGAAGAGAGTACAAATGTCAACTCCCAACCGTGAGTACAGGTTTCTTAAATCCAGAGACAGAACATAAATTATTCATTTTTTTTTACTCAACAACATATTTGACGTGTTGACCACTGACAATTTACAAGTCAGTCTTTGTACACAAGGATGATCACAATTGAGACAGGAAGTCAACTACATAGACAAGTTATAACACTCAGGAAAGAGCTACTTAGGTGTTAGAAACAAACATCATCATCATCATCATCATCATCATCATCATCATAATTAAAAATCAACAATACTAATGCAACTAATATATATTGAACAGTTGTTTCCTATAGCCAAAATGTTAAACTCGTTCCCTAGACTCTTTAGTTTAATCTTTCAAATAACATTAAGAAGCATCTACATTATCAACATTTTAAAGATCTGAACTGAGAAGCATAGGCAGGTTAAAATAAGTTGTCTAAAGTTATAACCAGCTAGTGGCAGAGGAGAACAGCAGCACAATTTAGAGGCACTATTTCACACTGGGAAAACAGATATGTACAAGCACCAGAGATTTGGATTTGTAGAACTGAACATGGTTCTGACTGGCTGGAATCTAGAGTGGGGAGAAGGAAGTAGCACTGGGCAAGTGACTGGAGGGAGACCGGTCAGTCTAAGGAGCTTGGACTCATTGTAAGGAACCACTATGGAACTTTAAACATGAAGCAAAAGTTACATGGAATTAGTTGTCTTTGCAGCACTAATTTACTTATTCGAAATCTAATTTCTGTGCTCCTCCTTGGTTCCTCAGGGAAATGAGTTCCTCCAGAGATTTCTGCAGTCCCAGGTGGCAATAGAGAAATCCTGCAGGCAGATAAAGCCCTCACTGATGGGGAGAAGCCCATAGCAGGTAGAGGGTAGGGCTGGTCTCACAGTGGGATGGGTAGGTTCTTGCAGTGCCCTCTGACAGGTGTGAGAGCAAAACCTTCCCAATACAGGAGCTTCCTTCCTTTCTGTGGAACAAACCTGCTGCGTCTGGAAACAGCAAAGGGAACTGTGATTGGATGCCAGACAGACAGAGCCTTTTCTCTCACATTCTGAAGTGTGGTCTTGATGGTATGGACACGGGGTGGGGGGGAAGACTTCGGAGATTTCCTACCCCTCTCTTCAATTTGGTTTGGCCTCTGAGCTCAAGAGGGTGGAAGTCAATCGTTGCCTATTTTTTCCCTCTCTAATGCCTCCCTGGGGCAGAGGAGTGGACCAGGAATGAGAGAGCTGATAAGGAACAGGAGCTGCTGAAACAGAAACTGCAGGAGCAGCAGCAGCAGGTGGAGGCTCAGAAGAGAAGTCTTCAGAAACACATAGTCCAGATGATGGAGAAGCTGGTGAGGGAAAGAGAAAACCTGCTGAGAGAGCCAAACAAGATATTGGAGCATCAGCTGAAGGTGAATCAGGCTGTGGCAGTAGTAGAGCTTCATAGCTTTGCCCTGGTACCTCAGGAAGGGATGGGTGAAGGTTACAGCAAGATCATGCAGAGATCAGAAGTGCATCTACTGCTTGTGATTTATTAAAACCCTGAAGCCTTTGAATCCTTCCAAAACCTTTAAATTCGTCTCTGTAAGTAGACTTTGGAGTGTTCAGGATGAGAATGCCCCCCCTACTCCAAGCCCTCAGAGAATATAAATAAGGTTGAATAGCCACTTAGAGAAATTTAAAATGATCTCACAGGGCTTGATTGAACAGATATTCCAAATATGTGTGTTTAATATGAACAACAAATAGTATTGTTTACCAAGTTCACTACATATTACCAGGAGCCCTGCTCAGCCCAAGGCCCTGAGGTAGGTCTCTGCTGACATAAAACTACCAGAAATGTCCAGAATTAAAAATACAGGGAAGTGGCAGCTTTTACTCTTGCTGCATTGCCTCCAGGTTTGTATATATCCCCAAGCTATCATGTGGCTTGGAGGGATTTCTCTCATTGTTCATCTGAACATGATTTATAAGAGATTTCTATAATTTGTGGACCATGTGTTTATAACAGATTTCTATAATATGGGTGACAGTACCATCCTGAGTGGAACTGAGAATTAGTGCTGTCAGACCAAGGCTACCTCTCATTTGCATTTTTTGACTGGAAAATATTACATTTGTCCTCATGCCAGGCTTAGCCTCCTGGCAAAACCCTAAGGTATATGAATATTATTAAGGCTGTAAACTACACTTTCTCTTAATATTTAGGTCCAAACCAGGAAATATTCCTTGTTACAAGAGTCTCCTTTCATGATTAAGAGAGAACAATTTTAGGAATAAAACAAAGATAGTCTGACAAAGTTTTAAAGTTTGACAAAATGTAATCCTTGAAAAAAATGGGGGATTTAAAAAGTTTTACTTCCTTCCTCACTTTTTTTTTTTTAGGTCCAAGAAGATCTGTGTACTTAAGGATTTAGAAAGAAATGTGAGAAGATGAAAACAGAGATAAATCATTTGAGAAAGAGAATTGTTGACACTAAAAATGATGATCGTTCCTTGCTTGCACAAGCCTTGGTCAACTTGGCAAAATAATCACTTCATTATTGCCTGCCCCAGCTAACATTCTTGGTAATGTTATGAAAGTATTGGGCTCACTATTTAAAAAGATGTAGCTTTCCTTGTAAAGAAAATATATATAAAATATATTATACATGTATATTCTCTGGCCTATTTCTGATGTGCATGCTTTTCACTTTCATTCAGCAATGCTTTAAGTATAAAAAGTGATTTCTAGAGAATACTGATGCCTGGCCCACATTAGATAGAATAAGTGCATGGACACTTTGATTTAGTGTGTTCACTTTTAGGAAATATATATGTGTGCAAAATCATATATATGTGTATGTACATACATACAAGAGTTTCACTGAGGCTTCACTTTTAATGGCAAAAGATTGGAAACCACTTAATGCTCATTTATGTAATTTGGTAATATATATTTTGCATGCACACATACTAGAATACTAGATTGCTAGTAAATAGATAGTGGAGCTCTATTTGTATAAATATAGAACAATCTGGAAGATAGATTGTAGAGTGAAAAAATGAGGCACAAAACAGTTTGTATAATGTGTTCACCGTAAAAAAAATGCAATTATTATGGGCACGCATACACATGTATATATAGCACATTTCCGGAAGATTCATTAGAAATTGGTATCACTGGTTCTTCCTGAAGAGGACAGCTTGGCATCAGGGATGAAAAGGACACATGCTTTTCATTATATACTCTATCTTTTCAAATTTGCAAAGATAACTTGTGTTATCATTTCTCGAATAACAAAGAAAACAAAGTATAATACTAATAATTAAAATAGTAAATGGAATGTGAATAAATGGAATTGCTCATTGCTTCTAGAAATGACATTAGCCTGCTCAATAAGGGGTCTAAGACTAAGATCAGAATACTAGAAAATAACGTTTGCATCCTAATCTTGTTTTTGCTTTGGCCTTGGTTTTTAATCCCTTATATTTGCTTCAAAAATAAGGTATGAAATTTCCTGTTACCCCTTGAAATCTCAGCAAGAGTAACCTTTTCTTCATAGGTTTCAATTACACTTTTACAGTGTTTAGAAACAAATTATTAAACATTAAGAATATTTACTGGTGAGAGGAATTCCCATCATCCTTAAGTTCAGTGGTGGCATCTCTGCTGTAGTCAAGTACAGAAGTTGTGATCTACCACTGCAGAAATGGATGCCTTGATAGTAATGGGGAATGAAAAACCCAGACACACATAGGCCAGGTGTTGGCATTTAAACATCAGAATTCAAGTACATACAATGAGAGTAATGAGCATTGTGGTTTGTTTTAGCTCAGGCTGCTATAACAAATTACCATAGACTGTGTGGCTTACAAAACAAACATTTATTTCTCCCAGTTCTGGAGGCTGAAAGTCCAAAAGAACTGTGCCAGCATTGTTATTTTCTTGGTAAGGTTCCTCTTACAGCTTTACAGATGACAAGGTTCTTACTGTGTCCTAGCATGTTGAAGAGAGAGAGACAGAGAAAGAGGGAGAGAGAGAGAGAGAGAGAGGGAGAGAATCTCATGATTTTTTGTTATACAGGCACTAATTAGATTCATGAAGGCCCCACACTCATTATCTAATCCCTCCCAAACCCCACTTCCAAGCACATTGGTACATTGGTAGTTGGAGTTTCCTCAAATGGATTTTGGGGAACACATTCAAACATTCAGTCTATAATTTGGTTGGAGTGGCAGCTAGCAGACCTGACCAGAGAAAATTCTGAAGATGGCAAATAAAACAAGGTGTCTGTAGAGAAAAAAAGAATGGGGAGGAAACAATTAGAATCAAGGATATTTATAGGAAGCTGAGAGGTAACATTGATAAAAGGTTATAATCCCTAGCCTTCGTCTAAACCAATTTCAGATGATGGAAGTATCACCTGGAGGGGAGGGCAGGATCCCAAGAGAGAGGACCTTGCAACTCTGGGATGAGGATAAATGATAATGATTTTCACAGTGCCTCTCGTAGGGGACCTCTGGAAATATACTTGGATCCATATGCTGGGAAATGAGAATGCCCAAACACTTCAAGGACTCTCAGAATCAGGATCCAAGCTAGGAGTGATGCTCATATCCTGAAAAGATATCACAGTCTCCCTGTTAGAGGTACATGGTATAACACACTCTTGGCCCAAATGCAACTAACTTGGTCTAGTATTTGTTTTCAAATAAAAGTAAAGTTCATTGGAAGAGAGACACCATTATATATATATTTTTCTGTACATCTTCATAGTGTATGTTTAGGCACAGAGGGTACTTAGTAAGAAACTTCTGTAAAAACAAAAAGCTGACACATGTGTGATTGTTTACAATTGCCAGAATTCCATGATCACTCCAAACCTCTGAGATAATAGATTGTTTGGATTTTAGATATTAGATTAATGTCTCTAAGTTGACTTAAGGGCCAGAGGAGCAGAAGAAACACTTTTGTTACAGCCCCCCCCCCCGTGACCTTATGCACCACAGTCTCTGTATCTCTGCAAAGATGTTAACTCATCTCCACTGGAGACTTTAAATGACTCCATCTAGCTGTGGCTTCAAGTGTTCAGAAGGAAGAATGAATGGCTTTGCCTTTTAAAGAAGAAACCATATAGTAATGAATATGTGAACAATGTATCATGGGGTTTAATGCAAAAGTAAACGATTCTACAGAAATATCTGTATATCTGTTCCCACTGAGAGCTTGACTTAAGCAGATGTTCTAATCCCTTGGACTAGACACACCCTGCATTGAAGAGCAAAGAGAAGCCTTGCCTTTTTTAGATTCGACATGTAAGTGATATCACACTGTACTTGTCTTTCTCTGACCTATCTCACTAAGTATAATGTGCTCAAGGTCCATTGATGCTGCAAATGGCAGGATAGCCTCCTTCCTTGTGACTGAATAATATTCCCTTGTGTATATATATATGTGCCACATCTTTTGTATCCACTCATGTGTTGGGCATTTAGGTTGCTTTCATTGCTTGGCTATTGTGGTTAATGCTGCAATAAACATGAGTGCAGATATCTCTTTGAAATACTGTTTCTATTTTCTTTCAATAAAAAATAATAAAACTGACTATGGTCACTTAGAAAAATAAAAAGGCTTTAAAAAGTAGATAACAATTTATTCACACATCTATTCTTATCCTCATTAAGGAATGCTTGTTTCTAATTATTTACATTGTTAAATTCTTATGTCCTCCCTGCCGTTGTTCTGGATTATGTAAAGAGAGAAATGTAAAGATCTTGTCCTCATGCAGCTTACACTGTGTATGGTCCTTACATAATGTTATTTAGGCAGAAATAAATATTGTAATTATATACATGTATATATATATGTGTGTGTGTGTGTGTGTGTGTATAGATGTGTGTGTGTGTATATAGATATGTGTATGTATGTGTATGTGTGTGTATATATATAATTATTTTATGTGTAGTGATCAACAATCTAAGTAGCAACCAAATAGTCATTTTTTAAGTTTGGTTTCAACCTAGTGCATCTTGCCTGGAGATATAATTGGGTATTATAGAGCCCTAAGGACCAAATATGGTAACTTTAAAGTAAGGTAAAACCTACAGTGCATGGTGATTGAAACAATGAATAAATAGATTAATGGTTGGATGTATGAATAAGTGTGACATTTGTTTATTATTTCGAAGGGTAATAAATATCCCTCTCATTACCTATAGGCAAAAAAGTAAAGGCTTTGGTGAAGAATTTTGTGTTTTTTGATCTCTATTCCTTTATCACCTGTACAAATGTATTATGTTTAAACAAACTAAAGTGGATTCTGTTTCTATGACTGTAATAGGACTGATATGACAACTCTGGAATATTCTTCCTTGTGTCTCTTTTTCCATGGAAGTGTGGTTGTGCCACTCAACAGTGTTATTTGGATGGAATTCCTTTTACTTCAGATAATGTGATCTTATTCCCTGACCACTGTTTTGTGGACAGTGGTCCCAGGCTGCATTGAATATGGTGCCCACTCTTAGACCAGGAAACGGTCCCTGATAAAACATGAGTAATTAATTCCTCCCCTGATATATTTAGTCTAAGGCCCCAATCTCTCTCTGCCCCTGCTGACTGTCCATTAATATAGAAAATGCAGACAATCAAGTTCTATTTCCCTCCCACTTAAAGTACCTAATTATTTTATTTTGATGAAATATGCCCAAGTATTTACTATTTTAACTATTTAAAGTGTACAATATAGTGGAATTAAGTATATTCACATAGATGTTACAATCATCATCACCATCTACCTCCAACCCTTTGCATCATGCTCAGCTGAAACTCTGTATCCAATAAACAAGTCTCCATTTCCCTCTCCCCAAGATCCTGGTAAGTGTGAGTAAACTTTCTCTTTCTATGAATTTAACTACCCTGGATACCTCATAAAAATGACATCATATAGTATTTTTCTTTTTGTGACTGTCTTATTTCAGTTAGCATAATGTCCTCAGGTTTATTTAGACTGTAACATGTGTTAGAATATCCTTCTTTTTAAGGCTGAATAACATTCCATGGTAAGAATGTACTACACTCTATTTTATTTTTTTAATTTTTAATTATTATAGAACTTTCACATTTCCACTTAATTTGCAGTTATTACAAAATACTGGCTATGTTCCCTGTGTTGTGCAGTACATCTTTGTAGCCTGTCTTATACTCAATAGTGTGTTACTCCCACTCCTCCCACTCCTCCACACCTTTATTGCCCACCCCACTTCCCACTGGTAACCACTGGTTTGTTCTCTATATCTGTGAACCTGCTTCTTATTTTATTGTTGTTTTTGTTATATTCAATAGTTTGTTGTATTTTATACATTCTACATATAAGTGATATCATATAGTATTTGTCTTTCTCTGTCTGACTTATTTCACTTAGCACAATGCCATCCAAGTCCATCCATGTTGCTGTTAATGGCAAAATTTCATTTTTATGGCTGAGTAGTATTCCATTGTGTGTGTATGTGTGTGTGTGTGTGTGTGTGTGTGTAGTATACAATAAATATCTATACATACTAAATCTATCTATATCTATCTCTGTGTGTGTGTATATCATATCTTCTTTATCCATTCATCTGTTCATGGACACTTAGGTTGTTTCCATACCTTGGCAATTGTAGATAATGATGCTATGAACATTGACATGCATGTATCTTTTCAAATTAGTGTTTTTGGTTTTGGTTTTGGTTTTGGCTTTTATACCCAGGGGTAGAATTTCTGGGTCATATAGTAATTATATTTTGAGATTTTTGGAGAAATCTCCATACTATTTTCCACAGTGGCTGCATGAATTTACTTTCCTACCAAGAGCCCACCAAGGGTTTCTTTTATCCACATCATTGCCAATATTTGTTGCTTGTGTTCTTTTGATGACAGCCATTCTGACCAGCAAATACACTACAATTTATTTACCCATTCATATGTTAGTGGATAACTAGATTGTTTCCATTTTTTTGTATTCTTTTGAATAATGCAATTATAAACATTGGTGTACAACTATATATTTGAGTTCTTACTTTCAGTACTTTTGAGATATATAACTAGAAGTTGAACTGTTGAATCAAATGGTAATTTTATGTTTAATTTTCTGAGGAATAGTTATACTGTTTTCTACATTAGCTGTTCAATTTGTTCCTACCAATGATGTACAGGATTCTCAATTTCTCTACATCCTCACCAAAATTTGTTTTCTGTTTCTAAAGAAATGGCAACCATATTAATGTGTGTGAAATATATCTCATTTCCTTAATGAATAATGATGATGAGCACCTTTTCAGGTACTTATTGGCCATTTATCTCTGTTATTTGGGGAAGGTGTCTTCAAGTCCTTGACTATTTTTGAAATGAGCTCTTTGTTTTTGTTTTTGTTGTTGCTGAGTTAAAGGGTTCTTTATATATTCTGAATATTAATTTCTTATCAAATGTATGATTTGTAAACATTTTCTCCCATCCTGTGAGTTACCCTTTATTCTTTTGATATTGTCCTTTGATATGCACAAAAATTTAAATTTTTGTAAAAACCAATTTATCTATTTTTTAATTTGTTGTCTACACATACCTTTGGTGTATATCCAAGAAATCATTGCCAAACCCAATAGAATGAATAGTTTCCCCTACGTTTTCTTCTAAGAGATTTTGTTTAGCTTTTACATTTAGATCTTTGTTCTATTTTGAGTAAATTTTTGAATATGGAGGAAGGTAAGGGTATAACTTCATTCTTTTGCATGTGAATATCGAATTTCTTCAGTATCACTTGTTGAAAATATTGTGCTTTTCCCACTGAATGGTCTTGACACCTTTACCAAATCATTTGACCACATATGAGAAGATTTATTTACTGTATTCATCTATATGTCTATTTGGATTACAATAGTTTGTACTAAGTTTTGAAATCAGGAAGTATGTTATCTCCCGCTTTGTTCTTCTGTTTCAAGATTTTTTATTTAATTATTTGGGATGTCTTGAAATTCCCTATGAATTTTAGAACTTTTTATTTTCTGGAAAAATATTGGAATGTTGATAAGAATTGCATGAGATCTGTAGAATCTGTTGAGTAGTACTGACAGCTTAACAATATTAAAACTTGCCACCTATGAACATGGATGTCTATTTCTTTATGTCTTATTTAATGTCTTTTGGCAATGTTTTCAGTATGCAAATCTTTCTTCTTCTAGGCTAAATTTATTTTTAATTAATCACTTTGATCCTATTTTAAATGGGATTGCTTTCTTAATTTTTTGAATTGCCATGTTAGTGTATAGAAATGCAACTGATTTTTAATTGTTGATTTTGTATCCTCCAAATTTGCTGAATTCGTTTATTTTTTCTATTTTTTTGGTGAAATCTTTGATATTTTTATATTTAATATCATGTCGTTGGTTAAGAGAGAATTTATTTCTTCATTTCCAAATTTAAATCTCTTTATTTCTTTCCCTTGTTTTATTACACTGGCTAGTACCTCTAATTCTATGTTAAATAGAGGAGGGAAAAGTGGGCATTACTGTCTTTTTTGTTATCTTAGGGGAGGAGATATCAGTCTTTCATCATTGAGTAGGATGTAGCTGTGGATTTTTCATGCATGGTTTTTATCATGTTGAGGAAGTTTTCTTCTATTCCTACTTTTTGAGTATTTTTTTTAACAGAAAAATTATTAAATTTGATCAAAGGATTTTTGTGAATCAATTGGATGACCATTTTTTTTCTTTGCTCTCTTAATGTGGTATATTATATTGATTGATTTTTCCATTTGGAATCTACAGGATGTAATCAACATTTATAGAATACCAAAAACATCAGAATACATATTTTCCTCAAGCTAACATGAAACATTCACCAAGATAGACCTCATTATGTATCATTAAACACACCTTAAAAATTGAAAGGAACAGAAATGTTATAATGTATGACTCAGACTAGAGTGAAATTAAACTAGAAATCAACAATGGAAAGATAGCTGGAAAGTCCTAAAATACCTGGATAGTAAACAACACACTTCTACATTATACATAGGTCAAATAAGTCTCAAGAGGGATTTTAAAATGTATTCAATGAAATAAAAATAAAAATACAACTCATCAAAATTTGCAAAATGCAGTGAAAGTTGAAGGAGACTTATAAGATACTTTTGTCATGATATATAATCTTATGGAGACCATAAACTCAATTTTGGGAAGGGGAATAGGAAGACACAAAGCTGCAGTTCCCCGGAAGGAAAATGATCCTAAAATTAAATTCATAAATGGTTTCCAAGCAAAGAACAAATCCAGGGTGTTGCCAGAAAACAAAAGAAAAAAGATGGAGGGGTCAAAAATGAAACGAAGGACGTGACTGAAGAGTCTTTTGCTTAAACCTCAGAATCATTATGGTTGCATCCTTGGACTATGACATAATAAGGAAAAGACTCTCTGAGGAGATATAGTATGTATCATAGATGCTTTCAAACAATTGGGCTTCTGGAAAGTTTAAGGGAGTTTTTCCTCAACCTTCTCAGCAAAAACCCAAGGTAGAGATAGGGCTACATTGAAAGGATTTGTGGGTTCAGCATTGTTGATCCTTGATGAAGCTCACCTCAGAAGGCTTAGAACAAATTGGAGGGTATTTGTGCTAATGAAGAGCTACAGGGGAACCTGTTGATCCTGCCCTGGCACTCCCATGCATGACTATACTTTTATACATTTTTCCTTACCATTTTATTCTCTTATCTGTTTTTACCCTTTGTTTTTCTTTCTTTTCTCATTTCTTCACCTCTTTTTGGACAGTTTTGTGTAAGTAATGGACAGAGGACAGGCCTTGGAATCAGAGAGCTTGCATCTGAGACTAAGCTCTAGAACCAAGCTAAGTGACCTAGAAGATGTTAAGTCTAATCTCTTCACTTGCATAAATGTAGGAATAATATCTAATTTACTGTGTGATCATGAGGATTAGAGATATAAGTGTACTTCCTTAAAGGTAGAAAGTTTCCAATAAGAGTGGCTGTTATATTGTTTTTATTACTGTTGCTACAATTTTGTTTTTGTGGTTGATTTGGGTTCTTGGAGCAGCTGTTAGTAAACTGTACACTGAATTTCTTTACTCTACATACTCTTTACTATGATTATTTTTATGAGGTTGATTTTGATAGCAGATATTGAACTCTCTTAGTCTCTTTACAGCAGAGTATCCATCCCAAGATGCTTTGAGTGCTGGCTGCTAGAAAGGCTCACATGACCTCCCTTGAGAAATGCCTGGGAACTTGCATCCTCCTAGGTCTCCACTTCTCTCAAGATTTTTTCTCATAGGATTCAAGCAACAAATCATCTACAGGAATTGCCATCTTATGCTTTGCTTCTAACATACTAACATTAGAAAATTATTTTTTTAATTTTTATTTTTAATACTACAAATATATCTTAGGCCTTCCACTAGCAACCAAAGATACAGCAAGCCCTCAGTTGAAGAGAATGCTAATCTATACTGTATCAGTTTCCCCTTCCTGGCTCCACTTCTGGCATGATGGTGTGCAACTCAGAATCACTCCTCAAAAAACTGATGAAAATTATTTTTAAAACACATTTAAAAATAGTTGGCCTTATGAGCATACACAAATGGAAATGCCACTACAGATATACAGCAAATGAGGACACATTTACTCAAGAATATTTACTAAAGCTCCATAAAATGATGAGTCTTTAGTATTTGAAAATCCGTACTTTTCTCCTCTCCACTCATTGAGCTGGGAACTCCACCCAGACTTGTACAACCAAGAACACAAGTTTTTGACTCCCCCCAGGTCCTGGTTGGAGGGTTGTCTTCCTGGGAAGGACATGACATTAGCATTTCTCATACTGCCCCTAGATACTTGTTGCTGAGGCAAAGTTCTGTACTACTGCAGCCAACAGGTGGGGGCCCCATTCTTCCACCACATTTCCTCTCATGAGACAAAGGTTCTACCTTGGGCATGGTAGGACATTGAGGTCCCAATTGCTATTGACTCAGCTCGTAGGACAGGGGATTGTGCCAAGGGAGACAAGCCAAGGACACCTGGGGCTCTTGCCCATATATCCACTGAGCACTTACTTCTTCAAACTGGGCTGTCACTTAGAATTGACCTATTGTTCCTTACTCCAGCACCAGAATTGTGGCTCAGAGATTTTCCCTGGGAGGAAAGGCAGACCATAGAACAGAGAGCTCAAATTATCTCCCCAAAGGAGCCAACATTATTTGCAACAGCATATGAAGTTCAAATCTAAGGGTGCTTTCAAAAGCAGTAGAAATGTTGGTAAGAGGCAATGGGGAGGAGACTGATAAATTCATTGAAGATACAGGCTAAATGATAAGCCAACTTGTTGCTGGAGAATAATAAGAAACCAGCTGCAAGAACTAGAGTCTGAATAAATATCAAACATTGACCATCAGGAACTGTCCCTTCTTAGCAGCCTGAATTTGACTGGATTAGGGTGTAAATAGTTTATTCTCCAGGGCATTGTTACGAACAATAGAGCTTTTAACCAGCAGTTAGTGGAGTTTCACAGGTTAGTGTGGTCAGGTAACTAGACTAACACCACCAAAGTCCTGCTAAAACCTTGTTATCCCAGAGTTGCTGGGCATGTCCAAGGATGAATCCCCTAGGAAAAACATCAGAGGCTTTACCCTGTGTCTGTTTATGGGATAGAGGAGGAAGAGAAGGGAATGTACATCACTAAAATAATCCAGTTAGTCTTTAAACAAGTAAAGAAGCTAACAACAATGACAAGCACTGAAAGAGGGGAGAGATGAAGCCAGTACCCAAAGTTGCTGCAATATCTAAAATGTTCATTTTCCAAAAAATATGAGACATGCAAAATAAGCAGGAAATTATGGCCTAGATACCAGAAGAATAGCAGTCAATAAAGCCACCTGCAGGAGAGACCTGATGTGAGAAAAGAAGCCATTATAAATATGTTCAAAGAAACAAAGAAAACCATGATTTTAGAAGTAAAGCATGATGACAGTGTCACATCACATAGAGAACATTAATAAAGAGACAGAAATTATTAAAAATAACCAAATGGAAATTTTGGAGCTGAAAAGAGCAATAACTGAAATTTAAAAATTCACTAGATGGAATCAATAATACACTTAAACGGGCAGAAAGTAAAAGTACTTAAGAATAGATCAATAGAAATTATGCAATCCAAGAACAGAGTGAAAAATGAATGAAGAAAAAATGAGCAAAGCCTCAGAGAAATGTGGTACACTAATGTATACCAACAAACATGTAAAGGCAGCACCAGAAGAACAGAGAAGGAAAGGAGCAGAAAAATATTTGAAAAATTAGTGGCTAAAAACTTCCCATTTCCTAAAAAATTTAAATCTACATACCAGGAAGTACAACAAACTGCAAGTAGGATAAACTTAAAAAGACCCATGAATAGACACATAGTAAACATGCCAAAGAAAATCTTGAAGGCAGCAAGAGGAAAATGACTCCTTGCTTAAGGAAACTCCTATAAGATTAACAGTTGACTTATCATCGGAAACAATAGAGGGCTGAAGGCAATAGGATAACCTATTTTCAGCCCTCAAATTTTAAAAACTCTTAATCAAGAATCATATATCCAGCAAAATTATCATTTAAAAATGAAGATGAAATAAAAAGATATTTGGAAAACAAAATCTGAAAGAGTCTGCTGCCAGTAGACCTACCTTACAAGACATACTAAAGTTAGTTCTTCAGGCTTAAAGCAAGTGACCCAAGACAGTAATTTGAATACACACACACACAAAACAAAGAACACTGATAAAGGTAATTATGCAATTATAAAGGAGTATAATTGCTTATTATCTTTTCTTATCTTGTTTAAAAATCATAAAGCAGTATACTTTTAATTGTATTTGTGGGCATATAACATACAGAAATGTAATATATTTACCAATAGCAGGGCAAAGAGGTTGGTGACAACAAACCAACATTGGGTTAAGAATTGACTCCAGATGTTTCACTTAAATCCAAAGGAACAAATGCATAGAACCTGAAATGGAAAGAAGGCTAATATGAGAAAAATTATACATATAACATAAAAATTTTGTTCTACAGTGGAAACTGACACAACATTGTAAACTGACTATAACTCAATTAAAAAAAAAGAAAAAAGTTATACGTATAAACTTGCTCTCTTTTCTCCTCTCAGCTACTTTAAAAGACATAAAATTACATAAAGGAATAATAATTATAATGATGTACTGT
The DNA here is from genome assembly GCF_036321535.1 of Camelus dromedarius. Lineage (NCBI taxonomy): Eukaryota > Metazoa > Chordata > Mammalia > Artiodactyla > Camelidae > Camelus > Camelus dromedarius. The sequence goes on from NW_026989801.1 coordinate 1,223,311, forward strand.
TGGGCTTATAACATGCATAGAGATAATACCTATGACAAGAATACCACAGTAAGAAACAAAAGAGAGTAGAGCTATATGGGAATGCTGTTTCTACATTCTCTGAAATTGTTGGTGTAATTGTGAAACTATTTTTGATAAGACATATATGGTAAGGCCTAAAGCAATCACTAAGTAAATAACTAAAAATATATAGCAAGAAAATCATTAAAGAAGTTAAAAAGTAATATTAGAAAATATTCAATTAATGAAAAAGAAAACAGTAATGCCAAAAAAAGACTTGAGGTGTAGAGAAAATAATAACTTAAATGAGAAATGTAAATCCTATTGTTTTGCTTAGTTTTGTTTTTATGAACTCTGGATACAAGTCCCTTATCAGATATATTATTTGTGAATATTTTCTACCATTTTGTGGGTTGTCTTTTCATTTTCTTAACATTACTTTTTTAATTAATGCTATGTCTCTCTCTATTTTTTTTTTTTTTTTACTTATAATGAATCAAAGCAAACGCAACATGTGTACAAATCTATAGATAAAGCTGCTCTGGAAAAAAACGCATAAATACATGGCAAAGAAATGAGACTTGGCATTTTAATGCTGATCAAGCCATCCTCAATGCCATAAAACCAAATCTGTGCTTGCAACACAGTAAACTATATATATCTGCTATACCCTACTTCTCAAATCCAGGACTTATGAACTCAAATCAGAATTTGCCATCAAAAACTCAAACTTGAATTCCTGTACTAGGAATGTCTCCAGTAGAGAGCACTAATGTTTTTTGAATATTCGGTGTAAGTAGCTTTAATTGAGATAAGGCTTAGGAAGGACTTACAACCCTTTCCCATTCCCATATATCTGGGTACACAAGACATAGGCATTTATTCCATATCCATTAACAGTTTACAGAGCACCCACTGTCCCCAGGCACCACATTAGGCCTTGGGATCCTGAGAAGGAAAAGATACACTCTTACCCTCAAGGAATTTGGCCTAGTGAAGAAGACTGTCTCAATCCCCTAATAACATCTCCTTCCATCAATCAAGGAAAGTATTTACTAACTAATCATGCACTTTCCTATCACAAACTACATACATATATGTAGAAAAGCACATGGACTGTAAGCATTTGAAAACAGTAGGTTCAGGAGGGCCTTAGAGAAAATCTAGTCAAAATCTGTCATTTTATACCTGGAAACTAAACCCAGAGTGGATAAGTGACTTACCCATGATCACGATAAGAGCTAAGATTAATATGGCACTTCCTATACGCCTAGAACTGCTCTAACAGTATTGTTTAATTAATCCTCACCACAAATCATTTTTGAAATACAAAACTAAGGCACAGAGAAATTAATTAACAACAAAAATCAAACAGCTCACAAGGGCAAAGTCAGGATTTGAATCTAAGTAGTCTTGCTCCAGAATCCATAATTTTAGTCACCATGCTATATTTAAGTAGCTATGTCTAAAGGCAGTCATGAATTTCTGACTCATGTTTTTACACTGTCTTGTTATTTTATACTGTCAGGGTTTCCAGCAACTCTAGAACCCATTGGTCAAAAATTATCAAAGAAATCTCAAGATATTATGGTACTTCAAAATCACAAGATCCTCGATTTGGGGAAAATGGCTCAATTCAACGTGGATGTATATGTTACCAGAAGGTGAAGATGAAGACATGCACAGACATGAGAAATATAATAAGTAATCTTGTAATAAGTATTTTTTTTTATCTTACTTTGACAAATGTTGCCACTTGTGTCTCATTTCCTTGTTTTCCTGAATCACTTCCAGGTACTCCTTCTCACTTCCAAATCCCAGTCTTTAAGTGTGTTGATTCTTCAATCAAATAAGAACATGTTAATGTAGACAGAGCTAGGGATTAAATCTTGAGAGGACCCTGCACTATACAAGATAGAGAAGATGTGCATTTCAGAAGCCTCAGACTTCATTTCACCCATTCATTTATTATCTAACAAATATTTATTGGGTGCCTGCCATATGCACAACAATGCACTAAGTTCTGGGGATGTGCTAGACTATGTGATGGATGTGACCTTTACTCTCCTGAGGTTCACAGTCTTACAGCATTCCTCCAGAGTAAGTTAGGGATCCATAGTTAAGCACTTGTCAATTCTCAACCTGTTGGGCCTCTGAATGATGCCTGAGCTAGAGGAGGATGAACAGAATGACTCAGAAAGACTGGGGACTGCTAAGAGATGCTGTCACTCTCAGGTGTGCCAACTACAGAGGAGAGAGCATGTTATTTTGAAATGACAGTAATACACTGTTTGAGTGATATGCATGAACTATAAAATTGTTTATAAATAGAAATTATTTGCATTATGATTATGTTTTGTCAGAATCCATACATTATTTTTGTGTGTGTGTGTCCTTGAGGACCCTGAAGAACAAAATTTTATATCTGATTATTGAATTGGTTAAGTAAATTAAGCAAATCCAGGCATTTTATTTGATAATTAAGTTCACTCAAAGATGAAGGTAAAATTATAAAATTTACACCCACTTACATATTTGTTTCATCCTTTAGTATGCTTCCCCCCCTCATTTTTACTTGTAATCAATCTGTCTTTAACTCCCCCAGTTACACAGAGGCTTTACCAGACACCAAAAGCTATTCTGCTCACAAAAACAACAGGCTTCCTTAAGCCTTAAGTTTTTTGTTTTTTTTTTTTAATTTTCCCTTTAGGTCTCAATTTCTGTGAGAAATCTGGGAATTCCTCTCCACTTTAGCCCACTCTTTCATATACCAATGTAAGACCCAACTACTTTTGCCCTTCAATTTTGTAATGAGATAAAGGACGCCTGATTTATTATCATACTGCTCTTTTTCATAAGGTGACCTGCTTACATTCAGCTATTATAAAGCATATTTGAGTCATAGCCTCTGAACCATGTCAATATCCTGTACTAGGAGATTTTACTCAGCCCTGAATTTGCTCATATATCCAGCTACATATTTGCCTCTATTTTTTTTAAACTCTAAGTTTCTTGAGGGCACATGTTTATTTGTTTTTATATCCTCCAAAAACAATTTGGTGGAGAGACTGAATTGGAGATAAAGAAGTTAGCAGAGATGAATTAGTAGAATAAGTGGATAATTGGAAGGTGTGCCTGCATTTGGATACATAGGATTCAGGATACAAAGCCAAAGAGAACTGTGGTGTGGGGACACACTGGTGTTTGGTTAGTTAGTCCTCACTGATTTATCATGTCCAGCCTAACAGTCCCTGGAGGAATGCTTGGAAACTTGTGGAACCCGGGAGGGCAAAGGCCACATCCATCAAATGGACCAATGTATCCTCAGAAACCAGTCCAGTGTTTTGCACACAGTAGGCATAGAATAAATATTTGTTGGGTGATAAATGAGTGGTAAAATGAAACGTAGTCTGAGATATCTGGAACATGAAATATTCCTATCTTCTTTTCTGATATAGTCCAGGATAGCTACATTAAACACATAGTAAACAGAAACTTCTGCCTAGACTGTTAGTGGCTTGCCCCAGATCTCACTGACAGAAGAGCCACAAGCAGAACACAAGATACCAATTCTCATACACTTTCTGAGTCATATCTCTTTTTCTCTATTTCTAAAATGTTTGAATCTTGTTCTTTTACAATTTACATTGATTCTTAAAAATTCTTAACAAATTATATATATGTGTGTATATATACATACATACACACACACACACACACACACACACACACATACATGTGCATACATATTATGTCCTAGTCTTAGAGAATCAGTTAAGTTTAGAATTGAAGTTCAGTATTAAATGTGTATTACAATTAACAGATAGCCTAATATTAGGCCAAGAAACACATATGCACAAATACATACACACACAGTCATTCAGGAAGAAAAGATGGGAGGGGCATGGAATCAAGGCCTAGCTGGAATTAGACCTGGGTTACTTCAAATCAAAGAAATGAAAAAGTTGACTATGAGGAACCTCAGAAACCAGCTGCTTTCACAGTATCAGGAAAACTTTTGCCCAGATTTCAACATGGTCCAGGGAACAGATTGAGTTCTTACAGGGATCCCAGCAAGCACTCTCTCAGTCACTAGCAGAACCCATCAGGGTGTTTTTTATATCACTTCACAGGAGCTAAGGAGCACCAACTCTGCTTTAATTCTAAGCTATCAGCCTGGCTTCACTTGCAAATATTTTCTTAGAAGTCTTCATTTTATGGATGGGAAAGAGAAAATAGTCAATAACTGGCTGGCTCCTGTGTGGCAGATTCCAATATGGGACCCAGATGACAGTACATATTCTTTAAATGGGATGCATGGGAAACTTTCAAAGAAATATTTGGACATCTTCCAAGAAGACCGATTAGCTGGAGATGGCGGACATCCTGCTGCAGGAAATCGTGTTTTTCCTTTGAAGAAAAGCCTGGAAGATCACCTACCTAACACTTGTCATAAAAAGAAGGGATGTCATATAGTTAAGGCAGAGGGTCAATCAGCACAGTGGGGTGAGAACACAGAGTAATTGGTCGTGAATATTTAAGACTGGGACCATGATAAGGGATCAGCTCACACAGAAGTGCACAACTGGCCTTGCACAATTACAGTTTCTAGTCAAGCTACCTTATTCCAAAAACACTTGCAATGTCGACCTCATCCTGTCCTTGGACTTCTCACCACTGAGCTCATTCACAGGGGTCATTCTCAGAATTTCTCCCAGGCCCGAGGAGAGCTCACGTTAAAACTCTGCAAACAGGAGATTGAAAAGTTTAGGAAAACATGGTGAAGTCTTTGATCAAAAATAAATAAAAATTCTTCATCAATGACAATATGCTCAATCATACACAGTTGAACCAGCAGGATGTCTTTCTGAGAATGCAAAGCCATGAATGCCTTCTCACTTTTGTTCTTTTCTTCTGACCTGATGTCTCAGTAGGACTAACAAACTTGAACCCTGGTGTTGAGAAAATATTCCAAAGTAGTATTTCAATTGAGCACTGTAAAGCTAGCCAAACTTTCCCAGACCCATGTTCCTATGCTCCTCCTTCAACCCTGCATGGCCCACCAACCTCTCCTCCCCTTTCAGGTGCTGCCTGCTTCCCCTGTAGATTACATACCTCTCAGAAAAGGAAAAACGATTCCTGTTTACCTTCGTATTCTGCCTCACCTCTCCAGAACTCCAGTGCTTTCTTTCATACACTGCAGACTTTCAATGTTTTAATTAATTTAAAGAAATAGAGAATTTTCCATTATCAGAAATAATTTTATAATACAGAATTGGAAAATAACTGTTAATACTGGATAATATTCTGTCTTCCATTAATCATAAAAATTTTCTCATGACACAGAGAATACTGAACTCTTATCAAGGCAGCCACATGGAGCAAAGCTGATGACACTCAGAGTCTCTCATTTTTTAATTTTTTTTTAATTTTATTTTTTGGTTTTGTTTGGGTTTTATTGTTTTGTTTTGTTTTTCAGGGAATCAACTCAGAAAGGCCCTGCCAAACCTAGGAGTGAGTTGATTGTTCCATGTAGGTCATGCAGTTCAATAACACAATTTGTAGTGATCCTTTCATTTCTGTTATTTGTGACTCTGCTTGTGCCATTGGGCAGAGGAACCGGCCACATTGCTGCTCACAGTCATCTCCTTTATCATATGAATGTGAGGAGCCTACCACTAGATATTTCCCCAAACCAATGTGATGCTGTAGAAAACAGAGTATTTCTATGTCTTTTTCTTCTGGATATTCTCAGGTTATCAGAAAGAGATTGACTGAGCCCTGAGGGTGGATTGGTCATTTTAAGACAATATTTGGGGCAGATAAGGCAAACATATAGAATTTAGGTCTTTCTAAATTTTACTTCTCTTTCATGAGTCTCTTTCTTATTATTATCACCTGCACTGATCCATCTCTTCATGTAAGTAGTACTTGGTTGTTTTCTATGTGTTCACCTAAGTTCTGAGCTGCTTGAGGTCAGAAATCAAGATTGATGCTTTTTGATATTGTGCTTGATATCTAGCATACTGATGGGCACAAAATGAATGCTTAATATTTATGATGAGACTTCTAAACACAATTTTACACTTTGACAAATTTGGCTGTGGAAATAGTGACTGAGTCTTTTAGAATTTTCTATGAACAGAATAATAAATGCATATAGGAAATTTATAAAATATAGATTGGAAATAAAATTCAGCAGCATATTTCAGAGACACAGCTTCTGTTCCCTTTCTCTTCCCAGATCCATGCAGGTGACAGATCTTTCTCATTCTACCTCTGATGGAGACTACATTCTTTACTGTCCAGTAGCATATACCCTTTGATTGTCTCTTAGGTATGCATAATTGTGAGCATATTCGAACTTTCCTTCTTTCCTTCTGTCAAATTCTTGTCAGCAGTTTTACACACACACACACACACACACACACACACACACAAACACACACACTTCCCCAACACCAATCTTTTGCAGATTATAAGCAGGAGTTCTTCAGGCTTCTGCCTAAGAGTGTGGACTTTGCAGACTGGTGGGCCTGGGTTTGAACCTTAAATGATCACTTTGGATAAGTTTCTGGATTAGTTAAAATTAGCTGCCAGTTACAGAGACTGCAAAGAACAGTGGCATAAACAAAGTGATGTTTGTTTCTCTTTCACATTAAAAAGTATTTCTAGGAGACGGAGAAGATGGAGGAGTAGAAGGATGCTCGCAGGTCACCTTCTCCCACAAATACACCAAGACCCACATCTACAGACCCACTCAGCCAACAATAGCACCTGTGGAAATCCGACAGAACATCACCCTCTTCAAAAGATAAAGACGCAAAAAATCTGGTAGGAGAAAAGGAAAAAAGAAAGAACAAAAGGCAAAGCAGCACGGGATGTGTCCCACGGGGAGGGAGCGGCAAAGGAGGTCTGGCGCTCGCTTGCTGGGTCTCCCCTCTCCAACTGAGAGGCCAGCGGGATGGAGGGGGAGCCTCCGAGGCTCGGATATGTACAGAGCAGCCCTTGACTAACAGAACTAAGTTAAATGGGCACAGAGCGTCCCCCAGACACCCAGCCTGAGACGCGGGCCGGCAGCCGTGGGCAGGGCCAGGCTGCACAAGCCAGGCGGAGGATGGAAGTGGCTGCACGGAGGCAGCCCCGGGGGAATGCAAGGGCCTGCACGCCGTGGCTTTGGGTGCACAGGGCAGAACAACCTGGGCCCTCCATAAAACAGCAAGGTTGATGTGCTCTCAGGGTAAGGGTGCACACCCCTATCTCTGAAAACCTGCGGAAAGTTTTCGGGGGAAGATAGGTGGGGCTCAGGCACAGCCGCCATATCCTCCACGCTGAGCACTCAGGCGGGGGCGGGGGCAAAACCTGCATCGCACTGAAGGGCTTAGCAGCCTCAAAGGCCAGACTGAGACTGGCCTGCCGCCCGGGGCAGATAGGATCCTTCCATCCTGGTCCCTCAGAGAACTTGCTCCACAAAGACAAACAAGGAGCTGGGTTTTGCCTTGGAGCAGGGACAGGGCTGTCCCTCGGTCTTCCCCGAGCCCACCAGCGGAGCGCCGACCAGGGCGGAGCAACGACCAGGGCAGAGTGCGCAGCCGCACAGAGAGCGGAACTACCGGCGGTGCAGGTAGAGGGAAAGCGGCCCCCCCGCCTTTAGGGCAGGAACACAGCCCCTGACCGAGGTGCTGGGAGGGGGCACGACCCGCCCTCCTACCTGACCAGTCTGCAACATCTGACTGCAGCATCCGGAGGGGCAGAGACCCGACTGCCCAAAGCAGAGAGCTGCACCTGACCCAGTGTTAGGAGGAGGCACGATCTGCTTGCCGACAGGTGCTGGGAGCAGCACAGAAGAGGGCGCCAACAGAGGGCCTCTGAAAACAGCAAGCTGAGATTCCAAAACAGGACCAAGACAGAAAGATTCCACATTAAAAGCACACAGACTCCAGGAGAACACCGACAACCCCCCCCTTTTTTTTAAATCTGTTTTTACCTGTTCTATTTTCTATTACTCTCTTAATCTTTACTTCTTAATTCATTTCTATTTCTCTTGGGTTTTGATGTCCTGCTATTGATTAGACACAGGTTTCAAATACATCTATTCATCTCCCCCCATTTTTTTGTAAAGGCTTTAAAAGGACGTCTCAACCTGATTAATACTCTGCTTCAACTCAATCTTCTTTCATTATACACTGTTTTCAAACACTCTTTCTCCCTTCTTTTAAAATTCTTTATTTCTCTCTCTTATTTTTTTTCTTTTTTTTCCTAAGTTCTATTCCTAAATAGGCATCAGATAGATAAAATCCTTAAGGACCAAAATAAACAACTGATACTCCATAAACAACAGTGCCAAGGAGGTATGAGCAAGATGAAGAAGCAGAAACACCTTTCCCAATTAAAAGAACAAGAGAAATCCCCTGAAAGAAAGATCAACAAAATAGACATCGATAGCCTACTAGATCAAGATTTCAAAAAAGGAGTGATCGAATTGCTGAATGAATTAAAAGAGATAGTGTTTAGAGATATAAAATATGTCAAAAATGAAATTGAAGCTATAAAGAAGAGCCAAGTAGAATGGGTAAACTCATTGACAGAGATGAGGAATGATCTAATAGCTGTGCAAAGCCGACTAGATAATACAGAGGAACGAATTAGTGATCTAGAAGACAGGGCAATAGAAAGCACCCATTCAGAAGAACTACAAGAGAAGCAAATAAAAAATAATGAAAATAGCATAAGGGACCTATGGGATAATATAAAGCATTCCAATCTTCGCATAATAGGGGTCCCAGAAGGAGAAGAAAGATCAAAGGGGATTGAAAAGGTTTTTGAAGAAATCATGACTGAAAACTTCCCAAACTTAAAGAAGGAATCAGATATCCAAGTACAGGAAGCTCAGAGGGTCCCAAACAGGAAGAACCCAAATAGACCCACACCAAGACATATCATAAGCAAGATGGCCAGAGTCAAGGATAAAGAAATGATTCTAAAGGCAGTAAGAGAAAAGCAAAGAGTAAGTTACAAGGGAACCCCCATAAGGCTCTCAGCTGATTTCTCTACACAAACACTACAGGCAGAAGGGAGTGGCAAGATATATTCAAAGCCCTGAATGAAAAAAAGATGCAGCCTAGGATCCTTTATCCAGCAAGGCTATCCTTGAGGATAGAAGGAGAAATAAAGAGTTTCACAGACAAAAAAAAAAAAAAAAAGCTGCAGGAGTTTAGCAACACTAAACCCATGCTAAAAGAAATATTGAAAGGGCTATTCTAAATAGAAAAGCAGCAGGAAGCTACAGAAATGAGAAACACACAACTGGAAAGGTGATAACTCATGAATTACAAATAAAGTAAACATGAAATTATAAAAGAAGACATACAAATCACTGAGAGTGGGAGAGGGAGGCAGGGAAATATAGAATTTTTTTTCTTTCTTTTTTAAAATTTTTTAACAGTAGGATGGGTTTGAGATCATGTTACTATCAGTTTAATAAAAACAGTTATAGTAATGGGTTGATAGATTTACAAAATAGGGTAACCACAAGCCAAAAATTTACAAAGGAGTCACAAAAATTAAATAAAATCCATGATAATACAAAGGAAAATTACCAAACAACAAAAGGAAGAAGAAAGCAACAAAGAGGATATAACAATTCAACTGCAAAGATAAGTTCAAAATGGCAATAAACACACATATGTCATTAATTACTGTAAATGTTAATGGACTAAATGCTCCAGTCAAAAGACACAGAGTGGCAGACTGGATAATAAAGCAAGAACCTTCAATATGCTGCATACAAGAGACCCACTTTAGGGAGAAGGACACATATAGATTGAGAGTGAAAGGATGGAAAAGAATATTGCATGCAAATGGAAAAGCCAAAAAAGCAGGTGTTGCAGTACTGATTTCAGACAAAATAGACTTTAAAACAAAGGCCATAAAGAAAGATAAAGAAGGACATTTTATAATGGTTAAAGGAGTCATACAAGATGAGGATATTACACTCGTTAATATATATGCACCCAATATATGAGCACCTAAGTACATACAAGAACTACTAACAGATATAAAGGGGGGTATTGATGGGAATACAATCATAGTTGGAGATTTTAACACTGCATTAACATCACTAGACAGATCTTCCAGACAGAAAATAAACAAGTCAACAGAGAAATTAAATACTACAATAGAAAAACTAGATTTGGTGGATATTTTCAGAGCATTAGACCCCCCAAAAATAGGATATACATTCTTTTCAAGTGCACATGGAACAATTTCCAGGATTCATCATGTACTTGGGCACAAAAGAAACCTCAACAATTTTAAGAAGATAGAAATTATCTCAAGCATCTTTACTGACCACAATGCCATGAAACTGGAAATCAACAGCAGAGAAACAAAGGAGAAAAAAAGGGAAGCATGGAGATTAAACAATATGTTATAGAAAAAACAATGGATCAATGAGGAAATCAATGCTGAAATTGAAAAATACCTTGAGACAAATGATAATGAAAGCACAACCACTCAAAACCTATGGGACACAGCGAAGGCAGTGCTAAGAGGGAAGTTTATAGCGATATAGGCCTTCCTCAAAAAAGAAGAACATTCTCAAATAAACAATTTAACCCACCACCTGAATGAAATAGAAAAAGAAGGACAAAAAGCCCCAAAAAGCAGCAGAAGGAAGGAAATAATAAAGATCAGAGAGGAATTAAATACAATAGAGATTAACAAGACCATAGAAAAAATCAACCAAACCAAAAGCTGGTTTTTTGAAAAAGTAAATAAAATCGACAAAACTCTGGCCAAAGTCACAAAGAAGAAAAAAGAGAGAGCACAAATTAGCAAAATAAGAAAGGAAAATGGAGAAATTACAACAAACAAAATAGAATTACAGAATATCATATGAGAATATTATGAAAAACTATATGGAACCAAACTGGATAACCTAGAGGAGATGGACAAGTTTCTGGAAACATACTGTCCACCAAAACTGAATCAAGAAGAATCTGAACACTTGAACAATCCGATCACTAGGAAGGAAATAGAAACAGCAATTAAAAACCTCCCTACAAATAAAAGTCCAGTACCGGACGGCTTCACCGGGGAATTCTACCAAACATACAAAGAACTCATACCAGTCCTTCTCAAACTCTTCCAGATGATTGAAAAGGAGGGAATACTCCCAAACTCATTCTATGAAGCCAAAATCACCCTGATACCAAAACCAGGCAAAGACACTACAAAAAAAGAGAATTATAGCCCAATATCACTGATGAACATAGACGCCAAAATCCTCACCAAAATTTTAGCAAATAGAATCCAACAACACATAAAAAAGATTATACATCATGACCAAGTGGGGTTCATCCCAGGGATACAAGGCTGGTTCAACATACACAAATCAATCAGTGTAATACACCACATCAACAAGAGAAAGGACAAAAACCACATGATCATCGCAATCGATGCAGAAAAAGCATTTGATAAAATTCAACACCCATTTATGATAAAAGCTCTCGCCAAAGTGGGTATAGAGGGAACGTATCTCAACATAATAAAAGCTATATATGACAAACCTACAGCCAGCTTAGTACTCAACGGTGAAAAACTCAAATGCTTCCCACTAAAATCTGGGACAAGACAAGGATGCCCACTATCACCACTCCTATTCAACATAGTCCTGGAAGTCCTAGCCACAGCAGTCAGGCAAGAGAAAGAAATAAAAGGGATCCAAATTGGAAAAGAAGAGGTAAAAGTGTCATTATATGCTGATGACATGTTACTATATATAGAAAACCCTAAAAGGTCCCCACAAAAGCTACTACAGCTGATTGAAGAATTCAGCAAGGTAGCAGGTTACAAAATTAACATTCAAAATTCAGTTGCATTTCTTTGCACTAACGATAAATCAACAGAAGAAGAAAGTAAAAAAACAATCCCCTTTAAAATAGCACCCAAAGTAATAAAATATCTGGGAATAAATCTAACCAAGGAGGTGAAAGAATTATACACAGAAAACTATAAACCATTGATGAAGGAAATTAAAGAAGACTTTAAAAATTGGAAAGATATTCCATGCTCTTGGATTGGAATAGTCAATATTGTTAAAATGGTCACACTGCCCAAGGCAATCTACAGATTTAATGCAATCCCTATCCAATTACCCAGGGCATATTTCACAGAACTAGAAAAAATCATCATAAAATTCATATGGAACCATCAAAGACCTAGAATTGCCAAAGAATTACTGAAGACAATGAAAGAGGCTGGAGGAATAACTCTCCCAGACTTCAGACAATACTATAGAGCTACAGTCATCAAGACAGCATTGTATTGGTACCAAAACAGACATATAGACCAATGGAACAGAATAGAGAGCCCAGAAATGAACCCACAAACTTTTGGTCAACTCATCTTTGACAAAGGAGGCAAGAATATACATTGGAATAAAGACAGTCTCTTCAGCAAATTGTGTTGGGAAAACTGGACAGCAGCATGTAAAACAATGAAGCTAGAACACTCCCTTACACCATGTACAAAAATCAACTCAAAATGGATTAAAGACTTAATCATGAGACAAGATACAATAAACCTCCTAGAGGAAAACATAGGGAAAACATTATCTGATATACATTTAAAAACTTTCCCCTAGAAGAAATAAAAGCAAGAATAAACAAATGGGACCTAATGAAACTTACAAGCTTCTGCACAGCAAAGGAAACCAGAAATAAAACAAGAAGAAAACCTATAGAATGGGAGAAAATTTTTGCAAGTGAAACCGACAAAGGCTTGATCTCCAGAATATATAAGCAGCTCATACGACTCAATAAGAAAAAAATAAACAACCCAATCCAAAAATGGGCAGAAGACCTAAACAAGCAATTCTCCAAGGAAGACATACAAATGATCAAAAAGCACATGAAAAAATGTTCAATATCGGTAATTATCAGAGAAATGCAAATCAAAACTACAATGAGGTATCACCTCACACCAGTCAGAATGGCTGTCATTCAAAAATCCACAAATGACATCGTATATTTTTAAATGATTATTAATTCTACAGTTATCAGAGTATTATTTTACTTTAAGTCGTATGTAGCTTATAGATACCCTCATGTGTGCAATACGTATAAAAAATTCAATAAAAATTGTCACATATTTCAAAGTACATAGGTTCCCCTAAGTATACATAGAAATCCCACATCTCTTTCTTATTGCTTTAAATAGACAGGAACTGTATTTTTTAATTTAATGGAATAAAAATAAAACATTTAGATTTTAAGCTATATTTTGGCATATTTCAAAGGAGAACGCATTTTTATTTTGGTTTCATAATGAAATATTAATAACATAATAACCAAAAATACCTGGAATCTTGGTAACCATGAATAATTAGTGATTTAATCACATGTATTACAGAGACCTGGTTCCATCTAAGGATAGACACATGGAAAGAGTGTCATACTTATCAAAACATAAGAAAAAGCTGGGAAATCTGCAAAATCACACTGCTGCTGAACCCATCAGAGTGCTGACTTTGAACGGCTACCATCAGGGTAAAATTTGAGGAACGCTGGCATGAGCCTCCAGACAGACAAGACACTGGCAATCCCTCACCTGTCCCAGAGCACTGAAAGTGTTAGGTAGTTAGATAAGGGGGGAACCAGGCAGACAGGTGGAGGAGAGAGAGGATGGTGTGTATGATGGTGGCATGCCAGCCACCAGCATAAAGGGGCTTTACTTCTTTTATGTGAGTGCCAGCAAGAAACCAGTTAGAACTAAAAGGCTGGAACTTCATGGTAGTGACAAGGACCTAACCGGACATGACCCAGTTCTCATTCTAATATAATTAGCATTGAGGTTCTGGCCCCTCCATGGGTTTTTCTGTGTTCATCATGGATAAGGGCATTCACAAAAGGGAACAAACATGACTGAGCACTCCAGGGGTCAAGAGCCATCAATCAATCAAAAGACCACCTCTAAGTGAGGGTACAAGAGGAAGGAGCAAAGACCATTGCCGTCTGCACTTGGATCAGCCTGCCTCCTGTTCTTGGAGGGGTACTTCACCTTTCCTAATAAAATCTTTCACTGCACAATTCTTTCTTCTCCCATGTGAATTCTTATCTTTTGAGTAAGTCAAGAACTGTGGCCTTTTCCTTCCTCCTTTTAGGGTAACAGAAGGAGACAAGGTGGCTATGCAAACAGATACAAAAGTATCAACTAACTCCTTAATGAACTGCTCAAAGCTGAGCACTCCCAGTTGGGAGAGTATGGAGTCCTGGGATCACAGATGGTCGCAGCCCCTTCTCCATGGACCTCACTTTTTGCTTTTGAAAAAGCCTGGGGGCAGGAAAGAGTGGAGAAAGCCTCCCACAGTTGGTGTGTTCCTGTTGCCCTGGGATGGCACTGCTGAGGGAGAAAACAATTCTTACCTGGATGCTTTCCCCAGTGGAAAAATGTATTAAGATGCTGAAAATAAAGGGTAGTAAATCCTGTTACTTTCAGCGGTTGAAAACTCAGAGTTTGTTTAATGGAGACAGGCAGAAATCCTCCTAGTTTCAGAAAATTAAAGATTTCTTTTTACCATGGAGGGCAGGGCAGGATCACCAAGGAAACTTGGATCCAAAAACTCAGAGACACGTGAGATACCTAAGACTGATGCTAAATGAGGAAAATGTGGAAAGCCTCTTTGTTCCTCACCACCTGGAGTAACCAGGACCAAGAAAAAGCAACAGAAGACCAACCCCCAGCAGAGGGATAAGAGCACACAGGGACCAAGATACTGGGTCACAGGGAACATCTACAACTGAAGGTGGACCAAGCACATTCCAGAATAAAACTCAGATAGTCTATCAGTCTAGCTCCCACCCTAACCACAAGGTGACACTGAAGGAACCTGAGGTTGGCCACATATGGCAGGTAATTGAAACTACCAGCAAAACAGATACACAGCTCAGCTCTTCAATGAAAGCCTAGCAGGAAAAGAGGCATGCCTATTTCCAGCCTTAAACATTATTTACTTAGGCTTCTGACCCCCTACATGGAATATGTAGATTTCAACTAAAAGTTATGAGACCTATGAAATGGAAAGAAAAAAGAATCCACTGTTGAGAGATAAAACAAATAATAGAAGTGAAAATCAGACAGGGGATATAAAATCACTATGATTAATACATCACCTGCTCCAGTGAAAAGACTTGAAGACATTCATGAATAGATGTGTCATTTCAGCAGAGAAATGGAAACAATAAGAAAATGTCAAAGAGCAGGCTAGGAATAAATTTAAACACATGCCCAGCAAAGGGGATGAAGAATGTCTTTGACAGGCTCATCAGTAGGCCTGACAAATTCAAGGAAAGCCTTGGTGGACTTGAATATAGGTCAACAGACATTACTCAAATGAAAACAAAAGAGGAAATTCTTGGAAAATTTTAATAATTTAAATTTAAAAGAACAGAGTATCCAAGAGATGTAGGCCAATCAGTCTGAAATATATTTAATTGAAGTCCCAGAAGGAAAAGAAAGTAAAAGAATGAGGAAAAAAATTGCAAAATGAATGGTCAAGAATTTTCAACAAATAATGAATTAAAAAACAACCTAGAAATAAATTCATAATGCTAAAGGCCAAAGATGAAGGGAAGCAATAAACTCTGTCAGAGAAAAGTACATGATCATCTTTAGGAAATGGGGTGTCTCCCAGGTGTTTGAGACCAGGTGGAACCAGAATAAAGTTATCAACGTGCTTAAAAAAATGATGTATAATTTAGAGGAGTGAATGATCCGCTAAAGGGGTTAAGAGAAATCAGAGAAGGGAGGTGACAAGGTCAGTTATCCCATGTAAAGTATGCTTTTCCTGGCTAGAAGTTGGATCACCCAGTCATATATACTGTACAAATCAATGAATCAATTAATTAACTGTATGAACATATATAAATAATGAATAAAGACAATTTAAAATTATATTCTGATGATATATATTCAAATGATAAAACAAAATGTCTCGGGATTTGTACTGAAATAATATACATTTCTGATGATTTTTTTTAATGTAAGTATAGTCAGTTTACAATGTATCAATTTCTGGTGTACAGCATAATATTTCAATCAGACATATACATACATATATCCCTTTTCATATTCTTTTTATTATAGGTCACTGAAAAATATTGAACATAGTTCCCTGTGCTAAACAGTATAAGCTTGTTGTTTATCTATCTTATACATAGTAGTGTCAGCAAATCTCAAACTCCCAATTTATTCCTTCCCACTCGCTTTTGATTTGCTTTTCAATAACATTTGCTTCTTTCTTTCAATGTAATTTCAATAATTACTTTTCCAATATCTCAAGTTGATTTTAATATTTTACTAAGTTGAGCTTAATATTCATTGACAGATATTTTAAATTTCATAGATTCAACTGACAAATAATACTATGCAAAATGCACCCAACTTTACTACTGTGAATCATGTCTTGAATCAGAAGAGC
This sequence comes from Camelus dromedarius, assembly GCF_036321535.1. Classification (NCBI taxonomy): domain Eukaryota; kingdom Metazoa; phylum Chordata; class Mammalia; order Artiodactyla; family Camelidae; genus Camelus; species Camelus dromedarius. The sequence goes on from NW_026989801.1 coordinate 1,239,791, forward strand.
TCTGGGACCCTGAAGGAAGCAAGCACATCAGTCAAGCACTAATCCAGAGGCAGGAACCATGTGGTACCTTGAATGTGGACATTTTAATTAAAAGTATTATCTATAACAGGGAAACATCTACTAAAATGTAAAGGGTCCTATAAAAAATCTAGAAATAACAGATAAAATAACACCCAGATCTCCTAGAGATGAGATCATGAACCACAGGGAGAGACACATTTCCTGAAGTGTGGAGAACACCCAGACTTCTTTTTAGAGGGTGGGTATATCTATGGCTCATGAGAGAGTGGAGAAGTTCACCGAGGCCACAAGCCTCCCAGGGAGTAAAGGAAGAAATTTTTAATAGGAGGTACCCTGCTGGAAAATCCCCACTAAGAAGCCACTGTGGATTTGGTGGAGAAATCTACCCCCCAGGAAAATCCTGAGCTGCTTATAAGTCAGGTACTTCTGGAGTCAAGGGACTGGAGGAGCTATGCCCTCTGCTGAGCTTGGAAGTTGACATGGTGCAGGAGCCAGCCTAGGAAAACACAGCAGACTTTGAAGAGAAACCCCTTTCTTACTCTAGTGTCTCTCTGTTACTCTACTAACAAAGCATGCCATCTGCCACAGGAGAAACATCTACAGGGTCCAAATATATTATTTCAGAGCAGTCATTTAAGGGTGGTTTGCAGCAGAGAGGCAATATACTGATAACAAGTATATTACATTTTAATGTCTCTCAAGAAAAATGCATCTGGAAAAAAAAACATGGTCAGCTATCTGGTGTAGTGTGAGCCACACATTTTGCAATACACGCACTTGCTATTCTAAGTATTTGCCAATAATAAGGGGAAAGAAATAGACAACACAGAGAAAACATTCAAAAGCATCCCAGAGCTGGTTATGTCAGTGTTTTCAATTTGTGAAATCTCATCAAGCTGTAAAGTTAAGTTTTATGCACTTGTCTTATCATTTATATATTTCAATAAAGACTTTTAGAGTAAAGCATATATGTGGCAAAGTTTAGTTTTTGATTATGTAGCACTCCATAGAATTCATGTATTTAGCTCTATTGGCACATGGATTTCTTTATATTTCAATTGCCAATTCAATTGCAAGGACTCTGAATTGAACATAATTTTATTTCCAGGCTCTCAATAAAGATTTTTTTTTTTTAAATTGAAGTATGAGTGTATTTTGGAAGGAAAGACTTATCAATCATGCAAAATATGTATTTTCCTTGACTTCTTAGAGGCTCCTAGTTTGCCTCTAACTGAAAGTTATAGTAATTATAAATGCCATCAGGAAGCTAGTAATTATTGTATGGTTATTATTTTATAGTAAAAAGCCAAATGACCCTCATTTCATTCACTAAGTTCTTTTATTTTAAACTGAAGTATTTTTGACTTACAATATATTAGTTCTGGTGTACAGCATGGAAATTTTATATTTTTATAGATTATACTGCATACAAAGCTATTATAAAATAGTGACTATTTTCCTTGTGCTATCCATTAGGTCTTTTTGTATCTTGTTTTATGCATAGTAGCTTGTATTCCATATTCCTGTATAATATATTTGCCCCACCCCACACCCCTCTCTCCTGACAACCAACAGTCCATTCTCTGTATCTGTGAGTCTGTTTCTGCTTTGTTGTATCTGTTCTAATTATTATTATTATTATTATTATTATTATTATTATTATTATTATTATTATTATTATTATTATTATTAATTACTGTCTTCACCCTTTAATGGAGAGTCAGTCCCTGTCTTAGAAGACAGGTCTTCAACAGTGTTATTAACAAGCGAATCACCTTTTGTGGTAGGCTAATTCCATTCATGGTCTCATTAATTCTTTTCTAAATCCTGTCATTTACTTTGTAATTTTCTGCTCTTCCCTTTGACAATGGACTTTTCTATGTTGCAAGCTCTGGTCAAAGCAATGTTAACAATTGTGATATAAGCTGAAAATTAATTGAAGATAGAAGAGTGCACTTTTGATTGTCCTGTTCATGACATGACCTACGCTCTCTTGAATCCTCACCATCAACCTGAGAATGAGCTGAGACTAGCTTCCTGGCAGCTAAGAGACCCCATCAAGCAGGGTTAAGTCACCCCAGCTGAAGCCAGCCAAGACTGGTCAGTTCATTACTGACTCATAAGCTTATTATACAGGAGAAAGAACCTTCAGCAATGTCAGTCCAACTCAATTCAGATTAGCAAGACCTCCAAACTGAGTCAAAACCTTGCAAAAAAAAAAAAAAACAGGTAGATGTGATTTTAAGTCACTATATTTTGTTATGTCATGGGAAAATATCTACATAGCATAACTTTTCACTTCTGGCAGAAGTTTTCTCTCTCTCTCAATGTTTTAAAATTTAAAAACAATGTTTTTTGTTTCCTTAGGAAATATTATTCATAGCACTCCTCTCGAGTTTTATGCATTGACAAGGAATTAAGAACCAGAAAAAGCACTGATATTCTTATATGAGATGGTCATGTGAATTTATTATAGTTCGAAAACATTTTTCTTCATCTCAGCAAGAGAAATTATGAATCTAAATTTCACTATAACTAAGATACAAAATATTACATACTATGAACTTGTAGGGTTCCTTGGGAAGAGTTAAAAGTTTAAAGTTAAAATCTACAAGTGTTGAGTCCACCAAATGAGAGAATTGATTAGAAACTAAGAATGGTTTTTATTAATTATTTTTGGATCTAGAGATTATCATATTATCTGAAGTCAGAGAAAATCAAATATCATATTACTTACATGCTGAATCTAAAAATGATACAAATGGACATATTTACAAACTAAACCAGACTTACAGACATAGAAAACATACTATGGTTACAAAAGGGGAAGAGGCAGTGGAGGGATAAATTAGGAGTCTGGGATCAACAGACACACAAGGTATAGCACAGGGAACTATATTCAATCTCTTGTAATAACCAATAATGGGAAGGAGTCTGAAAAATAATATATATATACTAAATCACTATGCTGTACAGCTGAAATTAACACAACATTGTAAATCAACTATACTTCAATTTAAGAAAATAAAACCAGCAACCTCTTGGTGCTGGTCATTGGCAAAACAAAAACAAACAAACAAAAATAAAACCAAAAAGACAATACTGGTGATCTGATTCCCTCATTAAGAGATGTTGCAAGAGTTAAGTGAATTTCTTTTCAAAATTATTTAGAAATATTTTACAATAAAAAAGTGATAATTGAATAAGTGTAGGCTTAATCATTGTTACACCAAGTGTGCGTGAACCCATAGGTTATTAAAAAAAACAGGGCAAATTTAATGACTGACAATCAGGCAATTATGAGAACAGCTGCCAAAACCAAACTGTCCCAAGTCCTGAATCATTGTGAAAACTAAGGGAAAGAACCTGTGACTTGACGAATAGCCAGTAAATATAATTTATGTGAGAAATGTATTGCTATATTTTATGAAGATTTGTGTGTGTGTCACTAGGTGATGCCACGTTTGGTCTCAGCTGTGATTCATGAGTCAAGAGAGAATGGGGAGCGTTGTTCTGCTAATTGCACACACCACAGCTAAAACATACATCATATTCCAAAACAATGACTCTTTTTTTTATTATTATTTTTATGTTGTCTATCTGTTTTGGAGACAAGAATAAACAAGAATTTTAAAAATGAAGAGCACTAAAAACATTCTGTAGGACTATTTTTTTGAGAAATGTTTATTGAGCACCTCATCTTTACCAGCTACTATGAGTCACAGGCAAAGACTGCCTAACTCTCCTTTCAGAAGTTGAATGGGAAGAAATAGTTTCCTTTTAACTAATCACAAAGAAAAAGATATAATTGATGTTGAGGACCTGAAAAAAGCCATCTGATTCTTATTCTACTTCTAATCTTAAATAATTTCAACTCTCCAATTTTATGTTTGTTTATATAGCTAAGAAGATACTTACAGTATTCTTGGATGATGATTATTTATCATCTCTAAATGTTTTTTTCTTTTGACCTATCCTTTCTTCTTCTTTGAGCTACATTGGATGATATTACCTACCCACATGTGTGCAATAATTTTCCCATGAAAATTAAGCTTCTTAGAGGAAATCTATTGTTGCTTGGGTTAACTTTACAGCACTTCAGATCCAATTATTTATTTAGGCCATTAAGTGTTTGAAAAATGAAGACTTAGATTTGAAACCCAATTTGGTCACTGACTGGTTTCAAGAAATTGGAGAAAATTATTTCCTTTCTCTCTGTTTTGATTTCCATATGTACAAAATTTGAATTAAAATATTTGCTCACTTTATCTCACAGATAGTTGTAAGGAGAACATGAAATGCAGTTTCAGAAAGAACTTAGTAAATTACAGTGAAACGTGAAGCATATTCTCTTAATGATAAGGAATTAAAAGTTCATAAATTGACATATTTGATTTCTCATGCACTGGAGATTTCTAAATGGGAGTAAACATGTTAGGGTTGTAAGGATGAAAGTTTTGTAATTACTTCTATCCATTCATTCCAATATCACATCCCTGTATTCTTTGTGAGGTTGGTAAATTTAAGATGTTCTGGGTTCCCTTATAAGTGAAGCTGCATATTCTTGCTTTCTCAGGGAAGGACTACTTTTCTAAGGGTCTCTTTCATTTTGGCTGTGAGGGATCAGACAGCTTCATTGTTCAGATGATAGCTTCACATTCAGAGAAAAATAGGAAGGAAAAGAATAACTGGAAATCAAGCTATTTTCACAATTTGGAAAATTTAGACACATTTCTAAATTCATGAAAAATCATACAATAAAAAGTCATGAGTATAAATCTTAAAAGAGCAATTCTAATGGGTTTCTAGACTGAATATATTATAATGCCTTTCTAGGAAATCATTAGTACATATCACTAAAAAATATTTCATATCTTAGGTTAACAGTTATAAGGGGGGAGACATATGGTACAATAAAAGAAAATGTCATGAGTGGTTTTTTTTCTGAGAGTTTTAAATTTTATATTAAAAAGAATATCTTATTGCCTCTCCAATTTTATCATCTGCCATCAGAGTTGGCCCAGGGAGGCCTCATCCAGAACCTCCAGCAGCCCAGGATCCTTGGTACCTTGTGGTCCACATATTTGTCAACTGGGATACACTTTTCAGAATATCTCCTACATATCCTTGAGACATTAAGTCTCTTCTGGGATAACATAAATTAGGTTCCCTTTGTAAAATCTATCACTTGGCATGTTGTTAAATAATTAAAAAAAAAAGTCCTGTGTTTGTGGTGAACATGAGTTTGTAAAATTCTGCTGAATACAATCCTCACAGGTATATTTTTATAGTTGTATAATGGGTATATTTTTGCTGAATATCTTTCAGGTTAAGAAATATTATGTTGCTTTAATTTCCTTAAATCAAATCACTTGTATATTAACAACTCTTCCTTATGTGGTGAGAAATATTTATTCTATTCAGCCAAGTTACAATAGGGAGCTGTTTCCTCCTCACTGGCATTTTTATATTTGACCCTTTGGGACTTTCACTGGCTGGTATGTTAGACAATGCACTCCCCTATACACAGAATCCCTCCCTGACATGATCTATTCAGCACATCAATCTTAGGTCTCTGCTCTTTTTGAAAGCATCCAAACAAGTTGGCTAATGTCCTATCACTACTATCATTCACATAGACAGAATTGAGTTTGTCAGGCTCCAGGCCAAAAGCCTATGTCTAATTTAAGTCCAACCATAGGCAATTGCAAAGGATTTACTTGAGGAAATTCACAGGGGAAAGCTGCTCAGCCCACCCAGACTCAGTGCCCAGCCAATGAATTGCAGTCTCAGAACCCAGGGCCCCTAGTCATGCATGTCTTTACACTTACCTCATTTCCTGGCCCAGGCCCTCCTCTTGGAGGCTTCATCATAAGCGTCTCACTGCAGAGGAGGCTCTCAGGCACCTCTGCCCAGAAAACCTTATCAGGGACCCTTGAAAATATTTTTCTCTGTGCTATCCTAGCCCTTACCCTTTGGCTCCCCACAGACCTCAGATCCAACGTGACAGGAGCATTTGGTTTGGAGGCTCCCGGGAAAGTAAGACAAATATTTTCATTGATCCACCTGACCATTGTCTTGGGCAATATCCTGGGGGAAAGCGAACCACCATGGGAGCTGGCACTTTCTCCTGTTTAACCTCTAACTGTGTCATCTCAACAAGTGATAGAAGGCTTTACTGTTACATTCATCTGGCCTTTTGTCTTGATCAACTACTTCAACATCTGACAGCTTATCTCTCTTTAGCTCAGCAGGCTCTGGGCAAGACACAGAGACAGTGCACAGCAACAAATGCAGCATGTAGTAATAGAGCCAGAGCTTAGGAAAATACTCTATGAAAATCAACATTTGGGGCCATGCAGCTGTCTTTCAGTTATACTCTTTTTGCGTTTACACATTTTGGAATACTCTAATTCTAAAATTTGAATATTCAAATTAGTTTCTCACCATTGTCCATTTAAGTCCAGAATAGCCACAATTCCCAGGACACAATGCTTCTCTGACTTTGAGGAGGAGGGTTACCATGGTCTCTCACTCTTTGCTGTGTAGGATACAGTTGTAAGAATAAAACAGGAATTAACATGTATTAAACAATCCTGTCAAATCTGTGACAGGAAAATCTTCTTTCTGTGTTATCCTTCCAAGGCTTAATTTCTCCTGTATCTTAAGTCAATTGCTCTCTTTCTGGGTCACACCTGCTACATTGCTTCTGTTTCCTGTGTGTTTAATATTTATGCTAATGGGTTTTTGACAGCATTCTCTCTTATGATCTTCCCCTCCCCTCTACTCCTCTTCTCTTTCCCTATTTTTTGGGGTTTGTGTTTTACAATTGTACTTGTTTGTTTCTTTGTTTATGCATGTATGCTTTCTGATGGAAAGGATAGTTCACCAACTTCTGTCCATTCTGCAATGTTACATAGTGTGAGAACTTAATGACAATACAATGGGGAAATGGAGAATGTGCACACAATCAGAAAAGTGAATCTTGTATCACTCTTGTTGTCATGCTTTATTCCTCTTGACACTATATTTTTTTATTCTGGAATTTGCCATGCATCAGTGTTTCATGTAGATTGATTGGGTGGGAGCGGTGCAGGGAAAAAGACACCATTTGTACCCTTGACTCATACAGCATGGTTCCTTGACTCTGTTGAGAAATTCCAGATACTGTTTTAAAATATAAACATTTTTCCCTAAGGGAAAAACTAGATTTTGAAAGGAATAAAATCAGAAGAATATATGTCCTATGGAAAAACATGATTGGCAGCTTCAGGTTTAAAACAAGAAAGAAAAGAAAATGGTAGAACAAAATGTATGGTTATCCATATTTTTTTTTCTAAAACTGAGTTTCATACTTGCTTCTATTTATTTACAATCCCCAAGTTTGAAATGGAGAATATAACTAGTCTCTTAAAATATTAATTCTCAAACAGTATTTTAATATTTTAAAGAAGAAAACATTTTGAGTTTATTCCTTTAATAATCTTACAACAATTAATTTTTGAATGTCCTAAAAATAGCTTTTAAATGCATCTGAAACTATATATATCAGATGTGTTATTAGGATCTGATAGACAGCATAATATCAATAGATGAGAAAGATCATCTGCAACCCTTCTTGTCTCCCTTTATGAGTATGGAAATGAGATACTGTCAAATATCTCTTTTCAATTATCTATTTTCAAATATCCATTGTCAATTGCTCAAAATTTTCACATTTTCCGGGTTTTTTTTGACTTGTAATAAATCACAATTGTAACAGATCCAAATTTTTCAAAAAGCAACTTCCTTAGAAAAAAGTGTTCCCAAACTTGTATTATAACCAAATAAATTAAACTGACTTTTTAATTTTCTTTGATGTAGGGTAGCTCTTAGAGGGTATTATGTCCCTTTGGAGAATTACTGAGGAACAACACTGATAGAAATTGAATACTGTTTGGAAGAAATCTGTGAGAATCAGATTTGTAAGAGGACAATAAAACATGTTTTACTACTGTATTATTCAGTAACCGTTTGGTTTAAAGTGACATTGATTCAAACTAGTTTAAGCCATAAAAAATTACTTATCAGTCCATACATTGAGAAGGATAGATACTGTGATAAGGGAAATAAGAATTATTATGGTTCTTAGTGAACTGAAAAAAAAAATTAATGAGAGACAGAAAGTGTGATATAAGCAAGGTTTTTATTAGTAAAGTAAAAAGGTACTAAAAGAGAGTACACTTCTGAGAATCGGGAGCAGGACAACCGAGGGGAAAAATGCTCATTTCAGGTAAGAATGGATTCCAGGCCTCAAATATGTAACTAGCAAACTTTATCATTTTCTGCACCTCATTTCTGACTTCTTTCTGAGACACCATCTCTTCATCATTATGAATGCTGCTCAGAGTTCCAGTTTAACAAAGAACTTATTTTTCAGGACCTCACATGCAGAGATATCCTCCTTTCCAAATTCCACGTTGAAAACTCCACATATGTCTACTTCTACCACCCAGAAAAAAGAATCAATCAAGATAAATCAAATTAATCAAGCAATCAGGCAAACAAGCAATCCCAATTCTGTCTTGCATAGCTTAAACCACATAATCATCCTTAAACCAATTGCAATCTGTGGAAGATACATTCAAACTGAAATGTTGGACTCTGTGTTTTGCAGTGACTGCTTCTTGACAAATTATCAAAACTTTTGTTGTGAAAATTCATTTTGCTTGTTGGTTCTGTGGGTCAGTGCTTCAGACAGGGAATGGTGGGGAAGCCTTTTCTGCTTCACTTGACATCTGCCAGGGCATCTCAGAGGCAGGGTTCTGAAGTAATCTGAAGTCTCTCTCACTCATATGTCTGCAGGTTGAAGTTAGAGGGAGTTGGACAGCTTAGGGGCAGAATAGACAGGAATCCTATGGCATCTCTTCCTTACTCCATGTGGTCTCATAACCTGACCTCAGTATGAAGCTTAGGGTAATCAGGATTTTAATGTGTCAGCTCAAAAGTTCCAGAACAAGAGATTCAGGTGGAAGGAAGTTGCATTTCCTTTTTCTTAGAGTCAGAAGTTATACAATGTAACTTCTGACACATTATATTCATTAGAAATGAGTCAATAAACCAGTCCATATTCCAAAGACTCATATGTCTTGTGAGAATTTGAGAACATGTTTGAAACAACCTCAATGTGCCTAATTTTGGGAATGGTAAATGACACATTTTGGTAGAAATTTCCACAAAGTAGAATAATAGATATCCAAAAAAAGGGGGTATATGTGTTTGTTACAACCATGTAAGAAATAAATACATAATAATCACAATCAATTTTAGTTTTAAAGGTCCAATATGCTATAGATATTATCTTATTAATTATAATTTGCTATTACAGTTGTAATAAAGTTAACAATTATTTATATCATCTCTGAATTATCACTAAGCATTGTTCATTGTTAGACATTTATTCAATCTTTCTATTTAAGAGTATTGATTTTCCTTTTTCTATCAATTGGTTAAAATAGATTTTTTTTTTTTTTAGGCAAAGTAAACAGGTTTAAATTCTTCTTGAGTCCTGTTTACTTTAAGTGGATTTTATCTTGAAAAGGAATATCTGATCATGAGCTTTTATTTTCAATATTAATCTATGGATGATGCTGTGAGTTTATTTTTTCTTCTATCATTTTGTGTTTCAAAAGAAAATGTGAGGAATATGACTTTGTTTATTTGCTATTTTTAGTATGAAGCTAACCTTTATCTTTGACTTTTCTGTTATATATTTTATGGGATGATTTTCCTTCCTCTCTCCTCTGTGTTTACATGTAGGTGTCTTAAGAATTATATTACATGTAATATAGGGAGCATTTCATTGCACATGCAATGATTTTTAAACATTTTTATTTGTCTAGAAAACATATCCACACTACAAATTTGGCTACCACTTCTTCCCTTTTTGTTCTGTTCTATCAGTAATCACCAGTAATCTGCATTTTAGAATCACCAGTTTACAGCTTCTATAGATACTTGCATATTTTTTCTTGTCCTGTGAATTCAGGGAAACCTTTTCAAATTGTTCCCCATGTCACTTAATCAATAACATTCTTCTGAGAATTCAAAACAATTTCCCAAACATTTTCCAAATTATGGAACAGATCATTTTCAGAATTAATACCCTCCTTTAAGTGTTTTGTATTTTGTTCAATATATTTGATTCTGCACTATACTTTCATGGCTCACAAGTTGTTAGTAACTATGTTTTTCTTTTAATATCATTTGAATTGTAATCCCTCCAACATTGTTTATCAAGAGGTGGGTTATGTTAACTTGATCTCTATCCTTCTGACAGTGCCACACCATCTTAAATAATGTAATTTATAGAAAGTTTTGAAATTGGGAAATGTGAGTCTTCTACCTTTGTTTTTCTTTTCCATTTTTGTGGTATCCTGGACCCTTGAATTTCCATATAAATTTTACAGTCAGCTTATCAATTTCTGTGAAAAAGTTAGGTAGAATTTCAATAGGGAATTCACTGAATCTAAATCAGTCTGGGAACTACTGATCCCCCCAAAATATTGTTTGCCAATGTATGAATATAAGATTCCTTTCCACTTATGTAAGTTTATCTTAATTTCTTTAAAAGAGGTTTTACAGTTTTCAGTGTACAAGTCTTATAGTTCTTTTGATAAATAGATTTTAAACATTTTATTCTTTTATATGCAAGATCATAAATGTATGAAATTTATCCACTGCTATTGTATAGAATTACAACTAATATTTTATACTGATTTGATATCCAACAATCTTGCTAAACTCATTTGTTACTTGTAATTGTGTTTGAGTGTGTGTGAAATACTTTGTAATTTCTGTATCCACTCACATGTCATCTGTAAGTATATGGAAACATTTTTATATTTGGCAAGGCATAACTCTTATGTTTTCCTTTAGTTCATTAAACATGATTTAATTTGATTCTTGGGAGATATTTGTAGAAGTTGATATAAAGTCTTTGTAAAGTGTATCCCACATCTAAGTTTTCTCAGGGACAGTTTCTTTACTCTTTTTTCCCTATTGTGTAGCATAGTTTCGTGATTCTTTGCATGTCTCATAAATTTGTTTGTTTTTTTTTTTTTTGAAAACTGAACATTTAAAGTAATATAATGTGGCAATTGTGGAAATAAGATTTTTTTCTTACTGCTTATTTATTTTTTTGGTACATTTCCTGAACAAATCTGTAAAGTCTGTGTTCAATATCACTTGTCACCAGAACTACCTCTTTTATTAGCTTAGCAGTCACCTAATAAGTGCATACATTTTACTTAAATGCAATGTTCCAATAAGTCTCCTGGATATTGCTGAGTGGTTTTATGTGCATGTTAGACACATCTTTAATGTTCCTTCAGTTTACACTATGCTTCATCTCTCACTTTGAAGTTTCAATATCAGCCAGAAGTGACATATTAAGATCTTCTTAGTTCCTCCTGGGCTTAAAAACTGCACTATACATGACCTTCTACATTCTCAGGAATATATCAGAGCTATTTAAAACCCCCTATGGATGTCCTATTTTCCAATTTTTCCTTTAAAGTCTTTTGGTCATCTTCCCATTTGCTCCAGGTGTTGTTATTGGCTCAAGCAGTTGTGGTACTAAACAATTATGGCTGATGGTCTTTAACATGTGTCCTGGGGTAAACATTTCCACTTTACATGCTGACTCATATCAAATAAAAAGCAGCTGTTGAATTTGGGTTTACAGGGGGCTGCCATGCCAAATAATAATAAAAGATATCTGTAGGAATAAGGCTCTATGGGGTAGTCCAAATCTATTCTACCCTATTGGGACACCAACTTCAGGAAGTGCTTTATATTTGTTTATATTTAAATAGATACATAAAAGTACTTAAAGAATATTATCCTATTAATGCAATGAACAGAGGGTAGCTATTTTAAGATTGTAAATGATATATAGCTTTCTGTAAAAGTTAAATGTACTAGAAAATTTTATATGGGTTTTTTTGGTATTAGTTTCAGGTATGCAGCATAGTGATTCAGTATTTTTGCAGATTTTATTCCAGTATATGTTATTACAAGATATTAGGTATAATTCCCCATGTTATACAGTAAATCCTTATTGCTTATCTATTTTATATATTGTAATCTGCATTTGCTCATTCCATATTTTCTTAAGATTGACAATAAGATCAGATCAACAACTATCACTACCCAAACCATCATAACTTCAGTGAAGTTTAAATTATAATTCCTGGCAAATTATTTTTAGTAAATACTCAGCATACATACACAAGAGCATCTATTTAATAATAGTTCAATCATTAAAAAAAAAAAAAGAACCTGGAAGACTTTTCCTACCCAAGAAGATGTCATATTTTAAAGAAACAAAACAATGTAGTACAAACATCACAGTAAACAAAGCAGCTTCTTGGAATAAAATGGAAATTTTTAAAATAGAAATAAAACACATATGAATGAATCTATTCTGTGATAAAATTATCACAAAAATTGGACAAAGTGCAGCTTGTTTAAAGGAAGGTATTGGAAAAACTGAATCATGGAGAAGATTATAACTTTGGATCTCTACATATCAATATACACAAAGAAATATATGGGAATAGTAAAATTGTAAAGGTAATAGAATAAAACCAAGGAAACTATATTCACCATTGTGTTCAGTAAGGGATTTTAATAAAGCATTTGAAAGCACATATACAAGGCCAAAAATTAAAAATTCTGGTTCAGTATTGGCAAATTTAATATTGTTGTTCAATCAAAGGCACAACTGAAAAATAAGCTGAGATAATAGAGATATGAAGGTATTTGCAAAATTAGTATCTGAAAAATATTTCACATCTACACTATACAAGTTTATATCAACATAATAAAAAATAGTAGAGACCAAATGCGAAGAGGACAAAGCTCACTAATAAGCAAAGGAAAGAGGGGCCTCTGTACATGATATGTCCTTTAGTGTATATTTTCAAGATGTTTATTACAGCATTCTATGTGGAAGCAAACAATTGGAACCATCCTTGTTACTGATTACTAAAAATAACAATGTAAATGTAGGATATGTGTAATACATACGATGCCATAAAAGGTAGCAAAACAAATATGTATAAACTAGAGGCCCTCAGAGCATTTTGATGGATCTTAAAACATGAAGTTGAGCACAAACAAGAATAAAAATAAAATGTCATTGTATTATCATTTCTCAATCACATTTATGCATGTAAACAATGAAGATATGCAAGAAAAATACATTATACTTAAAAGCATACATATATATTCAACATATGTGTGTAGACACATATATTCAATTTTTCATGCCCAAAGCATTAGAATATCTCTGTTGGGGGAACTGGGGATATTGAAAGCATGTATAAAGTAGAATGGGGAAATATGTACTTAATTCTTGTACTACAAGTCTGCAATAGTGAGAGGAAAAACAAAAATAGAGCTATTCTAACCTAATGGGTGAAACTTAAATCTTAACCTGTGATACACTGGTTTTATACTTTACCTCCTACAATCTCTTTTCACAATCAACCTATTATTTATATAATAAATAAACGTTAATTTCCTGGATGCTGATGCCCAATATCTTGGATGAGTTTTCCTATAATATCAAGATAATAAAGAAACCTAATTCATGGTGTTGTTTTAAAGATTACATGATTTAATATGTGAAAATATTTAGAACTATGTTTGAGACATATTAAACGCTCAGCAAAATTGCCTTCTTGAAATATTTGATTGTTTATATATATATAAACAAAATTTTAAAATAAATAAAAATATATGTATGCTATAATATGTACAATTTTTAGAATAAATGATATTGCAATGTTATTTCTTCATTATTAAGTGATTAGAAATCTGAATTCAGTATTGTTTCACTTACTTCTAAGGCTTATTGGTAGTCTCAATTTTGAAATTGGTCTTTGAAAAATTTGAGTTTTATAGTTAAATATAACTATATACATAATATATTTAATATATGAAATATTTGTAAATGTATATATACTCATTTAAATAAAAAGGTAACTGTTTAGATCACAGAGCAGAAAAGCTTAAAAGAGCCTTGGATTCTTTTGAATTTTAATTTCCACATTCACACATCCTCAGAAATTTTGCTTTATTTCTGTGTATTCTGTGATGTTTTGGGCATTTTTCTCCTTTGTGAGCCACTTTCACCATTAGGACAGCTCGTCTGATGAGTAAAATATATATAGGAGTTCCTAAAATCCCTATGCTACTCCAACCAGTCCAATATTCTGTTGTTCTCAAGGAGTTAGACAAAGCTTCTTTCCTTACTGCCTTAGCTAAGTGTTCTCAATGTCACATGACCTGGATTAGGTCTTGTGGTCATCTCAGAACTGAATTCTGTGGCTAGGAGAATAGGAGTCCTTCACGGAGCTTAAGATTAATCATTCCCATCGAACTCAAGGAGAGAGTGAAATGGGAATGCCATTTCACAAAAGAAAAACTGAGTGCTCTAGTTAGAATTCTAGGGAGTGAGCCTTAAGCAAAGAACCAACAAATAGAACCTTTAAAATGAATACACAATAGTTCCATGCATTCCCTCTAGAGTCTTTTATTTTTCTTATTATAAAGGATTATTCAAGATGAGTGTCTCCATTTAATCTGTTTTCCTCATGTTTTTAAAGACTTTCCCAATATGTCTAAGTTCTTGGCTTCTCCTTATGACAACATTTCAGATATTGACAAATCCATTGGTTTCATTTGTTCATATTGTTTGTGGAGTATTTAGAGGCTCTGCTGTAAAAGGCAAAAAAAGAAGAAGCAGCACATATATTTTCCTGAAAAAAAAAATTGTCCTACAAAGATATTCAATATTGTATTTCTTTGTTATTCTTTAGCTTTAGACGAACAAAACCAAGTGCGTATAGTTTGATGAAGTCTAACTGAAATTATCATGGTCAAGCTAAAGAATATAGGTTGGTTGCATCATCTAACTACATATTCAGTTTTCCCTACAGTGCAAGCATAAAATCACAGATGCTGACACTCTGAAAAGGCCCATCAACATGATGCTGAAGATGTGTCTGGTGAGGGAACCAGGATAATTTCAGAGGATGTATTATGCTTTTATTTAGAGGCATGATATATATTTGAGAATGCTTTCAGAGAATGTGTATAAAGAAAGAAATGGGTGTAGGGCTTTTCTCTCTCACCTAAAGGTGTCAGATTGCAGAAAAAACACAAGCAAAAGACCTCACATTTGGGGGATTGAAAGATTGTTTAGATAAAATAAAACATAACAACATAAATAACCATAATAAATTTATCTCTGACCACTGAATGGCAAGGATTATATTTTATCCAAGAAACTTGGATTTTTTTTCATGATTAGTCTAAGCTGCAAGTGAATATTTTACTTGATGTTGCAACATGTAGCATGAAAATCACTAATTCAGCTTGTTTTTCTCCTTTCACTAAGTATTTAATAAATAAAGAAGGTACAAAAATTAGAGGAGCATATCTCAGTGCTGCAAATTTTGCTATTTGAAAATAAAAGTTAGAATATATTAAGGTACAGATTTTAAGCCTTAGGCCATAGTTTATAAAATTCAAGTGTTAGATACAAACCTTCTACATCCCAGAAACAATGTTGTAAGGCAATAAAGTCCATCAGGAAATTTTCTAGAGAATCAAGCACAACAGGCCAGTACATATTGTTAGATTTCAAATAACAAGACTCCAAAACAATTTGCATTTAACTGTATGTATATTGTTTGAATACAGGACATTTAGAGGCAGGACATCATGAAACTGTATTTGTTGACATGCAGTGACATCAACAAAGACCCAGTTCTTCTCATCTTTCTCCTCTGCCATCCTGAGGGTGTTTGATTTGTCCAGCCCTCAGATGAGGCTAATGGCTGATGAACAGGAAGGAAGTTGCTGCATACTGATGTAGCCAAGGTGGGTAAATTCATCCTGCTGTAAAAATTTCTTTTTCTGAAGACAAAGTCATTGAATGTATCTAGAACAAAGTCCACAAGCTGGGATTAATAGCCCAGTGGCCTGCATTATCAAAAACTCATGAAAATGATCCCATAGTTCCTTACACAGCCAAATAAGCATATGAAAGACTGGGCTAGACTAACAATTTCAATGAGATTTGTGTCCTGAATGGATGAATTTTTTTTCTGCACCCAGCAGGGATTCCTACAGAAGTGAGAATTTTCTTAATAAATCTGAATAAGAATAATAAGCTTTCTCATCTAGTGTGATAATGGAGGCCATGAATGTGGTCATTCTTTGATCCCTATGTGTTCAATTCTGCTTTACAGATTTTTTGCTTGGCAAATTTTTGAAGCTGGCTTTATTTGTTTTTGTCTGGGAATAATTTTTCAAATGTCAAATCTGTGAGTAAATTTTAATCTATTTTGCTGATAGAAAATTTTAATTATTTTATATGTCTTGATGATTTCATTAGAAATGTAGGAGACTAATCTTGTGGGGGGGAAAAACATCCAATTTCAATTTGTTTTACTCTTTACATTATACCATGTGAGCGTTTCTATTTTATGCATATGGACATTAATATATTAAAAATATTTTGCATCAATATGAATATTTTGATCAGCTGTTTTATCTTAAATTACTTTATAGAAAAAAAGAACTGTCATTGATGGTAGTACTATAGGATATGTAATTACTGCTATTCATATAATTCATTAAGAGGAATCGATAACAATTTATTTTAATGAGTCTCCCAGACATAAATTTGTTTCAATCTACAAACTCACTTATGTTTTTGTGGTATATCCAAGTTAAATAGTCACTCTCTGATATTCTCAGAATTGTTCTTTCTTATAAAGTAATAAATAGAGCACATAGATCAAAACAATTTCTTTACTCAAGTTTTATAGCACTTTCAGGAAATTATTAACACTTCCGGCAAGCCTTCTACTTATGATTTTAAAAAACAATATTATTAGTTTCCATTCAATATGGTAAACTCAGACATCACTTTATGATGATGTGTAGTAGAACCATGAAAAGCCACTTATCTAAAGAGTCTTATTTAAAATATTTCATAATTATTTTACCCAAACAATTGCAGCTATCACTACATAAATGTACAAATGTTTAAACTAGTAAACTCTAGAGTAAACTGCGTGGATTGGAATTCTGGCTCAGGTATGTTCTATATATAATCAAGTAACTTAAAGCCTTTATGCTTTAGTTTCCTTATCTGTAAAACTAAGGATTAAAATAGTACTTTCCAAGTGAGTGATAATGGCAATTGATATTACAATATAGGTAAAATGCTCATTTAAGGCATATTATTTTAATTATTAAATATAATTCCTTATCTTGAATATATGAATATATGTGAAACATAGGATATATATTTGGTCTTTGCTGCCAGTTTCTGACACAGAGCTTCTAAGTCTCTTGTAACTTTCTGGATGATGAGAATATCTTTTGTTCTAATGGGTAAATTCTTGGTGGGCTTTTGGATAGCTTCAGCATCAGAGCTGGTCACGAGAAAGAACAAGCCATTATCAGAAGTTTGGAACTTTCAGCCTCATCCCCTGTTCTCCAGGGAGGAGAGATAGGCCAAAATTGAGTTAATAATCAGTCATTTCTACCTGTATCTCAGCAACTCCCTGTGTCTCAGGGCTGACAGCTTTTCCTTTTCTATGTGAAAAGAAGTGTTTCCTATGTTCTGTGCATTCTCTGAAAGGCAGAGAAGGGCTCCTTGTTTCCTTTTTTTCTGGACCACTACATATTTTCTGCTTCTAAGCAAAGATCACTCATGCTATTTAAACTTGAAAAGATTCAGTACCACTATCTTTAAGGTGTTAATAAGAAAGAAAAAAAAAGAAAAAAGAAAAAGATGGAGAGGACAAAAGAGAAATAAGCAAAGAGAATAAAAGGAAGGAAAGGAAAGGAAGGAAGGAAGAATGATATAGGGAAAATAATAGGCAACAAAAATAACACTTAACATTGTTTTGTTAGATAAACTATAGAATATAGGATGCAACAGAAACATCAGAATTCTTTGATATGACCCTTTAACATCAGATGAGAAAACTGAAGAACTGCTGTGCTTGTATCCTTGAGTTCATTCATCAGTGTTTATTTAGTGCTAATGAAAGTCAGGCTTTGGTCTAGATGCTAGAACAAAGCAGTAAATAAAAGAAAGTCCCTTTTCTGGCGATCTTCTTAGCAGAATTAAAATTCTTGTTCTGATTTCCCAATTCCCAATTATTCTGCCTACCTCAATACACTCATGCCATAGTGAAAGTGACCTCAATGATGTCATGAGCCTGGTGTGTATTTTTGGAAGAAGTGGCTACATTTAGCATTTTAACATGCTAAGAATCTCTGGTCCTAAAAGTAATTATTTAAAACACCAAATTATTAATTAGAAAATTATTTCCATAACATGTATTCAACTGAATGTGTGCTGGCCTCACTAAAAAAAGAATAAATGACTTGTGGTTGGTAGATAAAAGCAGCAAAGGGATCATTCTTAGAAAGTTACATTATTCTTTGTTTATGTTTCCAGTCTTTTAGTGTGCCACTTATTCTGGCAAACAAACAAGCAGCCCTAAAATACTGTTACAACACAGAAAACTTGCTTAGGAAAAGATAAAGTCTATATTAGGGAGGATTTTAAAATACTTGGAAATATTGCATATGCAAAACAGATAGAGGAGTTGCAGAAAATGCTACATTTTTACTTGTCTTGATTGGCATAGATAGGGGAATGTAAATTGCTTGTCGTCCATCAAAACATGGCAGGTGACTCAAAGATGCCCAATATGACATTGTACAAGCTAGACAATTTGTCACTAGAAACCTCTCCATTTTTGAGTGTGTCTTTGTTTGGAATCATATTGTTGAATTATCACATTTTATAGTGCATTCAGTATGCATTTATGTAAAAAATAAACATTATTCTGCAAAAAATATTTTCTGAGAAGAGATTAAAAAAATGTTTAAGAGCTTTGTAGCAGGAAAGCATAAACTGAACGGTCCTATGTCAGGGAGGTCTACAACCTTCTCCTGGTTTTACCTTCTTTTCTTATCAGAGTCTCTGCCTTTTCTTTTCATTTTTTACCCCCATGGGGAAATGTCTGTCTCTTTATCAAGGTCAAATTTAAATGTCAGCACATTGTGAGGCTGGTCTCACCTCCAATTCTGTCTTTCTTTTGTCAATCTCTTCCTTTTCTGCCATTCTGAATCCTTCACATTTACTTCCTTTATAGTAGTTTAGAAAGATCAGTCCTGCAGTGTTGATAGGATTAGAGTAATGAGATGAGGAGGCAGGAACACTAGTTAAGAGTCTGATTGCATGATCCAAGTAAGAATTGATGCTGACCTGATATAAAGTAATGTGGTGGAGATGAACAGAAAACAATAAGACAGGTATTAGGAAATATAAAATAAAAATATGAAATTAAACAAAGTAAAGCACAAAACCAAAAAACAAAATAAAGGCAAAAACAGAAAACCCGGTGAACTAAACTAACAAAAAACCCTTGATTCATCAGACTAAAGAAAAACAGTAGAATAATTTGGGTGAATATATAATATATCATCTGAATCAGGAAACAGTTTAGGGTGAAAAGGAACACTGTTGATAATTAAATCAAACAAGAAGCTTCTAACTAGAGCAGGCTTGTGAAAACCTGGGCATCTGGTCACCCTGAGGATAATGGCATCATTGCTGAATTATACATTGAAATGTATTTAAATCCTAATCTTAAATAATCACTAATTTTCTGGGAAAATTTTTGAAAATTAGCTAAATGATTTGAGGGTTAGTTTTATCTTGCCAAAATTGGTCTAGATGTACTGAAAATGGTGGGTGAAAAGGACTGAAATCTAAGCATCTAGCTATTTTTCTAAGATTGTATGAAAACAAAGAGGATAAAAGCTCTCCTTCCTCTCCCTTCCTTTCCCACCCATCCTCCAACTCCTGAACACAAATAAGCAAACAAGACCTCCTCTGAAGAAGCCAGGTGCTCACCATGATCACATTGTCAACCCATGGGAAGATGTTACTCCTTGCTAACCACACTCTTTAATCAAATGATTAAGTTCCAAAGCTTCAACACTGTGTTTTTACTGATGCTTTCAAAATATGTATCTCCAATCTCAATGTCTCCAACGAATGGAAGACAATATATTTTATGGGGCACTCACCTCAAATTTTTGAAAACTAGCATGTATTTTACACTTAAAATATCCCAATTCAGATACTAGATTTTCATCAATTACTTGATCTGTATTTGAATTTTATAAAATTTGCAGTTCAGAAAGTACAGTCACAACGTAAGTTGATCCAAATACAAGGAAAATTTTTCAGTGAGTTGAGTAGCAGCTTTAAATTTAAGTTTAACTTCAGTAGATTAAATAAAATGTAAAATTTGGTCTCTGCTAAGTACCAGAGGCTACCACACAAAACAATGTAGGAAAAACAGGTGTCTCAAAGTTACAGATTCACAAATTGCATGTTTACCCTACCCTCAATTCTGCTTCTCTCCTAGGCTTCCCGACTACAGTACCTGGCACTGTCATTTGCCTGTGGGCTAAGGTCAAAAAACTTGAAGTCAGACTTAACTCTAGGCTATTTCCACCCCTCATATCCAGTGTCCAGGAAATTGTGATACAAATGTAAAAAAAAAAAAACTGACCACCATTCACCACCTCTGCTGTTAAAGCTCAAATATTTATTAATTCTTCTTCTTTCACTTTTAGTGCCTATATGGTATTTCCCAGGCTAACTAATCCTTTTCATCTGAATGTGCTACTTAGTTGCTCAGAGTTCCTCAAAATATTTTCATTACTCATAAAAAAACATCCTGCAATCAAAAGTCTGCCATGATCTGGACTTTTCTCACTCTGTTGACTCATCCACCATCTGCAGATCATCCAAGGTGTTTTCTTGATTATGCCCTGACCACAGGAAGCACATCCCACAGTAAGGCTTTACCTTTGCAGACCCCTTTGAAGTTCTTTCTCATCTAGTTACTTGGCTAACTCCCTTATCTTCTCATTGAGGCTCTCCCATTTTTTTTTATTTTATTTCATTTTTTTAATTGCAGTATAGTCAGTTACAATGTATCAGTTTCTGGTGTAAAGCATCATGTTCCAGTCATGCATATACACATACCTATATTCATTTTCATATTTTTTTCCATTAAATGTTATTGCAAAATATTGAATATAGTTCCTTGTGCTATATAGAAGAAATATGTTTTTAATCTATTTTTATATATAATTGTTAACATTTGCAAATCTCAAACTTCCAAATTTATCCCTTCCTAACCCATTTCCCCCAGTAATCATAAGATTGTTTACTATGTCTGAGAATCTGTTTCTATTTTGTAGATGAGTCCATTAGTACCCTCTTTTTCCTTTTTCTTTTCTTTTTTCTTTTCTTTTCTTTCTTTTCTTTTCTTTTCTTTTTTTATTTTTTAGATTCCTCATATGAGTAATATCATATGGTATTTTTCTTTCTCTTTCTGGCTTACTTTACTTAGAATGACAATCTCCATATCCATCCATGTTGCTGCAAATGGTATTATTTTATTCTTTTTTTTCTTAATGACTGAGTAGCATTCAATTGTATAAATATACCACAACTTCTTTATCCAGTCATCTATCAATGGACATTTAGGTTGCTTCCATGTCTTGGCTGTTGTATATATTGCTGCTATGAACATTGGGGTGCATGCATCTACTTCCTTAAATAAAAACTCTATCACCTTTCACACACTAATTCTATTTTCTCTTAACAAGTTACACTCTAATTTGTTTTCAGAACTCTTCTTCCATGGAGAACTGTCATAGCATAGTGGTTAGGAGTACAGACATTTTGGAGCCATATTTTCTGGGTTTTAATTCTTAGTAGTTATGTGACCTTGAGCAATTTTACCTTACCACTCTGTGCTCTGGTTTCCATAACCCTAAAAATGAGGCTAATATTAGTGCCTTGATAGTGATAATGTTACTTTATCTAAGGGGCTTAAAACAGTGCCTGGCACATGGAAAATACCCAATGTTAGGTTATATATTTATTTGTTATTATTTATTTCTCACATTAGAGTGAAAGATACATGAGAAGAGGCAATTTGTCAGTTTACTTACACAATCTTCCTAGATCCTAGAAAAAATGCCTGGCCTATATGAATAGAAAGACCAGAGTTAAAAAATATACATACAGATGCAAGAAGACATCAACAAATAATTATAATTAAATAAGATAATGCCCAGAAGAAATATTCAAACAGGGAATTGAGAGAAGAGAGGATTAAAAAGAAAATCTATCTGTACTGTTTTGAATTAAATTAAATTGTTCTTTTAGCTTCATTCTTTTGTTAGCTCATTTCTGCATCCATCCTTCATTTAATATTTTACATAGGTAAGGCTAACTTGCCTTGGCTTATCAACAGGGCAAATCATGTGACATCAAAAATGCTCCATTTGAAAGCATGCCATGTAATGAAATTAAGAGAGGACCATGTCAGTAAATAGGAACCTGGATTCATTTCTTGACTATACCACCACAAGGGATTGATAGTGCTTTGTGTCTCTCATCTTACTTTTCTTATGAATGGAACTGGATTAAGTAGTTACTATTAACCATCTAGCTTTCTAATTTGTTGCATTTTTGTGGTATGCTCTGACTTTTTCCTGAATGTTTTCTATCTTTGTCCTCTTTCTGTCCTCAATTGGCACCAGTAGAAGGCATCAAAATAATTTTAATATCATGGTAAACAGAGCATAATTGCAAAGATAAACATAAGGCACAAAATTATATGCTATACATGTGTACTCACTGATAGTTGAATGTTATGCTATTTGGATTAGCATGGGTAATATTTCTTATCTTGCCCAACCAAATATGGTAATATGAATTGATGTTAATTGATAGGATAAAGCACATGAAAATGAAGCAGTAAAAGTAAGTGAAATAGAGAAAAGAAGGGTACCAGATAAAATTACAAGTGGACAAAATGAGGGCAAGCAGATACTATAGCCATCATAATTTATATATTTCCTATGGCTTCAAATTCTTTCTGGTTTCACAAATTAACAAAAACTGCTTCCTAGTGGAATAAGAGAATGGAGAAAATCAACAAATATGTGTAATCCTGAATCTGATTTCCAAGTGGGCATCTGATTCAGTGAGGATGTGTTGTCTTCAAGTTGCAGAAAATCTGAATAATTTTGGCTTCTACTGTAGGCACATGTATGCTTTCCTTTAATAGAGATTCTAGAAAAAGAGAATCTCACAAAGGGTGTTCCAGTGATGGAATGATGGAATCCTTTTCAAGCATTCTGCTGAATATTCAGGCTACTCCTCCATTCATCAGATGGTGCTGGGGTTTCAGTATCACATCCTCAGTTAACAACATCTGAAAGCAGCAAGGAAGAAGTGTGTAGAGGAGATCTTTCTTACTACTCTCCCTTTTCATCAGGAAGAAATAATGTTCCCTGAAACACCAAGTATTTTCTCTTATGTTCTCTTTGAAGACAATCCCTGGCAAACTAAGCCAATTGGGATGAATATTGGTCATTTCCTGAGTTTAAGGTGTCATCTGAAAACACTGATAACCTTATTAAGTTTATTTGTGGTTTTTAACACAGAAGTGGGAAGGAAAGACAGGCTGTTGGGATCAAAGTGTGTTTGTGTATTTGTAGTTGTTCTTGCTTTTCACACGTCCTTTAATAGGTAATAGTTCTAAACAAGGTCTATATTATTTTTGGCCTTGTATAGATTGTGCTCCATTTCTTTACCTTTTATTTTAATATGATTTTCCCCTCAGGCTGAATATCCCCACCGCCTTCCCAGGAGCAGGAGGTGAAAAGATGGAGTCCTTCTTTGGAGTTTTGCTGTAGGCTTTTGCATAAGTAAAGCTGATAATCACACATGGGAACATTCCTGGACCTAATATGTGGTGGTGCTCTTAATGCTTTTTAGATTTTTAAGTATCATAACTGCTGACTTCCATTGATCTTCACAAAATGAAAAATAGAAATAAGTTGTGAACAAATCACTCATAAACTCTTTAGCCACAGTTGAATCAGTCATTTCCTTGTGATGGCATTTTGGGAAAAGAGGGTTACCAATAAAGCAAAGTCCCTACGGGGAGAGTTTCAACCACCAAAACAACAAAACAAGTGTTAGATATGACACTGTCTTCTTAAGAAGGAGTCCTTAACATTGGCCAGTATAAGAATTTTTGTGTTAGTGTGTGAGTGTATTTGTGTCTGCATGTGTGTGTATGGACTAAATTATTAAATATCAGGGCTGCTGTTAATTCTTAGAATTATTTGTATTATTAGGAATAAAGAAGTATTCCATAAGGGCAAAGCATTTGCCATAATTTTTTGTGTCCTTTATTATAGTATTTTAATAATTTGTCAGAAAACTATATACCTATATATTTTTATTAATTATATAATTTATTGTAACTTCATAAAGAGTAACTATATAATTTATTACAATAATATTTATCATAAATTATTAGAACATTTTAAGGTGCTCAAATATTTTATTATTTTGATATATAACAGAAATATGTGAGAAATTAATATATTAAAAAATCAAATAAGGATAAAAATTAAAATAAATTCTTAAATGCTAAGTAGTACACAAATTTCATGTTGTCATGGTAACCTAAATATCAGCGATCAACTGGAGCATCAGACAGAATGGCAGGCAGCTTTAATCCGTTTGTTTTAGAATTTTTGCTTCATGTAGTGATATTTTATGCATTTAACTACAATTTCATTCATGTATTATCATCTAATGAGTAGTATAAATGACTCTCAATGAACCAGATATGTTACTGTAGAAAATATATTTTTAAAAGACATGAAATCAAAGTGAATATTGTACAAGTACCATAAATGCAGACTTCCTTCTCATCACACATTAATTAAAATATTATTATTAAAATTCTCTCAGTACAATGATTTTCAAACAGAAGAACATATATTCAGCTCTTAAAATCATCTTTATATGAGTGTCCTGTTTTCCTGTGGAGTTTCAAGTTAAGTGACCATTTCTTCCTCTTTTGCTGTCGTCAATCAGGCGCATATTCAAAACATAGAGCTTACACAGTCATTGTCAAATGAAGGGCCAATCCGAAGGAAAATAAAGAAAAATAATTATCATGGACATCCTTTGAAAGCAGAATCTACATAGCCAAAACTAATGCCAAGTAAATGCAAGGGTTTTTTTTTTTTAATTTTTTTTCTCTCTCATTACTGCTGTGTTTCCTCTGAGAGTAAAATTCTTTTTAAAACCGCTATATAATTTTAGTTTTATTGAAAAGTCTCCAATTGATTCTAAATACATGAGAATTTACATCAACCTATCTGAGACTGGCCTTTGGGGGTAGGAAAATTGATATTTCTGCCTCTTGAGGTCTTCAGGGTTTTTACGAGTGACAAGATGACAAATGCTAATGTCATTGTCCTGGATGAGCATATCAGTGATTTGATATATGACATTCTGTTTTGAACCACTTGTTTGGGATATTGAGATTGAATGCTATTGCATCTATGTGATTGAAATTTTATTAAACTTTATTCTCCACCCCCAATATCCACAATCAAATATCAGGGGAAATATTAAATCCGTGGTTATAGACTATTTCATTATGTTTCATTGATGGATTTCAGACAAACACATAATCCTGATACTTATCACAATTAAGTCTCGATAAATGCTCTATCCTTGGTCACACTTTGGGGAAAAAATATCAAAGTATTGTGAGAGAAGTCCTTGGGTTTATGAATACTAGCTTTACAATTGGTAGCCTCCACTCCAGTGTTTGTGTTTTAGTGCCAGTCTAGCAGTTGTACATTCTTAAATAATGTCCTAGGATTTAAATTTCCTAATGTCCAAAATTACTAATTTTTTGGCTTCAATCACCAAATATGTACTGATGCATCTCTCATCTTTATTTCCAGATTAAAGAATCTTTGCATTCATCTTAATTTAATGTTAAAATAAATAGCAAGGTGAGTTTTTAGATTTACCAAATTCTCTGTAACTTACAGGTTACTATTTTAGTGGGTCATTTTAGGATAAAGAATAAGAGACTTTGTTCCATTCTAAAGAATATGTTACTAACCCTTTAGATTTACCAAATTCACTGTAACTTACAGGTTAATATTTTAGTGGGTCATTTTAGGATAAAGAATAAGAGACTTTGTTCCATTCTAAAGAATGTTTTACTAACCCTTTAAAATAATAGAAAAATTTCAGTCTTTTCTCTTTAGAGCTTGAACTGAATGTAGGCATTAAGAAATAAAGAAATTGTGGTAACAATAGAAGTTACATATAGAAAAGTAAAGAAAATGATCACTTTTAATTCATAATTTTAATGACTTTGATAATGATAATAACATATCACTATAGTATAAAAGTCTAGTTGTTCCAATAATTTAATGTATTTTATCCTTTAAAGCCTCCCTGATAATTCCATGAGCTAGGTTTCATTATTAATCCAATTTTACAATCAAGAAAACAGATATTAAGAATTTAAGTTACTTGTCCAAGATCACACTACTTAGAAATGACAAACTTAGTATTAGAGCCAAAGGAGACCCAGGTTTTACACTAGGTTGATACTTCTTTCTCATAAATTTCAGACATCTTTGGTGTCCAAAAATCACAAATTTCTCCCTGCTTCTTCTTAGTCTATACATTGCTTTTATCCTGCTACCTTTTGAATATATATGAACCAGAGTTTAGTTCTAAGATTTTATATTCTCACCTTGTACCTAGTTAACTTGTTAATGTAACTAGAGTAATTTATTTCACAAGGCAGCAATCTTTTGGAGATTAAGATATTTTTACTCCATATTATTCAGTGGCTGCTGGAGGCATCTTGCCAATGATATTAAATCTTAAATGCGATTGAGCTCTGCAGTCATCACATAAGGTAATACAGGCAGACTTCCAAGTTTTCATGCTGTTGGGTGTAAGCCTCCTGGGAACCATGAGATATCTCTGCCCTGTTTGCCATCAGGTAGAATCTCATACAAATCAAACCCTTCTTGCATTTCATCCAAGAAAATTTGCAAAGACTTGTATACAAAAATTCTTCCCTTTAATGCATCAAGCTTGCAAATATCTTGTGAACATGTTTGATGGCAAGCTGTTTTCCAAGGCAGGGCAAACTTCTTCCATGAGGAAAATTCATTTTTCAAAAAAAAAAAAGCATAAAGCAATAAAAAAGATCAACTTATATCACCTTTAACAAATGGAACTAGGGGACTTAAAGTTTTTCCTTTGATGAATGTGGTTAAATTGTATGTCACATATCTAAGGACAAAATGATGAGTTTTCATTCTTTGATTTACAAAGGCCTCTCATCTACTTCTGCTCTTCAACACACATGCCACTTTCCCCTTCATAGGACAGTAGGGAAGAGAGTTCTGGATTTAGAAATAAGAGATCATGGAGTAATAGTCCTATTTAAAAAAAAGATCAACAATCGCTTAGGCTCCTACATATGGATATGTGTAATGCAGTCTTTCTTATACGCATAATGTGTTTTAAAAATAAGATACCAAGTGCATAGTTCACACATAAAAAAGGAAGTCCTCTATATAAGTTTACAAATATATATAATGGATATTTTGTATGTTTGCTTGTGGGTGTGTGGATGTGAAACTAAGTAAATGTATTCATATACACATATATATATATACACATACATATATATACACATATACATATATATATTTATATACACATATATACATATATATATTCAGTGCTGTTCCAGAAGGTAGATTATTACCTACATTTTTCAGACATACTGGAGGCACAAATACACTAATAAACATTTTTCAAAGACATTAATCCATGCATAAAGTCTCTACCAGTTTAGCTATTTGCTTAGTTTCATCATTTATATTATAGTGGGCCTCATGATGTTAGATATGAATGCAATATGGTCTATTATGTCAGGCCCCAGGTTGTTAAACACTCCCAGTGAGCTGGTAACCTTTTCAGAAAATTGCATTCTCATAATACTTGTCAACCACAAGCAAATATTAAGAACTTACTTCTTCATTGTGTATTGCTAATTGCAGGATAATTAGTTGAAGGGTTTTGTGACTTACAGAAGCAAAGTCCGTGATCTCTCTGGTATCATAGACACAGTTACATAACAGCCTTAGGAAATAGAGATAGGAAATGTTAATTAAAAATGAATATTTGGATAAGTACTAGAACAATATAAAACAGAAATCCAGGAAGCTTTTCATATAGAAACACCAGAGAAGAATGCCATAGAGGTTTGAAAGATTTGGAAAAAATTTGTAAAGTGAGCTGGAAATTTGACATATATTTTTAAAGAAGGAAGGGATATTGATTTGGAATTGGATCAAACATCTACCTTCTTTATGTGATTTAAAGGACTTTTCAAACATTTCTTCTTCAATGATTTGATGAACTTAACAACCACAAAACAAGTTTTCAGTAATTCCTGTTAATCCACTGAAGAACTTCATTCTAACTCAACTATCCACATATATATGAGTTTTATGTTGTTATTAGCTTGTACTAGCAACCATCACCCATAGCTGAATAAATAATTGTACAACTATTTTGATGTCACAATTTACAATATTCTCACTCTTACATTTGAACCTCAGTATAATGTGAGTTAAGGAGGACATGGTATATATTTTTTCAATTTTGCAGATGAGAAAAATGAGTATGGCATCTTGAATCAGATATACTTGATTTCAAATTCTGGCTTTATAACTTACCATCAATTTGCATTCCCATGCATTCTTCAGTATTTTTTAAATAAAATTGTTTTGAACAGTTAAATTAAATAGGGGAGGTAAAGCTGTTAATACAGTCTAACAGATTAAGAAATGGTAGTTATTTTGTTTTAAATTTAAAGCGAACATTTACTCACTCTGTCAAGTTGAATGCTAAATCTCAATCATTGAGGTATTTTAGAATTTTTGTATTCTAGACAGTGTATTCATAAATATTCATGCAATTTAACTTTTAAACCCTGAGCTGTATGTTTTGGCACATATTCTATTCCCTATGTAATGACAAAGACATGCGAGTCCCAGTCATTAAGTGGAGTTAGGTGAGGCAGAAAGGAGAAATGACACTGATAAATAATTCCAGGCCATTTCTGTGAACCACAGATGTTTACATCAAGCTGATTAATATTTTCATAATTCACAATAGATTAATTTATTGTGGGTTGCCACCTCCAGCTCTTTTATAAATCAAATTATTAAAATTGTATTTAATAAATCATTTTCATTTTCTAAAAATATGTAAAAAAATTAGCTGTCATATTAACATATATTGTGAGTCCACAAAGAAAGATTTTTTGAACTCTAACTCCCATAATACAGAAAGAGATTTCATATATTGAAATACAGACAGCCTTTGAAAACATTTGTACATCATTATTAGATAATAAGTTTAAGGCAGGTGTCATCTCTTCATCTTTATCAATCTGATCAAGTTTGTCCAAATATTGGTCAAAAGAAGAATCTGAGTCTATAATCTTATTCCTGTCTCCTGCCCTGACAAAGTTTTAGTTTAGTTTCTTTAGAGACCTCTGTTGGAGGTACATATTTCTTGTTAACAACCTTCTTTCATCTCTCTATATATTTTCTTCTCTCACATTTTATGATTACAGTTTTCATATTATCTTTAAAATTATGAGCAGATTATTCAGAATGATTTTGTAATCAAATAAGTTAATTATTCATACTTGACCCTAACTAGAAGCAAATCTATAAACTAAAAATGCTATTAAATAATTGATTTCCTGTCTTGTTTTAAGAGACCTGTTCAAACTGTGATTGTTAATTTTGCTGGAAATTTCAATTTAATTTCCTCTAAGATAGTATGCAGTTATTTTACTAGTTTCTTCTCTCCCCATCATAAGTTTTTAAAACAATTTTCTAAATGTATTATTGATGAACTTTACCTACCTATCTATCAATCTATCCCTTCCCTTCCTCAGCATTTAACTCATTTCTCATGTCCACCCTTCTGCTTATCTGTTGTGGACTGAATTGTGTCTTTCTAAAATTCATATGATGTCATATGATGTCCTAACCCCCAATGTGATTGTGGCCATACATAGGACACTTATGAGTTAATTAGTTAAATTAAGTCATTATGGTAGGACCCTAATCCCACAGGAGATCTGTCTTTATCAAAAGAGGAAAAGATACCGGTTCTCTCTCCATGTACATACAGAAAAGGGGACATATGAAGACACAGAGAGCAGATCATCATCTACAAGGCAGAAAGAGAGGTCTCCCAGAGACCAACCTGTTGGCAACTAGATATCAGACTGCCAGCCTCCAGAATGGTATGGAAATAAGTGTGCCTGTTGTTTAATCCACCCAGTCTGTGGTATCTTGTTATAGCAGCCTGAGCAGTCTAATCCTAAGCAACCAATTTCTACCACCCTTTCAGATTTCTGTGTAAATATCACCTTTTCCAAAGCCCTTTCTATCACATCCATTTTCATCAACACCACATTACTAGACTTGCTGAATTTTTATATGCCCTAGCTAATACTGTTTTGGATTTCTGTCACCTGTGACTGATTTAGAAGCTTCTTCAGTTTAGAGACCGTTTCCCACCAATTAAACATCCTTAAGACCTATCACAGTGAGTGGTGAATGTTAAGCTACAAGAAATATTTGTTGAAGTGCATTTTTGGAGACATATCAGTACCTGGAAGGCTACCTATCATAAAGTTGTCAAACAATTGCACATGTTCAATTTAACTTGAATTGAAATTCTAAAGACCTTTTTTATGTGATAAAATCATGGGGTTCTTCCCTCCAGTGAAGTAAAATAGCTACCAACGAGAGTTTTAATTATATTATGCTATATCAACTCAATATACATTTAAGTGGCCTCTAAAAATAATGATTATGAACTCTGTGTAGCATTGTGGAAACATTATAATAAAATGTATATGAATTGCATGTAACATAATAGAAACATTATAATAAAATGGAAAAGACAGGAGGTGAAATTGCTCATGAACTATGATTCCAAGTGTTAACAGATTGAAACATGAGAATATTTAGAGAATAATAGTTATAACATGGTGTCAATATGAATATTTTCTCCATTTTCCAAATTTCTGTGTTGTTTTCTATTTTCACCATTAAAATATTAAATTTACTTAAAAATGCAAGGAAACATGTGAGTAGCATAGATAATACATATTAGAAGAATATGTGTTAAAAAGGTGAATTAGCATGGCAGCTGGACTCGTGGGCATGGGCAAACTGGATGGGGTTAAATCTCATATTTAATGCTTACTAGCTTGATGATCTTGAAGAAGTGATTTGCATGCTCTGAGACTTTATCTCCTTGTCCTTTGAATGAGAAATGATATTAACATAATGCCCACCAAAGAACTAAGACTGCTGGAGTATCAGGAGTGCTCTTAAACGCCAGCTAATAATTTCCAATATAGTGTAAACTCTGTGAGGCTAGGGACCTGTGAATTCACTACTATAGATTAGTGCCTGGCATTTGGTAATTTTATAATACAACTTTACTTATAGATAAATGAATAAAAGGGTGAATGTAATGAAGCTAAAATATATAGAAAAGACTTCATAGAAAGTCTAGGAATTTTGAAGAAAAGAAGAGCAGGACTTTATATACATATACGTGCATATATATCTATAATTTCATTATATGCCTGATGTCTAAGCAGATAACTAAATAAACAAACACTTTTTGCTTCCTGAAGAGAATTAATCCAATTTTCCTTTAAGTTGTTTCCTGAGTAAGATAGTTTTTTTCATAAACTGCTTTAAACCATACCTTGTGATAATTTACTGTGTCTCTGTTCAGAATGATTTTCTTGTGATAGGTTAACTCAGGTTCTAGTAGAATCAGCCATGGTAAATATGTAAAATAAAATTACTGTAAGAAAGATGAATAACATTGGTAAGATCATTTAATATTTTTGGAAGAGAAAAAAAGCAGAAACTGCCTAAAACTTAGAATGCCCCTAGGAACAAGCTGCATACCCTGCTTTCAAAATCCTTCTTGCTACTTCTGCTCAGTGATGGCACTGAAATTCACTGATGCCTCGGCACACAGTTTTCTTTTTTCAACCTCAGGTCATATCACATTTACAGTTTACTGTCTTAAAAACACATCTGGAATGCACCCAGTGTATTGATTATCTCTCATATTTAAATTGAAAAATATAATGGACTTGGAAGGGAATAAACCAAGTGGTGGCCAGCTTTCTCTATCACTTTTTCTGTGTGTAGCACAGCAGATATATCTAAACATTTTCAGGATAAAAGGAGATTCAAGTGAGCCACTCAGTGATGTCATAATAAACTTCCTCCCCACGCACACATAGGAGTGTAACACTGACTTACATGTGTTCCAGGAGATAAACCACTCACCCATTCTTTAGGAAATAATTATGAATGGAGTAAGTCAAAGTGTGTCTCCCTGTCCCCTCTCCAGCCCTTATTAATATATTCATACATCTATTGATTCAAAAGGTTAGTCATTCAAATATATATACTATGTATTCATCACACATTTTCTCTATACTAAAGGGCTGTGGAATTTTTGCATTCCAAGAACTTACATTCTAACTGGGAGAGAGACACTGTAAATGAAAAAAAATAAGTAAAGTAATTTCAGAATGCAAAAAATAAAAATGTAAAGAAGAAATAAGGGGGCAGAGGTATAGAGTGAGGATGTTTTCATGGCTATTTTAGAGCTAGTGTTCTGAATGTCTTCTCTTAGGGAGTTACATTTCAAGCTGGGGTGTGACAAATGGACACTCAGCCACAACAGGATATTGGGAGAAGAGAATGTCAGGCTTAATTTCCAAGGAGGATTGTGGCTTGAGGTTTCCAAAGAATTGAAGAAGAAAGGGAAGGAAGGAAGAGGGAGAGAGAAAGAGAAAGAGAGAAAAAGATGAGAAAATGTTAGTGGGATTGAAGAAAACCATGACAAGTTTTATGGGGTGGATGTGAAGGAATAATATGGGTTCAATTTGGCCATGAAAAAGTCTTAGGTATTCTTCTAATTTCAATTGATCTTCAGTGGAGCATTTTCTCTAAGGCAGTGATATTATCTATTAGATAATTTCTTAAAAAATTTACACACACACACACACACACACACACACACACACACTACTCCAACATCTTTTGTCTTATGAAAAAGTTGTCTAGACACAGAGATAGGACACCATGTACTGAAAGATGTCCAAAGGAATCAATGTGAGAACTGAATTGTGAAAGCTTTGAGTTCCAGTTCAGATAAACAAGAGGAAAAAAGCACTTTTTAAGTATTTAAGTATTGGTGAATCAACTTTACACTTTTTTTAAACCCTTGATTTTGTCAAAAAACATAAATATCAGCAAGATGCAACTGAAATTTTTTGACATCCCTAAAATTTTAAACAGTCTAGACGTGTTTGCTTAAAGGTTGAGCAAAGGTTGAGAGGTTGACTTCTCAAGTATCTGCATATATTTTATTTTCTACAAATATAAAAGTTGTATAACAGAAACAGAATATGTTGGTGTATATTTGTAAAATATCTACCATTTATTGGACTATTACACTGTTCTGCACATATTTTAATTTTTTAAGAATTCAGATTTGAGGAGGGGGTTAGAGTTCAGTGGTAGAGTGCATGCCTAGCATGCACGAGGTCCTACGTTCAATCCCGGACCTCCATTATACAAACAAACAAACAGACCAAATTACCTTGGCCCCCACTCACCTCAAAAAAAGATTGTGTTAAAAAAAAATTCAAAATTTACATTGACACTAACAGGGAGCTATTATCATGTTCAATTTCCTGTTGAAGAAAATGAGTTTCAGGGAGGCTTCCCCAGCTCATTTCAGATGGCAAATGTCAGGGTAGGACTAGATCTGAGCTCAGGTCCACCGAATTATTCTGCTGTCCCACACAGTTTAAACCATGGCTTCTTTCAAAGCATGCTTGAGTATTCAGCAGTAGAATGTGGGTTTCTTTTACTGTGTGGCTTACTCTGAAAACAGTAAAAGCACATAAAATTATGAAAAAGAGGAAAGAAAACATATACATTGCTTTTTTGTAATTTTTTTAAACTACTCTATATCATTCTCCTCCTCATCCTCTTTTCTATTGTCCTTTCTTACTTAATGGCTTCAAACTTTCTTATGTCCCTTCTTCATGTCCTTTTTTGTACTGTGCTTTCTCTGTGGCATAAGCCTTTATTCTTAGATCTACAGTCTTATAGTACATTTGTGAATATATCTTATCTTTTTAAGAGAAAAATATGTAATATATATATGATCATAGAATAGCAAACTTTATACGACTCCTAAATCTATAATTTTATACAAATATTTTTGTCATTTTTAAGCTTATAAGCAAAATCTCCATGTGAATAGTATGTTTGCAAATACACAGACACCAAATATAAAATGATATAATTTGGAATTTTTATATATTAAAAGCTATGGAAATAAGCCAGAAGCAAAGTGCTTATAATTGTTGTCATGGCAGAGAGAAAGTTATGTAGTTTACATAGCCTCAGAGCATCTGTTATCTGAATATGAACCAAAAACACTCTTTAAAAGATCCTGGGCACATTAATGGAATCATGATTTCCCCTAAAAGTAAATAAACCTATAGATTAATATTACAGGAAACTGTGTAAGAGGATATAGTAAAATATTTATTCAATGTTATTTAAAAAATACTACTTCTGTTCTACCACGTGAAGACATCCAAGTATCAAGAATTTGAGTGGAAAGAACAAAGGAAGAAAAAGAAATAAGTAGATAAAAGGCTTGCAGTCAATTTTCCTAGAAGCAGTACATTTTTCCTGGGCTTGGCACTTTATAAAATACAATTGTCTATGCCTGCTCTTCAAATAGAATCATTTATAAACATTGTGCAAATCTATATTATAAATTTCATAGCTCCTGCCAAAATTAAGGATATTTTCTTACTTTGAAAAACACCTCATTTAATTGTTTTAACTGCAAAATTAATGAAATTCAGAACATCTAAGAAAAATTACAAAACAAATGACTAACATATTTTATAGCACCTCCTATTCAAGAGATGGAATCTGCATCTCAGTTCTGTGAATCTGGGCTTGTCTATGACTTGCTTTGACCCAGAGAACCTGACAGAAGTAATGGTTATCTTTTTAAGTTGTTAAGTTTCCAGGTGTTTCTTTCATTCAACACAAAATAACTGATACAACACTGACCAACATGAATTGGACAAAATTGTTTCAATAAATTTTCCCTGACAAATTAAATATCAAGTGATATCTAGATATTAAGTTCACTATTCATGCCCCCTGCCAGAATGTGGCTTTCTTCACCTGTCTAGAAATTCTAGAGACCCTGAGCTGCGGTTGCTTCTTTCTTAGAGAGGATGGATGAGAGTGGACTAGCCTGCTTATTGACCTTGTCCTCTGTCAGCCACATCTGAAGGTAGCTGCTCATCTAAAGGTGGGATTCTGCACTGTTCCTATTTATTATTTTCTCCAGAGCGGAAACTGTGGACCTATGGTTACATGTGATCACAGTCCATGGAAGGACACATCACCATGGTCTTTTAAATAGATATAAAATGTCAACAGGCCTGGCTTATTAACACATACAGGTCCTTAATAAAGGCTTAGGTAAAGATTGATCTTTGAGCTTCAAAAAAGAAACAAAGAGCTATTGGAGGTCATCAATGAGAGGATGTGACTTCAGCTGACTCATGAGCTGGACCCACCAATCAGAGCTCCTCAACCCCTCCACTGCCCTTTCCATGTACCTTCTGAACACCTTTCCCACAGCTGGAGCTGTTTTCAAGGACACAGCCTTGAGAGAGCAATGTATGATGGAGACCATCTGGAAAGTACATGTGACTGAATCCAGTAAAGGCCTCCAAATAAACTTTTAAGATTCTGCTGAGCAGGTTCAGAAGTCTATTTGTCTCACAGCCACCCAAGACAAACCTCATATGTAACTTCCCATGCTTATTAAACCTGCCACATACCAGTCTGGAGTGGTTTGCCTCTTTCTTCAGTCTCTCTTTGCACTCTATGTATGGGGTCCGTTTTTGAACCAACAAGAGCTGCTTCATTTCTCTAATGTGGCTATTGGCAGAAACCATAGATTGAATAAAGCACATCTGGTTACTACCTCCATCTACCTTAGAGGGTGGAGGAAGAGGGTAAAAGATAAAGGGCTCCTGAGTTGAGTCCATGATGTTTGTAGAGAGGAGATTGCTCACTGCTTGGTAGTGAGTTCTTGAGTGCAGTATCTCAGCTTTACTACTTCAGACAAAGGCAGTGATTTTCGTAGAGAATGGGTGACAGCTGCAGCACTGATTCCACCAGGTTTCCAAGGAAGAGAGGCTGAAGGATTATGCTTTTAAGTGGCTAGGTGGGTTGCTCAGAGTTTTTTATGTATTTATTTATTTTTTTAAGCAGTAGGTCTCCACGTGGAGTAATTCTTCCCTGGGACATTTGGTAAGATCTGCAAAGATTTTTGATTGTCATTCTAGGAGTGCATTGTTATTGCAATCTTGTCTAAGATGCTGCTAAAGGTCATAAAATGTACAAGTCAGCATCCCTCCTCACTCCCCCCCTACCACAGACACACACATAAGCACAATCCTGTCCAAAATGGCAATAATGCCAAAGTCCAGAAACCCTGGTCTGGAGGAGCCAGGCCTTCCTTCCCAGATCAGGAGCACGCAGGTAGTTTTTGCTCTCAGTCTTTCAAATTGTGTAATTAAATCCCAATGATACTACTATAATTGAAACAGAATGGTTGTGCTTAAATTTAAACTACTCTATTATAGCAAAATAATGTTATCCTATTTAAAATTTACAGGGAACAGATTTCAAATGATTTAGGGAAGAATCTGTTATTCAAAGGGAAACAATAGGCCCAGGTGCCCAGTGTGGGATTCCATGAAACAATTTACATAATACATTTACCATTTACTAAATGGTATTATTTATTATTATTATACAATTTTAGTTTTATAAAGAAGCTTTCATGTACCTTGTTATTAACAATAGCCCCAAATCACTGCTTAAAAAACTCACCTGTTACCCAAGTTGTAAATGAATCATTTCCTTGTGATGTCAGGGATCTCGGGGCCCATAAAAGGAATTTTTTTAGTGTCTATCAGAGTACACTACAAAACAAATATCATTAAGCATATGAAAAGCAATATAATGCCCTTATTTTTTGAGAAGACTTAAAAGAAAACACTTATTTAATGAGATCCTCACACTGAACATTATACAAAGATATGTGCAGCTTAATTAGGATTAAATTTAAGCCTTTTTTAAGTTGTAATTTAAATTATGCTTTTATGTTAACTTTTTAAAAATCTATTTACATGTATTTCTGAAATTTATTTGGATGGATATTTAGTTATATCATATTTACTCCTCTCATTCTTTCTAAAATAGAATCTAAAATAGGTTGAGGGTTGTTTATCATCTGAAAGTTAAAACTCAAACTATAGATGATTTTTAGCTCCTTACGCCGTTCATTATTTCCTCCATTGTGAACTGGCCAAATGCTGTAGTTATTTAGAAGTCTTTTCCATTGTCTCCTGGAGAGAGTGAAAAGAAAAAGAAATGGGATAGGAGAAATTAGCCTAACGCATTGACTTTAAGAAGAAATAAATGTGAAATCTGTTATTGTACACTTTTGCAGTTGGATAACTATTGTATGAAGTGACAGAAAACCAATTTTTATAGAAGTTTTATACCATTAAAAGTATACTTAATTTTTTTGAAATTCTTGTTTTTGCCTTTGTTACTTACAGATCAAAATTTAAAATGAGTGCTTTTTGTTATTTTTTCTTCTCCATGAAAGTCATTTTGATAATTAGTCCGTTTATTACTGTGTTCCTTGATTTTAAGTTATTTCTGCTTCTTCATTATCTTGATTACATTATCTTATACAGTGACCCAAAAAACTGCTGTTAACCCTTTTATTTACTGATTGATAAGGCAGTGAATATAGTTAGCAGAAATTTTGTAAAAACTGAAGTGTCTCATGTATGTGGAAGAATTTAATTTTATTTTTCTTGAATCTATATCCTGACATTGATGTTGTCATTCAAAACTGCTTTAAGCATTACTTTCTAAATTCTTACATTTATTCAACAAATATTGAATACATATAACACATCAGAATATCCTTAGACAAAGGGATATAATGATTAAAACAAAATATGCTTGCCTCCACGAAGCTTGCATTATAGCATCCTCTATCCTTCTGATTATGGTGTTTCTCTTGATTCTTTCTCAATCTATACATTCATCATTTTAACAAATATTTATGGTGTTCTTATGTGCTTGGCTTTGTTCTACATGTTTGGTACATAATGGTGAGATGATTACTATCTTCGTGGTTTTTAAATTAGAATGGGGAAATGAATATTATATAATAAAGGCAGACATGAATACAAAATAATGAGAATTTAAGTACTAAGAAAGAGACAAATGCTCTGTAAGAAAACAATCTGGGTAGCAGATTCTTGTATAGAATATGCAGCCCAGTATTGTCCTTAAAGAAGTAAGTCAACATGAGAGCTGAGTGAAGAGAAGGAAATAGCCATGCCCAAGAATTCAAATTCATGCTTTTCTGATAGAATATCATCACATTTAAGTACTGAGATGGGTAAAAGTCTCAGTCTTCAGTACACCAGAGTCCAGTGCAACTGAAATTCAGTGAATAAAAGGAAAGAAAGATATTAGAAGATGCTGGGTGGTGGCCATGATGCTGAAGATCAAGAAGGTGTATTTTGGAAATATAATTATCAGGAATTGGTGATATTTTTTATGTGAGGACTAAGGAATACAGAAGTATCAAGGATGACCCCTAAAATCTGAGCTTAAGCAGCAAAACAGGGGACATAGTTTATGGAAGGAGTGAGATGAGTTTGAAAAATGTGTTAGAGACAACTTTTCTGGCACTAAAGCAGAGATGTCAGGTGGAAAGCTGAGTATAGGTCAAACTTCAGAGGAGGTGATCAGATTGAAGTTAGAGGTACAATGAGAGGTGTCTTGGGCTGCAATTACAAGTCATAAAAACAGGTTCCCCAAAGAGTGTCTAGAGAAGATACTTCCAGTATAGATTCAATAGTAAGGTTTGAGTAGAGGAATAAAATCTTGGAGCATGCACTAGGAAATGGAGATACAGAAAAAATGGAACAAAGCTTTGACTTCTAGGGGATTAAGGTCAAGCTGAAGAGATATACATGTATCTGAATAGTTATATGATAAAGATATGTACTAGCTACTAATGGAGCACAATGGAGGAAACATTTAATTCTACTGAGGGTAGTTCAGAGGAGAGTTACAGAAGGATAATATAGAGCAATTCTGAAAAATCTTCAAAATAAATAACAAGCTAATAGGACAAGGGAAGAACATTCTGAGCAAAGGATTTGAGATTAAAAAATTCAAAGCATTTGAACAATTGTAAATAGTTCAGCTTAATTACACGGTTATAGCTTGTTTCACAATTCAAGATTTAGGTTAACCTTCACTGATGTACCTTTCCACCTTTATTTTACATTCCTGTAGTAATTAACAAATCATATTGCTTTTGCCCTCTCATTGTCTGCATTAACATTTTCTCTCCTGACTTGTCTTTAATCTGCACACTAAAAAGAGGAGCATAATTCCTTTTTATAAGCAAATGCTCATGCAGTTCTATGCAAAGAGCAGATGGTCTACAAATGTATCATTTTCTAAACAACTGTATTCTTGTCCCTTTGTCCTTGGTGGAGATGGAGGTAAAACTTTTAAATAGTGTGAAAACCAAAATAACAGTATCCAAAATATTACAACATATTCTATCCTATCTGTGATGCCCTGATGTAAGTAAAACAATTCAGTGATCTGAAATTAACCTGTAATTAAAGTGTTGAGAATCAATCAGTACAATTTAAGTTTCATTAAATTCAAACACACTCAAAATTGAATCAATTTGTTAAGCTTACTTATTTCCCAGTCCCCAACAGACACAATAATACCAACATGTAACAAGTTCAGACATAAACAGCTTCATTGTTCCACTTACAGAAGTGAGACTACAACTTCCCAATTAGAATAAGGTACACTCTAAATACACATTAAAAGCAAGACAAGACACTCTAAGTTGAAGATCTGCTTGCTGTTGGTGAGAATGCCTTGAAGTATTGTTCTTGATCTATATGCAAAAGTATAGGGACACACACTTCTCAAAAGAGAATACAAAATTCAATCTAACCAATCCATCTTGTGCAGATTTTCCCTTCATTCAGTGCAAGTTTAGAATGTATAAATTATTTTGATCAGAATTCAGCAATAAAATCTTAACTCAAAAACAAAAACAACAGAAGTGTCTTGTTCACACAATGCCTGTGTGTCTTTGAAAAAAGAAAACTACCTGGAAGCAGTCCTTTCTGTAGCTTTCTGTGAATTTTGATTAACAGATTCCCTCATCTTGACTTGGAGCAACTCTCTTAGAATCATAAATTGTGAAAATTAATTGCACATTAAAGGTTCTGGCACCCAAGAAACTTGAGTTTTCCAAATAATGTTTTTCAAGACATTTAACTAAATGCAACTATAGTGTAAGGAGAAGGTAGTTGTCAATATGAACACTTCAATAGAGTAGAAGTAGTCATGCTGAATTTTTTGCATTCAATTATTCATTCTATGTTATGTGATAACACATAATCTATCAATTATTTGTTAACTATCACAATTAAATTTGTCAGATTCTTTTGGTAAAACCACTACCAAAAATAGCAATGACTAAACATGCTTTTATAAGGATCAAGCAACCAATGCAGTTTAACACATGATCCATTAGAACCTCACATTTCAAAGCCTGGAGTTCTTTGACAGGTGGAAAAAATGTACACACTGTATACATTACAGAAGAGATCTTACAAACTTCTATCAATAAATATCCACAAAACTATTGCATGTCACTGCTAAAATTCAATTTCACAATTCAGTTGAAAAAATTCCATTGGTTACATATCTCATTTAAGTGTTGGAACGAATACTCAGTGACTTCTAAGAAATGATGGACAATCTGAATTAAATAGCTAATTAAATTAAAATCAAAACTATAATAAGCTACATATTTGATAAAAGTAATCTATATGTGTGTTTATCACACTAATATAATGTAGAATAAGATGGCTATAATTGTGGATGACTAGATATACAGACGTAGTAAAATGGTCCTGCTAGCTAGCAAATCTGATTATTAAAATCAGGACAGAATAAGAAGAAAGTAGGGAAGAGAGGGAGAGAGGAAGATGAGAGGGAGTGAATGAGAAAAAGGAGGGAAGGAAGGAAGGATTTGTAGTCAAACTGTTACATGTCAGGCCCTAAAATAAATTATTTCCTTAATTCTCCAGCACTGGTTCTGTTATCCCCAGAATTTAGTTTAGCTTTTTTTTTTTTTTTTCCCAAGGTGAAAACATCAAGGTTTAGGAAGATTAAATAAACTTTCTGTGAACACATAAATAATGAAGGAAGAAACAGGATTTTAAACTATTGACTTTTTATTAAATCTGGACAACACAATTTACTTAAACATAGACTGATTAAACAAATATTTACTACTATTTGTTTTTATCATTTATGTACTTTCCTATAACTGATAATCACCAGCAAAAACTTTGGATGTAATGTCTCTTTATTTCACCATTGTAGCAGGAGAAATAGAAAACATATTTTCTATACAAAACATTTGATTTTAAGATTATTTTACTCAGCATGCTGAAGATAAATTCAATTAATGGTAGTTAAAATTAATCAGCAAGAAACTGAATGGGACAAAGGGCCTAACTGTTCCTTAAAACATTTATTTCACAGTCTGTTCTAGATGTCATTTTTTATGACATCTTGTTGGGACATCTCTTAATAATAAAAATAGTTACTTTTTTGAGATACACTTTTGAAAGCTTGTGATAATATAATACAAATAGAATAATACTGTTTTACTAAACTTGTGTAAATGCAAATTCCAAAACACAAGCATAAGTTCAGCTTTGTTTCTCAGTACAAAATTAAACTATACTAAATTAAACTATGCTAAAGGGAAGTGCTTGGCTAAGGGAGTTTGGCCATCTCAGTAAATAACCATCATTTATGCAGTTTGCTCATTTCCCTGCAATTCTTTTGCATGTTAAATAAAAATTGATATGAGTGAAAGGATATGAAATCTCTACTAACAAAGTATAAAGAAAAAATAACACACTAACTTAAAATATACTTCAGCTACCTGTCATGAGCAAATTTTAAAAAGCCTTTAATGAAAAGAAGTGCAGTACTTGGCAATATCAGTACTTGCTTCTATAGATGATTCAGCTTATTTGAGTCTTAAAAAGGACTCAGATATATTCGTGTCTTCATATCTGAATGCTATGTGGTTTTCCTGTGGGATAAGGTGAATTATTTCCATTTAATAACTTTAGAAACAAAAGATAGGATATTTCCATATTAAATTTTAGATGTTGGTATTTAAAATAGCACCTTTGGCCATAGCTTGACCTCATATTTTGTTTCTCTTTATTTGATATTAATCTTGAGTCATCATTTGCAAAATTTTGTGCATCGTACTTCTTGTGAATAATTAAAATGGGTCAAACCAAGGAATTGTATTTGACTACTTTAGGGCAGAAAACTGGGAGAAAAAAGTTAAGAAATTCTACCAATTTACCAGGGATTGCTCAGCAAGGCTGACTGCAGGAGACTTTCAACTGCTTACCCATGCAAGGGTTCATCAGTAAACTGGCAATTTCAACTGTCTGTATTTACAAGTTCCTGCTGTTCAACATCAATAAACTCACTGACTGAATTCATGCAATTCAGCCACACAGCCAAGCACTGACTGCAACTGCAAGGAATGCCTTTGAAAAATTGAGATCAAAGATTGAATACTTGCACTTTTAAGTGTAGATCCATTCACATTCTTTATGACTCTTTAGGGAAACACAGCAGTGGACAGTCATATAACTGCTATGCACTTACAGTTGGTGTTATTTGTTAAGAAAATGTATGGCAGTTTGAAGACCAGAAAAGGGATTGCCAAGATGACAGAGTAGAAGGACACATAGCTCACCCTGTCCCATGAACACACCAAAAATTATATACAAATACAGAACAATTCACACAGAATAACTCCTGAAATTTGACATAATTTCTCTTACTTTGGAAATACAAGGAAAGCCCCACAAAACCAGGTAGAGGAAAAAAAGAAAGAAAAAG
This sequence comes from Camelus dromedarius, assembly GCF_036321535.1. NCBI lineage: Eukaryota > Metazoa > Chordata > Mammalia > Artiodactyla > Camelidae > Camelus > Camelus dromedarius. The sequence continues at coordinate 1,283,126 of NW_026989801.1, forward strand.
GAAATTGGTGCATGATATGCTTCACAGAGAGAGAGCAGCATAGAAAGAAAAGTGCCCTCACCCTGGGAAGCTCCCTCTCCAGCAAAGAGATCCACAGGGACAGAACAGGAGCTTCAGAGGTTTAGAGGAGGCAGCAACAGCAGCTTAGCAGAAAGAACTAAGAGAAACGAGCAGTGAGAGTCTCTGTGAACCCTAGCCTAAGATGCATGCCAGTGGGGACAGGCTGGGCTGAACTGCTGGAACTCAGGCTTCCATGGATGAGCCTGGGGAGGGGACTGGGGTTGACTGCACACAGGCAGCCTCAGGAGCCTGGAGTGTGGTGCGGGCTGTGGCTAGAAGAGAGTGCAAATCAATCTGGGTCCCTCCATAGAAAGCACCATTGCATGTGGGATGAGGGGTGCATTGCAATCTTCATAGCTGTCATCTCCACTAGTGCACAGGGTATTGCTCTGCACCAATGTTGATGAGCATTCTTGTGAGAAGAGAGGTGGGGTTCAGTCACAGCCATCTTCTCAGCTTGCTCTGGAGGGGTACAACTGCTGGTGCTTGTCTTCTGGGCAAAGGAGGGGCTGAAACATGAACTGTTACCCAGGGGCCCTGCAACATCACAGGCAAGACTGTCATTCTGGTCCCAGGCAGAGGTGGTTGATTTGCTCTTCTGGTGCATTTGTGGACCTGTGCCTCTAAGACAAATGAGTGGAGATTTGGTGCACATTGGGGATGGGTTTGGCATCAACCGTGGTTCTGTGTACCCTGCTTTTGATTTGTGGTTACCCTGTTTTTTAATTATGTTAGCCCATTAGTATATCTATTTGCTTTAGAATGGTAGTCATATAGGCTTTAACACATCCTATGACGAATGCAAAGAAAATTTACATTTGGTTTCACTGGGGAATTCTATCAAACATACAGAGAAGAACACATATTGATCCTTCTCAAACTCTTCCAAAAGATTGAAGAGGAGGAAATACTACCAAACTCATTCTACAAAGTCACCATCACCCCAATATCAAAACCAGGTAAATATACTACCAAAAAAGAAAACTATAGGCCAATATCATTGATAAACATAGATGCAAAAATCCCTCACAAATTATTAGCAAACAGACTCCAACAACACATAAAAAAGATCATACACAATGATCAATTTGGATTCATCCCAGGGATGGTTCAATATACACAAATCAAACAATGTGATACACCACATCAACAAAAGAAAGGACAAAAATCACATGATCATCTCAATAGATGCAGACAAAGCATTTGATAAAATTCAAAACTCATTTATGATAAAAATTCTTACCTAAGTGGGCATAGAAGGAACATATCTCAACATAATGAAAGCTATTTATAACAAACCCACAGCCAGCATAATACTCAACAGTGAAAAGGTGAAAACCTTCCCTCTAAAATCTGGAACAAGACAAAGATACCCATTCTCATCACTTCTATTCAACAGAGTAGTGGAAGTCCTGGCCACAGCAATCAGACAAGAAAAAGAAATAAAAGGAATCTAAATTCAAAGAGAAGAAGTAAAATTGTCACTAAATGTGGATTACATGATACTATATATAGAAAACCTTAAAGGCTCCACACAATTCTAATAAATCTGATAAAAAAATTTGGCAAGATTGCAGGATACAAGATTAGCATTGACAATTCAGTTGCATTTCTTCACACTAACAATGAAATATCAGAAAAGGAAAATAAAGAAACAATCTCTTAAAATCTCATCCAATTAAAAAAAATTCTTAGGAATAAATCTGACCAAGGAGGAGAAAGGTTTGTATCAGGAGGACTACAAAACATTAATTAAGGAAATTAAAGATAACTCAAAGAAATAGAAAGAAATCCCATGGTCTTGGATTGGAGACATTAATATTGTTAAAATGGCCACACTACCAAAAGCAATCATTAAAAAGTCCATGAATGATAAACGGAAGAGAGAGTGTGGAGAAAAGGGAGCCTTCACACACTGCTGGTGAGAATGTAGTTTGGTACAGCTATTATGGAAAACAATATGGAGATTCCTTAACAAAAACTAAAAATAAACTTACAATATTATCCAGCAATCCCACTCCTGGGCATATATCTGGAGATAACTCTAATTCAAAAAGATACATGCACCCCAATATTCATAGCAGCACTATATACAATAGCCAAGATATGGAAGCAGCCTAAGTGTCCATTGACAGATGGCTGGATAAAGAAACTGGAATATTTATACAATGGAATGCTACTCAGCCATAAAAAGAATAAAAGAATGTCATTTGCAGCAATATGGATGGACCTGGAGGTTATCATTCTAAGTGAAGTAAGCCAGAAAGAAAAAGAAAATTATATATGATATCACTCATATGTGGAATCTAAAACAAATTAAAAATAAAGACAAAAATGAACTTCTTTACAAAGCAGAAATAGACTCACAGACATAGAAAAAACTTATGGTTACTAGGGTGAAAGGAGGTGGGAATGAATAAATTAGGAGTTTGTAGATATATGTACTATTATATATATAATATATAAGCAACAAGTTTCTTCTGTATAGCACAGGGAAGTATGTTCAGTATTTTGTAGTAACCTATAATGAAGAATAATATGAAAACAAATATATGTATGAATACATATATGACCGAAACATTATGCTGTGCACCAGAAATTGACACAACTTTGTAAACTGACTTTACTTCAATTGAAAGATAAGAAAGAAAGAAAGAAAGAAAGAAAGAAAGAAAGAAAGAAAGAAAGAAAGAAAGAAAGAAACTAAAAAATTTAAAAAAGAAAAAGATGGCCAACAAATATAATAAACAAAAAGAGGAAAATTGGATTGGATTGTTTCAAAGTACCCCTTTATCTTATTATTTATAATTTAGTCAGTCCTCTATTCAACCATATATCAGTCGGTTATTGCCCCTGACATTCACTGACCTACTTTCTGTCTCTATCATCCTACTTATTCAAAACAATTCATATAAATTGTATCCAATATGTGGCTTTTTGTGTATGACTCCTTTCACTTAGCATAATCAGAACTACATTCTTTTTATGGCCAAATAATATTGTATTCTATGGATGTACCATATTTTATTTACACAATTACTTGTTGCTAGACTTTGGCTTGTTTCCATTTTGGGGCTATCATGAATACTGATGCTGTGAAAATTTGTGTACAAATTTTTGAATGTATTTTTAAAATTTTCTTGGGCATGACAGTGGAGTTGCTGGATCATATGATAATTCTTTCTTTAACTTTTTGAAGAACTAGCTGCCTTACAAATTGGCTTCACCATTTTACATCTCCCCCGACTCCAAGCAATGTATGAATTTTCCAATTTCTTCACATTCTTTTCTGTTATTGCCTGTCTTTTTTTTTTTTTTAATGATAGCCATCCTGGTAGGTGTGAAGTGGTACCTCAAATTGTATTAACTTTCTTAGCATTTACAAACTAAGTGATATATGTGTAGATATGAAAGTAGATTCATAGGGACATAATTAGATACATGATAGAAAGAGGTATACAGGCATATCTCAAAGATATTGCATGTTCAATTCCAGACAACTACGATAAAGCACATATCACAGTAAAATGAGCCACATAATGTTTTTGGTTTCCAAGTGCATATACAATTTATGTTATACTACATTGTAGGCTATTAAGCTTACAATACTATTATATCTAAAAAAACAATACACATACCTCAATTAAAAATACTTTAAAAACTGTTAGCCATCATCTGAGCCTTCAGTGAGTCATAATTTTTTTACTTGTGAAGGGTCTTGCCTCGATGCTGACAGATCAGGCTAACAGTTGCTGAAAGTCGAGATGTCTGGCAATTTCTTAAAATAACAATAAATAATAATTGATAGCAAAATATTGATTGATTCCTCTTTCACTTGAACACTTAGAGGCCATTGTAGGGTTATCAACTCATCTAATTTAAATATTATTGTGTCTCAGGGAATAGTGAGGCCCAAGGAAAGAAAGAGAGATGGGGGAACAGTCAAGTCAATGGAGCAGTCAGAACACACACAGCATCTGTGAATCTGGTTTTCATCTCATGTGAGTGGGGTTCATGGCACTCTGAAACAATTACAATATTAACATCAAAGATCACAGGTCACCATAACAAATATAATAATAATGAAAAAGTTTGAAATACTGGGAAAATTACCAAAGTGTGACAGAGAGATACAATGTGGAAAAATGGCAGTGATAGACTTGCCAGAGACCAGGTTGCCACAAACTTTCAATTTGTAAAGAAAAAACTCAGTATCTGCAAAGTACAGTTAAGTGAAGCACAATAAAATAAGATATACCTGCATATAGAAACTGCCAAACAAATTATGCAAATTCATGATTCTTTTTTTCTGAGAAAAAGCATACTCACAAGGTCAGATACACTTTTGTGAGAGGAATGACCCTTTTGAAGTCACTGGCATTGACTGGTTTTTGAAGGATGAACACTATTCACACAGAGTGAGAAGAGAGAGAAAACTCTTCAAATAGAATATTTAAAGTGACATTTTGGGAAGGCAAAATGTACAGGGTATCATTGTGAAACATTGGGTAGATCTACTTTGCTTGAGCACAGTTTTACAAGAGAAGAAAATAAACCTGGAAAAATATATAACCATCACAACTAAAATAAGGCAACATAAATAATTAGAGTAATTACATACATTCAATATTTTGAAACAATGCAAGATGATGATAAGTTTAAGTGGCATCATGAGTGAAACATCATAATTAACATGATGTGCACTGAAATTTTCATAAGAGTTTCAGAAAGGGATAGTATTTGAATGGACATAGACACATCCCAGGTTGGTCCAATAGCAGAAGGAACTATTGAGAATTAGATAAGAGATGGGCAAAGCTGTGCCTGCTATTCATTTCTCCCCACAAGCCTTGTGCTGTACCATGATATCCCACTGAATCTGGGCTTTCTGAGGACCCTAGAGCTAAGGTTGCTTCTGATCTCCATGTATTTCCATTCTTTTGAACCCAATTTGGCTACTAGTTACATTATGTTTATATAAATGAAGTGTTTTATGTGAGGGTATTAATTAGCTATGTCAGCACTGGACTGCACCCTGCAGGTCTACAAGCCCTGTACTTGCCCAGCTTCAAGACCTGAGAAAGATCCCAGAGTCAGCAACAGAGATAATCAATAGTTTAATGATTAGGGTGATCTTACACATCTGAAGCAAAGTCCTGGAGCAACATCCTGCCATGTGTGGGAGCTGGAGGGCAGGACATGATGGCAGTCTTTGCTCCTGGTGGGGAAGAAGTGGTTACCAGTCATAGGGGAGTTGATGTCAGGTTGGCTCATTGGTTACGAGGGTAATCAGCACAGGGTCATGCCTCTCACCACCCCTTGGATAAGCATAGTGGTGAGTTCTGATCTAAATCTAGAACAGTCATTAGCTGGGGCCTGGGGTGAATATGAAGGAAGATCAGTCTTATGAGTTGTGTGTAGGTGAAGCAGGCACCAGTCAAGCAGGAGATGTATAGAGAGAAGCCATCTTGAGTGGCCTGACCATACAGCCATCATCAGAGGTACATGTTATTTATTGACTGAAAATAAAGAATCACGGAGTAGTGACATCAGAATTCCCATACTCTCTTAAGGTTATAATTGCTTGTTCTCACTGTATGGGCAGAACCCTTGCCCTCAAGTTTCTGTTGAAACTCAGGTTTCAGGGAAGTGTCTTCCAGAATAATGTTCCTTGTATACAGGAGGTGGAACTGGAAATTAAGAGAATGGTTAGGATATCAGAAAACTAGACAAAATGATGACAAAGGGATGGATATCCATTCAGAGGAGAACATGAGAAAAGAGAGGGGAGAATGGAAATCTGATAGTGGACACTTAAAATAACCAACGTCAGAAAACAACTTTTGGGATGACATTTTACTTTTCAACAGGAGGAGATCACCAAAAAGGAAATCATAAAGTTGGCTTGGAATGTGTGCCATCATCCTAAATAGTCTTAAGACGTGTGATGTGATATGTCGAGTTCTCTGGTGAGTGGAGTGATTAAGCTGTAATGACAGCTCCACAGGGCACAATGTCAGGAACCAGTCCCATTGCTTTTCTGTTGAAGAGGGCAGTAGGGTGGAGGTGGTCTTCCATTTTCAAGTTCCTTCAATATGCTGGTCCTCAAGCCAGTGCATATGTATCTGGGGCAGCTGAAAAGGAGAAGGATGAACAAGGGCATTGAAACCCTTTAAAATTGTACTCAAAGAACAAGTGACACTTATTTTATATGTGACTGACTACAATTTAGTCACTAAATCTGGCTACAAGTCATGCTGGGAAATGTTCCCAGATAAGTACAAGTATCATTTCTACCCAGGAAAGGAGCAGTGGACATTGAATGATAGATAACTGGCAGTCTGGCCCACATCTCCTTTAATAAAGAATCAGTGTAAATCCTCTTATAAACCTGTAGTTTTATGACTCTCAACCCTTGTCTCACAGAAAAGAAAAGTGAGTTTCAGAATCAAGAGTAAGCATTTGTGTCCTGCTTTCCTCTGCTCTAACGTCACTTGCTCTCAGTAAGTCAGCTGCTCATTCAGAGGAGAAAATATTTCTCAGATGCCAAAAGCAAAATTGATCTATTGTGAAAGAGTTGAAGTGTGTTCTAAAGAAACTTTAGACACTGCTCAGTCCTCGACACTGAAGGCCTTCAGGATGTTTTGTGATTGTTATAATTATTTTTGGTTCCTTTAAGTTTGTGCTTAGAGCATGGGACAGGTAGCTGTATTTCATTTTAAATATATTTGGATGATGCTATTCATTGAGTAAATGTTGGTCGGACTTAATGCATATCAAGATCTGTGTTAGTCCTGATAATTCCTTTAGAAGAGAACAAAATATAGATCAAATTGTGATGTGTTACAGACCCCCAGACACTCATAGTACAATGAGAAAATGACAAGTATTTCAACAACCAGCATGAACAACTTTACCACACATACACATGCCACATATAGAATATGTTATGTTATACATGCTACAACATATATGCTACATATTATATTATACTATAGTGTATTATACTATACACTTTACTGTAGAGGTGAGTAATACATTCTTCCCATTTTCCAGGAGATAAATCCTTAGTAATTTGCATTCAAAGGGTAAGTAGAAGAAGAAATGTTTCCACTTGTTTTGGGAAAGAGACAAGGTGTAAATATACTCAATCAATAAGACAAATGATTTGAGGGTACTTCCTTTTTTTATGTGTTCCTCAATACATGTACTTTCTTGCAGAAGTGTACTTGAGCATTTTGATCACTAACATATACATATCATGAAGATGCTGGGTGAAGATAAGTGTTTCAATAGGAAACTCCATAGCATACTCAACTGGAGAATTCTGCCACTGGCTAGAATGACAGATTCAGTGTAAATGTCTAAGCACAGCACTAAGACGATTTAAGTTTCCCTTTTGTATGTGAAACACTGAGGTCATGCTTCTTACATGCAGCATGCTTGCGAGGTAATTGGAGTAGGTGATCAGGGCAATCACACTACCTGTGGATGGCTGGAGGGGATGGTGGGCACAGAATGCTCTGGAATATGACACGATAGATCACTACTCCTCTTACAATGTGTACCCCCCCAAAATAAGCTACTTTTTAGTATTATATATATAATAGTATTATAGATATATATAATATATCTCCTTAGGTATTTAGTTTAATTCAATTAAACTTTTGGACAAATTATGCAGTGTTATAGTCTGTCAGAAAACCTGATGTTACAGGTATATAGAATACAAATTTAACACATTTTAATTCCCTGTGTAGAAAAAATAGAACATTTTAACATGAGAAAATTCACAATTTCAAAATTTTCATATGAATCTTTAAAGGCCACTATCTGCTTTTAGCTTGGGGAAGCAAACAATGAGGGCTTTTGTGATTGAAACAACGTGGTTTCCCATTTTCTCTATGACATATTGTCATTATTCAAATCTAATTTAATCAATCCATCTTATTAGTGTTTTCTGATATTAAAAAGGATATAAAATTATATTTTATTGAATTATAAATGTGAGTAAAATAGCTATTAATATTTCCTGTGGGTTGATGTCCATGCACCAGAATGCAATTGTACTATTTTATTAAATTCAAAAATGTTTCTGTTTTTGCTGCCATTTGGTTTGCACATTCTGTGTCTTGAGTGATGTTCATAAAGTTTTCTTAAGATTTGTTTCTGCCATTGCCACAATACAACACATTTTTATAGTAATACATTCCTTTCGTATTTTAAGACAAAAAGATGTAGTATTTTAGAAATATGGTTATGTTTCTAACAATCCTTCCTATGCTCTGGCAATCAGAGGAAGTCAAATTCTGCATTTTCTAAATGTTTATAAAAGCTTTATAGCTACCACAAATAATTTTAATATGAGGGAACATAAGACAGAATAAAATGATGCTGACAATATAAAAAATAGTATACACATATAATATTTTGATAAAAAGTGCATTTAGACAACATAATAATATTTAATTTTCATAACATTCTGGTGCAGGAATGCTATTATCTACAATTGAAGAGAAGTGAGTCCGAGAGGTCAGTAAACATGTTCAAAGTTGCACATTTTAGATTTCAGATTCAGAACCACACAGTGAATCTTGTGACTCCAAATCTCTTACTCGTTCTGCTAGACCATGTTACTTCCAGAAATAGATCCAGGCAGCCCAGATCTATCTCCACAGTTTACTTTCTCAAAAGAAATTTCAGGTAGGCCAAATTAAATAAAAAATTGAACATCTATTTTTTTCTCATATTTAATTCAAGATCAAACTCCCTCTTCTAAATGTGTCTTTATATTTGACCTTCACTTCAAATCCAAGTGCCTTTTTAAATGAGTTTAAATTTATTGTCTCTAGTTTATCTTTTAAACTAACTAAATAATTTTCAACATCAGCCTCTACTACCAATTGAAACTGGTTAGTAAATATGACTTTCCTTGTGGTCATATTTTTTAAATTTTGTTTTTATGGGGAGGTATCTTTCTATCTATCTATCTATCTATCTATCTATCTATCTATCTATCTATCTATTTATTATTTGTTTGTTTGTTTGTTTATTTAAATGAAGATACTGGGGATTGAACCCAGGATCCTCTGTATACAAAGCATGCACTCTACCATTGATCTAGAATTTTGTTATAGAATGAACTGTGTCCCTGTATAATTTGTATGCTGAAGTCTAAAACTTGGCTGCCTCAGAATGTGACCTTATATGGAATACAGCTGTTGAAGGTGTGATTAGTGAAGATGAAATCATGGTGGGCTAGTGTGGGTCTGTAACCTAATACGAACGGAGTCCCTGTGAAAAGGGAATATTAGAGCATGGATACACATGGACACAGGGAGAATGCCACGTGGAAATGAAGGTAGAGATCAGGGCAATGCTTCTTCACACCAAGGAACGCTAAGGACTGCCAGAAAAGCACCAGAAACTAGGGGAGAAACCCTAGAAGGAATCAGCCCCACTAACACCTAGATCTCAGACTTTTAGCATCCTAATCAATAAATCGCTGCTTAAGCCATCTAGTTTGTGGTATTATACAGGCCTCATCGTTTAATACATAGCCTTATCCTTTCTTTATCAAATCCAGTATTCTTGTCAGGCTCTTTCATCTTTATTATGTCTCTAAAAAATTTGGATTTACCATCCCCTATAATGCCTAAAATGCTGGTCTTCTTAAGGATCGTCCTTTATATACAGTTTTGGAATAATATCAAAAGCTGTGGTTTAAACTAGTACTCATTTATATACCAAAATTGCATATGTCTTCTAAAATCAGGCACAGACTACCCAACATATCTAAAACTGAATTCAGTACACTTGGTGCATTTCCCTATCTTCTTATCTCTTCCCCACTCTCTATTGCTGTAAGTCACTCCTTTGACTCAGTTACTCCAGCAAGAATCTTGAATGAAGGTCAATCTATATTTGCCAACTTCATGTCCTACTTTTAAATAGTACATAAGCCCATCAATTCTATCTCCTTAATAATTCTTGAATAAATCCACCTTTTTATAACCCTTTACATTCTCTCCTGGTCAACTTCAGTACTTTCCTAGCTAGCCTTTCTGACTTCTGCCTTGTGTACTTCCCCCAACTCATTGCTGTTCTGTTTAAAGACCCATTCTGTTCTGTAAGATATAATACAGTGTATTGTGACTTTTTAATTTTATTTTTCATTTAACTCAGGAATAATTGACAAATAAATTGAAATTGTGATTCTTTTTTTTATTTATTTATTTTTTATTTTTACCAGTGTTCAGCACAATTTTTCAGTTATTCATGGACATATACACACTCATTGTCACATTTTTTTCTCTGTGAGTTATCATAACATTTTGTGTATATTTCCCTGTGCTATACAGTGTTGTCTATTCTACAATTTTGAAATCCCAGTCTATCCCTTCCCACCCTCCACCCCCCTGGTAACCACAAGTCTATATTCTCTGTCTGTGAGTCTATTTCTGTCCTTTACTTACGCTTTGTTTTTGTTTGTTTGTTTGTTGTTGTTTAAAGCATTACTGAAGAGAAAGAAAGAGGCTGGAGGAATAACTCTCCCAGACTTCAGACAATACTATAGAGCTACAGTCATCAAGACACATGGTATTGGTACCAAAACAGACATATAGACCAATGGAACAGAATAGAAAGCCCAGAAATGAACCCACAAACTTTTGGTCAACTCATCTTTGACAAAGGAGGCAAGAATATACATTGGAATAAAGACAGTCTCTTCAGCAAATGGTGTTGGGAAAACTGGACAGCAGCATGTAAAACAATGAAGCTAGAATACTCCCTTACACCATATACAAAAATCAACTCAAAATGGATTAAAGACTTAATCATGAGACAAGATACAATAAACCTCCTAGAGGAAAACATAGGCAAAATATTATCTGACATACATTTAAAAAATTTTCTCCTAGAAGAAATCAAAGCAAGAATAAACAAATGGGAACTAATGAAACTTACAAGCTTCTGCACAGCAAAGGAAACCAAAAATAAAACAAGAAGAAAACCTATGGAATGGGAGAAAATTTTTGCAAGTGAAACCGACAAAGGCTTGATCTCCAGGATATATAAGCAGCTCATATGACTCAATAAGAAAAAAAATAAACAACCCAATCCAAAAATGGGCAGAATACCTAGACAAGCAATTCTCGAAGGAAGACATACAAATGATCAATATGCACATGAAAAAATGCTCAATATCACTAATTATCAGAGAAATGCAAATCAAAACTACAATGAGGTATCACCTCACACCAGTCAGAATGGCCGTCATTCAGAAATTGTGATTCTTAATACACATTAATGAGAATAACAGTTTTTAGATGCAGTTCATTTATGCAACACATCTTTCTATTTTTAGCATCTAGGTTTCTTTAACCTTAATGCATTTTGATTTCCATTCTTTGTAATGATGAAACATTGCAGATTTAAATAAATTTACATCAGTGTTTTTATTATGTGTTAAGTTTAAAACACCATAAACAAAGCCTCTTATTTCCCTGTCTACTTCACCTTCAAACCTCCTGCCCCTCCCCAAAAACATGCATAAACATACACACACACACACACACACACACACAGAGTCATCACTCTCTCTTTTTTTCTCAATTGTGTCAGCCACATTACATGGATATAGCAAACATATTTCTTGGTTGGTCTTTTTGTGAGTCTGAATGAGGTCCTTATGCATCTGTAAGTGATTGATTAAAAAGAAATTTTTGATTTCATAGAAAAAGTGGTAAAATGCTTTGGAAAGTCTTTCAAAATAGCATTCCTAAACTTGAAGTGGAATTTTGACATTTTGGCATTTAACATTTTAAGTTTTATCCATTTATTAAGCAATTTAATGTGTTTTTGTCACCTGGCCTTTTCTGTCTTATTCATATATTTCCAGATGGTACAAATTTCTTCCCCAAAGAAAGTTCATAATGGCAAGAATCTTAGTTATATTCTTGATTTTGTGTTCTGTAAGGTTTTATTGAACCATACAATTCTAATAGCATCTTTTTTCTTTTTTGGTGGAAATGGGAGAATAAAAAATCATTTGTATCATTATAAGTCAAATACTACTTTCTTTCAATAATTAAATATTTTAAGTAAACTGACCTATTAACAGTTTAACTTTTTAATTTTTTCTTGTTCATTTCCCACCATGAAAATCCCTAATTTTTAGCACAGTAAGCAAAATTTCCTTGGGTGACTAGATCTTAGAAATTGGAAAATGCATTTGCTCAGGCAATAAGGGCTTTACTATATCTACATATTTCTGCCATGCTTATAAAATCATTAAGCTGACACCTTTGGGAAGATTTTAATTAATTACAAAATGTCAATTAATTGATGGAGTAAAATGAACAAAGGTAACATGGAACAGATTTAGCAGTATATGAAAGAGTTGGATATCTTCAGTCTATGCTTGATAGAAAGTTCTAATTTCCCTATCTTGAGAACAAAGGACACTGGACTTAGACATCTGTTTCCAATTTTGCTGTTAAGGAGATTTGGGCCCAGGTAGGTCACTTAACTGATGGACATCTCTTTTCTCATAAATGAAAGGACAGGATCAGAGTAGGTAACTTCTAAAATTATTTCCAGCTCTAATATTTTTTTTTGTCAAAATCTATCAGCCTCAGTGATACATGTTGTCAAAGACTAGAGATATAGAGAATGATGATGATGATAATGATGATTTTGATAATGTCTAATATTATTGAGTGTTATATGCCTGCATTTGATTCCCTAATTGTTCTAATAGGGGAATATTACTGCCTTCCATTTTATTAATGAGAAAATTGAGGAAAAGATAATTTAACTAATATGACCAATATCATAAAGCCCTATGCCAAAGTCAATTATTTCAAATATTAAGCTTTATGGAAAGAATATTATCAGTGTTCATCAGTATCCTTTCTGTGCACCAGCAAGACTACATTATTTATCCACTTGAAGATCATTAAGGTCATGTGATTAGCTTTGTCCAATGGCCATGAGTCAAATTTACATGTATAAATTTTGGCACAAAGCATGGAAAAACCAGCAATGGCTCTGCAGGTGCCTCTTTTTCTGAGATGCCCATCAGGAGGCAGTAAGCTCCATATGATGTTGCTTCAAGATGGTGGTACTTTCCTTTTATTCTGAATCACTGAGTTGCTGGTTTTGGGACAGTTCATCTTGCTTCTTATCTGGATACAGACTTTGCTAGAGTAAATTCTAAATCTTTGTTGTTTAATCCACTGAAATTTGGATTAAATCCACACACACACATATATGAGGACATTTAGCCTATATACAAAATCAGGACATTTTCATCTTCAATGAAAGTTAAGGGCATGAAGCTTTGAAAGTTTTCCATGTTATCAATTATACCAGTATTTCCTGATATAACCAGCCACCTGGTAGTTAGCATTGGCTACCATAAAAATATTCTTAAGCATGAATCATTCTCTCCTGCTAGATTATCTCCTTTTTTCTCACTTCTATCTCTCTTGAAACCTCTTATTTCTTGCTCCCAACTTCTTTTTTCAGTAAATACATACCTTAACAACTCCTCTTTTTTTTTTTTTTTTGGAAATACTCTTTCTTTCAAGATTGAGAAATAGTATGAAATATTTGATTTTCAATACTGACGTTTAATAGCAGTGTGATCTCATCGAAGTTATGTCTCAGTCAGATTCAATCTGAAAATGAAAACAAATATGAGTATTATGTGAAAAGGGGTTAGATATGTGATAGCACTTCCCCAAATTGTGTGTATTGCTGGGGTCATAAATTTCTAAAAGGGAGAATTGGAGGCTCATGGAAAAGACAATAACCAACCCTTTGAAGTAAAGCAGTTTGGGCTGCCCAAGTGGGTCTGCAAAGGAGACCTGGTGCAAAAGATTATGGAAAGCTGCTGTCTCCACATATCTGTTGGGTCTCAGTGGCTCTTGGTCAGCAAGATTTTCATTTGGGAAGATGATGTGGGTGTGGAGACAAAGACAGCAAGAACTAGCTAGAATCCACATGTATCTCTTTGTTACTCGTACCTCTAAATTAACAGATTTCAGATGAGCTGCTTTATTTTCCCCTTCCAAAATTTGTAAAAAGAATTTCTTATTTGGGCCAGTTAACAAACTATCATACAGGATAGGGGATTCTTGTAAACTATTCTAGCTTAGCCAAGATGACAGCATAAAAAAATTGCTGCAAGTCAATTAATTTTCCTGTCCTTTAATTTCTTTATTTCTAAAATGCTTGATTTTGCTTCAGCAACTCAGTGTCATAGTTGTTGGAATCACATGTGAATATACACTGAAAATTACAATAATGATAAAAATTATTGTTGTTTCAAAGTAATTGTGACAACATATTTTAAAATGATTTGCCTAAACACATCAATCTGTGAAAATAAATATTTCATACATTTTAAAAATAGAAGCCTCTTGAAACAGTGTGGGCTTAACTTGTCTTGTGTATATCTGCTTGTTCTATAGTCTATGATTGTAGATTTCAAATTTTTACAGTGCAGTATGCACAATTTACATAAAAAATTCAATAATCATCTGTTAACTAAATCTTTACTTGTGACTTATAAGATAATACATTAATAATTAAATGTTCATGACACATACAGACAAAGAGGTGGATAGCTTACAAAATCTATTACATGGAATTCTGAAGTTCTTATACTACCAAGAAAATTATAAATATAGATTTGAATTTTATGTAACTGCTGCTCTGATAAAATTAGTTGGAAGGAAATTCAGTGCTTTGAGTTTTTAATAGTTATGATTTTTAATACTTATTTACTTCAATTTTAGCTAATGAACAGTGGAGACCAACACACATTTAAGCTGGTAATTTCTACTTCTGGCCAGAAACACATAGGAACTGTGTATAAATAAATGCAAATGCCATTAATGTATAGATTTTTAAAGTTCTACTATATTTTTCTTGGAAATGAAGAGAACTTTCAAAATTATCTTTCTTAATCCTATCATTTGATAGATAAAAAAAGAAAATTACCCAGATAAAGTAAGAAAAATTATATAGATCATAAATAAACTTTTTGTATATGTTACTGAACTTTTCATGTGCCTGCTTTGTTTTATTATTGCTTTTTGTAATACAACTGACTACTTACACGAACCACCAATTGGTATATATGTTACCAATTGTGCACATATTTCTATGATTCAGTCATACAAATGTTGATTATGGTTTGTTCCAAATTCATTTGGATTTGCAAACCTAATCATAACTAAAACAACTGAGGAATTAGAAATTCATTTTAAACAAAAATCAAAGGAGACCTTGCAAGATACTATCCCAATCAAACCTATGGCCCTATTGCAGAAAACAGATTTTAACAAATCTGGGCTAGGCCTTGTTATGTACATGGTATATAGACTGAGGTTCAAACCACAGTGCCTGATGTTGGGAGTATGTGGTCTTATTAAGATAGTGAAAGACATGTAGTCAGTAGTTACAGAGCAGTGCAAGTATTTGACAATGACTGTTTCATAGGAGAGGCAGTGAAGAATTCATTTCTGTGTTTTCATCAGAGACATAGAGTTCAAAACAATGACTTTGGTCCTAAACTTAGGAGATTTTATACTACAATAAATAGTAGTAAGGAGGATGTGTGGATACATTGTGTTGTGCATGTGGGGGCACACACACACATGCCTGTTGTGGGCAAAGGTATGTGTTATTGGCAGGGTTAGCTCGTTTAGCCAATACTAAAAACAAGGGGTGGGACATAGATCCCAAGTGACTTTGTGATTTTTACTATTAATAATTCTAAAGAAAAACACTGGCAAAATAAGTAAAAATTACAGAGTTTTTCTAGTTTTTAAATCCAAAATCTGTTTATTTTTTCAAGCTACTGTTATTCTTAGTGAAGCGGAATAACAGTTCCTGCCTTTTACAGTGAAGGAATAAAGAGTATTCATGATGTGACTTTTCATTAAAATATGAAATTTTCCATCCTAAGGTCCTCAAAAATGAGTTATTCTACCCTGATCAGAAATGGTCCTCTGGGCATTGGCTCATATGGGATAATTTAATGGAATTTCACATTCTGTAATTGAGACTATATGTTCATCTAATGATGCCAAGCATATTTTAAAAACCCCTCAATGCTGAAGTTTCAGTCTCCTGCCATGATTGTTCATACCTCTCAGTTGATTAGTAATTCTAAGTGACAATGCAAATCAAAGTGAATTTTCATATTGTGTTTACACCATTAGTGAAAATCTAATTAAATATCTAATAATTAATGCAACTCCTTCCAGGAGAGTTAATACATTAGAGAATGTCAATGGGGAATATCCATTGGGAATATTACCTTCATTGTTGTGTTTCATATTGTGAATTGTGTGAATTATAGTGTATATTATACTTTATATGCATATTTTTTTAAAAACTGTGTGGGCAAGACAACCCAGTTCTTGGTACAGTAATGTAACTTTCTTTTAGTTGGACATTATTATATTGATGTCTTACACCAGGTCACCCAGTCAGCTTAGCCAGTAAACATTTAGAGAGTGCCTAATATGTGACCAGCACTGTGTTAAATGTTAGTGATATAGAAAGTGTTAATATAGAGACCTTTTTCTCAAAAGGATCTTTTCTTAAATTACTAACCATTATAATTAACTTAAGCTTCTAATTTTCAGTGGGGAACTTTTGAGTGGAATTCAGAGAAGGTTATGGTGTGTATTAGAATATCTTTTGGCATTCTATTTCCAAATGAGGAGTATTTATCTTCTCCTACTTTTGGGCTTGAACTTGTAACTTGCTTTGGCCCGTAGGCTATCAGCAGATATGACGTGATGCAAGCCAAGGCTTGAAATGTGCTTATGCACTGGGCTTTCTGTCTTGTACTCTACCTCTACCATGAGGACATGCTGAGTAGACTGATTGGCCTCAAACAATTCAAAGGCACTTAAGATTAGACCTGAACTGAACCCATGTCCTGGAACTAAACCTAAGTGAGGGCATCAGAGTTCTCAGCAGAGCTGGCCCAGTGGGTCAGCAGTTTGAGGTAGAACCCCAGATGAACAATTAGTCAGTGCATAAGAATACTTAGCTTTATAAGCCTCTAAGCTTTGGGATGTTTTGTTGCAGACCCATAGCTGACAGACACAAATGAATCTGTGGTTTATAGTGATTGCAATAACAGATCTGTTTTTCTTTTTAGATCTTGTATTTAAAAATATTTACAAGAGTATAAATATGTGTTCTCTGTTTTAAGGAAACAGAGGCTTCATCATTATTTAACTACAATTTAAGAACCAAGCAACAAAGGCAGAAACAGTGAAAACATCAATGGTATAAATGTAATAATATGAATGATTCTATTCTGCCAAATGTATCCATGACAATTTCTTAAGTGAGCATCAAAGTATAGGCAAATTATTCTCCTCAGAAGGCTCTGTAAGCTCCCTGTGTAGTTAACCAGCTTACATAAACATGGAAGACAGTGATGGAGTTGCTTCTTGATTTAAAAAAAAGTTCTGTCAGCGTGTTTAGGTAATTTTTTAGAGTTGTGTTTGTGTTTCATCTGAGTTGGCTCAAAAAATGACAAATAGGCAACATAAATATAAAAATTCAAGGACACTAAGAGAAAGAAATATGTGCTAGACTTAAAGCCATTAATATGCAATTGTTAACTCCTTAAAATAAAGCACACTCTTATTTTATATTATACACCTCTAGTCCTTAGAGCTATGTCTTTCATGATGTTGGTATATCATGTATGAGCAATAAATAGTATTATGTGACTCAATGATCACACATAAATATATTACTAATGAAAAGTTAAAGGTTAGGGACCTTTGTATTGTTAGTCCTTGTATAAGTTACTAAATTTACTAAAACAACCTTTTCATGTACATATGTACATTAATAATAGAAAGTCATCTGGCATAAATTAACTGTATTTTCAGTGATTATAGTCACACCTCAAATCTCTGGAAGCAGTTATTTGGTACACTTTGACATGGACCTTTTAAAAACTAGATTAAATTATTAGTAGCTGTAAAATCTCTGACAAGAAAATGCTTCTTTCAGCACATTATATATAAATATAAAATTGAAAGAAGGACGTACCCTCCTGTGAGAAAAGCAAATGTAAATATCCAGTTGTGTGGATTAGGTGAAGCAAGGCCCTAGCGTTCACTCTACATACTTTTATAGTGGGCGTTTTTTCACCGTGACTCTTTCACCTCAGGTTGACTAAATGTGACTTGTTCACAACTCAAAATTTAAATAGTTTGAGCTCATGTACGCCTTATGAAAAAAGCGAGATTCAGCATTGCATATTTAACTCTTAAAGTGTAAACTGTCTCATATTTACTATCACACAAAAGAACAGAACAAAAATAGGTAAATACAGTAGAAAAATATAAATCTGTAGGCAAAATTGACCTGTAAAAATAAATGGGATTATTCCAACAATGCAAATTAGTTTGCCTGTATACAATAAATTAATGTAGTATGGCACATTAATAGATTACAAAACTACAAGGGGAAAAGCAATTGATCATTTCAGAAGATGCAGAGAAAATACGTGATTAAAGTCCAATACTGGTCCTAATAAAAAGCTCTTAGAAAACAAGAAATGAAAGAACTTCTTTATTCTGACAAAGAATACCTGAAAAAAAAAAAAAAACAACAAAGTAAACTATTGTGATGAATACAAAAAAGGTAAAAATATTAACTTCAAAATTAGAAACAAGTTAACAATAACCTCTATGACCTCTTCCATTCATCATTGTAAGGGAGGTACTTAAGACCTTAGTAAGAAACAGAATCAAGTGTATTATTTACTAGAATCTGAATGAAATAATCTAAACTGTTTATGTTAAAAAAACCAAAAAGATAGGTATAAAAAGAGTAGTTTTCAGAGACTAAGTATCAGGTGTATTTCTATGCCTAGAAACAAAATGTTAGAAATGCAATAAACACATACAATTTTAAACACAGAAAAATATGAAGAAAAGAAATTCACCAAATAAAAGTCTTGCATGCCATCCGAAAAAAAAAATATGACTGTGTGGAAATGCATTAAAGATACAAAAGTAACTGGATAAATATAGCTTCTTCATGAATATGGAAAGCCAATATCTTAACCATATAAAATCTTACCAAAGTGATTCAGATTTAATCTCTATGATTAAATTCTGGCAGAGGTTTGAATGGTACTCAACAAACTTACTCTAAAATTTATATGGAAAAAGACACAGCCAATAATAGTCAAGTTATTCTTGAAGAAAATTAGGTGAGTGTAAATTCCAGCCATAAATATTAGCCAGTAACACAGCAGAAAAGATAGAAAAACACACAAATGTGAAACTTTAAGTTTAAACTTTAAACTTTAAGTACAAGAGATGTGGTGTTGGGGCAAGGAATAGCGACTTTATTTGGAAAGCTGGCAGACCGAGAGGATGGCTGACTAATGTCTTGGAGAACCATCCAGATCCAGTCACAATACAGGCTTCTTTTATACAAAACAAAAACAAAAACAAAAAACAAACAACAAAAACAAGGGAGGGTGTATGGTTGGTTGTTGCAAACTTCTTGCTGTAGAAATTCTTTGTTCTTACAGCTGTCCATGTGGGTCAGTTCATGGTGTCCCTGTAAACCTCCAACAAACAAGTGTTATTCTCTATTCTGCAGCTTCTTATCTTTATGTGAGTGCAGAGCTAGCAAGACTAAGCCTAGGAAACAGGGCACAGTGGTCAAAACTAAAGGAACAGATCTAATAAAGAGTCAGATTTGTTCTCCTCTATTACATTAACTTCAGAAAATTATAATATCCTTATAAATTAAAGGTGTACACACATGAACTCCAGCAATTTTTTTCCTATGTTACCTTCAATCTTCTGCATGTGTTCTGTGTTCACCAAGATAAATATACAAGTATGTTCATAACATCATTGCTTATAGTAATCAAACATTGTAAATAACTCAAATATCCACTTTTTGGAAAATGGATTAATGGAGTAATTTCTAAGTTGCATTCTAAAAATTTCAGTTTTATAAAAACTAATAATTCTAAATATAAAAATTGTAGTAAAGTGAATGTTTCGGGGGAAATTGAACAAAAATATAACATTTAATAAATATAAATGGCAACTTAAACTAAATGATATCATTTTATTGATATATATGTGTGTTCAAGAAATTATAAAGAAAAGCAGGAGAATGCATTTTAAAATCTCAGGATACCTCCATAGTGAAGAAAGAGAAGTAAATAGGATAAAAATAAAAGCACATTAGGGGCTTTAATAATAAAGTACATGCTTTAGTTAATTTCAAAAAGAAGGTTCATAAATTTCAGTTAGCCAGACAATTATCCACTTTTGTTGTTTAAATTTTATCTTACTTATTTTTGTGAAAATAGTACAACTTTAGCCTTAGGAAATTTGTGGACACTTCCTTTCTGACTTACTACATAGTTACTTTTTGTCATTTTTATATGTACCTTTAAAAATATATATTCTGTGAGGTGTACAAATTGTTAGACAAAAGTTGGAAACTCTATAAGAAAATCCTCTCTATAACTTTTTTGTCTAATTAATCTACAAAGTTTCAAGGGATTTGTTTGTTTTTATTACTGTAAATCCTCTCACTTTAATTTTGAGTTTCTCAATATCCCGACATTCTTTTTTATCAGTCTACCCTATATCTACATATATGAGAGGACCAAGACCCTGATGCCACAATCATTCTTCCCAGAGGAAGCCCATGTCCTGGGATCTATAGGACCCAGCAGCATATATAAATATATATTTATCTACACTGGCACATTATAATCACTCATAATTACCTTTGGACTCACTTTTGGTGTTGAATACTCTATATGTCTGGACAAGTGTACAATGGTATTTATCCATTATTACAGTACCACACACAATTGTTTCACTGCCCTAAAAATCCTCTGTGCTTTACCTAATCAATCTTCCCTTTCTCATAACACTTAGCAATTTTTCATCTTTTTATTATCTCCATAGTATTGTTTTTTCCAGAATATCATGAGGTTGGAACCATATAATACATAGCCTTTGTAGATTGGCTTCTTTCACTTATCATTATACATTTAAGGATCTATATTATCTTTCTATGGCTTAATAGCTCATTTCTTTTCAGAACTGAATAATAATCCATTGTCTGATTGTACTATGGTTTATCCATTCTCCTACTGAAGGATATTTTTGTTGCTTCCATGTTTTGATAATTACAAACAAACCTGATGTAAATATCCTTGTGTAGGTTTTCATGTGGACATAGTTTTCAACTCCTTTATGTAAACTGCAAAGAGTTGACTTGAAGGATTTTATGGTAAGAGCACATTTAGTTCTGTAAGAAACTGCCAAACTATCTTCCAAACTGTTTTAATCATTTTGTATTTCCATCAGCAATAAATAAGATTTCCTGTTGCTCTACATCTTGGCAGGATGTTTGGTGTTGTCAGTGTTCTAGATTTGGTTAGTCTAATAGGTATGTAGTAGTAACTTCTTGTTTTA
This sequence comes from Camelus dromedarius, assembly GCF_036321535.1. Lineage (NCBI taxonomy): Eukaryota > Metazoa > Chordata > Mammalia > Artiodactyla > Camelidae > Camelus > Camelus dromedarius. The sequence continues at coordinate 1,304,707 of NW_026989801.1, forward strand.
ATTTGTAGCTTCCTAATGACATATAATGCTGAACATATTTTCATATGTTTGCTTGCTATCTGTTATCTTCTTTGGTTAGGTGTCTGCTCAGGTAAATTGCTCATTTTTTAAATCAGGTTGTTTAATGTTCTATTGTTGAGCTTTTTAGAATTCTTTGTATATTTTGGCTAATAGTCTTTTATCAGATATATTTTTTGCAAATACATCCTCCCAATCTGTGGCATGTCTTATCATCCTTTTGACAATGTCTTTTGCAAAGAAAACAAATTGTGATTTTTTTAAAAGTTCAGCTTTGAAATTATTCCTTTCGTTGATCATGCCTTTGGTGCTTTATCAAAAAGAAAAGTGAACAAAGTCAAAATATGGACTAGATAATCCTTTAAATAACAGAACCAAATTTCCAAAGATGGAGCAAAATACCATAATGTACCTATAATATAAAAACCAGTTAAAATGACTAGTTTCTTGATATAAAGTAGAAAATACATAAAAATATATAATTAGAAAAAATTTAACTACAGAATAATAACTATCAGGAAAAAACAACAAACAGGTTGTTTTTTATATAATATTGGCAAAACTGGATTAAAGAAGACAGCTTCTTGAAATTTATGTTTTGTGGAAAAGTCATCCTGAATTTTATATTCTAGAAATAGCCAAAATATTATACAAGTATGAAATAAATGAAGTTATCTTCAGTGATATAAAGAATGAGGGGTTTAATGCCTGAAAAACACATCTGAAGGAAAAACAAAAGAAAGTCACACAAAAAAATGAAAATAAATGAACAAAGTTTTATGTGGAAAACAAAATAGACAGTCATAAATAAATTAGTCAATAATACATATGGATAAGCCTAAATTGAGTCAATTTTCCTATTAAAAGACATTAAAATGCATAGATTCTCAGATATTTGGGGGGAATCTCTATGATATTTGGAAGAGGAACACTTAAACATGCTACAAAAATTATTGAAAATAAAATATGGAAAAAGAAACACCAGAAAGAAACACCTATTACTATAAAAAGTAGTTATATCAGTTTTAGATTTAAGCAACATAAAAGAGCAAGGGTAAATATATTGGAAATGTCATGTTTTATTTCTCAGTTTGGGTGGTAGAGTAATGGATATATATTTTATAATCATAACCTGTATGTATCAAATGTTTCATAATTTAGAAATGCAAATAAAAAAATATAATCAAATCTTACTGTAATGTAACAAATAATTAAACATTTTTTTGCATGTAATTCCTGGGTATTAGTTATGTGTGTGTATGTTATATATATGAATGTTTTTGTCCTAGAATCAAATTATGCACACAATTTTGCTCTATGAACATTAGACATTCTATATTGAGAATCCCTTATGGTTTTAAAAGACTTTAAATATAATTAATAACAAAGTAAATTTTTATTTGTGAAAACCATAAGAAATATAATTACTCAGCTTTACTGATGCTGTTACATTGTTTTTAATGCTTCACACTGGCATTTTTCTATTAAAATAACCATTCTAATATCTCTTTATTTATGCATTTGAAACGACTTTAACTTTGTAATTAAATTCTCAAAAATCTTTAGTGAATAATATAAGTTATGAAATTTAGAGACAGAAAAAATATTACTCACAAGCCCATAATTAACTAAATTTAATCTTTGATATAGAGACTTCCAGAACGGAATCATTAAAAATATACTCAATATTGTAATCATAAATTTTGCACAGAAATTTTAAAATGTTTTACATATCCAAGAAGTCATTAACTCTGTTTTCCTTTTCTTCTTTTTCCCCACTACTTATACCTGATATGGATCAGTCTTGAAGGGATCATCAAGAGGACATGACTGCTGGAATGTGTTTCACTTGCCTTCTCTGAAGAAGCCCCACCAAGTACTCAGCCTTGTGACAGTAATGTGCTTGTTGCCAAGACTACCTGGACAGTATTTTAAGGCTTCTATATAAACTTTTAAGATTCTGGTGGGGTTGCGAGGAGACTCTTGTGGCTGCTCAAGACAAGTCTCATAAGTAAGTTATCTTGCTGAAACGACCTGCCACCCACTAAACTGCAGTGCTCTGCTTCTTCCTATGGTCTCTCCTTCCCCTCTGTGTTGGACCAGTTCGTGGATCATCAAGCAGACTGGGCTGAAGTACATCCTCCAGCAATTCTCTCTGTGAAGATGTCTGGGTGTAAATTTTTTGGCATCCTTTTTATTTCTAGAAGTATATTTGGTTATCACTCTCACAACTCCTAATTTGTCCAGATGCATAGTTTTAAGCTTAGAGTGATTTATCTTCCATTCATCATGATGAAAATGTCTCTCCTTACACAGATTCATTATCACGGTGGCCCAGTTTTTTTTTTTTTATTTCAATTCGAAATTATATAGGCAGAGGTATCTTTTCATCAATTGTGACATCAATGTTTTGAACAATTTTAATATACATGCTGTTTACTGAAATAAAATTGTATAACGTAAGAGTTGTGGGTTAAGTTTTATTTGGGGCTAAATGAGGACTATAATCTAGGAGACAGCACCTCAGGTGGCTCTGAGGAACTTTTCTGAAGAGGCAGGGGGAAACTCAGTATTATATATGTAATTTTAGTGAAGGGGAGTATGTGCAGTCAAACACACATTGAGTTCTTTTGCCAGTTATGAGGAGCAGACATCACTGTTAATGAATTTAGTGTTCTTCTAGATATAAGGAGATGCAAGAATTGGGGCTCATAAAATTTTCTCCTGAAAACATCTATCTGAATCTCTATTTTGTCAGTTTTCCCACAGCACAAAGTGCCCCATTCCTAATCTCCACCGTGAACTTTCAGGGAGTGTTGGAGGTCAGCGGCTACAGTGGCTCGTGATTGGTTACAGTACCAAGCAGAGGTAGATGGCAAATGGTATAAATGATTATTCTCCTTAACATTTTTATTTGAATTATTTTTGATTACTTTTTTCTCCATTATAATTTTATATTTTACTTGAAAATATAAAGACTTATGATTGATAAAAATTCACTGTTAAATCTTTTATTTGTAAATATTAGAAAAGAAAGTTATTTTTGCTATCTCAACTTTTTTATACATTTTCTTTTAATTGTATCTGTGTTATTAACCATATAATAATCAATAATGCAAATTGATATAAAGTAACATGCATTTACAAAATCAAACAAGTTAGACTGAAATATCATTTTAAGAATTATTTTTATTTATTGGCATTTATTTTGAAATATTTTCAAAATAGACGTGATCCTCACTTTGTCTACCTGTAGATTCAATACCCTTTAACATAGCATTTATATAATCTTGTCTTACTTCTTACAATTTAAAAAATGTATCCTTTTCTTAGTACTTACTATTATTTTTTTAGGATAAATATATAGTTACCATTCCTTCTGATTCTTTGAATGTCTTAGTATTACTTTGGCTTAACTACAAACATAACAACCTTAGTGGTAACACAATTATAGAATTATAATATTTTCCTCAAAGCTTTATAGCTATTTCCATAATATATTGTGGCTAGTCAGTCTTTAATAGAAGAAGACAAGGCTATTCTTTGTTTTCTCTAGAGAAGTAATTTTGTTTATTTTTTTTCTGGTCCACTTTTAAATTTAACATTTTGAAATAGATATAGATAAATATCTATTTTGCATTATAATTAAGCTTTAAACATGGTATATTCTTTTACTTATGTTGATATGCCTATTTCCCTGCCCTGGGAACAGATCTGGGTATCCAACAGTTTGGCACATTTTCTTGGTTGTTCTCTGATTGCTAAGAGTCAGGTCATACCCATACTTTAGCAACTGCACTGGATGACTGAATTTCTAATGTTATTTCCTTTTGAGCTGCAGTTTCATTAAATTTATGTATTATTTATTGTAGAAGCAAATAAAAGCTTATATTTATAGGTAAATGGCATAAGTTTTAGTGGAATGTGGAGGTCACAATACACATGTTTAGTTGATATAGATCTTTACTCTAAATAATGATGAAATTTTTTGATGTTAAATTGCCTTCCTGCTTTCCTTCCCTCTTCTTTTCTTTCTTTTTGATTGGTATTTTTTGCTCTAAAGTTTATTTTTTTGGCAAAATCTTATTTGAATTGATACAGAGATGAAGGATACACACACACACATAAATGTCTATATAAACTCTACTAAATAAATAATCATAAAATCCCTGTTTCTCAAATCAATTCAAAATATTTTAAGAATGCTGCTTTCCTTGAATTAAACTTAATTCTTCTCCTCACTTATTTATTAAGCAGCATTCCTTTGTCATGCAGTGACTATAGCCTTGTTCTTCCTGTAAGTAATTGTGTTTTATAAATTTGTAAGCAACCAGAGTGATTTCAGAATTTGTTAAAGATTTACAAAAAATTGACATGATCTTAACCACATGCTGCTATTGCCAATATGCCCTTTAGAGTGATGTTTTTACTAAAAGCAATGTCTGACTCCTTCACATTCCTACAATAATGGCCTTATTATTATACTACAAAAGATGACATCTTCAAACAAAAAATGTCTAACTCTATAACAATATTCCATGAATTCACTTATTACACAATATTAACAAACTGCTTAAAGAATGAATCAAAACCATATAAGATATTATTTCTCATGTATTGGAAAAAAATTATACGATGAAGTAAATTAAATCCAGTAGTGTGAAAACATTCTAAGCCTTTCTAATGATAAAAACTTTAAACATAAAATATTCTACTTCAAAAATGCTTTCAGAGATTGTATAAATGGTGAGAGGATGTATATATCATATATAGTTTTCTGTTTATGAATTTGATTATATTATAGCAATGGAACAGTGTAATATTAAATTTTAAAAAATGCATATCAATTGAAGATATAAATTAACCTCAAATTTGGGTTGTAAATAATTTTATATTTAGCTTTCAGTTTTCTTTATGTGTTTTTATATAATTTCAGGAAAATAATTATCATATATAAATGTACACATCTGAGTCTTTATCTAATATGTCTCAATCTCAAGAGTTCTAAAACCCCTCAATTTCCTTCTTTCCTTCCTTCCTCTTTCCTTCTTTCCTTTCTTCTTTTCTCCCTTCTTTCCTATTCCTTTATTGGTAATTTGGGGTATAAAAGTTAATTGTTGGCAATATTTTATCAGAACTTTTAATGTGAATGAAGGATGAGAGATATATACATATATACACACACACATATAGTGATGATCCAACTTGGAATAAATATTCCCATATTTCTATGAAAAATTATGAATGCATTTAACTATAGTATGTTATTCCTTAACATTTTTCATAATATACAGTATATGTACTTACAACTTTATACTGTGAACTTAATTGTTTAATATCTACCTTCATGCATGGAAGAGTTTTTATGTTATTATAACGTATACTTTAATAATGTGATAAAGGAGAATGACATGGTGTTAAGAAATTATGTTAATGTAATGGGCTTTATGAATTCACAAATTAGCTGAGCACTGAGAGTGATTGGAATTAGATAGGCAAATCTCTTGAGGGGAGTAGGGCATTGATGTGTAAAAGATTATTTCTGAGAGTGAGAATAGCATGTGTATGGCCCTGTAGCATGAGGGAACATAGTAAGTACGAGGATTGTAAGACGTATATCTATGGTAATGATCATGAAGGTGAACAAGGAGTGATTTGAGGCAACTAACAAGGGTAAGGCCAAATATATAACAGTCAGCATATTACAGCAGGCTGTCCGGCGAGCCGGCCCTCCGCCCGCGCCGCGGGGTGGGCTAGCGCCCCGCGGGGGTCTCGGGCTCCCAGCCCACTGCCCCGCCTCCCCGCCACCCGCTAGGCGTCGTCCGGGGACGCCCCTTGCCGAGAGAGACCCTCAATCACAAGTCACCCCGCCCTCCCCACCCTCCTCGCCGTGCCACGCAACCCCGCCCCCGAACCGCCCTCCCGATCTCCGTGCAGTACCCCTCGCCCCTCGCCGGGAAGAAGTGACTCCAGCAGCCGTGGCGGCTCTTTGGGCCCAAGGGGCGGGCGCGGCAGCCATTGGCGGAGGCCGCTGCCTCCGGCTGTCAATCCCGCGGCCCGGCCCCGCCCCACCGGCGGAGCGTGGCAGGACGCAGGGCCGCGGGGGCTGTCGGGACGGCTCCAAGATGGCCGCGCGCTTGGGGTCCGCACCTGCTGGCGGCCTCGAGCCCCGTTAACTGCCACCGCTGCTGACCGGAGCCGCCAGTCGGCCTGGCGACTCCTTGGGCTGTCCCCGCGGGGCGGGAGGCCGCCATGGCGACCCTGGAAAAGCAGGCGAAGGCCTTCGAGTCCCTCAAGTCCTTCCAGCGGCCGCCGCCTCAGCCCCCTCAGCCGGTACCGCCGCCGCCTCAGCCCCGTCAGCCAGCACCACAGCCGCCGTCGCCTCAGCCGGCACCGCAGCCGCCGCCCCCTCAGCCGGTACCGCCGCCGCCGCCGCCTCAGCCCCCTCAGCCGGCACCGCAGCTGCCGCCGCCTCACCCGGTGCCGCCGCCGCCTCAGCCCCCTCAGCCGGTACCGCCGCCGCCGCCGCCTCAGCCGGCACCGCAGCCTCCACGGCCGCCGCCGCCGCCTCAGCCCCCTCAGCCGGCACCGCAGCTGCCGCCGCCTCACCCGGTGCCGCCGCCGCCTCAGCCCCCTCAGCCAGCACCGCAGCCGCCGCCGCCTCAGCCCCCTCAGCCAGCACCGCAGCTGCCGCCGCCTCAGCCCCCTCAGCCGGTACCGCCGCCGCCGCCGCCTCAGCCGGCACCGCAGCCTCAACCGCCGCCGCCGCCTCAACCGCCGCCGCCGCCTCAGCCCCCTCAGCCGGTACCGCCGCCGCCGCCGCCTCAGCCGGCACCGCAGCCTGAACCGCCGCCGCCGCCGCCTCAGCCGGTACCGCCGCCGCCTCAGCCCCCTCAGCCGGTACCGCCGCCGCCGCCGCCTCAGCCGGCACCGCAGCCTCCACCGCCGCCGCCGCCGCTTCAGCCCCCTCAGCCAGCACCGCAGCCGCCGCCGCCGCCGCCTCAGCCGGCACCGCAGCCTCAACCGCCGCCGCCGCCGCCGCCGCCTCAGCCGGTACCGCCGCCGCCTCAGCCCCCTCTGCCAGCACCGCAGCCGCCGCCGCTTCAGCCCCCTCAGCCGGCACCGCAGCTGCCGCCGCCTCAGCCCCCTCAGCCGGCACCGCAGCCTCAACCCCCGCCGCCGCCGCCTCAGCCGGTACCGCCGCCGCTTCAGCCCCCTCATCCAGCACCGCAGCCGCCGCCGCCTCAGCCGGTACCGCCGCCGCCTCAGCCCCCTCTGCCAGCACCGCAGCCGCCGCCGCTTCAGCCCCCTCAGCCGGCACCGCAGCTGCCGCCGCCTCAGCCCCCTCAGCCGGCACCGCAGCCTCAACCCCCGCCGCCGCCGCCTCAGCCGGTACCGCCGCCGCTTCAGCCCCCTCATCCAGCACCGCAGCCGCCGCCGCCTCAGCCGGTACCGCCGCCGCCGCCGCCGCCTCAGCCCCCTCAGCCGGTACCGCCGCCGCCGCCGCCGCCGCCTCAGCCGGCACCGCAGATTCAACCGCCACCGCCGCCCGTCCACCGTGGGTCAGGAGCCGCTGCACAGACGGTGAGTCCCTGCGGGTCCCTCCCCAGCCCTGCGCGGGTCTCCGTCCCTCCCTCGGCCTCCCCCGAAGGCCCCGAGGCGGTCCGGGCCCCAGGCCTCTGCTTTCCCGGCTGCGAAACTCGGGAAGGAACGGGGCTGTGTTGTGATCCGAGGCCGCGCGTCCCGTTCGGCTTCCTCTGGGCCACTCCCCACCCCTCTCCTTCTCCAGGCCAGGTGTAACATTTTGTCTTCCCTTTTCAACTGAGGGTTTAAAACAGTGTTTCAGATAACTGTCAAAACGCTATGCATGCAAAACCCTAGGTTAACTTAAGGGAAGGATTAGGAGAGAAGAGGGGAAGGAGCGAAGTTCACTGGTCACTTCTGTGGGGGTGGGTTAGATGGTCACAGTGGTGAACGCTTAACTGCTACATGGCCCTGTGCGCTTACCGGCATAGTCGTTACTGTTACTAATCCCGGACAGCACTGGTGTTAAGGAGGCATGACCACGGACCGTGTGCTCATTGAGCTTAATTTTACACAAACTAAGATTTCCACAGAATCAAGACAGGCAGTAAACGCCAGCTGCAGAGGACAGCTTGTGCAGGGTTGGGGAACAGCATGGCATGATCAGAACTTTAGTTTGACTGGCTTGAAATGTAGAGGGAAAGGGAAACTTCACACTGATGAATCAGAGAGGAGATAGCTGTTTTTATTAAACTAAAATGGTTAAATGAGCCTTGTTGGTTAATGATTTGCCTTAGCAATGTGAATTTGGATTCTGCAAGTATTGTATAAGTTCTGTAAGAAGCTTGTTTTAAAATTTCAAAACTCTTAAGATATTAGAAGTTCAGTTTTATTTTATAAGAATTTTTAAAAAAGTGTTTATTTAACTCAATTAGAACTGAGTTCCTTTAACATAGACTTTATTATCTCATGTATTAATACCCTCTAGAGGTACACAATGAAAAATGTGATTTATAAACAGACACATACAGACACAAGGAAAACAGAGTATGTAGCTTCAGTAACAGTTTAAGAGAAAAGTCAGAAACAGAAATTTTCCCTGGTCAAAATATCAAAAAAAGCATCTGGGGCTTATATCCTTTAATTGATTTGAGCTCTAAATGGACAAATACACAATTTTTTTTTTTTAATTGCTAAGAACAAGATTCTTTTTCACGTTGAATAATGATTTTGGAGTTTAAATAAATACCAACAATAGAGCTATGAGGGAGGAAAAATATAAAATACTGATTTTTTTTTTAATCTCACCGTAAGGTGCATTCTTAAATACATAGGAGAGAACTGTCATGATTTGCGCAACTCGCTTGCAAATAGTTCAACAGTATTAACAATGATTGAATTTAGATGGTGGGCATATGGGAATTTATCATCCTATTAAACAGTTTTCTGTACTTCTGAGACTTAGAATAAAACATTGGAAAGAACCTGTTAGACATAATGCTCTATGTGAAGTAATTTGTTCCCTTTGTGAAATTCTAGGAAGGTTAAATTGCATGTTCATAACATCAAGAAAATCACAAGCATTTACGATGTAATCAGAACTACCTGAGGATCTGTGAAACTTGGTGAGTTGGTGGATTTTTTAAAATGTCTTAAAACATTTTGTTTTTACAAAGATTACAGGAGTAAGAGAAGATAAATTTTAATCAACTCTTAATATTTTTTTCCTGGTTGATGTGATATAATTAAATGTGGGGAAAAAAAGGTAAATTCTAAAAGGAGACACTACCTTGATGGTTTTCTATGGAGGAAACTCAAGCAGGAGGAAGTTTAATTTAAAAACATAAATTACTGCTCTTTATAATACATTCTAAGTTGTCATTCTTTTGAATGCCTTCCTTTCCAAACAGGTGTGTTATTCTGGGAGATCATCAGGACTTCTGGGTATTTGGAGGTACTGACCTAACCAGTGGAACTGCTGATTTATAAGAAGTTGTCCAGAATTTTGGAAAACTGATTAGTAGAGGTAAATAATATTTCCTTGGCAAGTGATGACAGAAAGTGACTTGAGTGAATTTTCCTTTGTTTTTAGGCAGATGTACCTAACCATGTATGTTAACAATGATTACAGGCTGGAGACCGAGAAGAACTACCATTTTTGCCAGCTGGGATGCAGAAAAATTTGGACCTCTGGGTTCCACAAATGGGCTGAGGTAACTAAGACAGAAAACGTATCTTCTTGGTCAACATGTATCTCAGGGTAATCACAGATGTGTTCCATTACCTGATATTGTTTTAATTTGGATAAATACTCAAGAAAATTTAAGAAATAGAGTTTGCTTTTGCTTTTACATCAGTTTGGTAAAACAGAACAACCTCTTAATTACTAAGTACAAACCAAGTTTTTCATTATTTTAAAAATATTTTAGTTTCTATTTGTATTTGTTTTGTGATAAGTAAGTAAAATCTGTAAGCTCAGAAAATAGTCAAACCTAGGAAGCTGCTTCTGACAAGTGAATTAGCTTATTGAAAATCTGATATAGATCCTTGTCATTAATTTTCAAGTTTTTACAGTTTCCTTGGATTTCTTCTATCTAGGAAAACAACATGCTCTTTTAAGATGACTATACTCTGATTATATTCTCTCCTTTATGGATTCCGTACTAAATTGTAACCATAGGTATATTTTACCATTTACAAAAGTGCCTGATTGGGAAGTATAATACAATCATTTTGTAAATTGAATTACTCTAAAATTTCAAGGATTTATTTTTAATTCAATTATGATTAATTTTCATTTGTCACTGGCTCTTACTGCTTTATTTTAAAGTGTCTTTCATAGGCCCCCTTCTTTCGTCTTCTTCCCTTAGGCTCTCTGTCCTGTAACTCTAAGTTCTTACATGTTCATGGTAGGCTTGTGTGTTTTTTTTAAAGGCAGGTGCACCAAAAAGCACTTTCCTGTGACTATCCTCTGTTTTGTTCATCATTTATGAGTCCAAATTTTATAGAATTGATTTGAAGAATGTCATATCTTTCTTATCATTGTGTCTGGTTTTTAAAATGCTTTCCTTCTGACTCATTTCTGCATACTTTAAAATAATAATATGAATCAAATAAGTATGGGAATAAAATCACAGTTACTTGTATCACATTTGATTCCATTTATATTGCAAAGTCTTATTATTATGTTGGTGTTATGAACATGCATTTCATAATACACTTATTTAGATGAATCAGATCTTATTCATTAAGGTCATTTACTTTTAGAAATATGTAATTTCTTGTGAATACATGTATATAGAAATACATGTGTCTTTCTATAATTTAAGCAGCTTAGAATACAGATAAAATAAATCCAAGATACAAGATAATATGCCTTGCATTAATTTAAATTCATGTGTGTTAAAAGACAATTTGAATATTGTTTCCCATTTTCTACTAGCTTCTTGATCATATTCAGCAGCACATTTACCTTTACATATAGTTAAGGAATCTTTTTTATTTCTACTGTAGCTCTGTCATAATGGAAACTCTGCAGCAGAATCAGCTGTCATCTATCCCGTGTGGCCAAGTGCAGAGGTGAGAATTCTCATTTGTGGGATGACCACTCACAGCTTTAAATGTTTTTACTGTAACTGCTCTTATAAGGTAGCAAGCTAGAGAGAGAGAGAGAGAGAGAAACAGAGAGAAGAAAAGAGTTCTCTCTGCATATTCCCATGTGTGTGATGGCATTAGTCTTCTTCTGCTGTATTTTTCTAGAATGTGTGTGCGTGTGTGCATGTATGTGTGAGAGAGAAATGTCTTGTCTTTGTCCTAATAGCCACTCTTCTCTCCCTCTAGTTTTTTCTCTATCCTCCCCTCCTTTCTTTTTCTTTTTCATCAATACCTTCTCTTTCAAAAAATTCTTGATAAATCAAATTTCCAACTTCCTCACTTTTAATATGGTAAAGTTACTTGGATCCCCAATGTCAAGGGATCTCATACTTTAATGTCTGTAAGGATTGCCAGGGACACCTTTTAAAAGTACAGATTTCCAGGCCTTACTTTGAGCAGTTCTCTTCCAGTAGATCCAGGGTGAGGCTGAGCATCTCCGAGCCTTCCCCCTTCATATTATGGTGCAGGGGATCAGGGGCAGTTTTCCTCTGGGTCTCCGTGCTGTTGCTATGAAAAGTGGCTACAGCATCACTAATATTTTTCTTTCTTGTTTTAATTGCATTAATATTATGAAGCAGTTAATAGCATTTTATTAAAATTATGGTCAAAGGCATAGGCGTTTGATTTATAATGGTATCTGCAAACCACTCTTTTACTGAATTAATTTGTTTGTTTTGCTTGTATTTCCACAATTGTAAATGCTGTGAGTTAAGTGACTGCTTTGCTTCAACTACAGGAGAATGTGAAAACACTCCAGGAGAGAGAGGTTGCATATATCAATGCAGACTCATACACAGAAGGTAAATTTTATTTCAGATTGTCATTAAATAGTATACCAGTATTTAAGTCTATCAACTCCAACTCATAAACTAGGATTATTCTCTTTCTATGAGATGCCTCAATAATACCTCCATTTCTCCATTTTACCAGAGAGAACATTATTATGATTCAAATGAATCAATATGATTCATAACTAAGCTATTGATCCTAATTTCTTTAGAATATTTACCATTTGCCTATCTTGGATTACTACTTAAAACTTTAGTACTTTTGACATTCTTCCTGTGGAGCTATTTTTAAAAGTTGGGGTAAAATATTTCATACAGAAATAGTTCCTGTATGTATTGGACCAACTCTGAAATAAGCACCCACTACAGACTTCCTTTTGACCCTGACATGTGGCATGTGCATCTGTAGGCTTTCATCATATTATGGTTATTTCTAGGTAAGTGTCACAGGACACATGTTAGTTACTGACATGCTCTAGTCTAAAGTCTTGATATTGAATTGAATGAATGAATAAAAACATGAACATTATGGCCTTACCACTTCCTTTGCCAAAGACCCCTAGGTGTTGCTGCCGTAATGAGCAATGGCCCTTACTGTTACTGCAGGAGCTGCGGCCTTAGCAGCAGTCTGCCTCTGCAGTCTCCTATCCCGAGTGTGTGCTGCAGCCTCTCTGGCTCCTGAAGAGTTATTTCCACCTTGTGTTTTAGTTTTAGCCAGACTGTTTGTCTGTCTATTTATCTACCTACCTATCTATCTATTCTAAAATCTTATTTATTTGTTTTTACTGAAGTACATTTGATTTATAATATTAGTTTCAGGTGTACAGCAAAGTTACACAGTTATATACATATACATATACATATACATATACATATACATATACATTTTTAGATTCTTTTCCATTATAGGTTATAATAAGATACTGAATATAATTCCCTGTGCTATACAGTAGATCCTTGTTTATCTGTTTCATATATAATAGTGTATATCTGTTAATCCTGAACTCCTAACATCTCTCTTCCCTTCCCCCTTTCTCCTTGGGTAACCATAGTTTCTTTTCTATGTCGTGAATCTATTTCTGGTTTGTAAATAAGTTCATTTGTATCATTTTTTTGTTTGTTTACATTCCACATATAAGTGATATAATTTGATATTTGCCTTTCTCTGTCTGACATACTTCACTGAATATGATAATCTGTAGGGTCCACCCTATTTTTAATTCTCCAGGAATGATGCCTTCAATTTGAAATCTGTTATATCTTGTTTATAATTAGAAAATAAAGTTAGAATTAAATACAGGTTTGAAGTCCATTTGGAGGTATTAAAATACTCTCTTATTTATTTTGCAGGCAATTATACCCTCAGAGTTGACTGTACACCTCTTCTTTTCCAGTTGGTATATAAACTGACAAAAGAGGTATGTAAATAGATCTGTCATAATGTTTTCTGATGAGTAGATAAGTCAATAACTTTTGTTTTCTAAATTACTAATATTTAAACTGGTGACAGACATAGCTGATTTGTATAAATAACAAATCAGCACGAGCTTTAATACACTTCTTATGTGACATAACTATGAGAACAGTAGTGCTAGTCTCTGTTCTAATAATAGTTCCTAATAATTGTATACATTTGTTAAAATGTGCAGGGTCTGTTGTTTCATGGGGCAGAGTCTCTTTGATGTAACAGAAAGAATACTGAGCTGGGATGGGGAAGCCTTGGCTGTGAAGATTGCCTTGGCTATTCATTCATTCATTCATTCAGCAAGTATTTATTGTGTGGTTACTATGTATCAGGTCCTATGAAATGAATTCTAGCAGCAACAGTGATAAAAGGACAAGGTTACTGAATCCAAATACTTTGTAATCTAGAGAGGCCACAGACCTGTAAATGAGGACTCATACTTCACTTGAATATTGGATACTATATACAGTGGAGGACAATTGCGGAAGAGAGAAGCTAAGACCCTGGGGTAGCTGGTGAGGTTGGAAAGCATTAGAAGGTGTTTACAGAAGGATTAGTGGTTAGGCTGTAAAATGGAAGGATGTGAAAGTGGGGAGAAGGTTTCTCCTCAGAGGACACAAGAGCTAATAAAGACATGGATGTGTGAAAGAACATTTCCTGACCTCTGGGTAATGCAATATAACCTAAATGTAAGGTGTTGGTGAAAAAGCTGGTAAGAAACGGGGCCTGACACATAGGCCTAAATGTTCATAAATCTGGTGATGGAGAAATTAAAGAATCTTTAACAAGTTTGTACATTATCATTTTTATTCATTAGAAAAATTACTCTGTATCAGTGCAGTGAATAGGTTAAGCTGTAGTAAGTCTAAAAGCAAAATGGAAATAATTCCACATACTTATTTAGCGCACAGGAATTTATAAATACTAGTTATTGATGTAAAAAGTACTCTGAAAATGCTAATGCACTCTGAATCTCTAAAGGTTATGTGATCTACTCTTTGAGAATATGTGTGCTTCATTTAAATAACCCCCCATTATAGAATTTAACTGTAGAAATGTTTCTTTCAAGTAGGTATCACTTAGATGACAGTGGGAAGTATCTGTCACATCTCTGTGGTCCTGTTTCCCAATTGCCCTTCATCTTGCCCTGTCCTTTTCACTGTTAGTGTCTTTAACATCTCATCCCAAGTGAGCATCCTCCCATGCCCATCACAACTCCCACCATACTGGGAAGCTTAGGTCCTTGATCCTTTTATTGAAATGTCCCATAAAAACATCTTATCTAAAAGCACGCTGTAAAGACAGCCCTTGTTGGGGAATCCTTCTCAGGAGATACATTTACACTCTGTCCTACAGAGGAGGCTCCTGCCTTTATAGGAGGGGTAGTAAGAATTTTAGGACCAAGAAGGAGAAGCTTAGGTCTATCCCCTTTGTACATTTATTTAATAAGTATTAAATGTGTAAGTGGTTACCATAATGACAGGATAAATCAAACAGAGATTCTGCTATTAGTGTGTTACCTGTGTAGCCAGGAGAGACTATGATCAAGAATTTTCAAATCCAAGATAGAGATTAAAATCACCAAAGTGAATACAGATAAAAGTGTGGGAAGCAAAAAATAAATATCTTAGTTTATTATTTTACATGTTGGAATTAAACAGCCTGCTTAATGGGAAATTGCAAATTTTTTTCCAATTTTAAAGCCTGTTTTATGTTAATTTGAATTTAATTTGCATGCCACTTGTATTAGATACAATACATTTGTCTTTCAGAGTTTTTGTTTTAGGTAGTTTTTTAACAGTTTAACTGGGAAATTAAAATGTATCTTTAGAAGTTACATTATCAGGATGAACTAATTAATTGTCCAGAAGAGAAGAGTGAGATTTTATAATCTTTTTTGATTTGATTGTCAGTGGAGGAATCAGACATCATTCATCTGGAGAAATGCTGTTGGTTGCTGAGGGCTCAATCCCGAACTGGATGATTTGACTTAGAGACATTTGGCCCATTGGCTTCACCGCCAATTTGTCCATCTCTGAGTGAAGGTGGGAATCCTTCTATTTTCTACAAATGTTCTTTGGTAAACACGTGAGCCTTGTTCCACCTTTGAAGCCTTGTGTAAGTCGGTTTACCTTTCTGCACCTGAATATTCTCATATATAAAATCAGTTTGACCAAGACAATCATTATGAAACTGTGCTCCAGTGCGGTGCCTCAGCATCTGGTGCAAGGTCAGGGTGGTGGACACTGAATAGGCAAAGCTCTAGCTTCCACACGTGACCTCACCTCTTCCTCAGCTGAGTAGTGTCTATTGTATTTCTTTTATATAGAAGAAGGTTCCACTGCTGTATCCTTCCCCCACCCTTAAAAAATTAAGAAACCACTGGACTAGACCATCTCTAAGGTCCCCACTTAGCTCTAAACTTTTCACTACTATATATATATATATATATATATATATATATATATATATATTAAATGAGGTTTACAAGGAGTAGTTGTGGCTGATAATCACAAAAACTGTATTTGAAATCTGAAAGCTTGGGTTCTGCTTCTGATTCAGACCTTTTTAAAAAAATTTCTTACTTTTAGCAAGTCATTTAACTACTTCTTAGCTTCAATTTTCTGCTCTTTGAGGGCACAGAATTAGATTCTTGAAATAGACAGTCTGTATTCTTCAGGTTTCTAGTGTGTTTTAGTAATATTTGTTAGGGGAGCTAGAACAGACAGGGCTTCCACTTCAGCAGTGCAGTTATGTTTTTACCTTTTTAGAATTAGAGATTGAGAAATCATTTCATTTGAAAACAAAATGATTCCATTTATTTTTTATGAAAAGTTTAAAAACCACAAGATTAGATTATAAATTGCCCTTTATTTCTGAAATTTAATATATTTATTTATACAGATTAAGTGGTACAATGAAGACTGCAGTACAGAATTTCTTTCTCTTATAGTGTGTTAGTTTTCTTTGCTTCATGAAGGAGTTGTATGAAGCTTGTTAATAACAACACAGTATATCTTTGATAGAGTTCAACTTTTCTTCTTCTTTTTTCTTTTTTCTTCTTAGTCTTTCCAAATTAGGATAATTGTGGTCTCTGACTTTTTTCCAGTTAAATTTTTAAAATATATTTTAATTTTTTACATTCTACAATCACTTTTGACTTTTGGAATTAATATAAGATAGAGACAGGTAGGCAGACAAAACCAAACACTAAATGATAGTATTTTCTTCTAGGAAGTTAAATTTTGGTTATAATTATTCCAGGGGGAAAAAAAAAACTTCCTAAGACAGTGGAAACTACTGATAACTTTTAAAAACTAAGTCAGTTTATGCGAGTCATGCCTCCTTTCATAAGCATGTCATTATTAACAGGAAGTTTGTTGGCTGTGATTTATTCTGTGTTCCTATTTTACAGGTTTATTTAATGCTTTTGGTGAAAATCATGACAGCCACATGGATTTTAAGGAGATATCCTGTGGGTTATCAGCTTGTTGCAGAGGACCTCTGGCTGAAAGACAGAAATGTAAGTGTGTTAAACATCACAAAATTTGGAAGCTATACAGAGAAAAAAATTAGCATCCATTCATGTAAAAAATCATCTGATTAAGGCTTGAATTTTCATCCCTTTGGCAAATAGCAATCTCTTGCTGAGGTTTTACTGAGGTCAGTGTAAAGGTTCAATCATCTATTCTTTTTTACTGTGGAGTAATTTAAGATCTTTGTTATTAATAATGGTTGATTTTCCAGATGAATGTACAATTCATGATAAATGAACTACATCATTCATGATGTGTTTGAAAATGTTAAGCATATAGAAAATATTTTCTGGTAGTCTATATAGAAAATTTGTCTTGCTTAACTTGAATTCCAACTTATTTTCTAGCACTGTGTATATTGATATTGGCAAAATTAAATTTATGATAAAACAATTTTATTAAATACTAAATTTATCTTTTAAACCTAGCTAAAATATTATAGCGTAATTTATAAGCATATTACATTAATAAATCTTAACCATATTTGGTTAGGAAAATGCAGCAGTTTACATTTAATTGGAACCTAATTCTTATATATTCACTAGGGTCATTATCTCTGCATATTTCTAAAATACAGCTTCACAAATACTGCGTATTTTGGGTATGATACTTATTAGTTCAATATTCTTTAGTAATGTTGTACTGTGATGTACTCAGTTAATTTAATAGCATAATTAATACATAATTATTACACACACGGGTGTGTGAAGTAGATAATTATTTAATCTTAAAAATTTAGATTTCTTTTATCTTCCCTGATAGTATACCATTACTCTAACCTGGCTTTGTGATAGATTATTTGTTCACATTAAAGTTCTGGTATTAAAGAGGCTGAAGTCTTTGTTTCTCAATTGAGGTTAATTATTGTCTTAAATTTTTTTTTAATTTATTTTTTGCCAGTGGACTAGTGGAAGTTAACCAACTAGACTAACTAGCAATTTTGCTGATATTGATGTTAATTAGCAAAGTGCTGATATTTCGGATTTTTAGCTTGTTGTATATAAACTTCATTGAAGATTTGAGATTGTTCTTAGGCAAAAATATTGGGTGCACATTAATTACACTGGAGAGGCAAAATCTTTATACAGTCATCTCTCATTATCTGCTGAGGATTGGTTCTGAGACCCCCTCAGATACCAAATCCATGGATGCTCAAGTCCTTATGTAAAATGGCATAGTATTTGCATATAACCTATGCACATCCTCCTGTATACTTTCAGTCATCTCTAGGTTACTTGTAATACCTAATACAATGTAATTATTTGTAAATACAATGTAAATGATATGTAAATAGTTGTTAGTGAATAGCAAATTCAAGTTTTGCTTTTGAGAACTTTCTGGGAAAATTTATATATATATATTTATATAATTTTTGACCTATTGTTTATACCTGTGAATGCAGAACCAATGGATACAGGGGGCTGACTGTACCAGCTTTTTGTTGATTCTTAATGTAGATGGAATATTTTCAACATTGTAAGAATCAACTCTGAAGTGATCAGTTTTAAATATTAGAAATTAATTTAAAAGCTTGAATTACCTTCTCAAAATCTGTGAGATATTGTATAGTAACTTGGCCCTTCTTTTTCAGTTTGCAAGAAATTTAACTTTAGATTTAGGTGAAGGATAGAGTTCTCTAAGCTGGCTAATGATATAAGGAGAGAGACTTGTGAAGTGTACAGGAATTCCTACAAGTTCAAAGGACTTTAATGACACAATCTCCTCCAAATAAGAACTTAATCCAGAATGTAATTGTTTGAGGAACTAAGTAATTTTACTAGGGCGGCTTGTAATAAAATGTATTATACTTCAGAATATGAAAGTAATTTCCCTCCATAAGAGTTTCTTTTCTTTAGTTTGCTTCAAGGTATTTGATGTTGACGGTGATGGAGTTCTCTCTAGGGTTGAACTGAGAGACACGTGGTTGCACATTTAGAGGTCTGGAAGGACAACTGCACCGATGATACCCTGGTAAAGTCTGATTGTATACATCTTCTTGAATGTAAACTTCCAACAGGAACATAGAGTGAAGAATTTTTTAAAACAGGTTAAGAAAAAGATTTCTTACTACTTCTAGGTTCTATATTATGCTACTCAAAATATTCATAGCCAAAGATGCAAAATTGGGAAGAGAATTTCCCTTAGAAAATTTAATAAGCTGAATGTATTATATTAAAAAAATGAAACCACTGGAAAATTGTCATAAATTTTTAAGGCAAACAAGCAATCTATTTCTGTAATTAAAAAAAGAAAAAAAAAGTTGACCGAAAATACTTTATACTTCAGCTACTGGCTAATAAAAATGATACCTTCTCTATCCTAACTACTGATTTGGGTTTCTGGTTTTAAAGGAATTACATGTGGATGTATCCAACATTGTAGAAGACACATAGAATGCACATGACACCACAAAGGTGAGTCTAGCAGAGACTAATTTATTCTTTTCTAAAAATACATTATATTCTGAATTGCTATACATACCTTACGTATACATACTTGAATCTCTTCTACATCATCCCTGCTAAATGCTTATTTGGACCTGTGGTTACAATACCTCCAAGTTGTCCCTAAGGAAAGCCCATTCCACCTTTAAACAACTCCATTAAGTGTTATTTACATAAAAATATTATATTTTATAAGCTAGGCATTTTATAAAAATTAAGTAGAGACAGCCCTTGACATCTGTAGTTTATAATCTTTACTTCTCCCATTTTAATACATTATGGTAAAACAAAGCTTATATTGAGCAAAAGAAGCCACAGAATAAAAGAACACATTGTACAATTCAATTTATATGAAGTTCTAGAACAGAGACAACTCATGTTAATAATTGTTACAATAGTGATTTTGGAGATGGGTCATTTAACTGGGAAGGACCATAGGATATCTGGGATGATGGAAATTATTTTTTATCTCAATCTGGGTGGTGTATATAGTTTTAAAATTTTTTTTTTCAATAATATTGGTGAGGGTCTGTTCTAAGTTTTTTAATAGCAGCCAGAATAAGTGTATAATAGCAGAAACAAGCATGTACTTTACAAAGAATAAAGCCTTGAATTTTTTTTAGTTTCACAACATTTATTAAAGATATTATAATAGGTTTGCCTTAATGTCTATGTATCCCTGTGAAACTGAAGATAATCCATATATGTGAGACACATATGAGTTAATTTGACCCTTTGTATTCAAATGTTGACATGTACCAAGTAGCAGATGGTAGGATGTAGACCATAGTGGTCTTATACAGGCTTAGAAAAATAAGTAACTTTTTTTTTTCAATCACAAATCCAGAAGAAATCATCATAGTCTTATTAACTGACACTCAACAGAAATAAATAATAGAAATGAATTTTTCAGGGCTTGATCTTTGTTTGGCAACTCAGATAACCATCTTCATTTACTTTTCTGCCCAAAACTAAGGTAGCCATTTCTATTTG
Organism: Camelus dromedarius; assembly: GCF_036321535.1. Classification (NCBI taxonomy): domain Eukaryota; kingdom Metazoa; phylum Chordata; class Mammalia; order Artiodactyla; family Camelidae; genus Camelus; species Camelus dromedarius. The sequence continues at coordinate 1,325,129 of NW_026989801.1, forward strand.
GTATATATGAAAACAGAAACATAGGAAAGTTTCTGTTAGGAAATACCTTATGTAGAGATACAATTTCCATTGCCTTTTTTCTGGGTGTTTGATAAGTATGGAGGTTATCATCGCTGTCTATTTTTATGTAAGACCGTGTTTCTTCTTATGGCTGTACTTTTGAACATTAAAAAAAAAGATCATTTAGCTGCTCCATCTCCGTGTAACCATAATAATGAAATGGTAAAAATTTAGAATAGAATTTGGACCTTTCAACCAAACCTATTACCCATATTCACTGGTGACTAGACTGTGACAGTATTACCCATTATTTTGTACCATTACATTGGTATTAATATACTTTTATGGAAGTTGCATCATGAAAGCCAATAATTACCATCATAGTGCTTTAAAATCTTTTCTTATAATACATGGTATTATATATTGAATGAATACATGAATATCATTAATAATAATTATTAAATATCATTAAATAATAAATCATTAGATAATAAAAATATAATTAAGTAATAAAAGCTAAGAACATTATTATTCATCTAGGATTGTTAAGGTGATTGTTCAAAACATGAAGTAAGAAGCATTTGGTTATATTTTTGCCTGCCAAGAAATATTGTCTACTGTATATAAATGTAATTTTTGGTACACTTTGACACCAAAAAAAAAAAATACTGCTTTATTCAACTTGTGAAAGTAATGTTAAATTTTATTTTGAGGAAATGTTAATATAGATACTCATTTATTATATATATTTAGTTTTTTTAAATCTCTTAAGAAGTCTAATAATATTGCCAGATGTTTTAAAGAAGATCTTAGAAAATTGTTAGGGTCAAAGGGCATAATCCAGAGAGTTTGGAAAGATGCTTTCAAAGTTAGTAAATAGTCCTTTTTCTCTAACCAGAACCTTTTGTGGGTTCTGTTAGTAAACTTCACCTTGAACCAGAAGATACTGTGAGTTATTTCCCAGGTCTTACTGGAGGAAGAAGATTTTTGGTGATAAATTGCCCACGTTGTGACTGACTACTTCAGAGTTTGGTTACTTTTGAACTTATTCTTGCTGGCCTACTTTCAGATGAACACATAGCATCTACGTTAAATCATTAGTTTTCTTTCAGACAAATGACCATTGCAAGTTTAATAAAACAGATTTTATTCAAATAATATAAGAAGATGAAGATTTAAGATATACTTAAATATTGTTTCTCTTTCAGAATGGCCATCTTAACTCTAGAGGAATATCATATCTGGAGTGTGAAAAATGTTCTTGCCAATGAGTTTTTGAATCTACTTTTCCAGGTATGTTTAAGGTAAATGACAGAGACCGAGGGCAGTGGTACCAGTAGTTCTACATCTTTTCCATTATGTAGTAGTTAGACAACTAGACTACAAAACCATATATTGTCAAAAGAACTGCATTAACCTGTACACCACCTGCAGATGGTAAGTTAGAGCGTGCATGCTTCTCAGAGTCACAATGTGCATGATAGGAAAGTAGAGTACAGCTGATAATGTTTATCTTAATAACTCATGATAGAGCAGATTGTAGACACAAAGAAAAGAATTTAAAATGTAAAAGCCATTATAATTTGCTATTTTTTTTTACCTTTTTTTTTTTTTTTAAGACCCTTCCTAACAAGTAAGGCAGTGTGGACAGAGACATAGATCATAAGTCGGCAGCTGTAAATTTTTCACAAAGTATACAATCTTTCCAGTTAGGAGGTTATTTTAGATGCAAATCTGTTTCTTAATTTTCTTTTATTCTTTCTTTCTTTCTTTTTTTTTTCTTTTTTTTAATTTAATTCTTTAGAAGGTCCAAAAAAGATTGAAGGAGAAAGGAGGAAAAAAAGCTGTCAGGGGTGAACATGAAATCATAAAACTTGCCAGATTTTAACTATTTTCCAGTTAAAGTAGTTCTCTTTGCTCCAATTTAAAGAAACAACTTATAGTTTCCCATTTTTCATAGTTCTTCATAAATATATGTTGATTTAATAGTATTTTACAGGGTGTGAGTAGGGACAGACTGGAAGTTCAAGATTTGTAAATACTGACAGGTATATATAGAATAGATAAACAGGTTTATACTGTATAGCACAGGGAATTATATTCAAAATTTTGTAGTAGCTCATGGGGAAAAAATATGAAAACAAATATACGTATATTCGTAAAGTACTGAAAAATTGTGCTGTACACCAGAAATTGACACAACATTGTAAATGGACTATAACTCAGTAAAAAAATAAAAATAAGATAAAACTGTTAGAACACTATAAAAAATAGTATTTTAGATTCTTCTTATTTTATTCTCCTTTTCTTATAAAAGCACCCCTATGAAGATCAATAAGACTTGATATCTTTATATCTATCATGATTCTCCATTGTAAATAGAGTAACCTGCCTGTGACACAGCTATGTTAGAATAAATGAAAATTGGACTCTTCCTGACAGCTAATAATTAATGTATATTTAAAGCATATGAAATCTGATAAGTCTATGATACCCATTTAAATCAATCAGTTGCTCCACTGTCAGTTATCAGCCAGGATCTAAGTTGATGTCTTTATAAAATATAAATACATATAAAAATAATATAAACCTACTATAAACAGAAATGTCTTGCTTAGTAATATGAAAATTGAGCAGCTATTTTTATCTCATTTAAAATGATGTCCTCAATTACTTTGTTATCATTAATTATATAAACATTTTGACCACTTAAGTTTGTGTCTGAGTCACCTTGCAGCTCTTACATAGCAAAGCATTTTGAACTTTTATATTGCCTTTCCTATTTTCTCATGTTTATCAGGGACTTGCATAGGCACTATTTTTTCTAGGACTCTATAAACAGATGTATGCCTGAGATTTTCTTTTGTGTCTGTGTTTCTAGCATTATATTACTGACAGATTTTTTTGTTGGTTATCAATCTAATTTTTTTTCTTGGTATATATAGTCCTTTCAGCCCTTTCAAATATATATGTAGTCAGTTTACAATGTGTCAATTTCTGGTGTACAGCACAATGCTTCAGTCATACATGAACATACATATATTAATTTTCATACTCTTTTTCACCATAAGTTACTACAAAACAGTATTGGATATAGTTCCTTGTGCTATACAGTATGAACTTGTTTATAAATTGGGAGTTTGAGATTTGCAGGTACTAAATATTAACATTACATTTTATGATGCTTACTTTATCCCATATTCAGACATGCTTTTAAAACTTAATTTTCACTTAATATATAAGTAATCAGACTTACTCTAAATTGTTTTATTTTCTGTCTGTTTCTAAAATAGAATTAGCTAGTAAATTCAGTGATAAAAGCTTGAATTATACTTTTATTTTATTTGCCAAGATCCCACTCCTGGCTGACCATTTTGGGTATTTAAGTATAAAGTAAGTAAATGTCGGTAGAATTAGGAAACCATTCCTGTGGTAATATTATTTTCAGTCCTTTCAAATAAACTCAGTGCCCAATATTTTGCAGAGGAAGCATTCTAAACATGATCAGGATCTTCTATCTTGTATGTTTGTCAGAAAGCGTCAAATGTTAAACAGTTTGATAAACAGAATAGTGCACCACACTGACCCCTACCTATATCCATGCTCTAATCCTGAAATCTGTGAGTATGTTATTTTACATGGCAAAGGGGATTTTGCAGATGTATCAGGTTAAGGACTCTGAGACAGGGAGATTAGCCTGGATTATCTACATGGGCCTAGTCTAACAACAGGAGTCCTTAAAAATTGAAAATCTTTCCCAGCTGTGGTCAGAAAGATATGACTTTGGAAGAAGGATTAGAAAGCTGTAAAGCTGTTAGCTTTGAAGATAGAGGAAGGGCCATGGGTAAAGAAATGTGGGTGAACTCTAGAAGCTGGAAAAGACAAGGAAATATATTCTTCCTTTGACCTACGGAAGGGCATACAGCCCTGCTGACATCTTGATTTTTAGCCAAATGATACCTGTTCCTGACTTGACCTACAGAACCATAAAATAATAAGTTTGTGTTGCTTTAAGCTGCAAAATTTGTGATAATTTGTTACAGCAGTGATAAAAATAAATATAGGGGAGGTAATCCAACTTTATGGATTGGAGGGCTCAGCATTTTAAAGATGTCAGTTCCCCTTCAACTGATTCAAAGATTTATATGTGCACATCAAAATCCCCAACAGTTAATTGTTGTTACTGTTTTTTTGTAGAACTTGACAAGCTGATTCTAAATACATAGAGAAGCGTGAAGGGCCAACAATAGCCAAGATGATATTAAAGAACAATGTTAAAGGACTTATAAAACAATATTAAGTCTATGTGATAACTACCTAAAGTTAGACATATAGACCAATGGAACAGCATTGAATTAAACCCTGTACCATACATGAACAGTAACTTTAGATAGGTTATAAATCTAATATATTTGAAACATAAAGCAAAGCATCTGGGGGAGGGTAAAGCTCAGGTGGAATGTGTGCTTAGCATGCATAAGGTCTTGGGTTCAACTCCCAGTACCTCCATTAAAATAAATAACCTAATCCCCCAACAAAATAAAGCATCTAGAAAATAGTGTAGGAGATATTTTAATGACTTTGAAGTGGCAAAGAGTTCTTAAACCGGACAAAGCATGAAACATAAAAGAAGAGTTTTAAGTTGGACTTCAGTAAAATTAAGAATTATTTTTATCAAGAGATACCATTAAGAAAGTGAAAAGCTAAGCCACACGGTGGGAAAATATATTTGCTATACCTATATCCAACAAAAGACTTGTATCTAGGGCATATAAAGAACAAAAACCAGTGGAGAAAAAGGCAGAACCTCAATATTAAAATATGCAAAATAATTGAACAGGTGCTTCACACACACACAAAAAAATCCACATAAGCTATGAAAAGGGGCTGACCTCTTTAGTAATAATGGAAATACGTACTAAAACCACACTTGGAACACCATTAGACATCCACTAGAATAGTTAGTTGTTAAGTGATATGAAGCATTGGTGAGGGCAACAAGCAATGGGGACTCTTACACATGGCCAGTGGGAATATAAATTCTTACAAATACTTTGGAAATAGGCTTTTTGAATGAAAGTTATATATGTGTGTGTGTGTGTGTGTATATGTACACACACACACATACACATACACACAGACCCACACCCTATTACCAAGGGTAAGCCATGTGTGTACCCTTCAGAAACTTCTACATCTGAGCACCAAAGGACATCCAGAAAATTCTCATAATCACTATTTGTTATACCCCCAAATAGAAAATGACCCAAACACTTGTCAACAATAAATACATAACCATAAGTGGTGGCACATGCATACAAGTTGTATACTTTAAAGCAATAAAAAATATACTAGTTTACAGAAAACACTAGTGGATGAATCTTACATAATGTTGAGTGGAAAGTACGGGACCAAAAATTTCAAAAGCAAAAAAACCAATCCATGGTGGCTGAATTTAGGATGGTGAGTCCATCAAAGGGGTGCCGTAGTAACTGGGAAGAAACCCAAAGTGGAACAGCAATGTCCTGTTTCTTGACTGGATGAAGGTTACATAGATGTGTTTACTTTGTGAAAAATCACTGAGCTGTATACTTAAGATGTGTTCACATTTAAGCATGTATACTATATTTGCATTTTTAAAAAAAAGTTTGCTTGCAAAAAAAGATATCCAAAGCCCAAGTATTTATCAGTAGGAGAATGGATAAAACAAATGATAGTATATTCAAACAATGGAATACTACTCAACAATAAAAAAGAACCAACTACTGATAGAAGGATGAACCTCAAAAGCCTAATTTATACATTTCATTGTTAGGTAAATTTTAACTCAGAAGGTAAACAAAACTGTAAACAGGCATGTGCCCTGGGGGGAGGGGTGCTGTAGCCTTTGTCTCCTCAGACCTGTGCCATTACTGGCACATCTCGCAAGAAGAGAGGCAGGGCTCAGCCACAGCTACCATCTCCTCCTGTGCATAGTGCCTGGGCGGGGGCGGGGCTGAGGCCTGAATCTGCACGTGGGGGCTCCACAACCTCCTAGGCAGGACTGAGACTTGTTTATAGCCCGAGGCAGAGAGGATCTTTCTACCCTGACACCTCAGAGAACTTGTGCTGCCAAGAGAAACAAGGAGCTAAGATTTGGCACAGAGCATAGGTGGGGCTGTTCCGCAGTCTTCCCCGAGCCCACCTACAGACCGCCTACCCGAGGCAGAGCAGGCAGCTGCACAGAGCAGCAGAGTGACCAGCACGAGGAGAGAGCAGGTGGGCAGCCACCCACCTTCCTGGCAGGAACACAGCACCTGACCACGGTGCTGGGACGGGGTGTGATCTGCCCACCTGCCTCCCCCTGATCACAGCATCTGACTGTGGCATCAGGAGGGGGAGTGACCTGCCCGCCCACCGGGTAAGAGCTCAGCTCCTGACCTAGTGTTAGGAGGGGACACAATCTGCTAGCCAACAGCCACTGAGAGCAGCACAGATGAGGGCGCCAACAGAAGGCCTATGAAACAGCAAGCTGAGTTCGCGAAGCAGGGTGAAGATACAAAGACCTGTCGATCAAATCATTAAGGGCACACCATCTCCAGGTTAAGTAGGTAACTGATACTCCTTAAGCCACGGTGCCAGAGAGATATGAGCAATGTGAAGAAGCAGAGAAACCACTCCCAATTAAAAGATCATGAGAAATCCCCTGAAAGCATGATCAAGGAAATAGACATTGATGGCCTACTAGATCAAGGTTTCCAAAAAAGAGTGATCAAAGTACTGAAGGAACTAAAAAAAATAGTGTTTAGGGATATAAAATATGTCAAAAATGAAATAGAAACTATAGAGAAGAACCAAGTAGAATTAGTAAACTCATTGTCTGAGATGAGAGCTGACCTAAAGGCTGTGCAAAGCAGACTAGAAAATACAGAAGAACAAGTATGTGATCTAGAAGACAGGACAACAGGAAGCAACCAATCACAACAGCTGAGAGAAAAACAAATAAAAAACAAAACAATATATGGGACCTATGGGGTAATATAAAGTGTGCCAATCTATGCATAATAGGAGTTCCAGAAGGGGAAAAAGAACAAAGGGGATTGAAAAGGTATGGGAAGGACTCATGACTGAAAACTTCCCAAACCTAAAGAAGGAATCATATCCAAGCACAGGAGGCTCAGAGGGTCCCAAACAGGAAGAACCCAAACAGACCCACACCAAGGCACATCCTAATCAAGATAGCCAGAGTCAAGGATAAAGAAATGATCCTAAAGGAAGCAAGAGAAAAACAGAGTGAGTTACAAGGGAACCCCCATAAGGTTTTCAGCTGATTTCTCTACACTATTTACAACAGCTAAGACATGGAAACGACCTAAAATGTCCATCAACAGATGACTGGATAAAGATGTGGGATATTTATATGATGGGATACTATTCAGCCACGAAAACTGACAACATAACGCCATTTGCAGAGACATGGATGCTCCTGGAGAATGTTATTCTAGGTGGAGCAGAACAGAAAGAGAAAGAGGAATACCATATGAGATCACTCATGTGTGGAATCTTAAATATATGCAATGTCTTGTGGTAACTCACAGCAAAAAAAAAAAGTGGCAATGAATGTATGTACGTTCATGTATAAATGAAAAATTGTGCTCTACACTGGAATTTGTCATAACATTGTAAAATGACTATTACTCAATAAAAAATGTTTAAAAATAAGTAAAATAAAATATAACCTTTAAAATACTGTATAATGAGAGGTGTGATGTTCTAGTATCTGTTCTAAGAAGTACGTTAGACACACATAAGAATAACCAATGGTCAGAAAGATCACATGTTACCAGCTACCACCCCATGCGAATTAATGGCATTTAGGAGATATTCATATATGTGTGTACATATGTAAAATATGTATTAGTATATATGTAAATCAAATAAAATATAATCTAATGTAAAATCATATCAGCAAAAGCACTGTGCTGACATAAGTATCTTGGTGTAAATAGATTACAATTTTTTATTGAGTTGTCATAATGGGAATATTGTGAACCAAGTGGAAGTTGTAAAAAAAAAGTCATCCAAAAAAAAAAAAAATCCTGACTACATGAAAAGATGCACAGTTACTATAAGGCCTCTCCCCTTATTTACTATCAATGTGAGAAAGTCTCTTGGAATAAGTTAGGAGCATTAAAAACTCTTAACAAGACACAAAAATGCACTCTCTGTTAAAGAAAATAAACCAAAAGAAAAAACAAATGAATGGACAATTAAGATCCTACAGATAAAAATACCAATTTTTATGGGAAATATAGCCTTAAAATAAAAAATGAGATTATATTCTAATTTCACCTTTTGAATAAAGATATACAAAATTTAGCTGAATTCCTTCGTATTTTGCACTTACGAAGAAAAAATATATTTGCAATGAAAAAACAGCCATTATCCTGCCTTTTGAGTATTCTAAAGTTTTAGGTTCGAATATATTTCATCTTAAATGGTCTTAAGCACTATGCAGTGGTTGGTGTTTTAAAAATACCACTGTGTGTGGAACTTCTAAAAGTGATTCAAAAAATTTATATTTTTGTAATAATTTAGTAATGGCCCGGATATTATTTTTAACAAGACTACTCACCATGGAATGGTGCAAGAGTTTTTCGATGAGTTTATATTCACACATGTTGAAGATTGTCACAATATTATGAGAAAATGTCAACCATGGCAGTATTTTGACTTGAAAATGAGATAAGCTGAGAAGCATATTTTAAGTATAAAATAAATTATTGCATGCCTTTAAAGACAAGAAAGTAAAAGCACGATAAAGTCTGACTTTGACACACTTAAAATATAAAAATTAACATAATGTGATTTACACACTTCTCTTTAACTCTTTCAGTACTTTCTCAGCCCCTTTCCCATTACACCTGCGTCCCCGCTCCTGACCCGCGCGGTGTACACACCACTGTTCACACGGTGGGGGGGGACCCGGGCGGTGAGGACCAGGGACGCGGACACTCACCTGCTCCCTGAGGGCGAGAATAGTCGAAGCGGGCCCGCCAGCGCACCCATCCCCTCCTGCCCAGCCGGCCGGGGCCCCAGCTCGGTCAGGTCCACACACACCCCGGCAGGAAGCGGGCGCAGGCAGTGGGAAACCGGCGTAACTTCAGACAGCGGGCGGGGAGCGTCCTCCTCCCGCGGACACGCAGGCAGCGCTGTCCTGGAGCCTCCATGGCGCCGCCCGCTCAGTCCTGAGGAAAACAAGCTCCGCCCCCAGGGAAGACGCTGGCTGCTTACGCGATCTGCGCATGCGCACCGCCACCTAAGACACGCTGGCTTCGCGCGCCCCCTGCATTTCCTCGAGGGCGGTGCAGGATACTCAGAACTCACTGTAGAACACATGACCCCTCCCAGCCAGGATGCTAAATCACTGGAAATCTCAGTGCCCTGGCCTCTTTGTTGATGGCACTGGCGATGCGCTCATCCAGCCATGCCTGCTCTCTTGCCTGGCACATGCCTCAGTCTTTGGAATCCCGCCTGAATCAGATTCTGTTCTAGAGGAAGGACAGGTGCAGAAGAATCTCAAAATTCCAGACTTAGAAGGTGATCAGGAACCCAAACTCAACTCTGTCAACTCCCTGGGGTCCCCTGAGGAGTCTGGTTTTCTCAGAACCATCTGCCCTGTGTCAGGAGCAGACCAAGCCTCAGGTAGCTTAGAGAGGCTATCATGCAGCACATGCTTTGGACGGTTCTCAGTTCTGACCTGCATGATTTTGAGACCCTTTTGTAACCCCTAACACTGTTTTCTCATACCTATAGTGATGGTTATTGACGACTGAGTTAATCCTCTTACAATGCTGAGGTGCTATTGTTCCTTGGAAAACAGAATATTTTGAAGGGATCAACTTTTTATCACTTCCCCCTAATTAAGTATGTTTTTAAAATTAGAAATGTTTCAGGGAGCACTCAGGTCCTCCTCTTGCACCAGTTCCTGGTGTTGGCAGTTTCTGCTCTGAGCTCCAGATCCTGATCCTGCCGGTGGTCTATGGTGATGCCAGTGTGTGCATGCTCTTCCTTGTGCACCGGTGTGGAAAGGAGACAGCCCTTCCCCTACATGAGGCTGCAACATTCTTACACTCAAAGCAGGCACAATGAAGAATCAGCTAGAGCCCCCGGTACCAGCTGTCCCAGGTAGAAACATCACCTTCACCACAGTGTTCCTGTGCTCCTATCAGGCCTTCACTACTCCCAGCAGGCCATGCATGAGCAGTGTGACAGGTGACTGCCTGTCCCAGCACAGCATGGTGGTGATGATCCCACCTTATCTGTTTGTCTTTGGAGTGTCCCCACACCTCTCTGAGCTTCACTTTGCTCTTCTCACAGGCAGGGTTGTACAGGCATGAACCTCACAGTGTTATGATAGGTAGTCATGGTAGCTGCTCACCCAGTGGCAGGCTCTGCCGAGAAGGCTGCTGGGAGTGCTGTGTGTCTTCACACTTGTCCTTCACTCTCCCCAATGAAAACACTCTTGGCCTTATCCTTCCCTGGCCTGTGGCCTTTCTGTGTTTGCAAAAGAACATGGAAACAATCTGTTTGCAAAGAAGTTTTGAGGTTCTGTCCATCTGGTCCAGGAAATGCTGACTCTGCTAGATGTGCTGTTGGGTGGGCTCTCATGGGAGAGGCTTGGGCAGGACTTCCCTTGGCAATAAGCTGCCCCACCCAAGCCTTTCCATGATCCAGACTCCTGGGACCAGGGTGCAAATCCCCAGCTCCCCACTTGTCAACAATGTGACCTGGGCAACTTTCTCAAACCCAAGCTTTGTCCACCCAAGGTCATCAGAGATGGGGGATAACAGGATGTCCTGCACAGAGTGTCTGTGCAGATTAAGTGAGGTAGAACAGACAGAACAGTGGTGGGGCCTGGCCCATTGGTTGGCAGAAGGGAGCTCACCATGTGCAGCAATTTCTGCGGGTCACCCAGCAATCTGCCCAGAGGCTTAGCCACTCCATCACTATCATGTGTCTGAAGTCCACTTAACCACATGGGAGAGAAACAAACATATTCTGAGTGTAGCTGCCACAGGGAAAAGTGTATCTGAGCGGGGAGTAATACCAGAGGGTGATCAGGATGGTGGAAGATGCCCCCTGAGGTTGAGCAGACTGGAGCTGCCCTCCAGAGCCTGGGGTTAGTGAGGATGGGCTTGTAGAAATGCCTCTCTCCTTTAACCATCAATGCTAGGTCCTGTGGGTACTGAGTCCCACAATCGGTGTGCTGCTAGTGCCCTCAGCACAGAGAAAAACCCAGGGGTTCCCACAAGGCTTCGGCCATGTCCTCTGCTTCCTGAACTCCCATTCTGGTGACCCCACCTGGGATGCAGAGATGAGGTGAGGCAGGGGCTTGTGCTGTCAACACCACTACTCTACCCTGGGAATCTGACACACAGTAGGTGCTCGGTAAGTCATTGTTGAATGAACAGCAATACTGGGCCAAGTTTCTGTGGGTGTCTGTGCCCCCAGATCAGGGACCCCTCAGGGCCCACCTCACAAGTGACATGAAAATAATAATGCCACCAGGAGCAATAACAGTTCCTCAGAATAAGTGGGCTTTTCCAAGCACTCTCCACCTTTTGCAAAGGCCTCCCAGCAGGGAAGTGGGCTGTCAGGGGCAACACTGCACTCTCCACTGTAACAAGGAGAAAGCCAAGGGCCACAGAGAGGAGTGCCTTTCCAGTGTCACTGCTCACTTTCCCACCTTTTGGGAGACTGGGAGGCTTTTCTACTACATTCTGGCTCTGAAGCCCCAATACTGTTTGGACATGCCTCCCTCCCTGGAGCAGGGAACCACTAAGTGACCTGTCACTTGTCACCAAGCAGACAGGCTCATTTCAGCTCATTGTGCCACCTGCAGGTTGTACTAGTAGCAGGATCCTCTGGGAGACATCACACTCTCCCAACCTGAAAACAGGTGAACAGCTCACAGGTTTCCTGGAGAGGATGGTCACATGGCCTTGATCTGGCCAATCAGCATTTTCCATCCTCCCTGGCCACTGTGATTGGCTCAGGGCTGGGCACCAGCCCAATCAGGCTCCACAGAGGTCAGGCCTAGTTACTGGAATCCTGGGAGCAGAGAAGTTCTATTTCAGTTGGGAGTTGAGGGGTGATGATGTCAGCCTGTGGCAGTTGGTGACTATCTTGCTCTCATAAAGGCAGAGCCATGTGAAGATGACACCAGTGGCAGAGCCCAGAGGTGGGGAAGGATGACTTCTGCTGATGTCACTGAGCACAAGGTACAGCCCTGCCTGAAGCTATCTCCCTGTGGATGTCTCAGTTAGGTAAGTCATTCTCTCCTGCCCTGTTTGCTTCTTTAAGCCACTTTGGTTTTCTGTCACTGGTTTTAAGAAAAAGATTGACTATTCCTTCAAGCTGGCTAAATGGAGACCCTGGAACTGCAACAGTGTAGTGACAGGCAACAATGTGGCTAGTAGACTCCAGAGGCCTCTGTTCAAACAGGGGATTGTAAATGACAAGGGAGAGTACACATGGCCTCAGTGAACAGATTTGCTAGTGGTAGCTCGCAGTTCCTGGATATTAGAGTGCATGAACTCAGCCAAGTCTCAGCTCTGCTCTCACACCTGCTAACTCATACATCTCCTCTCCCACCTGCCCGGCCTAGGGGGGCTGGACACCCCCGGGCACCTGAAACAGCCCAGGGCTTTGTGTTTTAATTTACACAGGCTGCCCCCACTTCTGAGGGTGAGGGTGACTGGGTTCCAGTTTACAGAGAAAACAGACTAGACGGTCTCACTGGTGAGCTGTGGGGGTGGGACCCCAATCTACCATCTGACCTATGACTTCAGAGTGGACAGCCTCCCCACCCTCAGCCAGGATGCTTGCTAAGCCTAGGGGCTCAGGAGTTCTGCTCCCTCCAGCACCCCTCCTGGAGGTGAGAGTGGGGGGTGGCTCTTCCCTATACAACATTCACCACTGCAGGGGCACACATGTGACCTCACAGTCTGTCATCCCTTCCTTATGACCTGGACCTCCTTGGCAGGGCATGAGAGGTGCCTTGATGTGTGAGAACTGCAGTTCATGGGTGCATACGTGGGCAGGTGCACCATGACTGAGAGGACAGCACCCCAATTTAAGCCCCCTCCATGCTCAGATGATTACATCCTGGAATTGAGGGGTTCCCTGGTGTCAGGTGGCCAATTCTGGCCTTAGGGGCAAATTCTTATCACCCAGGGGGCTAATTTTTAAATTAAATTACACATTTACAATTCAATAGTCAAGCCCCTTTCTCAGCAGCCTTGTAGCCTCTCAGCTTTTACCCCTCGCTGTGACCATGTTCTTAGCTTCAAATTGAGTGCCATTATGGACATGAATATGTCCCTGTCATGTGTCACCTTCAGAGTAAGGGGCCACCCAAAACTCCCCTCCCTTCCCCTTGTCGATACCTCCACACAGGGAGTAGGGCCCTTTCGATGCAGTTGTGCAAATGTGTGAGCTAAGGGTTTAGAATGACCAGGCTAGGAGTGGTCTGCCCCACATGGCAGGGCAGGTGGGCTGGCAGGGGGTGATGGTTCACTTGTAAAACTCAGCTGGTGTCAGGCAGCGACAACAGACTGGCAGCCAAGGGCTCAGCTGGTGCAGAGTAAGCGGATTAAATGTGTTCACCCAGACGCCTCGGGGATGGCAGCCCTAGAGTAAGACTACAAGTGAGGAAGGTGGAGGGTCCCCAGTGCCTGGACCTCCACCTTCTAAAAATCAGGACTGAGATGTGGCTTTGAAATCAGAACACTGGGGTTCAAAGCTTCCCCCACCACTTGGTCAATAATTCAAAGCAAATGAGCCTCAGTTTTCTCATGTGTAAAATCGGAATATTGAACCCTCTCCCTCTGAGGGTGTGGAGGGAAGTAAATGCGGTGACAGCAGAGCACAGGAGCTGTCTGGGCTGAGCCTGCACACAGGCAGGCCGTTGTTGCTTCCATGACCACCGTCTTCCAGGGCAGTGTCTGCACACTCTCCCTGTGAAGGTCCAGACAGTAAACATTCTAGGCTTTGAGGGACCTACAGTCCCTGTCACAACTACCACCCTCTGCTGTTGGAGGGCAAAGGCATCTCCTGCAGTAGGTAATCCAGGCTCGCACCCCCACTTCCTGGGATAAGTATTCCTGAGATACAATTGTCACATAACTTTGTTGGCTTTAGGTGTGCAGCATAATGACTTGTTACATGTGCATATTGTGAAATGATCACTGCATTAAGTTTACTTGACGTCTGTCATCACCCATAGTCACACACTATTTTCCTTGTGATCAGAAATTTTAAGAGGTACTCTCTTAACAACTATCAAATGCACAGCGCAGTATTGTTAACTACAGTCACCTTGCAGTACATTATGTCCCCAGGACTTGTTTATCTTCTAACTGGAAGTTTGTACATTTTGATTATCTTCCCTAATTTCAATCACCCCCTGACTCACCTCTGGCAACCACCAACCTGATCTCTGTTTCTATGGGTTTTGGTTTATTTTGTAGATTCCACATATAAATGAGATCATAGGTATTTGTCTTTCTCTGTCTTATTTATTTCACTTAGCATAATACCCTGAAGGTCCATCCAAGTTGTCACAAATGGCAGGATTTCATTTTTTTAATGTCTGAATAAGATTCCATTATATATACATATATATGTGTCACGTTTTCTGTATCCATTCATCTGTTGATGGACACTTAGGTTGTTTACATATCTTGGTTATTGTAAATAATGATACAGTGAACGTGAGGGTGCAGTTGTCTCATTGACATAGTGATTTCATTTCCTTTGGATATATTCCCAGCAGTGGACTTGCTGGATCATACGGAAGTTCTAATTTTAAATTTTGGGGGAGTCTTCTTACTCTTTTCCAGAGTGATGGCACCAATTTACATTCCCACCAACATTGCAGAAGTTTCCCTTTTCTTCACACCACCACCATCACTTGTTATCTCTTGTATTTTGATGACACCCACCCTGACAGGTGGGAGGGGATATCTCATTGTGGTTTTGATTTGCATTTCCCTGATGGTGAGTGATGTTGAGCACCTTTTCATGTACCTGTTAGACATCTGTGTGTCTTCTTTGGAAAAATGTCTATTCAGTTCCTCTGCCCACTTTTTAAATCAGATTGCTTGTTTTTTTGCTGTTGAATTGTAAGAGTTATTTATATGTTTTTGGTGTTAACCCCTTATCAGATACATAGTATGAAAGTACTTTCTCCCCTTCTGTCTGTTACCCTAACCTGCTTTCTGGATGACAGGGGTCCAGGCACTTGGAAATCTCTGCTTCTCACATGTTTCCAATGGTGGGTGGGTGAGGGCTGTGTTGTGATAAAACTGTGCACAACCGTGGGTCACTACCCCTTCTTTTAGAAGGTGGGCTCTGAAGAGTGCAGTGTGGGCAGGGATGTTTCCCTGAAGTCATCATTTGGATGGTCATGTGCCCTGGAACTCACATCTTCTAGCCCGGATGTGATAGGGGAATTTGCAAAGGGAGGACCTTGCAGCTAAGAGACTTACCAGGTGCTCTTGTGTCTTGTTGGAAGGACCTGGAAACAAAGTTGTGTGGAACAGGGACTCCTCCAGGTCACAAGGCTCAGTTCAGACTTCTGGGATGCAGAGACCTGCTCTGAGCCACTGTCACTGAGGAGGGAAGGGCCTCAGGCAGGAGGGAGGGGTTGCTAGATTTCACTTGCCCTGTTTGTCAAGTATCAGCTCTGGTGATGTGTGGCACATGGGCTTAGCTTTGGGCATGTAAGAGGAGAGGTTCCTGGGGAAGGGCTGGCTTTTTCCTCTGATTGAGGTCCTACTGTGTGCCAAGCACAGCAGTCCTCTGAGTCAGAGCTGGAAAGCCAGGCACAGAGAGATCAGGGAGTTTCCAGGTCACACAACATTAGGGGCATCATTAGGGTCTGATGCAGACCTGACGCCCAGCCTACATTCTCTCTCCTTTCCCAGGACCATCATGATCCCACATGTCAGCATCATCCAGAGAGGCCCAGGTATGGGCGCTGGGACCTTTCCTGCCTAACATGCCAGGAGCCTTAAGAGGGAGGACAAGACACTTCCTGAGTCCATGATGCCCAGAGGCTGCTCTCAGCGAGAGGCCCAGCACACACTCTTGGATGAATCCTAGCTCTGTCCTGAGTCCCTCTGTCCTCCCTGCCTCAGTCCTTCTGCCCACATGGGGCTGGAAACAGCAGCCACTTCACAAAGGTCTAAGGAAACTCCAGGATCCTGGAAGCAGCGCCCTCACACAGGGAGCACGGTGGGGTCAGCCTCCATTGTCTCCTTAACTTTTCCTCACCTCTTTGCTGGATGAGGAGTCCTAGCGGGGCCCTGGCTTGTCCCAATTCTCACCCCAGATCAGGGTCCAGCAGGGGGTGGTGTCCAGGCTGGACTCTGTCCTCTGCCCCTTCTGGGCACCCTCATTCCCTACACCTTGGCTGCCTGGACACTGTCTTCCAGGGGCCACTCTGTGCCTCCCACACCTACCTAGCATCCACCCACCCTGGGTTACTCCATCGCCCTCTGGCCCTTGGACACACACCTACTCCGTGTTGAGTGGAAATGAGGTGACGGACATGCTGGGCCTCCTGGACAGTCTGGGGGAGCCTGATATCCCCATCCTGCCCACCGCCCCAAGAGCCCAAGTTGGGGAGAGGGTGTGCCTCCATTCATACTCTGATTTGCTCAGATTCTCAGCACCTACCTTGCTGGGTGGATATGGGGGCAGAGGGATGATGTAAAAGCAGGAGACCTGGACAGCAGAGCATGAGAAGGGGGCTAGCCCAGGCTGGTCTCATAACCCCCTTAGCCTTGGCTTTCTCATCTTTAAAGTGGGACAGACTATTGTGAGGTGAGCAGGATCCTTACCCATAGCCAGGCACTGTCCTACACGCATAAGAGAAGATCACTGACTCCTCATGATAATCTGTGGGGCAGGGACAGGCGTTATCAACCATTTCTGCAGAAGAAGTAACTGAGGCACAGAGAGAACAGGGGAGGTGACCACCCCAGATTACAGAGCCCAGGCCATCTGGTTCCAGTGTCCAGGCTCATGGTCAGTGCCCACTCTGGGTTTCCTTCCTCCCTTCACCCTCCACTGGGACCCATGGCTGCAGCCTCATCTCAGTGTGATTGTTCAAGGGGAGCAGGATGGGGGCACTGAGGGCCCGTTTCTCTGAGCACTGCTTTCCCAGAAGGCTCAAGGAGTTGACTGTATTCACTATTGGACACCCAGGCCTGGGCCCAGGCCAGCCACACAGCAAGGCCTGAATCAATGATTGTTGAGTGAATACCTGGACCTCTGCATGTACCTGCATGTTGCTCCCATTTCCTCATCTCCACAGCTGGCTACCCGGCCAACACCTTATGTCATCAGGCCTCTGCCAGGGACAGTCAAGGGGACCAGAGCTGCTCATCTGGGGACAGGGAGCCTCAGGGGCCCTGTGTCTGTCCCAAGCATCTCCTGGGCCAATTCACAGGGAAGCCCAGCCAGCTTCCATTAACAGCAATCAGGTCCCAATCCCAGGGGTGTAGAGTAGGTCTTGAGGGGTGTTTCCTGAGACTGACTTTGTGTATGAAGGGGTCCTGGGGGTCAGGCTGCTTTCAACCTCCATTCCAGGCCCATACCCCTGCTGGCAGTATGGAGCTAGTCATAAAGGACACAGGCTGTGGGGCCAAGGCTATAGCAGGGCTCTGCTCCCTCTCTGTGGCTCACTGTCCTCATTTGTAACAGAGAACTAGTAACAGGGCAATGGGAGGTCTCACTGAGACCCTCCTCTGTGGCTTTGGTTGGACACTGCCCTCTCTCTGCTCAGTGCCCTTCTCTGTAATAGAGAACTAGTAACATTTTTCTTAGCCCCTTTTCGCCCCATTTTTTCTGAGTCTCTTTCCACATTGAGCCCAGGGCTTTCACAGAGATCACAGACTTGGGAGGTAATCAGAGTGTGGTCTCAGCCCTAGTGGTCCCAACTGAGGCCAGAGGAACTTCAGGAGGGGTGGGAATCCAGAAGTGCTTCATGGAGGAGGTGAGATCTGAGCTGTGTCCCCAAGGATGAGCTGTCATCCAGCTGAGGCCTGGCACTGAGCAGGACCCATGTACATGGTGAATGAGGGTGTGAATGAATGAATGGGCACCCCTCTAACAGAGAGTGAGGGGGAAGTCCCCCAGGCCAAAGCAGGAAACACAGGGCACCCTGGGGGAACAGAGGGCAGGGCTGCAGTGTGATGCCTGCCTCACCCTTTATGGGTGTCTTGCCCCCACTTTAGCCTGTGTTCTGGTGGATTGGGAGCCCTTGCCTCTCCTCTGCTTCAGGATCCTGCTCTTCATTCCCAGCAACACCCACCTGTGTCACCTCAGTGTCCCCAAGTGTACCTGGACCTGTCTTGTGGGAGATTGTGAAGAGGGATTTGGTGTGCAGCCCAAGACTGAAGTGGGAGGGAGAGGATAATAGGGACCTC